>NC_139513.1:188349975-189034559 GCF_947247035.1 Vipera ursinii | reverse complement strand
TTTAACATTTACTCTTTTCTGTCTGGAAATTCTTGGGATGAGATTTCTTTCAATTTACAGTTTTCAATTCACACACACACACACACACACACACACACACACACACACGTATATGTGTTATGTACTGTACATTTCCATAAACAATAAAAGGACTGCTGTAGGAAGCAAATATGTATATGCACTTGTTGATGGTAACAGAAAATCAATACTAATTAGCAGTATTGGCACTAATGATGTTACCTAGTAGGTAATGAAACATCTGCAAGCAAACAACAATGCTTTGAGAGTACCAAAAACTCCATAGTTCAACCTTGAGCTACAGATATTTTCTTCTACTGGAACTAACTTCAAAATCTATACTTGCTTAATCATCTGTTTCCCTGATTAAATAGGAGATCCAAACATGTGAGGGAATGACTTATTTATGACTTTATGTGAGCCCTTTGAGCCAATCTAAACAAGAAACCAAAACCATGAATACTAATGTTACTTTTATTGTGTGGTTAGAGTAACAAAATATTGCTAATCTCAAAGTAATCCCCTCCTCTCATGCCTTCCCTTGGCAGAAAACTGGGTGGGGGGGAGGGAGAGAATCTCTTCTGAGGTGCTTTCCACAGCCATTTTCCTTCTGAGGGCTGAGGTATCTTTTGTCTGACCATTGTCTAGGCTGCTGTTCTTCCTCCTCTTGTTTCCCAAGGTTATTTTCACAGCCCATTACATCTTGCTTCTCTGTTCATAATAACACAAATTAATTTTTAAAGTGACATCCCCTAACTAGTTTAGGAATTTAGCACTGGAAGAAGGTACAGGATTTCAGAAGGAAAAATGGAATATGGAGTTTGTGCCAGTCGCAGAATCTTTAAATGTATATTTTAAAATAGCTTTTCATGTAAAGAGAAAACAGCTGTAGTATTGAAGAATAGATCACAGAAATATGAAAGTTCTACTCCATGCAGAACTCCTAAAAATGTACACCCCCTCCCATCCCATATGAGACAGGAAGTGCAGCTGTAATGAATGAATGTATCTGAGTTTGGCCCCTTATACCATGTATGTATTTTGGTTTCCTTTTCTGCCTTCTTCCTTTAAAAAAAATCTGTGTTTATCACAGGCTTAGAGGCATATTAAAAATTATCACCATAGAAACACTGCAACTTGTATCTAGCAAAACAGATCTGAATTCAAGATTATAGTCTAGATAAACTTTGAACAGTAAGTGATAAAATTTTCATATTCCTTTCAAAGGTTTTTCCTTTAAATATATATTTATATTCATATTTTGTTTCCTAATAAATACTATCAATAGAAATGCCTATTAATGTTCTGTGCATAAAGGTAAAGGTAAAGGTTCCCCCGCACATGCGTGCTAGTCGTTTCCGACTCTAGGGGCCAGTGCTCATCTCCGTTTCAAAGCTGAAGAGCCAGCGCTTGTCTGAGGATGTCTCCGTGGTCATGTGGCCGGCATGACTAGATGCCAAAGGCGCACGGAATGCTGTTACCTTCCCACCGTAGTGGTCCCTATTTTTCTACTTGCATTTTTTACATGCTTTCGAACTGCTAGGTTGGCAGAAGCTGGGACGAGTAACAGGCGCTCACTCTGCTACGCGGCACTCGGGATTAGACCCGCCAAACTGCTGACCTTTTGATCGACAAGCTCAGCGTCCTAACCCACTGAGCCACCACGTCCCTGTTCTGTGCATAGATAATATCTAAAGAATTCATACTAATTAATGGTCTATGTGTGACATACAGAAACAGTGCAATTGCAAACTTATGATGATGTCTGACATAAGTATATAGCTGGGTAGTACTTCCATAATATAAATACTTACATGTTAACATTTAACCCCTTATGCCTGTTCCCATCTGCAAGCAGATTTGCATTAGTATAACTCCCATCCCTCCATTCCTTTTGTTCCTCTGAAATAATTGCTATATTCCAATTATGGGAGTCATCCTACCAAGGCTCTGTAACACTTACTAAATCAAATTTGCATTTCTTTACTATGAATTCAGCCACATTTTGTTTATTTCTTTGAGATTAATGTGCAAATTACAAATAGCATCAGCTTCTATAGCAATAGACATAAACCTCAGATCAATTACAGGCAGTGGTGGGATTCAAATATGGGAACAACTAGTTCTGTGTGTGGATGCCGCTTCTGGAAGTCCATTGTGGGCCTGGGCAACAAAAAAATTAGCTAACGGTTCTGCCAAACTAGTGCGAATTGGCTGAATCCCACCACTGATTACAGGGGCTTCTTAAGAACACAGCTCTTTCTCTTTCTCTCCACCATAAGAATATCTTCTACAGGAATAAGAAAATGTATCACTAGATTTTTTTAAAATTCCAATTATTAGAGTACATGACAGCTTCTGACAACATTTTTGAAATGAAATATTCCCTATTTAATTGGGTCTTTTTAAAAAAAGGGAGAGAGAAATGTCTTCTTATCTACAAGGATGAAAAAGTATGCTCTGTAGCATAAAAGCCATACCATTTTATTTCCAGGGCCAGAGAGGTTTCCAGATGCTCTACATAAGACTAAATATGTTCATGTTTTTACCCTAGGATATAAGATACATCTAATAATCTTATGAAATGTTAATTAATATATGAAATACATATTTCTTCCAAATACAATATGAAGGGTTAAATAACATTGAAAAATAAGCAATAATAAAGGATTCTTTTCTTTCTAGGAAATATCATAGCAAGGGCTATTTTTATTGTCCATTTTTCATAAAAATAATAAGTTAATAAGGCAATTCATATGTAAACATCTTCATGGGAGCTCTGGGATCTATAGTCAGTCTCATTTGATGCCAAAGATTCCTTTTATTTTTGCTGTTTGCTGTCTTGGTTTTTTGTTATGAAAGCACAGAGGGGATAAGCTTTGCTGCTGCTTTTATTTGATCCTATATTTGAGAAATGTGTTGTGTTTACATATGTGGCAGTGAAATGAAAGGAATTTGAGAATATGTAGAAAGGCACTAATCTGTCCACTTCTGGCTGCTACATGTCCTACTAAGAAAATTACTGTGACAAAGAAGATGAGCCTCTAGCTAAAGAAGTTGCTTTTTAATAATAAATCATTTGGAGTCCTTTCATCCATGATTATTTTCCTGGTCTGCTTATTTCAACTGGTTCCTGCTGCATTTGGTTTACTGGGGTCATGTTGAAGTACTATCCAGCCTTAAAATTCCTCCCAGCTGAATTCCCTGGAGGAATATTTGGGTTGCTGTTGGGGTGTAGTAGACTTGTTTGTGCTGAGGTTGTTCAATTTTTAATCAGTCAATTAAACATATGCAGCATGGTGCACACATGATTTCATATGCCACCTGGATGAAATCCTAGGTGTGAGGTGGAGGAACATGGGTAATTTTGTATGTTGGTATGCAGGGGCAGTGAAGCAGTTAAAATGTACTTTCAGTTATGTATTAATAGGTTTGTTTTAATCTATGACTTTATGATAGTGTATGTTAGCTATGTTGATCATCCTATTTGGCTGGAAAATCATTCCAAATGCTATGGAATTATTGGGATTCCTTGGCTATGTTTTTCATTGATTTTATTTTTATTCAATGTATAAATAAATTGCATTGCTACTAATGTATGAAGATACTAGTTAGTAGCAGTCAAAGAAGTTTAGAGGTAAAGTTTGCTGTTGGAATTTAGTTCTGTTTTTCTGGTAACACCTGAATCAAGAGAAAACTATGAAAATTCTGATGCAGTGACTAGTGGTGTTACATTTAATGAATGAACAAACTATAGTTAAATTGTCATATTCTGAGTAGATGGAATTCAGAAGTTTGTTGCATGACTGATTACATTTCTAAAGAGACAAATAGGTAGCAATTTAGAGATGTCCCCGGAATCACTATTTTCTTAGTAAATAACAAATCTTCTCTATTTACTTAGAAACCTAGTTGACCTCTGTGGCAAGAAGCATTATCATCTTCTGGTAGTGTATTAAATGTAAATTTTCTTGGCATGAATAATTTTGGCATTGGAAAACTCATATAAACCACTACAATGTGTTTTATATGAGGCCAACCATTTATTGTAGTACTGCATAACTGTACTGACCTTTTTAATAGTTATCAAGCCAGAATTAAAGTCTTGCTAATCATCCAGCCCAGTTACTTGACAATTTGCTTCCCTTATATATATTTATGTACTCTTTACACAGATCACTGAAAAAGGCCTTGCTTTATATCACATTCTATAGACATGGATAAAGAAATGGGTATATTTCATAGACTCCCTGTCCAGTGTTTTAGTACTAGCTTTTTTATATATATCTACAACTTATATTTTAACCCTTATTTTCTAGTGTTATATATAATTACTAAAGATCATCTGTAGCTGTCCAAACCAGTATAACTGAATATATGATTTCTTAACTTTGCATTGTTTATATCTCATGCATATACTGTAGTTAGTTACATGCACATTGAGAGAAATATCCAATAATGGATTTTGTTTCATTTAGTTGACAATGGTGGCATAAATATTGAACTTTGCTGTGGAAGTCACTACAGTCATTAACCTGTAGACATTAAGCCAATGTTAAGAATAGTAGGGATAGAGGACAGATTTATTTTTTGTATGTTTCAACTTCTCAGTTCATTTAGAATATAATGCAATCAAGGGTATAGATAAAACCAAAAAAATATTCTATAATTTGATGTATAGTATATCAGTTTTTAGAACTGATTTTAGATTTCTACATGTAATTCTTTTCCTTCTAAAATGAAATCAAGTAAAACGAGTAGAAAACACCAGAGAAGCAGCTTGGAGAAATCTCTGAAATGTAATTTAAATCATTATTTGTATATGAAATAGAGCACACCCTTCCTTATCTTACATTGGTTGCTAGAAGGTATCTCATTTTTATTTTTATTAAATAATATAATGTTTGCTTTTGATATGATTCATTTTTTATGTTTTACAAACCAAATGTGCTAATCAGTAATCATGTTACTAGTAAATGCAAATATGTATGCATTTCATAAGAACTGTCTCTGTGTTATTTCCTAATTTGCTCTCATCTGAAGCATAGGTAGCAATAAAGGAGAATATTTGTAGTTCAAGGTTGAAATGAGGGGTCCTTGATGCTCTCTGAACTTGGTTGTTTTCTTGCAGACATTTCATTATCCAGACTTGATAACATTACTTCCACAAATACAACTCAAAATATGGAATGGATATGTAGATGAGGCACCTATTATTATTACTCTTTCTCTTCTATTCTGTTGTCTTCACGTACTGCTACATCCACTATCCATGCTTTTTTGTCTTTCTTATCAACAGTTGTTACGTCTAGGGTGGTATAAGAGACATGTCTGTTGAATTCTAAAGTCCCAGAGTACTCTAGGTCCTTCATTTTCTATTGTTTATTTTATAGTCCCACCAGTTCTTGCTTGCAGTCAGATAGTATTTCTTATAAATATTCCAATGCATCATTGTTGTTATTTTGTCATGTGCAATCTTCTTACAGCAACTATATGGTCCACAGTTTATTCAGCTTCTTTGCAGAAGCATGATTTCATCTTAAGGCTTGGTTTTGTGCATCTTAGCCATTACCAGGTCTTGTTCTTGTCTGCTTTGCCTGCTCATTTGTTATTGTACTGGCCATGTAATGCTGTGCCTTGCCATCATTTGGTCTTTCTTGTACGCCAGTTTGATCTCTTCAGTCCTAAGTAAATCTTCATGGTATACCAGCCTCAGTGTATCTTCTGTACTGTCCTGTAGATATTTCTTTCAATGCCCCTTTTTCTTCTTCAACTGTCTAGTGTACTTGCAACATTGCATGCCCACCTATTTTCTTTGGTAAGTAAAGTCTGTCAACATCACTATGTTGTTGAGGGGCATGATTCACTGTTATTACCTTTCTGGCCATTGCAATATCTTGACTGTATATATGGACAATGTTGTGCAGCAGTTCTATATCAGATAGTGTTTTTTCCATACACGAAACATAGTTCTATCTATAATGTTCTATAACAGAACATTATAGAATAGTATATCATAATATATATATCATTATAGAAATGTTCTGTCAATGTCTGATATAGAATATACCCTTCAGATTGTCCATGTAAAAAAGGTGAAGAAGTTTTTGTTGTTTGATAGCCATGGCCTGATTTGTTCCATATTGTTTACAGAGGAATCAGTGCAATAACAAACAGTAGTGGTGATACTGAGTCTCCTTGAACAATTCCTTTCTTGATATTGGCCTCTCTCAGCCTATCACCATTGACCACCAACTGTGTCTTCCATTGTGCCATTGATCTTTGCACAAAGCTTCTGGTGTTTTTTACTGATTCCTCTTATTTCTGGACACTTGATTATTCAATAACATGGCAGGGAGTTGAAGGCTTTCTTGTAATCAATCCAAGCTGGCCTTTCTTCTATCGTTATCATTATATACTGAATATTATTATTATTATTATCCTGAATCAATACAGGACTCTTCATTAAAGACAGTAATTTTCCACACTGATTCACCATGTTAGATAGATGCTTGATGACTTTGCAGCCTAGGACTGAAAGAGGGTGACTGGTCCAAGGTGGGTGGCTAAGGAAGAACCTGGACATCTCCTATTCCTAGTCCAGTTCCTTAAACTGAGCGGCCACATCAGAAATTTAGTACCTGTCAGCTATGTTATATAACCAAATTATTGTACTTTTCAACCTACTATTTTAAATTACTGTATTATTATTAATATAACAAAATAAGATGATAGAGGGGGACCTGGGAAGCTTTTTTGTTAGTGAACAGAAACTTCAGCACAAGAAAGCACATTCTTTTGAAATTGCTTGTAAATTGTATGGTCACATAGTATTCCAATAGTCTTACAAAACTGAACACTGGACACCTATGAACATATATAGTGTCACCCCAAAGGTTGGAAGGAGAAGGAAGGGCTCAAATATTCTGATTACCCCCTGCCCAAAAAACCCAATTCTATCTTTTTTAAAATGTAATTATTTTTATTTTTAAAATACCAGATACAAGACTGCAAGAAGAAACACTGCTGTGTCCTAAAAAACAGCAAAACAGATTTTACATCTCTCTATAGCAGTTTTGTTCTATTCCTAGACAAGTATCAGTGTCTGAAATTATACTATGAAGTATAATTCTGAAGTACAGTTTGACACCTCTGTCTTAGACAGATCTCAGAATCAGCTATGTCTTAATGGTGGAGACTCTGTCCAGGTGATGGAATGCATAATAATAATAATGCTTTGGTTCATTTAGTATGGAATCTTTAAAAATGGTCCACAGAACTGAATTACCAGATCTTAGTTTCTTTATGTTTCTCCAACTCCAGTCACACGTTATACTGTATATCAGTATAATTTTATTTTCCAATAAAATTTCATTTCCAAAGTTGAATGTGATATAGAATGCACAAAGGGTATTACAGACAGATCTATTTATCTATTTATTTGCACAACCAAGACTACATGCCCACCTAGAGTAGTTGTAGAGGGTCTTAGCTACTGCTTATATTACTATCCCTGCAGTTATAATTTTAGTATAATTCATGACTATACTTTTATTAAACTTGCATAACTGCATAATTATGTTTTATGCATTCGGTGCAAAGCTTGCTTTCAAAAGCACAAGAAAGCAAATAAGCAGTGAAGGGTTTTTCTGTTTGGTTTTCTTTATGAATTTACATTAACAGTTCTTTAATTTGTGCTTCCTTATGCCTGCCTTGTTAGATAGTTGTGTCATTGATTTTGAATCTGTTTGAGTGAATAAAAGCAGTGTTGATTTTATACATCTAAAATTACTAACAGCTGATGTTTAAGCCAAAGATGTAAAACTGGAACAAACATTGATAAAACTTACCATTTTAAATACCCACCCATGAATAGTTGTCACAAAACACAGATGGCCATTGGATGCCCCAAAGCATAATCCAGATTGCCAGAACAGCTGGCTGACAAACAGAGTTGTGGAATCAAGCCAAAGTACTGATTTTGATGTAATGCTTCATTTTGCCACTTTTTTTCTGACAACCACTGAGGATCTCTTAACACAGGGAGGAAAATGACGAGGAGAGTGAGATATATCACATGGTTTGGAAAGGCAGGATGAATACAGTTACTTGAAAGCCATTAGGTTACAGCTCCATGAGGAAATGGTTGTTTCAGGATCTCTAATGTTTGTCCCAAACCTCATGGCATAGCTTCAGAAGCTCACCACCATGCTCGTCATAGAGCATGGTAGGCTTTGCCAAATAGAGTTAGCTCTGGAACTAAAACAGAATCAAAATTAATTTGCCCGTGTTTTCCAACTCCTAAATATATTGTTATACTCTCAATGCTAAGTCAATAATGTTGCAAAAAGAGGCTGAACATTTCCAACATTTCAGTTCTAATTTAACTAAGAAAAAATAACTTGTTTGCCAGATGCTTGATTGTAATATCAGTAAATCTGTGTTAAATGTTCTGTTCTTTGCTCATTTCATTTTTAAAGTTCAAATGGGAAAATTAATTTTCCTTTCCTTTCCTTTCCTTTCCTTTCCTTTCCTTTCCTTTCCTTTCCTTTCCTTTCCTTTCCTTTCCTTTCCTTTCCTTTCCTTTCCTTTCCTTTCCTTTCCTTTCCTTTCCTTTCCTCTCCTCTCCTCTCCTCTCCTCTCCTCTCCTCTCCTCTCCTCTCCTCTCCTCTCCTCTCCTCTCCCCTCCCTTTCCCCTTTCTTTCTACTTCAAGTTGGAATAATACATTATTGCTGGCGTTCTTGGTTTATTTTACTGTTCTCCATCAAGTTGAAGTTTTCTGGCTATCTAGACTCCCAATTTGAAAAAAATGCAATGGATGTTCCTTATGAAACACCTTCCCCCAAGATTTGGATGAGTCTCCTTTCATGGCCTTCCAGAAGGCTATTAAGAACTGGCTATTAAGAACCTAATATTTGTGCTTCTGAGAGGAGAGGGTCATAATATTTAGTGGTGTCTAAGAGGTTTTTTAATCTTGTGGATTTTAGTATAGTTAATATTTGTTAGCTAGTTCGGGTTATTTTATATAATATAGCTAGCCATAATTTTTTTTAGTAAATTAATAAAACATGTCTTCCTTTGGGTCATCATTAAAGTGTGGAAAGCAACATAGGCTGGACAGATGATTATACACAATGAAAGTGAAGATATTCCTACACACTTGGCTACTTTGTAATTAAGCTATTTTGAGAACATCACAGTTCATTTCATCAGTTATCAAAATTTCGCTAAAAGTCTCTTCTCCTCTGAAAGATGTTAAAAGGACATTCTTTTTCATCACACTGAATAAGAAATGGTAGAGAAAAATGCGGATTTTTCTCTATATGGCATCTAGTAGTATTTCATCACATTCTACAATCACACAGATAAGATTAAGAATGTCCTTTACGTTTTCAGTGATTGTACATTTTTCTAACTAGATTGTTCCAATTTTAATAGAAGGTAAATAAATAAATATTCCTCCATACTCCCAGTGATTCTGGACAATTAAAATATTTAAAAACAAGAAACAATACAAATATACACAAACAGAACAAACATATTTTCTTTGTTATATTCTGCACAAACCTAACATGGGTAATATTTGTCTGTGAGATTTTCTAGCCTGCTTGTTTATAAACAATGTCATTTTGGGGGTTTCTCAGGAAAAAAAATCTTTTCATTAGGTAAGATGGAGTTCTCTAACCTGTTTTCCTACCAGAATGTCCAAAGTTATGGAGAATAGTTGTATGAGTTTGTAGCTCTGATGTGGAATTTAGATATGTTACCATGTTGTAGGTATTATTATTACATTATTACATGCAAATTAACAGTCCTAATGGGCTTGGAGAATCACAAAATCTTCTTTTACCCCAAAATATATTACTGAGCCTTTTCCGCACATACCCTCATATTGGCCTCTAGTGACTTGATTTTGTTTTACTTTGTTTTGTTTCTGGGCAGTTGCCACACTTGTAAGCAAGGCCGCAGCCATTCACCATTTTATCTCTGCTGTTTATTGGAAGGTAATGGTGTTGTTCAAGATAGGCTCTTTCTGAAGCTGGTTTTCTGCAGCATACTCACTTCTGTGATGAACTGAAAGAACTAGGACACCATGACACCCAAGGATACAATTTTGGGACAGAGGACAAAAATTGATTGATTTGATCTTAGTTTACAATAATGTAGAGACTCATCCCAATAAAAATATTAGATGCCATTATTGGGCAATTCTTTTTCTCCAAGCTTGGAAGAAGAAGCATCCAAGTGGCTGAACAATTTATATAACAAACAAGCACCTGAATTGGAGGACACCCACCTCTTCCTCCTACGGCAGAGCAAGGTTCGAGGACTCATCCATTGCCCTCAAAGCGGAAGAACAAGTCCACAAGATAAAGCAAGCCGGCAGGCCTGCACTGGAATACGTACAAGAGTTTCACAAGATAGCCAGTTGGATAGAGAGGTGGCCCAAGCAATCCCTAGTCCATCATTTCAAAGAGGGACTAGACGAGCACCTCTCCCTGGCCTGTATCTATCGAGCAGTACCTGATCAACTGCAAGAATGGTACCAGGCAGCAGTAAGACTAGATGTTCAGCTCGCCCGCTATAAGAAGCCACCCCCACCTGAAGCTGAGTTGAGGCCAGAGCAACCCAAATGGCAGCCACCACCACCCTGAAAACCTCCCAACTGCTGCGGCTACTGAAACTCCCAGGCCATCTGAGGCCCACCGATCAAGTGTTTCCAATGTGGACAACAGGAACATCAAACAGCGAATTGCCCAGTCTTCTACCCTCAGCAGCAGAGTAGACTGGGACCAGCAGCAAGGAAGAAACCAGCCCTGCAGCCAACGAGAGAGTGTGATGGGCACAGTACTTTAACTGTTTTAACTTCACTCTAAAGTACATACTGGGAGGGAAAACCTTCCTAGCTGATGCTCTATCCAGACTGCCCCAGTACAAAAGCCAGCATGAAGAGGTTAACAAGGCAATTATCTCCAATCCACAAACTGCTGCTCAACTCATGCCTCGCAGAGCCCCTAATCCTGATGACCCTGGGGCAAAGAAAATAAAACAAGATCTCCTCACCCGATCAATGGTTCAAGGACAATCAAACCTGCCTAACATTGGATGGTTTGGCTTACAAAGGGGGAAAGTTATACTTGCCAGAAACCCTCCGTCTTAATGCTCTCCGACATGGCCATGATGTAAAACAGGCTGGACACTTTGGGTATTTAAAAGCTCTACATCTCATCTGCCAGCAATTCTGGTGGCTGGGATTAAAACAGGACGTGGAAAATTATGTCAAGAGTTCTACAGTATGTGCCACCATGAAAAGAATTCCAGGGAAATCCCCTGGGTTGTTGCAGCCAGTGGCAGACCCTTCTCAACCATGGGAAGAAATTGCTATGGATTTTATAGTAGATCTACCTGAAAGTAGAGGAAATACAGTCATCTGTTTTCAAAGCAGGCTCACTTCATCGCCTGCAAAGGGCTCCCGTCTGCTCAACAACTGACTAAATTGTTCTTGAATCACATCGGCTGGCTGCATGGTGCTCCTAAACGAATAGTTTCAAACAGGGGGGGGTGCAGTTCACAGCTAGGTTTTGGAGAAGCTTTCTTAAATTAATTGGATCATCTCAAGGTTTATCATCTGCTTTTCATCTTTCTACTAATGGGGCCGCTGAATCCACTAACTCAATGGTGGAACAATATCTCAGATGCTATGTTAGCTACCAACAAACCGACTGGACTGACCTCCCCCCTTTCGCAGAGGTGGCTTACAATAACGCTGTTCACAGCAGCACTGGCTTCACACCTTTCAGAGTAGGCACAGGAAAAGAGTTCAGCCCAATACCCAAATACCCCCAGGCACCCTTTGCATCACAGACACTTGCTCAATGGGTTACGGGGGTGGGAAGAAGTTTGGAAAGCAATGAAGACTGCCTTAAAAAGGCTTCTGAGACCTATAAAAAGCAGGCAGATAAAAAGGGCTCCTCAAAAAACATTCCAAATTGGAGAAAAGGTTTATCTGTCGACCAAATATTTACACCTCAAATTACCCAGTAAGAAGTTAGGATCGAAATTCTTGGGGCCTTTCCACATTTTAAAGATCATTAACCCGGTCACAGTAGAATTAAAACTCCCTAGGCTTTTAGGAAAAGTTCACCCTGTCTTTCATTGCAGCCTGCTGAAAACTTTTCAGGGTTCTACTTTAAGACTTCCCACTAAGAAGACACCTGGACCCCTTGTGGTGCCAGGTCAGACCCACTATGAAGTAAAGCGTATTCTTGATTCTAGAATTTTTAAAGAGAAGTTGCAGTACTTAGTACAATAGAAGGGATATTCGCTGTCTGAAGCCACTTGGGTGAAGTCTAGCAATGTGAAAGCTGACAGACTCGTAAACAGGTTCTATAGGAAACACCCTAATAAACCGAGAGGCAATCCCTAACGTGCTTTTGTTTACATTACAGGATTTGTCCTTTTTTTTTAAAGGGGAGGCGGATGTCAATGCTGCTAGCATCAGATGTTTGTGCATTGACAACAGATGGAGATGCAGCCATTTTCTTCTTTTTGCTTTTAGAGTTAGATGATGTTGGGGAGGGGGGGGAATGTGCATGAGAGTCTAGCTAGACATAATAATACTGAACCTAGTGTGAGTACCAAGGCTATTGAAATAAGAGATGATAAGAATTGGCGGGCTGGAGAGCTGGAAGGGAAGCCCGCACTTTAAACTAATTGGGGAATGTGATTTTTGACTGTTAACTGGAGGAGGGAATTGTGCTTTGGTACTATGTGCTCAGGGGAGGGGAAATCGAATTTTGGCTTTGATTATGTTAGTGCCGATGTTATGCTACTTAAATAAAGATTCTTTAAGTTAAACAATGCCTCAAAATTCTTTGAAGAGTTTCATCTGTCAGAACCATGACAGCTTATAAGTCCAATATCAATTCTCTGCAACAAATTGACTGTTTCAAGCACCACTGATCCTAAAAATAGACACTTTATTAGGGGATCTAATCTTTAGGGGATTTATCTTATTTCATTTTTGTTACTCTCCTAGCCCATTCATATTAGTAAGAACAAATTAAAACTCAGCATGAATACGGAAGAAAGTACAGTATGTGCTCAATATCAATGTTATATTAAGTTTATATTATGGGTAGATCTTATAAAGTGAGCTGTTCAGAAATGCAACTGAGTTTAATTACCCTCATGACCTCAAGAGTTTTTTATAAGCATCTGACCAGCTATTTGGGAAACAATGCTGGACTGGTGACTGGCTTGATCTAAATGTTCTAAATGAACTGAACATTAACTACCATGTATTGTATTGTCTTCATTTTGGATGCAAAATAAGCCACTTTTCCAAAAAATGTAACTTTCAGAAAAAATGGAATCTTGTGATGAAGACAACAACAAAGGCAATTTTTTTAAAAAAAATCTTCTCTATGAACTACTTTTCAAAAATCAAAGCTGTTTACAGTTGATGGGCTTCTTGCTAGCATACTTCCAGAAGTCAACATTTGGGAATAGAATTGGTTTCTTCAATCTTATGTTTGCAATACGTATAGGCATGGGCTGACCACAAAGATTAATATGCAAAATAGTTTCCTTCTACTGTAATGATAAACAATAGCTATCAAAAGAGGATTAATGATGTGGACTGAGGAGAACATTTTTATTAATATTTTGAAAAATAAAAGTTTGTGGGCTCAGTTCTGATAAAGAACTAACTCTTTAGAGTTAGAGCTATGCTGTGCTTTGGATTTAGTTCTGCAAAGATGCTTTGGAATGCATGAGATTGTGATGCAGTGCCTAGTAGAATAGTGTCATTTGCTGTATTTGCACTCCTATGTACACAGAACACTGCACAGTCCTACCATGAAGCAACTTCCTTCTAAATTCTTGCTTGCTGCATAAATAAGTTTCATGGGTGAGTGGAAGATACTGTTCACGTGCTCGAAGAAATGTTTGAAAGGCTACAGAGAATGACCCAAGTCACTTTGCAAATCATTTGATTTGACACTCCTGTAGACTATGGGGAATATTTTTGTTTTAGATGCTGTGGTTTCTACTAAGCATCTCTCTTCTTTCCACAGCTTTTAGTCGTGCACCCGTTCCTATGGCAGTGGTCCGGAGGGAACTCTCTTGTGAAAGCTACCCAATAGAGCTCCGTTGCCCAGGAACAGATGTTATCATGATTGAGAGTGCCAACTATGGCAGGACAGATGATAAAATCTGTGACTCAGATCCTGCTCAGATGGAAAATATCCGCTGTTATCTGCCAGATGCTTATAAGATTATGACTCAAAGGTAAGGGTTGAACATTCTTGTTGGATGGGTTTTGTTTTAATCTTGCTTCCTATTTATGAAAATCTGTTATTGTTTGAGGGTGTTAAGGTATTTGCAATCTGTTTTCATGCTTCACAGCCATGGTAGTGTAAAAATGAACAAAACAGTGAGTTACAATTACAGAACTGTATTCAGAATTTCAGAAGTAATTTAAACTTAAACTCAGTATTTATTGTACAAGAACCCCAGGTTGTTATGACTTTAATTTAACCATGTTTCATCTGTGGTCCCTTTATAGTTTTATTTCCTTTTATCTGGTGCCTTTTCTTTTTTTCTGTTGACTTGCCACCTAAAGCACATATTTTCTCTTGTCCTAAATTTCCCTGGGATTAAAAACTAGTCATGGAATTATGTATTACATTAACTTCAGATGTGACTAGAAAACATTTAGAAGTGGAATTTTTTTAATTGGGATCCTTCCTTACAGCTCCATGCTTTGTTTGTTTGTTCGTTTTTCCTTTTTTTCTTGTTTGAATTAGTCCCACTTTTAATTTAGACTTTGTAGATGTCACAGATGCTTCACATATGTTCTCTCCATAGTCCTTGCCCAGCCATGTAAGGTGAGTTGTAAATGAGGGACCTGAAACTGAGTGAAAAGAGCTTTAAACTGCTGAGTTCATGGCAGAAGCTAGAATTAAACCAGGATTCCTTATTTAATAGTCCATTTCTTTAGACAACACACTACACATAATCATAAGATTTACTTCAAAATGTAAACACTCCTTTTCTGATATTCTCATCCTCACTATTCTGCCCTCTAGTCTTGTTCCTTCTTTAAAACAAACAAACAGACAAATAAGCCAATCACATCTGAGTGTGATACTCATATTTACTACCAGCTGAAGATTAGTGTATAATCTTGTTCTTGGTAGCTAACACTACCTACTTAATCTTGGTTCCCTTTAAATGTATATTTGTGCAATGTTATAATCTCTGTTTGAACAAATATATTTATGTAAACTTTGAGTTGGCCTTTTCTTTATATAAGTATGTCACAATTCTGACAGACTGTGTTACAAAGAAGCAGCATCACTCAACAAAACTTTCCTAAATTTCACATATGACCCCAGTGTTCCCAGAGATTATCCACAATTTTTTCTGAAATACTTAATGTCTATTTTTGTTGAAAAGCTTTCTGAATATCCGACCACATTTTTTATCATTTCATTTTAAATCCTCATTAACATTAGCTGTAGTAAGCATTTATATCCAGAAAATATAAAACTAAATGCATTTTAGCTTGAAAGCTAGCCTGACATGCTTTCATCTTAAAATAGTAATTGATATTTGAACCTGCAATGGAAATGATAGCATACATTAACTACTATCTGACTTTGCAGTCTCTCTGTCTCATCTCTATTATATAAAAAGTCTAGTGATGCTTTAACTATGAGATTATTTATTTGCTGCTTATTTACTCTTTTAGAGGCATGCAAGATTTTCAACTTTACATACATTATATATGGTTTTCACTTTAATGAAAATATGATGTTCATGGGAAAATAAATTCCAGTAAAACAAACCTGGAGTGTTTATGTGCAGGAAATACAAGCAACATGTTGAAATACTATATGGGTAGTATTCTTGTCATTTGAAAGACTGTCATTCCTATATTTTTAAGTGTCTTCTTCTTGGAAGAATACTAATTGTAATTTTGTTGTTAGGGCCCTGATAAGCTGAGTCAGGACTTTGAAATTGCCCATTAAGAGTGGCTAGCAGGCTAGATAGGCAGGCATATGGGTCACTTATAATTATAGGGCTGCAAGGGACCTTGGAGGTCTTACAGTCCAGTCCCCTACCCAAGGCAGGAATCCTTATATCATCCTGGACAAATAGATGCCCTTTTTAAAATTGAAAACCTCCAGGGATGGAGCACCCACAATTTCTATAGGCAAGCCATTCCACTGATTAATTGTTCTCACTGTCTGGAAGTATCATGTGGCTTTGCAATAATGTAGAATTAACTTATCTAGTCATGTTACCTGTCTGGTTTACGCAGCTGGGCTGATAATGGGTGAGCGCTGCTATTAGGGTCTGTCTTGTAGCAATAAGGTGGTGAAGCCACAGTACTTCTCCACCCTTATTGCATCCATGAATTGGTTTTTAGTAGCTTTCTGGGCTGGGGGAACCTGGATATTCCAAGGCTGTGCAGAGGAATCTTCAGAGGATCTGTGGATAAAATCACTCAAATTTGTTCCCAGTCCTGCAGAAATGCCTGGGTCTCAGTCTTGCTCTGCTGTTTGGCCACATTTGAACTTTTGGACCTGAGGAAGTAAACACATTTGGACCTGAGGAAGTAAACAAGGTTCTTACGACTTGGACTTCCAGTTTGCCATGCAGCCGCTATGGATGGCTGGAAGACTTGCTCCCTCTCCCCCGTCCAGTTCTGCATCGCTGGGGGCCCCTGAAAAGGGATGAAAGTTGCCCCAAAGAGGCAACCAGCAAGGAGGGGCACTTGCTGGATTGCAGGAGAGCCACAACTCTCCCGTTAGATTTGGCGATCCCTCCAAAATCTCTTGGATTTTCTAAGTGTAAAGACTTTAGTTTAAAAATATCAATATGGAAGAAGGCCAGGAACAAAATTTCTTTATAGATGAAGATCAACAAACTGTTGCTATGTTGAAAACACTAATTCAAACTCTTACTACTACCAATGAAATACTAAGAGGCTATGTGAAGGAACAAGAATACAGCCCAGATATGACCACAACTAAAGAACCATCTATACAAAATACAATAGAAAAAATGAAACTTTCAAATATGATGACAGAAGAATCTACAATTCAACAAATATTGATATTTGAAAATCCAGAAAAGATATCGACAACTTGGAAAAAGGAAAAGGTTTCTTATATAATACAGAAGGAACTAGAGGATCTAAAAAAAGAATGAGATGAGAAGACA
This sequence comes from Vipera ursinii, assembly GCF_947247035.1. Classification (NCBI taxonomy): domain Eukaryota; kingdom Metazoa; phylum Chordata; class Lepidosauria; order Squamata; family Viperidae; genus Vipera; species Vipera ursinii. The sequence goes on along the minus strand of NC_139513.1, from coordinate 189,017,305 downwards.
AACAATTCAGAACAACCACGTCAATATAGAAGAATAAAGAGACAACCCACTAGACCTACAAGTCCTCTCAAAAAAATGGCGACCAGATGGTTTTGCCAACATCAATTAATATACATGATATTACAAGGAGATTGGTTTGATAACCCAAAAACAAGGACATGGAAGATGATTTGTCAAAGGAAAAAAGCCAGAATAAGACTGAAGAAGAATGGAGTTTTGGCCATCTTATTAAAATCTAAAACAGAATGTACTTAAATGGATAAGATGTGCAGGTTGAACACAAGACATTGTTATGAACTGAGATAAAGAAAAATTTTGGTCATTAAAATTTAGTTGTATAAATAGTAATAGATAATTTGAATATTGATTTGGGCATAAAGGTCATGTAAAAGTGAATAATGTAGATAAGCTAAAAACTTATTGTTGAAAGTAATAAATAGGTCTATATGGACCGTTAAAAATGAAAATTATCAGTTTAAGCAAGAGATAGCAGATACGAAGAGGAAGAGAGGAAGTATTAAATACTGAAATAAAAAAGAAATTTTGATTACTACTTAAAAAAACACAACTGAAAATTAGCAAAAAGGAAGGATATCATATTGTATCCTTAATTTGTTGACATAGAGGGTGAGAGGTTAAGTAAATCAGATGTGTATTTTGAATATTAGATTTTGTGAGGAATGGTGATAGATGAATTGGGAGTATATTAAAAATGATAAATATCAAACATTAAATCTAAATGTTAGTGGAAATTAAAATTGAAAAATTTATTAGGTTATTTATTCTCTAAAAGATTGTATGGTTCGCCTGGTGCGCCAGTTGCGACCCTATCTGAACCAGGATGCCCTGTGTACGGTCACTCATGCGCTCGTGACCTCTCGCCTTGACTACTGTAATGCTCTCTACATGGGGCTTCCCTTGAAGACCACTCGGAGGCTCCAACTGGTACAGAATGCGGCCGCGAGAGTTGTCTTGGGAGTTTCCCAGTACTCCCATGTTACACCTTTGCTCCGCGAGCTGCATTGGTTACCAGTTGTCTTTCGGGTGAGGTTCAAGGTTTTGGTTACGATCTTTAAGTCCTTACATGGCATGGGTCCGGGATACCTCAGGGACCACCTGCTGCTGGCATCAACTCCCCTCCGCCCTGTGCGTTCCCACAGAGAAGGCCTCCTCAGGGTGCCGCCAGTCAAGGAATGCCGACTGGTGGCCCCCAGGGGGAGGGCCTTCTCTGTGGGCGCTCCGGCATTATGGAACCAACTGCCGGTGGAGCTCCGGACGGCATCAGACCTCCGAACTTTCCGTCGGGGCCTGAAGACCCACCTATTTGAAATGGCTGGTCTGGCCTGACAGGGGATTATGGGTTTTAATTTGTCGTTTTAGATTTGTATTACTGTTTTTAACTGGGCATGGGTTTAATCTTTTTTAATTTTTGTATTGTCTTTTTTTTATATATGCCCTGTGAACCGCCCTGAGTCCTTACCAAGAAGAAGGGCGGTATACAAATTAAATAAAACTTGAAACTTGAAACTTGTATGTTAAAACAACTAGAATATGTGTAAACTAAAAACTATGGATATATGTAAGAAAGTTATTTTTTATGTGATTGATAGGATAAAACTTGTCGTTAAATTCACAAATAGACAGTACATATGAAGGGAAAAAGAGAGGAAATGTTTATGGTAGCAATCTGAAATCTGTGCTAATGATATCTGTATATAATTGAATTACTACTACCCAGCCACCACACTGCTTTCCAAATATGTAAATGTAATATTAGAAAATCAATCAAATTTGTAAAAAAAAAAAAGATTGTTATGACTCAGCCACTTGCTCATTAGACCCATGCCTCTCCTGGCTGGCTCAGGCTACTGGTGTGTGTGTGTGTGTGTGTGTGTGTGTGTCATGTGGTATCTCCTGGAAAGCCTTTTAACTCAAAAGAAGCAGAAAGGACATATTTACAAATTCTTATTTTTCCAGAAGGTTTTTCAGAGCTTTAAGAGTAGGAGTGTTTATAACAGGGGTCTTAAAACTTGGCCCTTTTATGACTTGTGGACTTCAACTCCCAGAATTCCTCAGCCAGCTTTGCTGGCTGAGGAATTCTGGGAGTTGAAGTCCACAAGTCATAAAAGGGCCAAGTTTGAAGACCCCTGGTTTATAAGATAATGAGCTAAGGGGTCCTTGGTGTTGTCAGAGCTTTCTTGTTTTCTTGCAAACATTTCATTACCCTAACTAGCACTGCTAGCACTGATGATGTTACCTAGCTTGGCTAATGAAACTTTTGCAAGAAAACAAGCAAGCTCAGAGAGCACCAAGGATCCCTTATTTCAACCCTGAGCTATAAATATTCTCCTTCATTGATAATGAGATACACACAAGGATATATATATTAAGAAAAATCCTTGTTAAAAGTATACAAAATAAGGAAAATAATGTACAAAAATGTCTCTCAGAAAAAGTGTCATGGGTGTGGACAGTGAGCAACTCTCCATTATTGTTTCTGCCAGTGCTTTTTTTGTAAAAGAAAAAGGTGCCGGAACTCACACATGTCATACAACCCACCTTGCCTACCCTACAAGGTTCCATCCAAAAAAGGTGCCGGAACTCCGTTCTGAGCGTTCTATGAGAAAAAAAAGCCCTGTTTTCTGCTATTGTGGTTGCAACAATTCTCCCCAAACAGCTTACAGGCAGGGACCACTTGTACAAACAATTACAGATCAGAATACAATAAATACTATTTAAAACAAATGAATGTTATGGCATCTTCCTGCACAGCAGTTGGTACTATGAGAGGAAAAATCCAGCTGAGCTGCCTTCTACAATCTTTGTGGTCTGCATTTCTCCCTCACTCTGATTTTCTAATGTGATAGCACAGTGTTAAAAAAAAATCAAGGGAAATGCTATTTAATCCATACTGGGCATTAGAGGTTGGTAGTGATCCTCTTACAACTCTCCCAGTGGGAGATCCTTTTCAAGAGCAAAATCACCAGTCCATTAGTCTCTTCCTTACAAATTGGATATAGGCCAAATTCACAGAAAAATGATGTATAAAAGAGAAGGGGGGGGAAGGAAAAACTATTTTTCTGGTCAGAAATTATTACTTACTTTAAAAAAGTTCAAATCTCCTGAGGAGATTAATTTTATCCTGGTACTGAGGAAGATAATATAGATAAACTTTATATTTTTGTTTTTGCTTTGAGAAAACATGGAAGTCACCACGATGTAAAAAAGATGTTGAGACTCTAGAAAGGGTACAGAGAAGAGCAACAAAGATGATTAGGGGGCTGGAGGCTAAAACATATAAGGAACGGTTGCTGGAATTGGGTATGTGTAGTTTAACAAAGAGAAGGGTGAGGAGTGACATGATAGCAATGTTCCAATCTCTCAGGGGCTGCCACAAAGAAGAGGGAGTCAAGCTATTCTCCAAAGCACCTGAAAGCAGGACAAGAAGCAACGGATGGAAACTAGTCAAGGAGAGAAGCCACCTAGAACTAAGGAGAAACTTCTTGACAGTTAGAACAATTAACCAGTGGAACAACCTGCCTCCAGAGGTGGTGAATGCTCCAACACTGGAGGTTTTTAAGAAGAGACTGGACAGCCATTTGCCTGAAATGGTATAGGGTTTCCTGCCTGAGCAGGGGGTTGGACTAGATGACGACTACTTATTATTATTATTATTATTATTATTATTATTATTATTATTATTATTATTATTATTATTATTATTATTAAGCATCAGGGGATTGGGGGGAGCCAATATCCCCGCTTTCAAAGAAGGAGAAAGGGAAAAAAGGAACTTTAAACCAGATTAGACAACCTGTGACCCCACTGGGTCATTGTTTCAGAGCTATTCCCTTACTTAAACTGAGAAACAGACTGACCAAGAACAAAAAAGCAATGGGAGCAGGAGCAACTTTTGACTTTCTGCAGGCTTGACTGCCTTCTGACATTCAAAGTTGGGATTAGACCATAATCTCTGGAGCCTCTGGAGGGCTAGGATGAGACCAGTCTATTTGATTTCCATTGGCTGAAAGAGGGGCCAGTCTAATGTGGAGGTCTAGGGCAGGACTGGTCTACTGAACTTCAGAGCAGTGGCATAACAACATGGCAGCACTGAAGCAACCACAAATTTGCTGAATTTCAATTCCTCAGAAGTCATAGGTCCAGATTTTGGATGCTCTTTGTAAGCTCACCCTTTTGAGATATCTTTGTTCAAACTCTGTTTCCCTATGATGTACTGTTTTGCCCAGCTAAAGGTTACAGCCATGAGAGTTTCAGTAGTATATAGATCAGACATGTCAAACACAAGGCCCTGGGGCCGGATGCGGCCCACGAAGTGGTTTCATGCGGCCCGTGAAGCAATCCTGGAAACAGGGAGGGAACGGCCCCCACTGCCTTGGCCCTGGCCCAGAGACCCTCCTTCTGCCAGAGACCCTCAAATCTGTCCCACTCCTGCCCAGGCCCCCATAGGCACCCTTGATGCAAACCATGTACAGCTGGCCACGCCCACCCAGTAGGCCATATGCACTCTACCCACACCCACCCAGTAGGCCACACCCACCCTGGCCACACCCACCCAGCCCCCTGAGGGCAACCGCAATGCTGATGCAGCCCTCAATGAAATTGAGTTTGACACCCCTGATATAGATGGTCTGATGCTGATATCTGGGAAGATTCTAAAGCAAATCATAAATTTAATTTTTTGTACTGAGAAGAGAGTTGTATTCATTAACTAAATGGTCCTTCTGACTCTGTAATTTTATTCTGTGAATCTGTGTTGATGAATACTTTGCTTCCAAATGTGCCTGATAATTTATGTGATTTATTTTTATCTATTTATTTATTACATTTTTATCCCTTCCTTTCCTTTAATTGGTTAGGGGAGCATAGGAATTGGTAAGAATACTGAAAAATAATATCCAAATATTTTCAGTTGATATTTTAGAATCATTTAAAAACTACAATCAAACCACCCTTTCAGTGTCAATTCCAGCTTGTGAATCCAAATAAACCTCCAGGTTCATGCTGTTTCCGAAAATCCTACAGTTTATTCAATACACGGTAATGTCAAAGCAAAACTAACTTTGAGATTTCCAGACACCAGTTCATAGAAGTAAACAATAATTTCTCTGGACAAACCCCCACACTCTCACGTAGATCATGTAAACAATTTCACTTTGTTACGGAAACCATCTGCTTCCTCTCCATACCTGCTGCAGTGTCCTTGGAAAGGTTTCACATTCTCATGTTCTTCAGTGGAATCATAGAGGTCTCGTTTTGTCATCTGTTGTTAGCTGCAAAGTCGTGTCTGACCCATCGTGACCCCATGGACAACGATCCTCCAGGCCTTCCTGTCCTCTACCATCTTCTGGAGTCCATTTAAGCTCACGCCTACTGCTTCAGTGACTCCATCCAGCCACCTCATTCTCTGTCGTCCCCTTCTTCTATTGCCCTCAATCTTTCCCAGCATTAGGCTCTTCTCCAGTGAGTCCTTCCTTCTCATTAGGTGGCCAAAGTATTTGAGTTTTATCTTCAGGATCTGGCCTTCTAAAGAGCAGTCAGGGTTGATCTCCTCTAGGACTGACCGGTTTGATCGCCTTGCAGTCCAAGGAACTCGCAGGAGTCTTCTCCAGCACCACAGTTCAAAGGCCTCAATTCTTTGGCGCTCAGCCTTTCTTATGGTCCAACTTTCACTGCCATACATTGCAACTGGGAAGACCATAGCCTTGACTATACGCACTTTTGTTGACAGGGTGATGTCTCTTCTTTTTAGTGTGCTGTCTAGATTTGCCATGGCTTTCCTCCCCAGGAGCAAGCGTCTTTTAATTTCTTGGCTACAGTCCCCATCTGCAGTGATCTTGGAGCCCAGGATAATAAAATCTGTCACTACCTCCATTTCGTCCCCATCTATTGCCAGGAATTAAGAGGGCCGGATGCCATTATCTTGGTTTTCTTAATGTTAAGTTTCAACCCAACTTTTGCACTCCTTCTTCACCCACAACAAGAGGCTCTTTAGTTCTTCTTCACTTTCTGCCATTAGAGTGGTATCATCTACATATCTTAGGTTGTTGATATTTCTCCTGGCAATCTTAATTCTAACTTTTGATTCATCTAGCCCTGCCTTTCTCATGATGTGCTCTGCATATAGGTTAAATAGGCAGGGCGACAGTATACAGCCTTGCCGGACTCCTTTCCCAATTTTGAACCAATCAGTGGTTCCGTGTCCAGTTCTCACTGTTGCTTCTTGACCCACATATAGGTTTCTCAAGAGACAAATGAGATGGTCTGGTACTCCCATCTCTTTAAGAACTTGCCACAGTTTGTTATGATCCACACAATCAAAGGCTTTAGCATAGTCAGTGAAGCAGAAGTAGATGTTTTTCTGGAACACTATAGCTTTCTCCATGATCCAGCGTATGTTGTCAATTTGATCTCTAGTTCCTCTGCCTCTTCAAAATCCTCCCTGTACTTCTGGTAGTTCTCGATCCACATAATGCTGGAGTCTAGCTTGTAGGATTTTAAGCATAACTTTACTAACATGAGAAATGAGTGCAATGGTGCGATAGTTTGAACATTCTTTGGCACTGCCTTTCTTTGGAATTGGAATGTAAACTGATCTTTTCCAATCCTGTGGCCACTGTTGAGTTTTCCAAATTTGCTGGCAAATTGAGTGTAGCACTTTTACTGCATCGTCTTTTAAGATTTTGAATAGCTCAGCTGGAATACTGTCACCTCCACTAGTTTTGTTGTTGCTCAGCTTTTCTAAGGCCCACTTCACTTCACATTCTAGGATGTCTGGCTCGAGCTCAGTGACCACCTCATTGTGATTATCAGGGACGTTAAGCTCATTCTTGCATACTTCTTCTGTATAATTTTGCCACCTCTTCTTAATCGCTTCTGCCTCTGTTATGTCCCTGCCATTTTGGTCCTTTATCATGCCCATTTTTGCATGAAACATTCCCTTCATCTCTCCAATGTTCTTGAAAAGATCTCTGGTCCTCCCTATTGTATTGTTTTCTTCTATTTCTTTGCACTGTTCATTTAAGAAAGCATTCTTATCTCTTCTAGCTATTCTCTGGAATTCGGCATTCAGTTGGGCGTATCTTTCTTTTTCTCCCTTGCCTTTCGCTTCCCTCCTTTCCTCAGCTATTTGCAAAGCTTCCTCAGACAGCCATTTTGCTTTCTTGCATTTCTTTTTCTTTGGGATGGTTTTAGTTGCTACCTGTTGTACAATGATGCGAACCTCTGTCCATAGTTCTTCAGGCACTCTGTCTATCAGATCTAATTCCTTAAATCTATTTGTCACCTCTACTGTATATTCAACAGGGATATGATTTAATTCATACCTGAGTGGCCTAGTGCTTTTCCCTACTTTCTTCAGTTTAAGCCTAAACTTTGCAATGAGAAGCTCATGGTCTGAGCCACAGTCAGCTCCTGGTCTTGTTTTTACTGACTGTATAGAGCTTCTCCATCTTTGGCTGCAGAGCATATAGTCAATCTGATTTCTGTGTTGACTGTCTGGTGATGTCCATGTGTAGAGCCGTCTCTTGGGTTGTTGGAAAAGAGTGTTGTCCATGTGTAAAGCCGTCTCTTGGGTTGTTGGAAAAGAGTGTTTGCTATGACCATCGTATTCTCTTGACAAAATTCTATCAGCCTGTGCCCTGCTTCATTTTGTACTCCAAGGCCAAACTTCCCTGTTATTCCAGTTATCTTTTGGCTTCCTACTTTAGCATTCCAATCCCCCATGATGATAAGGACATCATTTTTTGGTGTTAGTTCTATAAGGTGCTGTAGGGCTTCATAGAACCGGTCAATTTCATCCTCTTCAGCACTGGTGGTTGGGGCATAGACTTGGACTACTGTGATATTGAAAGGTTTGCCTTGGATTCGAACTGAGATCATTCTGTCATTTTGAGGATTGTATCCCAGTATTGCTTTTCCTACTCTTTTATTGACTATGAAGGCTACTCCATTTCTTCTGAGGGATTCTTGCCCGCAGTAGTATGCCTGTTGAATTTATTGTTATCACTGCTATCAAATCTTTCTTCACAAGGGGGCTATATGGGTCATTTCTCCCCTCCCCCATCCAATCAATTCCGAAATGCTTCTGGTTATGAACATGCAAGGCAGTTTTACTTTAATGCGTGAATTCAGAACCAAAGTGAACATCAGCCCTAGTTTACTACTTATCATTAAAACAACACAGTTCTACAACTAGATTTACACAGATACATAAACATTAGAATTATTTTATGCAATGGCTGGTAGTTCAGCCAAACAGGCATTTAGTACAGCAAATTTTTGGCTTATGAGAAAGGTTTCAATATTTTATTAGCTTCAGGGTATTTTTATTCTCAATTATTTGGACAGAGTTCAGAGATATTTGCACAGTGCTGCTGAGGCCAAAAAATTTCTTATCTTCAGCTCCTGCTCAGATCTCATTGGAAGATTGCAAATATTCCATATTCTGTGTTTCTGCTTACCACCAACTCCAGGCTACTTATCTTTACCTTTTAATTAGACTTTTCTTTGTTCTATATAATCGACCTTGATAACAGAAAAAAATGTTCCGCAATGGACCCTTTTCCAACTGTAATTAACTTTTCCCTTCCCCTCCTCCCCAGCCTCATGGTTTTTCATCTCAAGTAAGCTTGCTGAAAATTTATTTGGCAGAAATAGTTTTTTTTTCTTTTTTAACTTTTCTATCCTGTTGGTTTATACTGTACTATTATGGGTAATAATTACATATTTAGTAATGTAGGCACTGTTCAAATATTGGCTGCAATAACTTTTGACTAAGGCAAGTTGGGAAGTTGTATGGCTCAACCACAGGCTCTCCAGTATTGGTTCATCACTGCTTTCAACCTTTTCAGAAGATGTAACACAACTTTAAATCCCATTTTAAATTATAATACTTGCCCACCAAAATACTATTATTGGACTCCTTATATTTTGCATGGTCCTACTATTGTGGTGCAAGTTCTGCCCCTTTTCTATGCATATAACCCTCAACTTACAACCAATCACTTAATGACCATTCAAAATTACAGAACAGTCAAACAAAGTTACAACCCATCCTCCAAATTACAACTGCCACATCACTCCAACAAAATGATCACATTTTGGGCGCATGGCAGTTACATCATCTGGTAAAATGATTTTCCAGCAAAAAAACAACCCTTGGAGAGTTGGACTGGGACCACATGATTTGCCTGACAATCATGTGATTCTTTTAATGACCATGTGATTCGTTTAAACAACTTTGTAAAAACAATTGTAAAATCAAGGCATGTGGTGACTCGATTTAAAATCGCAACAACGTACGACCCATATTCTGGACTCAGTTGTGATTGTAAGTCAAGAACTACATGTTTGTGTTTGATGTCATGTGGCACATATCAAAGTGGGGGGAACTTATATTGGGACAGTACAACACTGCTTTCATTATTTGTCTTCTGATGTCCTGACCAAACATTCCTCATACTTTTTTTACACATAAACATATTTGTTTCCTTTCAGTATTTTAATAATTATTCTCTTCTAAAGTAAAACATGTGAGAGATGTATTATAGACCACGCTGCCACAAAATTAAGCAGTTCAGTTGATAATTAAAATTTCTGTCTTCAAATGGTTTGAACAATAGATTTATTGAACAATAGATTTATTGAACAATAGTAATTTTATTAAGGAAAAATTGAACTATTTCTCGAATCAGTAGGGACTTGGTTTGATCTCTGTCTGTGATAGGTTGTATAATAAAAGCATTTATTATGTTTGCTTCTATGAAAGCAACCACATGTTGAGTTAAATTCTTAGATAATAAAATGGAAGAAGGCATAAGTTCTTCTCAGAGATACAGATCCTTGGTCTCTGCTAAATATCACCTTAACAAGTTTTTATCCTGCTGAAATCTGTATTACACATTAAAAATTACATTGTATTATTTCAGGTAAGGATGGAAAAGCAGAGATAAATCCTGATACCTACCACTTTTTAGATTTAAAATAAACAGCATAACTGTGTGTATTCTATTCATGAGAAAAATGGGAGGATACATACCCATTTGTGAATAAGTTTAGATTTTACTTAAAATACTATATTTCCAAATTCTAACCCACAAATGAGCTTGATTCTTTTTTTTAAGTGAGATTATCACAGTTACCAAAGGACCAATCTTGCTTTATTACTATATCTTCAAGGAATTGCTACATTTTATGCAGTTTTCAGCATTCTGATAATATAATTTTAATTGATATGATTGTTTTAAGTTAAAATAGGCAACATTCAGGTATTATTGTTATGGTTGGTCAAACAATCAACCACATATTTAGACTCTATTTAACATTTTTATCTATCCATAGAGTCCTTCCCAAGGCCCTGTGATAAACAGATGTTGTGTGATGGTATTAGAGGTATCATCATACAATGTAAGGAAATTTGGTATGGCACCAATAAAACTGATTACCACCACGATCAACTTGCCAATTTATGCAATAATTTTCAGTCTTGATTTTCAAATTTTGATACCTTGCGATCTTCACTTTTCCTGGTGGTGCCACATCCATTATCTACACTTTCTTCTTTTCAACCATAGTTACCTCTGGTGCACTATCACAGAATCATAGGGCTGGAAAGGACCTTGGAAGTCTTCTAGTCCACCCACCTGCCAGGGCAGAAATCCTTATTCCATCCTGGACAAATGATTGTCCAATCTTTTCTTGAAAACCTCTAGTGATGAACACTCAAAAGTCTGGGAGGCAAGCTGTTTGGTTCCTCTCCTTGTCAGGAAATTTCTCCTTAGTTCCAAATTGAAACATTTGATGATTTTTCAGTTCTGGCCTTGACTTCATTAATTTGAATAGCTTAGTCTTCAGCAGACAAAAACAAGCCTTTGGTTTCTTTTTTTAATGTTCCATTTGTGAGCCATTGCTTTGTTTTATCTTTATCCTTTTTTCCCTTGTCTTTGTAGAAATTGACCAAGTAATGCTTTTCCATGCCATTTCAATATATACATTTTATTTATTGTACATTCAGTAAGTTCCTATTTTTAAATGCTTGTTCTTGTATGTCTTATATAATCAGCCAAATACATTCTTCTCTTCAGTAGTTTGTTTGACTTGAAGTAAATTTCTGCCTTCAGTTGTGCAGGACTCATCTGAACTATCAATATCACTACAGGGATTCTATGCATAGTCATAGTTTTCTTGTTTTTTGGTCCAAACTATCCACTTCAGCTTGCGTCCAGTTAATATTTCCAGCAGTGTATCATATAGAGCCAATTTGGTCTACTGTAGTTCCTAAGGCACCAGGCTAGAAAGCAGTAGACCATGAGTTTAACTCCTGCCTTAGCCATGAAAGCCAACTGAATGTCCTTGGGCAGTCACTGTGTGTGTGTGTGTGTGTGTGTGTGTGTGTGTGTGTGTGTGTGTGTGTTGTAATAGTTATTATAATTATATTATTTTTTAAGAAGCTGCTGATGTATTATGGATTTTTCCAAAAGTTATGTAGTTTGAAAGAATACATTTAACTGATGAACCATGTGTAATTATTAGTGCTACACTCTTGTTTTTGATTAAGTTTAATCTTTTTTTTACTTAAATAACTGTTAAATCAGAAAGGCTCAAGGCAATTTCTACTAAAAACTTAATAAAAAATAAGAATGTTCATAAAAATGAAATAAAACTATTATATATACCATGGTACTTTTCAGTGTTCTCAGTAATAAATGACATAAATTGTGGTTTTGAGAGTGTATATTTGACTCTGTTGCTTATGGCAGTATGTTATGTCAGTAGCATTCTGAACTAATACACATGAAGCTCTAACTTGGACACAAATGAAGAAAGACATAGTTACTGTGGTATTCTTTTGAATATATGTAGTAATTTACATAAGATCAAGTTAAATGTAACTCTAAAGCTGATACATATTTTGACACATTTTTATTCTTTATACTATTTCAAGCAAATTTCTAGGGGATTAAACATTTTTTGGTGGGATACTTCTCAAAATTTTAATTGTATAAATCAGGGATCCCGAACTTCTGGCCGCAGCCTGTTCAGAACTGGGCTGTGGAAGAGGCAGGCAAGTATGCGCAGCTCCATTTATGCAAATGGCTGGCACACATGCCCACAGCTTATGGAAATGGACCTGCCTGCCTGCCTGCCTGCCTTCCTGCCTGCCTGCCATTCCCGTCCTCCCCTCACACTTGCTGATCAGCAAAGCCAGAAAGGTTGGAAACCACTGGTGTTGACCACTTTCTATGGAGAAACGTGAATTTAAATTTTCTCAATTTCACACTTTTTATTTAGCCTTTGTTTTGGCTCTCATTATTTGTTAGAATAGGGGACTTCTCTCTGAGTTCAATTTGTAAATTGTTTGTTACATGCACTGAGTTCTTTGTTTCTAATAGTATTGGTTTCCAATTCTTAATGCTACATGAGAGACAGAAAACCTAGGGTTGCAGATACAATAGATAATAACACTGATCCTTTTGCACATCAAAAACTTTCATTATAGACAATCCCAATTTTAAAAGTGTTGCTAATTCTGTTGTCTAAGTAATTTAGAGTTCTGGTATTATTATTATTGACCACTTTAGTACTGATATAACTTATTTTTTAACCTTTGTAAAACACCATTTAGTTTACCTAATAGTACTTCTTGGCAGTTTATTTAAGTTATGCACCCCTTTCTTGGGCTTTTCATTCTGATGCTATTCTGAAATTCCTCCGGGTTAAGGCTTGAGAAAAATCAGTTGAGCGGGCAATACCTTTGAACAAGAAGTTAAAATTTTAAATTGATATAAACTACTGATATCTACTTTGGAAGTATAAACTTAAACATTGTGTTTGTATGAACCAGTGGTGAATGTGGTGGTTATACTTTCTGAGAAAGAGAAATCTTTTTTTACTCTGTTGTGAGTCCTGACCTATACTGAGAACATAAAAATTATACAATTACACAGCAAGAACAGACAGCTTCAGTTCAACTCCCTATCCTTAGGAAGGATTAAGGACTATAGCAAGCCTCCTCCTCTGCTGGAAGATTGAAGTAGGTTTTCTACTGAAGTAATGTGATGAAGGAGCCGGAGTCAATTTCCAGGGTCTCGGGGGGGGGGGATTAATGCAATATTATAATCAGCACACAGTCTTTCATTCATTTGAAATAGAGCTAATTGCTCTTAGCGATAGATATATGGAATTGCCTGCAATTTTACCATTTTTAGTGAATGTTTCATGATCAAAAAGGATTTGGTTGACCATGGATAATGAAGTATAATTGTTAAAATATATAGATGTAAGATATTGTCAGAGGTTTTTAAATTATTTTTATCAGTGATGGAGCACACCCACAACCTTTGGAGGCAAGAGCATCCACAACTTCTTTGTGAAGGGAGTTTGTGGATCATCCACAAATACCAGAGGTACTTTCAGGAATTCACTGTGAATTTCATTCATTGAGTTCAGGAGAACTCTACTATATTTTGTTAAATGAATGGAATGCAATATAGAAGAAATGTGCCTGATCAATGAAGCTTAGAAGAATAAATCATGGTGCAGCTATTTTATGTTCTTTATGTATGCCATAGTAGAGTACACATGTGTCATTGACATTTCATATTGATTGCTAAACTGATTGTATTGTTCTTCAAGTATTGCAGAGCAAGATTAAGCATTTTCTGTATTGTTATTATTTTAGTAAAAATACTGTGCATTGCACAAAAGAGCAAATGTTAAAAAATGGACTGTTAAAACATAAACCAAAAAAAACCCTGATGTTACAAATGATTAGTGAGGCTAACTGTTTGATTCAAATAGATGGCACATTACAGAAAATCAGAGGCCAGATTATTGTTCCAAGCTGCTTCTGTTCTAGATGTCAGTCTAAAGTAGGAAATATAGAAATGAAAGCTAGTATCAAAAATATGTTGCTATTTCACTTTAATATATCTAAATGGAAAATGGAGAGTTATGCCATAGGCATAAAGGTATTTTTTCAACAAAAACCACAAAATGATTGAGTGCAAAAATGTAGTCAAGCCAGATATTGACAAGAATAAAATGTAGCAAATCCTGTGGTTAAACTACATCTTAGATTGCATTCCCTTTTCAACTGCATTTAGTTTAGTTTCAGAGTTGGTTTGCTTTTTCTCACCATTGAACTGCATCTTTGGATAGGGCCAATGCTCAAGTCTGTCAAGATCCTTCTGAATTTGTACTCAGTAACAATTATCTTTCACTGCTTTGCCGTCTGCTTTCCTGGCCCTGAGGTACAAAGGAAGGGATCAAGGTTGTTCCTACAGCTAGTATATTTAAATGTTTCAAATTTTGTTCTGCTGAAGCATGAAACACTGAGTCATTGCCTTGGTGGAGCAGTGGGCTAATGCCTCCTTAAGTAACACCAGCTGCTTGCAATTAGTGCAGGTTCGCATCCCACCAGGCTCAAGGTTGACTCAGCCTTCCATCCTTCCGAGGTAGGTAAAATGAGGACCCAGATTGTTGGGGGCAATTAAGATGACTTTGTAATAATGCCGCTTGGGGGGTGTGTGTGTGAAAGCCCTAACAAGCAGGCATATACATAGAATGAAGGCTACTGCTAAGCTTGTAAGCCGTCCTGAGTCTTCGGAGAAGGGCAGGATATAAATATAATAAAAAATAAAAAAATAAATAAATAAAATAAATAAAAATTATTATCTGAGCAAATAACACCACAGAATATTGTAGGAGAGACATGGATCCCCAAGGACTGAAGAATTCCAAGAGCTATCCTAAAAAGAGGAGGGATGTTGTAATGATAGTATTCTGTATTAAGGGAACCAAGGAAGCTATGTGCAAGACTGATAGGATGTTGCAGGAGGGGTGTATTGTTTTTTCAGATGTCTTTATATAGGATGTGGTTACCAAGCCTGTTTAAACCATGGCCAACCCTCCTCTCCTCTTGATCCATGTGAAATTGAATGAAGATGGACACTAGCTTTAAAAGAATTGTGAAGACAGCAAGACCTGGTGCAGAGGGATGAAGGAACTGGGGGCACAGGTAGTTTTTCATCAGATCTTCATAAAAGTATCATGGGTGCAAGAAAAAAATCCTGGATATGCTAAAAATAGTATTGCTTAGGAAGGTTTAGATTCTACAGCAAGGGCCTATGTTACCTTCTTCACAAAGTTTTTCTGGGAAGATACAGAATATATCTACAGTAGCTGAGAAAGAAGGGTTTGGCACACACCACACCAGTCTCATCAGGAGGATGTCATACTAGAACAAATGAAGAGGGTAGCAAAGCTCAGAAATGAATATTCAGTCAAGGGTTGGAACCAAGGAAGAATGAAAGGGGGGAAGCCTCAGAGTGGGGTCACAGACTCTGTGCTTTCAGAGATTTGAATGTTTCCCAAATTTATTACTGCATGAACAGCAGTGAGACCACAGAATTTAACTTGTGCATCATTTATTTATTATGAAAGACTCAACTTGTGATTCCAGCAAATGAGGTAAGTACTTTGAAGAACAAACATGTAGAAATACAATATTTTAAAAAATAATACAGACCTGAAAATAAAAAAAATAACAATGAATCAAACTAAAGACAGGAACTCCGAGTACAAAAGCAAAGAACAAGCATTAGATCATTTCTCTCTGCATAGATATATTTCATTATTCATTTATATGTCTTTAAATAAGTTCTTAAGCCCTGAAATTTATATGAATGCTGATGAAGCATCTGAAATATGAGCATGCTTTACGTTGGTTAAATAACCTCTGCTTTCCAATCCTAGGAAGTTGGATACCAAATATGTGTCTTTTCTTGTATGATAAAATGTATAAACATTAAAATATACTTACCCAACAAAGAAAACCCCATAAATAAGCAATAAAGGCCCTTCTTGACTGAAGAATATAGGAATAGGAATATAGGAATTCTGAAGCAGTAACCAAGCAACAACAGGAAACCATCTGGCACATTGGTTAAATTTTTAGTTTAGAAAATTTTGTAGCTGAGGTGTAAGAGCACAGGAAGAAATTATACCAGGAGCTCAACAGAGTTCCCAATCATGCCAGAGTTCCTGATTTTAAAAAAAAAGCAGGGTTTTGGTTGATCAATTTCCATGCAGTTGAATAGGAATGGTTGGGTTCTTAAATTTTATATATATAAGAGTTGTTAAGCATTCTGGCAGGTTTAGGATATTTCACTGTCACGGTAATATTTAGTATGGTGACTGATTCATATTGTGGACCAGCAAGGAGAAATGAAACGCTTGGCACCACAAGACAAGCTGGAGCAAAACTGAACTGCAAGATGCTCTGTTTCGATCTTACTGTATAAAAAGATCTTCTGACAAGCAATACAAAGGTTGTTTTCTCTTTAAAATTCGTGTGTAAAACATACTACATTTGACTGTCTTGTTTTGATCATTCCTATCAAGGGCCTATTCACTCTGATAGCTCCTGAAACCATTGCCAGCAATTTGTCATATTGATTCAATTTCCTGCTTTCAGGCTTTACAACCATGATGACTGTAAGAGTCTGTTAACTCCGTGGATTTCCCTCTCACTTTGAAACCAAGCTGAGTTGATGTATACAATTGTAACTTAACTATTTGAAATTGAATATAAATAACATCCTCCTAACCATTGCATGCTTCTGGCTGGTCCTGCATTTGCTAGTGTGTTGTTGTTATCATTATTTGCTAATTAGGAAGGAATATTATGTGCATTGACAGGAAGAATTAGAAAACTAGATACTTTGAAGTATGTACTCCTGGATAAATTTGATAGAGGGGCTTTTAATAGCATTGCCCTGAAATAGTTTCAGTGAACTCAAAATTGACATTTAAATGCTTTCACTATAATGGATAGCTTCAGTGGCATCCCCAGGGTGGGGCAAGAAGGCAGAATGAAGCAGCAGCAGCAGCAGCAGCAGTATGCTGCTGTGACACAAGCTCCAATCCTTTTGTATGTCTGTCATGATACCACATATATATACAAAAATGGTGGAACTCGGTGACCTGATGTTACTTTTGCCATTTTGATGAAAGCAACAAAATCTGCTTTGTTTGGCAGATAGAATACTTATTGCCTCCTTTTCTTTTCTGTCCTGAGTTAATTTTAGGCAACAGGGCTCTGGATGCTCTAAACAGGATTTGAGAGAAGTTATTTCCAGCTTGGGTAAGCATATGTTTCGGCTATTGATTAAAACAGACACATCTTTTTCCAGGCTTCCATACAAGCTGGGGGAAGATGCCAGTGCCTTAATGAGTCCAATCATTGCATCAGTGTATCTTTAATGCAACTCTTAGAGAAGCAGCATAATAGTTTTGGGCTCGTGTGGAAGCCAGGAAAATAAGGAAAGAGCTGTTAGGACTAGCAAAGTGATGCTATTCTTGCAAAGACTCAGTCTAAATCATTTTCAAAGTTTGCTGCTTTCTTGGGCAATGCTTGCCTCAGAGTTTTTTCTCTTATATATACTTGTTCCTGTCCCACAAAAGAGATCTGCATTTCTGTGGATTATCTTAGCTCTGTAACATTGTGCCTTTTCAAGCTACTCCCCATTCAGAAGAGAAAAGCTTCTTGTCTCTGCTATAATGGTGTGGGCTTGTAAACCTGGAACAGTTTTTTTCTGTCAGAACAATGTTTGTTTTCATGTTTTTAACTGCTCATTTTATTATGGCTTCTGAGAACCTTAGCACAAACCCAAATAATTTCTGTTTCAAAGTAATAATGACTCCTTTTGAAGTAAGGCAGTGAATAACTCTCTGCTAAGTGAGTCCCAGTAGTAAAGCTACTATATAAGCCTCAACATTGGTACAAAACCCTGCCAGCAAAATGCACATCATTATCCTCAGGATCATAGCAGCTGTGTATAGTAGATAGAAGATATGTAACTGTCACGGTAGTAACTCCTGTTCTCAAATAAGGCATTTTTCCTGGTTTTGATTTGTAGACATGGTTGGCATCTGGGCTGCAAGATATTTTTGTTTTGTTTTGTTTTCAATAATATATGATAAATAATGGTGTAAAAATTCACCTGTCTGCTGGTCCATTTTAATCTTTATCCCTGTTGCTTAAAAATATTTTAAATGTTTTCTAAAGTGAACCAAACTGCCTCTATGGTACTACATCCACATGGAGAGAAGTAAGCAGTGGGGTACCACAAGGCTCCGTCTTAGACTCAGTACTCTTTAATATCTTCATAAATGACTGAGATGAGGAAATAGAAGAGGAACTCATCAAATTTGCAGATGACACTAAACTCGTAGAAATAGCCAACACCCCAGAAGACAAGCTCAGGATCCAAAAAGATCTTGACAGACTTGAACAATGTAGAGAAAAGCAAAGTTTAACATTTAGGTAGGAAAAATCAAAGGTATAAGTACAGATTAGGCAAGACCTGGCTAAAAAACAGTAACTGTGAGAGGGACCTTGGAGTCCTAGTGGACAATCGCTTGACCATGAGCCAGCAGTGTGCAGCAGCAGGCCAAAAAGCTAAAACAATCCTGGGTTGTATAAACAGAGGCATAGAATCAAGATCACGTGAAGTATTAATACAGCTTTATAAAATCCTAGTAAGACCACACTTGGAATACTGCAACCAATTTTGGTCACCATACTACAAAAAAGATGTTGAAACCTTGGGGAAAAAAAGTTCAGAGAAGAGCAACTAAAATAATCAAAGACTGCAGGACTTGGGTTTGACTAGTCTAAAGAAAAGAAGAAATCGGGGAGGCATGATAGCAGTATTCCAGTATTTGAGGGCCTGCCACAAAGAAGAGCGGGTCAAATTATTCTCCAAAGCACCAGGGGGCAAGACAAGAAACAATGGTTGGAAACTGACCAAAGAGAGAAGCAACCTGGAATTAAGGAGAAACTTCCTAACAGTGAGGACAATTAACCAGTGGAACAGCCTGCCTTCAGAAATCGTGGGTGCTCCATCACAGGGGGCTGGACTAGAACAGGGCTTTTCAACCTTTTCACCCATTGTACCACTTTTAGGATAAGGCAATATCCGAGTACCACCAGTTGTCCCACCAGGGTGGGACTGGGGTGGATGGCTTCCCTCCCTCTCTCCTATTGTCCCTCCCTCCCTTCCTCCCTTCCTCCCTTCCTTCCTTCCTTCCTTCCTTCCTTCCTTCCTTCCTTCCTTCCTTCCTTCCTTCTTTGTCTCTTCCTCCTTCCCTCCCTCCTTTCCATTGTCCCTCCCTCCCTTCCCTCTTTGTCCTTTCTTTCCTTCCCTCCCTCCCTCCCTCCCACTGTCCTGTGCTACGCCGCCCAGACCCCAACCTGGTTTTGGCAGGCAGCGGAGCATTCTTACCCCATGGAGCAGCTGGGCAAAGTGAACTGGCAACATCTCGGCCCTGCTGTGCACGCCCAGAGGAGAGCATTTGAAGGTGGCCACCTCCAAGGTCTCTTCTAGCTCTGTTCTGATTTTATTGCATGAAAATGAAAGAGACTTTGCATTTGTTTAGGTCTGAAAAGCAGAACCTCACTCAACAGGCAGCTAAGGCCACTGAACCTCAACTCCACCAGGATTTAATATGCTGCAGGAGCAATGCCCCCGCCTCACAGGATCAATACTCAAATCTATGCCCTGTCAGAATAATTGATGCTGCCACAGCCCTGTAAAAGCATGAAAGCCAATTCAGCTATTTCCCCCCCCCCCTACAAATCGCAAAGGTGTGAAACAATATCAGAGGTTCTTTGGATTGGTGACCGACCAGACTGGATTACAGCCTCCTAACAACAGATCCCCCTTCCAAAATAACAGATCCCTTTAAGGCAGGGGTGTCAAACTCAATTTCATTGAGGGCCGCATCAGCATTGCAGTTGCCCTCAGGGGGCCTGGGTGGGTATGGCCAGGGTGGGTGTGGTCTACTGGGTGGGCGTGGCTAGAGTGCGTGTGGCCTACTGGGTGGGCGTGGCCAGCTCTACATCGTTGACATCAAGGGTGCCTATGGGGGCCTGGGCAGGAGTGGGACAGATCTGAGGGTCTCTGGCAGAAGGAGGGTCTCTGGGCCAGGGCCAAGGCAGTGGGGGCCGTTCCCTCACTGTTTCCAGGATGGCTTTGCGGGCCACATGAAACCACTTCGCGGGCCGGATCCGGCCCCCGGGCCATGTGTTTGACATGTCTGCTTTAAGGCAAGGCAACCTCCGCCAGGATCCTAACGCCAGCGATTCCACGGGGCGATTCCCACCTTGCTCAAAAAATCAGCCATCACAACAGTCAGCTTAGGGCGAGGGAAGCCTCGAGACCTTGCATTTGAAGTGGGTCTCCTCGCAAGGAAGGAAACCCCAGGTGTGGGGCAAGCCAGGGAAAGTGTGTGTGTGGGGGGGGGTAAATCCCCGGCTGCAATTCCGGTGCAAGATTTCCAGCTTGCAAAAGGGTGATCACTTCTGCCTCTCTTGTGAAGTCAGGGATTTCTCCAGCGGAGGATTCCAGCAATCCAGGGTGGGGCAGCGGGCAAGGAAGAGAAACCCCTTCTCGGATCATCCAGGATGGGGAAAACCCCTACCCCACCGCCTGCCTTCTCCTTTTTTTCTGCAAGGGGGAGGGGAAATGAGGAAGGAGGAGGTACAGAAGCAGCGGGCGAGATTGCAGCCCAGCCCAGAGAAGGGGAAGGAAGAACTAGTCGAAGAATGCATCTTTCTTCACCCCTGGAGGGAGAAGCCCCCCCTTGCCTATCCGCTGCCCCAGTAGCGCTGTGCAAAGCTGCCAGCCATGCGACACACCCAGCTGCTTGCTGCTTGCTGCTTGCTAAGTGAAGCCCCAGGATCAGCGCTGGGCTACAGATGATCCTGGGGCTTCACTTAGCAAGGAGCATGTTTTCTGCAAGCAAGTGAGCTGGGTGGGAGCCCAGAATCGGTGTGTGCAGCCTCTGTAGCTGCACATGCTGATCCTGGGCTTCTGCCCAGTTCACTTGCAGAAAGCATGCTGCTTGCTAATCAAAGCCCCAGGATCAGCGGGCTACAGCTGATACACCTGTAGCCCGGTGCTGATCCTGGGGGGTGCACGGAAAAGGCAGCGAGCGTGCAAGGGCTGGTGTCCTGGGGGAAAGGGAAGCATTCTCCTACCTTTTTTCTTTCTCAGCGTCAGCAGGGACGGTCAGCAGCAATGTTGCGCATTTGCCTCCTCTTCACGTGCACAGGGGACGGGGCAGCCCTTTTATATCCTCTCCTGTCCCAGAACCACCGATCAGCTGGAGCCCAGCACTGATCCTGGCACCTCTGCAGAGCCCTGATAGCCCTGCAGCTCCAGCTGTGTCTTCCTTGGGTGCTGCCGCCACTTCAACTCATTCCTCTCCGCCCTGCTACATGTACCACCTGCCAGGTGGCAAAGTACCACTGGTGGTACGCATACCATGGGTTGAAAAGCCCTGGACTAGAAGACCTCCAATGTCCCTTCCAGCTCTATTTTATCCTTTCTTTGAAATGAGGGAGGAGGAGGAGAAGCATGGAATACAAGAGAGAAACAATGCCTTCTCCTTAATTAAATTGAAGGGGAGATAAGTAAGGATACATTAAAGAAAGGTTTCAACTTGTGTATTCTGGATCATTGCCAATAGGGATGGAGACAAGTTTAGAAACCTCTCAGAACTCCCAGTCTCTCAAATGGGTTTATCTGATCCTGCTTGCAAGAAACTCAAGTTAGAATTCAGAATCCTTGTACAATCCTTCTTCAAAATTCTCACTAACCATTGTACTTCACTGCACTACACTACATTCTTTTATAAAGGAATTAAGGATTCAGTATGAAATCATTTTATTTTCATTCCTGAAAGTTCAAAGAAGAACCATGCTTAGCAGGAAGTAAACACTACTAAAATAATTGAGGCTTCTTTCTGAGTAAGCGTTCAGTCTGATGAAATAGTTTCCTCCCACTGCAGAACTGTGATGTGTTCTCAGAAAATGGTAATTGCAGCAATGAAATTTAGCTTTTGGAGTAGCAAGACAAATCTAGAATGGGAATAAGGAGAGAATTAAGTAATTTCATTGGAAGAGTCAGCCTAGCTGCTACTTTTAAAATTTTATTTATCTTCTTATAGCAGAGAGGGGGGAAAAACTGGCTAATGGGATAGAAATGTGGTAGCAGAGGAATAGGACTGAATATTGTCACATTGTTCAGCTTCTATCAGGATAGTACATGGGTGTGTGTTAAAGAATGGATGGACAGACTTAGGATTCAGCTGAGGAGTGAAATTACTTTGTTTTCTTTCCATCCAGATGGTCATCAATGTGTTGAAATACTTCAACAATCAGGAATGCCTTCAATATACTTCTGTCTGTTTAAATCACTTTTCTGCTACAGTGATTTCTATTAAAAAAAGAAAAAGAATAATCAGCATTTTCAATCACTGTTGTTTTTCAGCAATGTCCCCACCTACCAAACATTTTTTTACAGTTTTGAGTTGTAAATAAAATAACTTTCTGTCCCTCTGAGTTTTTGTGTGCAAGCTCATAATGACTTTGATGTGGGCTGAGCCCTGTTGGTTCTTGGCTTCCTTTTGTTCCAAGCTCTCCATTCATAGTTTCATTTTTCCCTCTATGTACTGGTTCTCAGTACATTTATTCCTTGGCCTCATTCTCTTAGGAATTGATTTTGAGTAGGCATGAAAGAACATATTTATTTAATGTCACCTATTTGATTCATGAGGCCTCCTAGCTTTTGCTTGATACTTGCAACTTAATTTAGGGCAGCTAGATTTTTTTCAAATATGAACCACCTAATGTAATCCCTCACCAGATAAATGGAAATGCAATTCATTTTACATGATAATTCCATCTCAGGATGCCGTTTGGCTTAAAAATCATGTACACAATTATATAAAATTGTATATTTTGGCTATACCATAGTCTCTCGAGACTGCAGGATGCCAATGATGATATTTAGGGAGATCATAAAATCATGGGGTGATATGATTGGAAGGGATCTTGGAAATGCTCTTGTCCAGTTCCTGCCCAGGGAAGGATTCATTTTGTAAAAAAACTTGGAAAAAATGGAGATATGTAAAAGATTCTGTTGGCTATCATAGCAAAAGTTATGTATGAAAACAAATAGTTTTTATAGTTAAAAATGATACGAATCATCAGTGGAATGAACCAACAAATACAAGTGATACTAATGCCAGCTGGATATGGATAAGTATGGATTTGATGCTGTGGGATTCTGTGAAGATTTATTATTCATTGGGGAAGAGAGGGAGAAAGGATAGTAGTGGAAATTTGAAATGTATCTGATTACTTTGATTCTTATATTTGCTATAACTCAGTATCAGATTTATCTCTTACAAAAATAGACAGTCATTTCATATTATCAGAAATCATCTCTTGAAACTTTCCAACGTTCAAACCGAAGAACTGGTTTTTTTTAGAATTAGGCGGTTTTTTTAGAATTAGGCGTTATGATGTTGAGGCATTCAGATTTATTTTTAAAACTTAATGTGACTCTGACCCTTGCCTGCTTATTTATGCACTAATTCTGAAGCAATCAGTTTCAGCTACATTTAAGCAAATGTATCAATTGATTTTTGTAGTACAAATTCTCTGCTATTTTGAGTCTATCACATTGATATGCAAGACCAGGTTCGTGACACAGATAAATGTGAAGTGCTTCTCTGAGTCAGGGACTGTGCTCATTAGGAAGTGCTTTAGCTGTCATGTGGTTCAATATAAGATGGATCAGCTAGCAGAATTTTATATTGTATAGTTCTCCAGCAAGTGAAGATTGGCTTGTCCAGCTGGAAGCAAGACATTTGTTATCTTAATACAAGGAAACCCATTCACATGACACTGTGCTGCTTATAATGGATCACCTACAAAAGTACCAGATTGGGGGCATTTGGCCATGAATGCAACTCGTGGAGATAGAATTATTCTAAGATTGTAGTTCCAAGAATGTTCTCTAAGATAGCTCTATTGGTATCTTGCTTAGCGCTCACCTGGTTTTCTCTCTCAACTTTAATAATTTTGAAATTTTTATTCATATTCTCCTTATATTCTTGCCTTGTCTTTAATTTCAGTCAAATTAAGAGCAACTGGTACACAAAGCCAATAAAGTGATAATGGATGTTACAATAAAGGTTTCAGAAGAAATAAAGAATAGGTACTATCACTGATCCAATTGGACCCCAGGCCAAACAAGCCATCTCACAAACTACAGCTGATGACTGATTGAACCATATGTAAATCCTGGGATTATCTGCTGAAAGCCTTGATTTCTTGGCATTAATTGCAAAGAAAACTCATTTTCTGTGACTGATTTACTCTAAGGCAGCTGCAGGTTAGGAAACAAATAACGAAGAAGATTGTTTTGCAAAACCCTTCACCGTTTAAAATGGATCTTACAGATCAAATTGCAAAAAGTATTTCTCTTAGAAGCTTCAATCATTTCTATATGCAAAATGTAAAAATTATGTGAGAATGTATATGCTATCAATATTTATATTTTTAGAAGTTCTACTTAATACATACAGAAAATTTTACTAGTTTTATTGTTTAGTCTGCTAAAGGAATGAAATTAATATAGAAAGATATATTTCTGCTAAAACTAAAACTCAGATGCGTTGTCTATTGAAAACAAATTTGATAAAAAATAAAGAGAACCCTGGAATGCATTAGTGTCCTTAGACTGTTGTGACTGCATTAGCATCATAAGACTGTTATGACTCATCTCATTTCTCAAGTACTATAAATAAGAAACAGTGGGAAATAATCTAGCAGAAAATAATCTTTTCACCACTCTGACTGTAGAACATGATGTTAGAATAACCAGTTAGTAAAACATTGCAGTTAGTGCAAGTTAGGTGTCAATTAAATCTAACACAGCTCTCTCTTTCCTTGAATATGGAATGGAAATGATGGCAGAGTATAAGAAACCTCCCTTTTTATGACCCTGTAATACCTTAATTCGGGGTAGAGTCAGAGCATCTGGATGAAGTTGAAGTTTTATTGGATGGCAGAGTATAATAAGTAAAAATAAATAAATTCTGGGGTATTTTTAGTGCTATAGATGTTTTAGAACATAGAATAGTAGAACTGGAGGAAGAGACCTTGGAGAGCTTCTAGTCCAACCCCCTGCTTGAGCAGGAGACCCTATACCATTTGAGGAAAATGGTTGTCCACTCTCCTTTTGAAAGCCTCCAGTGATGGAGCACCCACAACTTCTGAAGGCAAACTGTTCCACTGATTGATTGCGTTCACCGTTAGGAAATTTCTGCTTAGGTCTAGGTTTCCATCCATTGTTTCTCATCTTGCCTTTCGGTGCTTTGGAAAATAGTTTGACCCCCTTTTCCTTGTAGGATCAAATATTGGAACACTGCTGTCATGTCACCCCTTGTCCTTTTTTTCATTAGACTAGACATACCTAATTCCTGCAACCATTCTTTGTATGTTTTAGCCTCCAGCTCCCTAATCATTCTTGTTGCTGTTCTCTGCACTCTTTCCAGAGTCTCAACACCTTTTGTGGTGACTAGAACTGGATGCAGTATTCCAAGTGTGGTCTTATTAAGGCTTTATAAAGTGGTACTAGAACTTCACACGGTCTTGATTCTATGCTTCTATTAATGCAGCCTAGGATTGAATTGGCTTTTTTGGCTGCTTCCACACATTGCTGGCTCATATTGAAATGATTGTCCACTAGCACTCCAAGATCTCTCACACAATTACTGGCATTAAACCAATTTTCACCTAGCCTCTACCTATACAGTTGATTTTTCTTGCCTAAGTGTAAAGCCTTACTTTTATCTACATTGAATTTTATTTTGTTAGATAGGGCCCAGTGTCCAAGACTGTCAAGACCTTTTTTGAACTTGAGCTTGTCTTCTGTTGGCTATTCCTCCCAGCTTAGTGTCATCTGCAAATTTGATGAATTCCCCTTCTGTTCCTCATCTAGATAGTTTATGAAGATATTGAAGAGTATTGGGCCCAAAACAGAACCTTGGGGTACCCCATTGCTTACTTCCTTCCATGTGGATGTAGTTCATGTTGAGCATGATTTGTCAGCCACTTACAGACCCATCTGATGGTGGTAGTGTCTATCCCACATTTTTTAAAATAATATTTCATTAATTTTCCAATTTTACATTTAAGTATTTAAAAAACAACATGGTGGCTGGATTAATCAATAGTTCGATAACATATAAAAATCTTTGGTACAAATTTCAGGTTACAATATCAAATATTTCCTCTCTTTTTCCCTTAACATCTACTGTCTCGTATCTAAGCTAATACAGTTCTTATTATATCAACTCAGTAAAAACATTACTACATTTATCAATAAATTTTAGCTTATACATAACTTAATTACTTTTTACATTCAATCTTCATAAACAATCCATATCCTGTTATTAATTTTTTCCCAATTTTTAATTTTCCATCAATATTCCAATTTAACCTTTGATATTTTTAATTTTCAGGCTTTACATAACCAAAATTTCCCTTATCTCAATTCATAACAGACTCTAATATTCAAAATACACATTTTATCTATTTGACTATAGTCTTGTTCTATTTCCTAAAAGTTATCTATTTCCCACCATATTAAATCATCTACTTAATAATACAATATCCCCTTTAATAAATCAAAACCATTATATATATTGCCTGGGTTAATCAATAAATCAAACATATTTGTAATAATTTTTTTCTTTTAGGTCTATTTTTTAAATATTAAACAGATAAAATCCTTATTTTCAACTAATTTCCAAATATTTTAAATCTAATGACCAAAATTCCCTTTATCTCAACTTCTTCATTTAACCCTCTAATTAATAATATCAAATACCCTCTAATAAATCAAAACCCCAATTTTCTTTAGCTTTATTCTGGCTTTCTTCCTTTGCCAACTAGCCTTCCATATCAGTGCTTTTAGATTGTCAAATGGATCTCCCTTTATTATTATACATATTATTTGAAATAAAGGAGATCATTTAATTGCCATTTTTTGGGAAGGGCTAGCCTATTTGTATTCATTAAGCTGTCTCCCTATTATTCCAATTCCCCATGGTTGCCCTGATATGTTTATCTTTTATTCAATCTGTTCTTCTTTCTCAAATTTCTTCTCATTTACTGTATATAGAAAGTCTTTTCCATTTTCAGTGTTGTCACTCCCTTTTCTAGATTTTCCATTAACTGTATTTGTTGGTCAGTTGAGTTCTCCATCTTAATATTTGATTGTTCAACTTCTTCTGTTGTCTTCTACATTGTTAGTTCTTTGGTTGTAGTCAAAGTTTGGGTTTGTGTATCTAAGCTGGCATCTTGTTTTTTTATGTTAGGTCTTATTTTATCACAAGCTGAAAGAATGATTTCATGTATTGCTTTCAATATGGAAAGGATCTTTTCCTGGTCTTCATCCATATTCTTTTAATAATGTGTTAAGTTGAGGACTTTAAAATCAGATGTTAAAAATAATTTTATAACTAGGTATGGGACCTCTCTTTCACGGGTTTATAGATAGTCTTTATAATAGAAGTCATTTGTCAAGCAAGATTTTATAGTCCAAGGTCTTTCATCATCTCATATAGTAACCAATGTTTCTCAAATAAAGTCATAGGAAGGCAATTCCCCACATATAACTCTGAAAGTCAGTAAAGGTTTACATTCATAGTTCAAGAACTCCAGTTATGCTGCTCAGCTGTTCTCTTTACAGCTGAGTTTCTCATAGGTGGTACCAAGGTCAAAAGAGTCTTATCTAAAGTCTGGGCTTCAAGCCATGTCTCTTTTAGGAAATAACAAGTTGTAATTCCAAACTTCACCACAAGATGACACCGATGCCATTTAAAGTTTTTTAAGTCCAAAATTTTTCTAATCCTTTTCCCAATTTTATTTCTTTTTTGTAGATAAAAACAAGAGTCTCCAGTAAAAATAGGAAAATTTTTGGTCCCCAAGTTTCAGGAACATATAAATCCAATTAGATTAAAATTGTTCTTTTAGTGCTTTAATTCCTCTGGGTAGTCAGTCGCTGCTATTCTTAGAGGGTGGGATAGAAATTCCCTTCCCTCTCTCCTCACAGGGGGAAAGATACTTTGGGCAACTTTTACAGGAAAAAGAATACTTAGGATAAAGAGAAGATTGGATTTCACCCAGTTTCATCTGTGTTGCTTTCAAAGTGCTTGGTGGTAAGTTTGACTTTGGCTCTCTGCAGCCTAGTGACGAGCCATATTACTATGGCCAGTCTTTCCTCTGCCAGTTTGGAGGGCTGCCCTGGATTGAGCAGAAGGGCTGCTGCCCTCCCGCTTTCAAGCAGGGTTCCCCTCCTTGCTTGTTGCCCCTACAGGGTGACTTTTGACCCTTTCCAGGGTCCCCCAGCGGAGCGAAACCAAATGCAGAAGATGGAGCTCACCTTCCAGTGGCCGCAGTGGCCGCAATGGCAAACTGAAAGCCTATCCCACATTTTTCTAGCTTGACAAGAAGTAGGTTGTGGTCGACTTTATCAAATGCTTTATTGAAGTCTAAGTATACTATGTCGACAGCATTTCACTGATCCACTAATTTAGTCACTTTGTCAAAGAATGAAATAAGATTCATTTGGCATGATCCTTTTTTCATGAACCATGTTGGCTATTGGTTATAACTGTTGGCTTATAGGTGTTCACAGATTTGTTGCTTGATTATTTTTTCCAAGATCTTCCCAGGTATTATGTCAGGCTGATTGGTCTGTAATTTCCTGGATCTCTTTTTTCTCTCCTTTTTTGAAAATGGAAACTACATCAGCTCTTTTCCAGTCTTGTTTTTTATGTGTTGAAATAAATTGTTTTTACTGTTTTTAACATTTGTTGGAAGTCTTACTTTGTTCAAAGCCTTAGCTTTCCTAACTTCATCTTTGCAGGTTTGGTCTATTTGTTCCCTTAGTTATATGTCCTTCTTTCCATTTTTTGTACTTATCCTTTTTTTCTCTCTCTCCCTTGGTCTGAGAGTTCTTTATGCTATCACACAGATTTTTTTCTTGGTTTTCTTGTTTTTCTTTTTTACTGGTATTGAACTGGAATGTGCTTTTATAATTGTATTTTTCAGAGTTTTCCAAGCTTCTTGAGTTGATTTCTCCTATCAGATTTTCTTCCATGTAATCCTTCCCGTGGTTTCTCTGACTTTGTTAAAATCAGCTCTTTTAAAGTTGGAGACACTGGTTTGATTATCATCTGTTGTTTGTGTCTGCTTTATATTGAATTCTGATATGACCTGGTCACTCTCCCCTAAAGTTCCTGCAACTTCAATTCCCTCTATCACTTCTTTGCTGTTGGTAAGAATAAGGTCCAGTATAGCTAGCTGCCTCCCCTACCTTTTGGGTGATGACATTGTCAACTAGGTGGGTCAGGAACATGTTCGATCTCCCACTTGTTGCAGAATTTGTTTCCCAGTTGATGTCAGGGTAGTTAAAGTCCCCCATTACTATTGTGATGTGTTTCCTACATGCATTGGTTAACTACATTGGTTTTAAAAGGAGTAATCATAAATTATGATAAAAATACCACTACTAATACATTACAATAAATAAATAAATAACTTAACAGAACCCTTGAATTGCCTGTTTATTATACCTTTACAGATTTCAGACAAATAAATACTTTCTTTGTTCATATTACAGATAAACAAAATGCTACTTATTTTCTGGCACAATAGAAAATATAACAAACTGCAATTAGACATCAAAGAAAAAATAAAAGCTTATGTCATTTTTTTTTGAAAAACTGAGGAACTGAGATAGGGGACTGGCAATAACATATGGCATAATAGGGTCAGCTTTCTGGGAGATGGAATTAATATAGAGAGAAGGAAAAGGAAACATTTCTATTTATATGTTTTAGTTAAACTTATACTTTTTTGAGACCTATGTTGCTGAAATACTTACATCCTTATCTATGCAAATTAATTCAAAAGCAACCTCAACAGTGAAATATTGTAAATTCCTTGACAGAAAAAGAAAGAAAAACAGTATTACAGTGGATCAAAAAAAACTTTATTGATGTACTTTTTATCACATTTTTTGGAATGTTGCCTAGGATATGTTGAGAGACAGATTTGTTTGTGGAGTTGTTACTATTTCAAAATATTTTAGTAAATAAGGACTTTATATGAGTTTGTGTGTGTATGTATGTATATGTGTGTGTATGTATACTTTCTCATATAAAGTATGTATGTATATAATATATAATGTATATAATATATAATGTATATAATTATGTAAATTATTAGGTGTTATAGAAATAGTAGTAAAAATTTTATAAGATTGGCAGTTAGCAGAAAAATAAAAAAACTATTACTCACTTTGAATCCATAAATCAAGGTCATAACTCACTAAAACTATGAAATACAGTGAGATATTTAGCAGTAAAAATGTACTTACCTATAATGTATAGACATTCAATAATCAGTGGGCCATTTAATAACTAGGCCAGGGTATACACAGTATTTTTTAAGTGTAACTTCAAAATGGAATTGCATTGAGATATTTATAAAAAAAATACTTGTTTTGCAGGGAATGTAAACATTCTTCAAATACAGGTAGTCCTCAACTTACAATCACAGTGTAGCCCCAAATTTCTGTTGCTAAGCAAGACAGCTGCTAAGTGAACTGTGAATTAAGTGAAAAGGCTGGGGACCACTGCCCTAGGATACACTTTAAGTTATCAGAGAGCCACTTTGATGTACTGTTTAAGACATCAGGTTAGAAACTTGGAAACTATGAGTTCTACTCCCACTTTAGGCACAAAGCCAACTGGTCACCTTGGGCCATCATGTTATTATTCTTATTCCAGCTGATTAATTACTAGTATGATGTGAAGCATACCTATTAAGGCCCTAAATATCTTGATTCCATCTATAGCTCTGTTTTCAGGCATAAAATAATAACTTGTATTTTGCTAAGTGTTTTGTTAATTAGCTTTCGGTGTTCTGAACTGGTATTTCAATATATTTATATATCTATGTCTATATCTACATCTAGATATAGGTATATAGATATAGATATATTTTAAGATAAACTTTTTGCCATCAGTTTAGGTACTTTTACTAGAAAAACTAAATAATTGTTTAAAATCAATACAATAGTGGAGATTTCTTGTTCTAGACCACGGGTCGGCAACCCGCGGCTCCGGAGCAGCATGCGGCTTTTTGAGCCGTCTCCTGCAGCTCCCAGTTGCCTGGTGCGCGTGCACCTCTCCGAATGGAGAGTGGCGCCGCCCATTTGGAGAGGTGCATGCGCACCTCCACCCGTTCGGAGAGGTGCGTGCACACCTGTCGGAATGGGCAGTGGCGCTGTCCATTGGGAAAGCTGCCACGGCCCGTTTGTAGGCTGCCGCCTTCCTCTGAAGGCAGCAGCCTGCAAATGGGCCGCAGCAGCTTTCCAAACAAGCGGCGCCACTGCCCGTTCGGGCGGAGGTGCAGAGGTGCACGTGCACCTCCGCCCGTTCGGAGAGGTGCGCGCACACCTCTCGGAATGGGCAGTGGCACCGTCCATTGGGAAAGCTGCCACAGCCCGTTTGCAGGCTGCCGCTTTCCTCTGGAGGCAGCAGCCTGCAAACGGGCCAGGGCAGCTTTCCCAACGAGCAGCGCCACTGCCCGTTCGGGCGGAGGTGCATGTGCACCTCTCCAAAGGGGAGACCCGTCGCCGCGCAGGTGCCTCCCATTTTGCGCATGCGCAAAATGTTTTTGCGGCTCCCACTTTTTTGTTTGTGTAATGGAACTGGTTCCGAGTGGCTCTTTTCCTTTTTCCGGTTGCCGACCCCTGTTCTAGACATACATTTTTATATTATTATTGTTGCTGTTGTTGTTATTTCAATGTATCAGTTATAATATTGATTCTTGTTTTATGGTATCAGGCAGCTTTCATGGATGGATAGATGGGTGGGTGGGTAAGTGGATGGATGGATGGATGGATGGATGGATAGATAGATAGATAGATAGATAGATAGATAGATAGATAGATAGATAGATAGATAGATAGATAGACAGACAGACAGACAGACAGACAGACAGACAGACAGACAGACAGACAGACAGATAGATAGATGGATAGATAGATAGATAGATATTCTGCTTTTAACAGATGGCAGTATTACTGCCAAGAAAAATCCTTGGACACATATCTGAAGTCACTAGGAACCAAGCTTGTCTTGAAAAAGGCTGTAACTTTCTAAAGTACTGCAGTCATAATATTTTTGAATTAAATGAAATATTAGCCTGAATGTTCCTACGGTTTGGAATCATTATCTATGTTACTCCAATTTTTAATCTGATTTTTATTTTCATTTTTCAGGTGTAGCAACCGGACCCAATGTGCAGTGGTTGCTGGCCCAGATGTGTTTCCTGACCCTTGTCCAGGAACATACAAGTACTTGGAAGTGCAATATGAATGTGTCCCTTACAGTATGTATTATTATTACTATAGTAGTTGCTATTATTATTGTATTATTGATCTGAATACCAAATTGCTATAATTGTTGGCTTTCAGTTTTTTAGGTTATTTCATGCTCACATAAGTATCTTCTGACAAACTGAGCAGTGGTGAGATAGTAGAGCAGGGCTTTTCAACCAGTGGTACGGGTACCACCTGTGGTACATTGGTACCTGGCAGGTGGTAGGCGAGCATCCTAGAAAAGTGGTAGCGGGGGAGGGGAATGAGCTGAACCGGTGGCAGCACCGCACAAGCCTGAGCGAGAGACAGCTGGAACTGCAGGGTTGTCAGGGCTCAGCGGAAGCGCCAGGATCAGCGCCAGGCTCCAGCTGGAGCTCAGCACTGATCCCGACATGTCTGCTGAGCCCAGAAGAAGCACCAATCAGCTGGAATGTTGCAGCATCCCCAGGC
This sequence comes from Vipera ursinii, assembly GCF_947247035.1. Taxonomy (NCBI): domain Eukaryota; kingdom Metazoa; phylum Chordata; class Lepidosauria; order Squamata; family Viperidae; genus Vipera; species Vipera ursinii. Next base: position 188,984,516 of record NC_139513.1, on the reverse strand, counting down.
TCTTGTGATTTACATTCAGATGCTTGGCAACTGATTCATATTTATGATGGTCACAGTGTCCCAGGGTCATGTGAAGTGACCAAAACCTGCTGCAACCACCCAGCAGAGGTGGGGGGAATAAAACCAAACACCCTACCCCACCTCACCCCCACTGCCAATCCTCAACAGAAATGCTCACAACAATGAAAACCTATGACAGGAGGAAGAGCACTGCTGGGCGGGCAGGCAGGTGTCTTGCTCGGCTGTGGCTTGGGGGGCACTTTTTTCAGTGCCATTGTAACTTCGAACAACCACTAAGTAAACTGTTGTAAGTTGAGGACTACCTGTACTTCATCACTTATTTTCTTTCTTTTTTTTTTTTTTTGGTCATCACGTTTTTGACACCTTGCTAGGCGACTGGTGGTACTCGGATGTTGCCATATCCTAAAAGTGGTACAATGGGTGAAAAGGTTGAAAAGCCCTGTAGTAGAGAAGTTGACTAACGTAGAATTGTGGTTCTCAACAGAAAGCAATCAAATTCCATTTCCCCATCCCCAATATTTTTACTTATTTCACAGTAGTTATAGCCTTATGAAAAGTAAATGGAATCTTAAGTTCTCAAGCAGTATACAGGTAGTACTCGATTTACGACCATTTGTATAAAGACAGCCTAACGTTACTACTCTTATGGCTTATAATCCTTTTCTGACTGTCACAAAATGTTGCACACACACCCTTTCAGTCACATGATTGCAACTTGGATGTTTGGCAGTTGGCTCACATTTATGTCCAATTGCAGTGTCGCACAGTCATCTGATCATGATTTGCTTTTGCTTTTGCTTTTTTTGCTGGTTTCTGGCAAAAAACGCCATGGGGGAAAGTTGATTCAAACGAATGACAGCATGTTAATGTTAATGACCATGTGATTTGCTAAATGACCACAGTGACCCTCTTTAGGACCATTTTAAAAATGGTCATAAAATTGGATCTGGTCACATGTTGATTCAACCTATAACCACAGTGACTTACAACCAAAATTCCGTTCCCGGTTATAAACTGAGAACTTCCTGCATTCCAATTTCTGAAAGAGGACAAACAAGGAAGATTGCTTCCATATTTTTTTTGGGGGGGATATGTAGATAGTCCTAGTTTAGCAACCACAACTGGGATTACAATCTTCCTTCAGCTTTCCTTTGATTTATAAACCTGTGAAGCTCATAAATGTGAGGATTGGTCACAAAGTTACTTTTTCATCATTGTCATTAACTGCAAATAGTTACTAAAGGAGGCAGTTGGTAAATGTGGACTACCTGTGTTGAAAATTAGTTGAGAGACAGATAAAATTTTGGTCTGTTTCAGCACTCCTTTTCTTATATAAAGAGATGGGAACTTCTGCAGTACTTAGCATGAATTTGTAGTATAATTATTGCTTGTAGTTTAATTATTGCTTAATTATTAATAAAATCTATCTTTTTGTTGTGACATGTATGAATATATCACTTCTGCATTGCTCTTCTATAATTACTCTCAGAACAATCCTCCCATACCTTCTTTTAGTGTAACACAATTTCAAACATGAAGTGTTTGAACAACCTACTACTTGATAAGATAGAAAAATGTGGGTTAGATAGCATCACCACCAGATGGATTCGTAGCTCGCTGACAGGCCGTACTCAGCGTGTGGTCCTCAATGGAACTGCATCTACATGGAAGGAAGTGTGTAGTGGGGTGCCCCAGGGCTCTGTTCTGGGCCCAGTGCTCTTCAATATCTTCATTAACGATTTGGATGAGGGGATAAGATGGGGAACTCATCAAATTTGCAGACGACACCAAGCTGGCAGGAATAGCCAATACTCCAGAAGATAGGCTTAAAATACAGGAGGATCTGGACAGACTCGAACACTGGGCGCTATCTAACAAAATGAAATTCAATGGTGAAAAAAGTAAGGTTCTACATTTAGGCAGGAAAAATCAAATGCACAGGTATAGTATAGGTGGTACCTTGCTCAATAGTAGTAACTGTGAGAGGGATCTCGGAGTCCTAGTAGACAATCACTTCAATATGAGCCAGCAGTGTGCTGCAGCTGCCAAAAAAGCCAACACAGTGCTAGGCTTCATTAACAGAGGGATAGAATCAAGATAAAGTGAGGTACTAATACCACTTTACAATGCTTGTAAGGCCACGCCTGGAATACTGCATCCAGTTTTGGTCACCACGATGTAAAAAGATGTCAAGACTCTAGAAAGGGCACAGAGAAGAGCAACAAAGATGATTGGGGGACTGGAGGCTAAAACATATAGGGAACAGTTGCTGGAATTGGGTATGTGTAGTTTAACGAAGAGAAGGGTGAGGGGTGACATGATAGCAGTGTTCCAATATCTCAGGGGCTGCCACAAAGAAGAGGGAGTCAAGCTATTCTCCAAAGCACCTGAAAGCAGGACAAGAAGCAATGGATGGAAACTAGTCAAGGAGAGAAGCAACCTAGAACTAAGGAGAAACTTCCTGACAGTTAGAACAATTAACCAGTGGAACAACCTGCCTCCAGAGGTGGTGAATTCTCCAACACTGGAAGTTTTTAAGAAGAGACTGGACAGCCATTTGCCTGAAATGGTATAGGGTTTCCTGCCTGAGCAGGGGGTTGGACTAGATGACTTCTTCTTCTTCTTCTTCTTCTTCTTCTTCTTCTTCTTCTTCTTCTTCTTCTTCTTCTTCTTCTTCTTCTTCTTCTTCTTCTTATTATTATTATTATTATTATTATTATTATTATTATTATTATTATTATTATTATTATTATTATCTTTGCATTTACTCCATCACACTTGTAGGATTTTCACAAAAGTAAACTTGAGAACTGTCTTACAGGTTATACTGTATTTTTCATTTATCTAAATGAGCATAATAACACTTCAGAATATTTCTTAAAATGAAATGTTTCTGAAATGAGTAATATCTGAGACATTTTAGGCTGAAATCTTATATATATCCACTTTCAAATAAGGCCGATTGATTTTATAGATTTTATTTCTTAGCAGCTGTGCATAGGATTAAATTGTTAAAAGAGCAATGCCATTGCTAGAAGAGAAATCATTTGAATATTCTCAGAGTAGAGTTGTTTTGGGGAAAGGGAGTATTTGAAGGATGATTAATGAATGAAGGGAGCAGATCTGAGTGAGAAATTGAATGAATAGATATGTAAATAGATTTTTGGTCATCCCATTTTTGGCAATTTTACTACTAAAAGAAATTGCATCATTCCCACAATAAACTGTACCCAAAATATATATGATCTGTCTGTCTGTCTTGTTTGTCTGTCTGTCTGTCTGTCTGTCTGTCTGTCTGTCTGTCTGTCTGTCTGTCTGTCTATCTATCTATCTATCTATCTATCTATCTATCTATCTATCTATCTATCTAACAGGGTTTGCGAAAGAGCTAATAAAGCCTTTTAAAATGGTTAAAGTGTTGTTTACAAAAAGTTCAAATCACCTTATTTTAATTCAAATACTGGATAACACACTCAATTGCATTCACTTAAAATGCCCTGTCCAAATAAATTCATCTTTATTATGGCTTAATATAGTAAGCAGCATTACACAACATTCAGACGTAAATATGAGTTCCCACAATAAGAATGACTCAACTATCCAACCTCATTTTAATCTAATTTTATATTTTGAGCATCTTTCTAAATGGCAGAGTAGTAGGGAGTTAGATTTTGATTCCATAACTTAGGAGCAATGCAAGAAAATGTTCTCTTCTATGTATCAACAAACATATTTGTGCTGTGTTGTGCCTCCAAAGGTAAATGTATATTTAAGAGGATTTCTTTTGCTGAAGTTAGTGTGTGAAATTCATATTTAAAATCTGGTCCTAAGTTGGTTAGACCATGAACCATCTAGCGCAGGGGTGTCAAACTGCCAGCCTATGGGCTGGTTTCATCATACTGAAGCCGTGCCCAACCCATTGCTGGCAATATAAAAAGAGTTGCGATACATCGCGACACATCACGTGAAGTGGCGAGTTTGACACCCATGATCTAGTGATTTAAAGAGTAGAACTAAAATCTTCAATTGTTTTGTATTTATGAAACACTGGAGATCAGGATAGGTTTTTCAACTCAGACAGTAGTATTAATTTATTTAAATGGGGCTACTGTATTTAATATTTCTTTTAATTTTTATATATTGTATTTTATTGTATTGCCCTGTACACCGCCCTGAGTCCTTCGGGAGAAGGGCGGTATAAAAATTATATTATTATTATTATTATTATTATTATTATTATTATTATTATTATTATTATTATTATTATTATTATTATTTATTATTTAAAGGGAGAGTCACTTTGGTGACAAATAGATTGGTATCCTAAATCAATTTATGGCCTTGAATTCCTTGTTTGTTGCCATAGTAACTAAGAATGTTTCTATTCCTTTCTTCTTGATGCTGCTTGCTGGCAACCCTGAAATAACAACCCCACAAAAAATAAAGAGGCAACCACCACCTCCACCATCCCTCTCAAATAATGAAACCTCCTGTTATTCTGGGTGTTTAAATACTGTGATCTTTTCACCTTCAAATGACTGATCATAAATAACTAAAACAATCTGTACTGTACTTGGAGAGATAAGATTTGTCAAAAAGAAAAAAAAATAATTACTGGTCTTGAGGAGGCAATTGTCTTGAAAAGTTTCTAGAGAAGTAACTTGCTAGATGCTAGCATTACATAAAATTCTATATGACATATCAAGATGCCAACTTTTTTCTAATGTCTACTCTGGCAGTATTATAACAGGATATAACAGCATCTTCCAGAGCATCACAAGATTGTTGAATGACTCGTTTTCACACTTGACATAACCTTCCACAGTCTCCAGTACCGCACAAATCAGCCAGTTTTTGCACACTCAAAAATGTCAGAAAGCTGTCATGAGAAATATAATTAACAAAGCCAGCTGATTAGAGGGGATAATTTAAGATCTCCTGGCAGACCTTTTCTTCCAAGGTGTCCCCAACATATATTTGTTATGATGGATTATCAGTAGTGAACACCCTGACAAACCTACTTATTTCAGTGTAGACACTGAACTTTACTGGTGGAAACTGGCTTTTCAGTGAAGTCACCAGTACAACTTCGATCTGCCCCTCATGTGTTGAATTTTATCCAAAGAGTAAATGGCCTAATAGCTACTGTTTTTCACATCAGTAGTTATAAATGAAATGAAGAGTTATAAATACAGTTTTCAATGCAAAGCAGAAGAACTAGAATTCATCAGAAGAGTTAGCCTCATTTCTGATGTGCTGTGCGGAATAGGATAACTCACCATGGCCAATTCACCATGGCCATCTCACCACAGCCAACCTAGTGGGACCATCTCACCGTGGCCATATTACCATGGCCATATTGCCACAGGACAACTCACTGTGGGACAGTTCCATGGAGGAAAACTCAACATGATAAATGTTATCTGCCACTGTTTCTTCAACATATTTCCATTGACAAAAATGGAAATAATGTTGAAGAAACAGTGGTGTATAACATCTATCGCATTGAGTTAAACTCTGTGGATTGTCCTGTGTCAAGTTGGCTGTGGCGAGTTATCCCATGGCGAAATGGTCATGTCAGGTTGGCCGTGGTGAGATGGCCATGGCAAGCTGTTTTAGACCCTGCTGAATTTGTAGCAGTGGTTCTTATCAAAATATAGTTTTCATAAATCATCTGGTTAAGTAATATCTTATGTCAGATTTTATAACTATTTTAATTGTTAAATATTTCAAAACCTGTTTTGTTTTTATTTTATCCACTGCCAGTAACCAAACTTTTTGTCATTTTTTTATAGCAAGTCAGGGTTTTTTTTCCATCTTTGCCTTCAATCCATGGAACAACTGTGTTTGTTTGCATTTCCTTTACCCATTTTCTTCTCAGAACAACCATTGTTTATATTAGCTGAAATCTACGTTTTTCCCTTGGTAAATCTTTTAGCATTTGTAAAGAATATCTTTTTAATGCCATTCTTCGCTTTCTCCTCCACAGGTCCCTGGAATCAGTAACTGTTTCTGATTCTCACCTAAGAAACTGTGTGTGCAAATTGAATTTTTGTGTTACTCAAGACACTGATCTTTTTAAATTTATATGATGTTTTGTTTTTAAAGAAAACTTTAAATCAAAGTTCATCTGTTTGCCAAGGTCTATTGTGATAACATGTGGAAGAATAAGTAGCTAATACTGGAATGAAGTGGAAAAAATGAGGATATTTTTGTTAAAAGAACAATGTTTAGTTCCCACTTAGAAAGACATTAAAAGATCTCATACTTCCATAGACTTTCATTTTGAAATATATTTCTGAAGCAAACAAATACAACAAATGTCATAATATAGAGAGTAGATCATTGCTAAAAACACCAAAACACTAAAAATGGAGATAGAATAAGAAGCATATTCATACACACACATATTCACATACATATACATGACATATACATAATGTATACATATACATTGTTTGCATCACTATATTGTATACCTTTTTATTTTTACAAACCTTCCTTAGTTCCATCATGACTGTACATCAATTCATATATTGCGTTTTGTTTTCTAAATTTCCCAATTCTATCAAACCACAACTTCCTCACTCTTCCCCTTCCCATAGACTAATTTGCTACTTCTCCTGCAGTATATTTATTTTGCAGTTGGATTGTCATTTTTACTCTCAACAACCTCAATATACTTCTTTCACACTAGTCACTCACTTATGTGTTCAGTCCACATTCATAAGCACACTTTAATCTCCAACCTTTTTCTTGGGTTTTCACCAAGACAAGTAACCCATTGCTGTTTGCTTCTCCTATCATACTCAGTTTTCACTTCCATACAACAAGTAGGAAAAAGCACATTCTTATGCACAGCCATTTTCATTTCTTACAGTAAACAAATAATCTCCCAAACAGATCACCTATTACCCTGTAGCCTTTCTTATCAATATTTGCACTTTTAAAAATTTCTTTATCTGCTTTCCCAAGTTTATTTCCATAAACTTTCTACTAAGGTACACAGATTCATCTTATTTGCTCTAGTTTTTCATCATTCATTCACTTAATTTTCCACCCAACTCCAAGAATGTTTCTTATGAACTTGTGGCTGTGACCTTTCTTGTCTGAGTACACTTGTCTCAGTGGATGACTGCCCAATCGGCTTATGTGGGTTTTATCCAGATGCTTATAAAACATTGAGTAACCTTGCAATGTGACTAGTACTAATTAAAGCTGATTAAATGTCAACACTATTTTGATCACTGTATGGAAGGCGAGAGGAACGGGAACTGCTTAGAGAGCTTATTGCTTAAGCCTAACAGCTTAGCCACAAGCTGAAATGTTCAAACTTCTTGGAATGATGGAAGACCAAGACTGAGCCTTGGATCTTTGGTATGCATGTGATCTTCTTGTAAACCCTGACAATATTCCTAGCTAGCTTCCCAGATAAAACAGTAAACGGGACCCCTTTTATCATACATAAAAGCAAAATTCCATATGTTTCCACTTGCTTGTTCATTAAACCCCAAAGAAAAATCTATTTATGTTCACTTTTAAAATCTTCTAAATCAGAATATATACATGATCCCAGTAATTTGTAACATTCTTGCATGTCCACCAAAGTTGAAAAGTGTACCCTCAGTTTGATTAGATACACAACAAAATCTTAACTTCCCTTGTATATTTTTGATGGCTTATCTGGGGTCATATACTAGCAACCCATCTTTTTTAAAAACTTTTTAAAGATTAAATATAAATTTCAACCCTTTCTTCCACATATTCTCCTATTGATCCAACTATATGTTATATCCAAAATGTTTTACCCATTTTATCATAAAGTCTTTAACTTGCTCATCCTCTGTACCCATTTTCAATAAAGGTTTGTACATCTTAGCAATGATATGATCATCGTTGGTACACAAATCCACATCTAATTCAGTCTTACCATTTTCAGATTCATAATTCTTCTTAGTAAGTTTAAAACTTTCCGCTAACTCATCATAGAGAAACCAATGGAGTATAAAGCCTTCCAACTTTACATTTTTTAAAAATTTAAATTCTCCTTGGGAAAAGTTCAGCAGATCAGGATATGTTAACTATTTTTGCTTAAATATCATTTCCCTTCTCAAATAAGCTTCTTGGGATGAAAACCATAAAGGGATGTTAGGAAACAATTTTGCCTTATACCTATTCCAAATTCTCAATATCGTAAGTTTAATAAAAAGGATTTTTAAAATCTACATTAACCTTAATTTTATGGTACCACAAATAGCCAAGCCAACCAAATCTTAAATCATGTCCTTCCAATTCCAATAACCGCTTATTTCATACATTCACCCATTTTTTTATTCACACTAAACAACAAGCTGCAAAATACAATTTCAAATCTGGTAATCCTCTCTTTAGTATCCTGCAGCAGTTTGTATTTAATCCTTGCTTTCTTGCCTTGCCAATCAAATTTGGAAATATCTTTCTGCCATTGCTTAAATTTTGTATCAGTTCTCAATACAGATATTGTCTGGACCAAGCAAAGTTTAATTATGTTGAGTATGAGTATAACCTTTGTATAACTTATTGGTGTTTCTCTCACCATTTTCTGGACCAGCTGAGAGTTTTCACTATCTTTCACTATATTTTGTGCATCTTTGGATGCATATAAAACAGTTTTTGGGATGTGCATTTTTTATGTGCGCATTTTTATATATGCATTTTAAATCCTTTTTATGTGCATTTTGGATGCACATAAAACAGGCAGAAATATAAAACTAGTTATATATTATAATGTGGATAAAAGACTGCTAGTTACTATCATAGTAAATGAAAACATAAACTCGACAGTTTTTCTGTTGCTGACAGAAAACTGACATGGCTTACCCATTAGTAAAAATGAGGTATGTTCATACTATAGTAATGCAGAATAAGAAGTTAATGAATATTTCCAACTCAGTAATAAATTTCAATGAAATATTTTCTTTTCATCAGGACTGAAACACAGTAAATAAATGTTATGAAGATCCAGACTATACAAAATAATAGTATTTCTACTGCTTTTGACCTTACTAATGAGGGGAAATGAGACAAAACTGCAACTTGAGAAAAAGTGAGAGCTCTTTTCTCCAGGACCATTAGACTACTAGTTCTTAATTAATTTGGTGCCAAACAATATTTAGGGGAAGTGGGACTTTTTTCATAGATTTAGAGGCTATTTAAACTAATGATTCAAAGTGCCTGCTCAGTATAGAAATCTATATTAATACATCACTAACAGATGGCTGCCTACTGACTACCATATTTGAATGCTTCTGAAGAGAAGTCCATCACTTCTCTGGGTAAGTGGTCTCCCTATTTGACCAGTGTGCACTCCCTTCTACCTTGAGATTCATTTTTCCTATTCATTTCCTATTCCTGTGATGAAATCCTACAAAATAATTGATCTGAATTCATTCAAACTCACTTTTTGAAGTCCAAAATATGCTTGTATATTGCACTCAGCTTTAGTTCTTGTTAAAGTAAAAGCTCCAGTCTTAAATGTTAATTCTTCCTTAATGTTTCAGCTACTTTCATTTCCTTGATTACCTTTTCTCTGTTGGTTTGTATCAAGTCAAGATAGTTGATCCTCCTTTGGCTTCCTTTGTCCTCTCAAGGATAAAATTGATCCAATCATTTAAGAAATCACTGGAAGGACTGTCTTAGTAGAATGTGTCTTCCAGCAGATGTCAAAGTAATTACCATCACTACTAATTATGCCTGTTCACAATAACTGCATTGCTGTAGGATGGCATCACCAACATCTTTTCTTCAATTGCGCAAACATCTTTTTTAGTTTGATTATCTTTACATTGCTTACTTTCCTGCACAAAAATCACAAAACTAGTTTAAAATGGTTGTTTTTTCTTACATATATTTGCCTCCTCTTCTTACAAAAATAAGGAGCCATTAGACATTGAGATGGGTGGCATATAAATTAAATAAATAAATAAGATTTTGGATGGATGCTTGGTTATTGATTATGTGCCATTACATCAGTGTTGATTCTGATGTGTAGATTTCTTAGATCTGACCTATGCTTCTTTGTTGGAAACATCTGATATCTTTAAATTTGCTAGCATATTTGGTGAGAAGCTTTACAAATTCTTCTTCTGTTGCTTGCCATATTTCTGTATATATTCCATTGATTCCTGTAGCTTCTGATTTACTAATGACCGGAGTGCTGATTTAGCATAGTCTTTTATTGCTTAGAGCTACTTGTAAGTAGGGGACATTTTCTAAGACATCTTGGATGTTAACATCACTGTGTACAGAATTTCAGTACACAGTTAACACAGTAACCAGCTGATTGAAAGTGATTGATTTATATACCAGTACCAAAGAAGTCTTAACAGATTATGCAAAATATTGTACAATATCCTTAATTTCAAAAACTAGCAAAATAATGTTTAGAGCCCTATATGAAAAGGGAGATGTCAGAAGTTGAAGCTGGCTTTAGAAAAGACCAAGGAACAAGACAATGTAAATGGAGCAGACCAGGATATGAATTCCCAGGAAGATTATAACTATTTTTATTAAGATTAACTGTTGTAGCAGAATCTTACAAGTCTTGCTGTGCCTCCTCTTCCTCCCTACTGTTCAGTGAATTAGGGAGTGTAGCTGAGCCAGAAGGCAAATCAAATGCATTGTCAGTCTGGAGTCCCTAGACCCTAAAAGAGGTTTAGGTCCAGCCCACCTTAAACTTCATTGACTCTGATCTGACACCAATTTGCATCAACAATTAATAGATCAGATTCTTGTGAATGGGTTCAGTGGAATAAACTTGCAGTGCTTTTGAATTCTGTCCTGGCTTCTTGGTTTCTTGCACCTGACAGGAAAGAATCTACTTTTGAAAGTTATTTTGCTGGACTTAAAAAATACTTCAGCCCCTTTTGCCTAGGTAACAACTCCTTCAAATCTCTGATAAGGACATCCTTCTTACTTTACTGCTAACACATTCTGGATTAGTAAAGAATACAAAAAAGAAATCAGCATGTGTTTAACATAAATAAATATTTGATTTTATTTGAAATCAGTGTATGCTTCACTGATTATAGAAATACCTTCAGTTGTATCAAGCTGTGAAGTGTCCTTGGGAAAAGAGGGGTTCCATTGTCTTCCTGAGGACAGAAAGTTGCATCCATTACCAAACAAGGCAAAACAGATTGGCTCAAAGTCAACAGAGTGAGCCAAGGCTGAACAGGTAATTCTCAACTTACGACCAGTTGTTGTGTATTTACAAGTTATTATTGTTAAACATAATTATAAGTTAACACAGGGCTGAGGTAAAAGCCGCGGCAGCTTTTGACAGCTGTCAAAAGCTGCCGGACAGAACTACGCAGGCGCCGCCGTCTGACAGCTCTCGGCTGTCAGAATCACCTGGCTACCGCACGTGCTACCGATGACAGCTCCGAGCTGTCAAAACCCAGCCGGCTCGGATTGGCGAAGCAGACAGCGCGGGAAACTGGCTCAGCCCTGATTGGTCGAGATGTTTAAGGTTTAAGGTTTAAGGTTTTATTTAATTTATATACCGCCCTTCTCCCTGGGGACTCAGGGCGGTTCACAGGGCATATATAAATAACAATACAAAAGTTAAAAAAGATTAAACCAATGCCCAATTAAAACAATAATACCATTCTAAAACAACAATTTAAAACCCATAATCCCCCATCAGGCCAGACCAGCTAATTCAAATAAGTGGGTCTTCAGACCGCGACGGAAGGTTCGGAGGTCTGATGCCATCCGGAGCTCCACCGGCAGTTGGTTCCATAATGCCGGGGCGCCCACAGAGAAGGCTCTCCCCCTGGGGGCCACCAGTCGGCATTCCCTGACTGGAGGCACCCTGAGGAGGCCCTCTCTGTGGGCACGCACAGGGAGGAGGGGAGTTGACGCCGGCAGCAGGTGGTCCCCGAGGTAACCTGGACCCATGCCATATAAGGACTTAAAGATCATAACCAAGACCTTGAACCTCACCCGGAAGACAACTGGTAACCAATGCAGCTCACGGAGCAAAGGTGTAACATGGGAGTACCGGGAAACTCCCAAGACAACTCTCGCGGCCGCATTCTGTACCAGTTGGAGCCTCCGAGTGGTCTTCAAGGGAAGCCCCATGTAGAGAGCATTACAGTAGTCAAGGCGAGAGGTCACGAGAGCATGAGTGACCGTACACAAGGCATCCCGGTCCAGATAGGGCCGTAACTGGCGCACCAGGCGAACCTGGGCAAAAGCCCCCCTAGTCACGGCCACTATATGATCTTCAAGGGTAAGCCGTGAATCTAGGAGGACTCCCAAGTTGCGAGCCCTATCCACGGGGGGTAAGAGCTCACCCCCCATAGAAAGAGATGGAACATTTTGAATGTCCCGGGATGCTGGAATGCACAGCCACTCAGTCTTGTCAGGGTTGAGTTGAAGTCTGTTCCTCCCCATCCAGACCCGAACCGCCTCCAGGCAACGGGACATCACAGCGAGGGCATCACTGGGGTGGTTTGGGGTCGAAAAGAAAAGTTGGGTATCATCGGCATATTGATGATACCCAACTCCAAAACCACGAATGATCTCACCCAGCGGTTTCATGTAGATGTTGAACAGGAGAGGCGAGAGAACCGACCCCTGAGGAACTCCACAAACGAGAGACCTAGGGGCCGATCTCTGCCCCCCTGCCAACACCGACTGCGAGCGTCCCAGGAGATAGGAGGAGAACCACTGAAGAACTGTGCCTCCCACTCCCAATCCCCTGAGACGCCGCAGCAAGATACCATGGTCGATGGTATCGAAAGCCGCCGAGAGGTCTAATAGGACTAGGACAGAGGAATGTCCCCTGTCCCGAGCCCTCCAGAGATCATTCACCAGAGCGACCAATGCCGTCTCCGTGCTGTACCGAGATGTTGACAGCTGCGAGTATAAATAAGAGCGCTGTTCTCCTGTTCCTTGCCTGGTTCTTAATAAAAGTTAAGTTACTTAACTTCGCTGTCTCGCCTGCTCTCTAAAGCACTGGCGACGAGGGTGGGATGCCTGCCTGCATAGCTGAAGTCACCGCCTAAGGGGAGAAGAGATTTTTCCCCTTAGCCTGAGCTAGTCACTCGCTGAAGTCACTTGGAAGCCTAGCTTCCACACAACGCAAGAGGCAGCACCCACGACTCGACAGACAGCATGACGAACCACGGCCACATTCGCGAGTTCAACACTCGCCACCCAGAATGCTGGGAATCTCATCTAGGCCAGGTAGAAGGATACCTGGTGGTGAAGAAGATTACTGATGACCGGGCGAAGGCAGCCGCCCTCCTCTGGCTCAGCGGGCCCGCCGTCTACGATGCCGCTGTGGGACTCTTCAGTCCAGAACCAATCGCGACGATCTCCTATGCCGAACTAACCGAGGGGCTGAGTAAACACTTTATGCCCATGAAGTCAGAGCTCTTCTGGAGGGTAAATTTCGCCCGACGAGTACAGCTTCCCGACGAGCCCGCCAATGACTTTATAACCCGAGTCAGACACGCCGCACGGCGATGTCGGTTCCCTGATTTAGAGGACCGAATCCGGGACCAAATTGTCATTGGGCTTAAAGATGAGCAGCTGAGGAGGAAGCTGATCGCCAAGCCCGCACTGACACTGGCTGAAGTGGCAATGGAAGTCATCGCCTACGAGGACAGCCACGGTGACAACCAATGTTCCCCTGATAGCGGGCCCAGTGGGTCCGTGCACCAGGAGGACGGTGGTTTCAGTGGTCCAGAGGATGACGACGTCTCCATGGACATCGATGCTGTGCAGCGGCGGTTCGAAAGGCTCCGGCTGCAACGCAACAACCGAGGGGGCCCTGCCAACAACCAAAAGAGCGCCAGCTACCAGCCAAACAGGGCTAAATGTGCCAGCTGCGGCGGAAGCCACCCGAGAGCAGCGTGCCGGTTCCGCAGTGCCAAGTGCCATGGATGTGGGAAAACAGGTCACCTCAAAGCCGTGTGCCGCAGCAGGAGCCGAGAAAATCTGCATGAATTGAAGGTGACGCCTGCAGGTATGAACCAGCCCACACCTAGGGTCAGGCACAAATCCAAACCCCTAGTGCAAAATGTGAAGGGAAAGGTGAGGAGCACACAGTCCACAGCACCCTTAAGCCCAAAGTCAAGGTGGACGTCCTAATTCATGGAATTCCCTGTGAGATGGAAGTGGACTCTGGGTCCTCCGTCTCACTCATTTCCTGGCAAACTTACAGGGACATTTGTAACCGCAGCAGAAAACGGCCTGCCCTACGCCCCACCAAACTCCGCCTAGCGGATTTTCAAAAAACGCCCATTAAACTCCGAGGAAAGGCTTCCGTCCCAACGGAGTTTAAACAATTTAAAGGACCCCTTACCATACTAGTGACCCAAGAAAACAGGACCAGCCTGCTAGGGCTGGACTGGTTTGAGGCGCTAGGGATAGCGTTGACAGGCGTCAACGCCACTCAGCTGTCAAACTTAGAATCCGTCTGCCTTCAATTCGCGGACGTTTTTGACAGCTCTCTAGGAAAATACACAGGACCGCCAGTATCCTTAAAACTAAACCCGAATGTAATGCCTGTCAGAATCAAGGCGCGAAGAGTTCCCTTCGCCTTGAGAGAAAAAATAGAAAAGGAACTAGATCGGTTAATTAACTTAGGGGTCCTGGAACCAGTAGAAGGGGCCGAATGGGAGACACCCATAGTCACCCCAATTAAGCCCAATGGCCAAATCAGATTATGTGCTGACTATAAGGCAACCCTAAACCGTGCATTGAACGCCCATGCCTACCCGGTCCCGGCTGTCAAAGACATCTTGGCGGCCATTAAGTCAGGCGCCATTTTCGCTAAGTTAGACTTGGCGCAGGCGTATTTACAGCTGCCTGTCACCCCTGACACCGCCTTAGCACAGACAATTGTCACGCACAAGGGAGCGTTTAAAATTAACCGCCTTCAGTTCGGCATCTCTGCAGCCCCAGGGATCTTCCAAGAAATCATGGAAAAAACACTCAAAGGGATCCCTGGGGTCTGCCCATATTTCGATGACATCCTAATTGTCGGGGAATCAGAAAACGACTTAGCGGACAAATTAACAAAGGTGCTCCTTAGATTCAGGGAGGCTGGCCTTAAATTAAGACGAGACAAATGCTCCATAGGGGTGCCCTCAACGGAGTTTTTAGGGTTTAAAATTGATGCAAAAGGGATTCACCCCACTGAATCAAAAATAAAAGCCATTAAGACAGCACCAACCCCCCAAAATAAGCAGGAACTGCAAGCCTTCCTAGGGCTAGTTAATTTTTACCATACCTTCCTGCCGCACAAAGCTTCCATCGCTGAACCCCTCCACAGGCTATTAGATAAGGGCAAATCCTGGATTTGGTCACCTCAGCACGACAAAAGTTTTAAACTTCTAAAAAACTTACTGGCTAGCAACGCTACGGTGGCACTGTTCAACGAACAGCTACCTTTATGTCTGGCTTGCAATGCCTCTCCCTACGGCATTGGAGCAGTCCTAAGCCACTTAACTAAGGAAGGAACGCAAACCCCTGTAGCGTTCTATTCCAGAACGCTGTCAAAACCTGAGCGCAGTTACGCTCAAATCGATAAGGAGGCTTTAGCTATAGTTGCTAGCGTAAAAAAGTTTCATGACTACCTATATGGTCGTCAATTTACCATCTTTACGGACCATAAGCCCCTATTAGGAATCTTCACAGTAAACAAACTGACACCCCAAATATTATCTCCCCGCATCCTGAGATGGTCTACCTTTTTGTCAGCCTATTCATTCACCTTAGAATACAGACCAGGGAAAAGCATGGGCCATGCTGACGGGCTTAGCAGACTACCCCAACCAGTAATCGACCCAGACCCTGCTCCAGCTGGGAAGATACTGGCTATCTCTGAACTGCCTGAATGCCCATTATCCGTCAAGGACATTTCTGCAGCCACAGCTGCAGACAAAACACTGGGCAGAGTTTTAGGATATGTCACGTCAGGCTGGCAATCCACACCCCCAGACCCAGAATTCCAACCTTATATCTTGAAACAAAAAGAATTATCCACACATCAAGGATGTTTATTATGGGGCAGCAGGGTAATCATACCCGAAAAACACAGATTAAAGGTGTTAGAAAGCCTCCACGAAGGTCACCCAGGCACCGTCAAAATGAAGGCTCTGGCCAGAAGCTACGTCTGGTGGCCAGGGTTAGATAAACAAATAGAAGCACATGTAGCTGGCTGTTATCCCTGCCAACTTGTCAGAGCAGCCCAGCCCCAAGCTCCCATACACAGATGGGAAACAACCAAGACACCCTGGTCACGCATCCACATAGACTTCGCAGGTCCATTCCATGGACAAACATTCCTAATAGTCGTGGATAGCTATTCCAGATGGCTAGAGGTGGCCCCAGTCACAAGCACAACTACTGCAGCCACAGTACAAGTTTTAAGGGGTTTGTTTGCCACACATGGGCTTCCGGATATAATAGTCTCCGATAACGGCCCCCAATTTACTTCCTACGAATTCCAGAGTTTCACAACGGCGAACTCTATTAGGCACACCACCACGGCTCCGTTTCACCCGTCCAGTAACGGCTTGGCTGAGGTGATGGTGAAGTCGACCAAAGAGGCACTGCGGAAAATCATCACCAGCAACTGGCACCACAGACTTGCCCAATTCCTTTTATCGCAACACACCACCCCCTGCACAACTACAGGGAAGTCTCCAGCAGAGCTTCGCTGGGGCAAGAGACTAACTACCAGACTGGACCATCTACATCCTGACAGATCCCCACCAGACCCAGAGCTTCCCCTCCAATACAGAACTCTCAGCACAGGGCAAGCTGTCTGGGCCAGGGACTACAGAGGGGGCAATAAATGGACACAGGGGGTCGTCTTAGAACGAACGGGTCCCCTATCATACGTCATTGACACGGGAAATAATTCCCACATCCGCAGACACATAGACCAACTACGGCGTCGCAGCCCACAAAATATGGGGGAGAGGGGGAACCGGGAAATGCAATTGGAACCACCGCTGCCGGCAACTGCACATCAAGACAACCCGGAACAATCAACACCACCACATAACCCAGCACAACAGGACTTCTTCCATCAAGGAAACCCCGAAGCCAGAGAGTCAAGCCCCCCCACCCCCCGAGCCAGATTCCAACACATACCAAGAAAAAGAACATACGGAAGAACTCATTCCCCGACGGTCCGAAAGAATAAAAAGACCCCCCACTTATTTAGAAGACTTCGAATGGGGCAAACCCAAAAAGAAACAATCGGGGAAACAACAACTCAATCAGAGGGAGGGGTAAGGGGTGTTGTGTATTTACAAGTTATTATTGTTAAACATAATTATAAGTTAACACAGGGCTGAGGTAAAAGCCGCGGCAGCTTTTGACAGCTGTCAAAAGCTGCCGGACAGAACTACGCAGGCGCCGCCGTCTGACAGCTCTCGGCTGTCAGAATCACCTGGCTACCGCACGTGCTACCGATGACAGCTCCGAGCTGTCAAAACGCAGCCGGCTCGGATTGGCGAAGCAGACGGCGCGGGAAACCGGCTCAGCCCTGATTGGTCGAGATGTTGACAGCTGCGAGTATAAATAAGAGCGCTGTTCTCCTGTTCCTTGCCTGGTTCTTAATAAAAGTTAAGTTACTTAACTTCGCTGTCTCGCCTGCTCTCTAAAGCACCAGTCACTTAGTAACTCTTCAAATTTATGATAGACTCCCCCCCCCCAAAAAAGCTACTTACAATCCAGATTGGATGTTCTGAATGCTACCCTTCCCCCATTGTCATAATCATATTTTGGATGCTCAGCAACCAGCCCACTGAAATTCCTTGACTAACAGGTCTGCAGCATCTCCCTTCAGCTGGAGTGAGTAGGACAGGCCAATTTCCTGGGGGGAGACAGTTTAAGGGGCTTTAAAAGTCATAAACAACATCATGAATTGGACCTGTAAGCAAACCATTTCTCCATTATTGCTGTTTCTTATTCTTCCATCTTTAAACCTTGCATTTTTTTGTATTTTTGTTTTTGATTTTGTGCTTTGACCATTGCATTTATTTGTTTATAAATTTATTTGTATAGCCGCCCACCTCACAATTGCAACTAATTCTGCAGTCTTCTCATTCAGTTTCATCAAGATTCATCCAGACAACAGCTAGTTTCTTCAGTAACTATGATGCAGTTCGTCTGGCCTTGGAAACAGGTTTTCCCTGACCATATTTATTTAAAGTTTCAGTCATGCCTCTTCGTCTTACTTTTCACAATTTCCTGTCAGTCCACCTAACTTTGTGGTAGGAAAGACTGAACTAAAATAGTTGAATAACTTTTTTTCTCTTACTTTATAGCATTTTGCCACTTCCTTGTGCAGCTGGTATATTGATTTTTTTCTCTTTCTTTTTTTCTTTTTATAGTTCTTAATGTTTTTCAAAAAAACAACTACAATTCATTCTGAGATTTAACTTTCTTGCCACTGTTGCTCCAATTTGAGAATATATCTCTGTTATTGGTCTTTGTCGATCTAGCCCTCTTTTTATTTCCTATATATGTCTTCTTTTTTCCAGATCTTCACTTTTTCCTCTGGTATAGCTACATTGGTCTCTTCTGTTTCCATTTTTTCCACAAATTAAAACTGTAAGCAAGTTTGCTTTCAATATCATTTTTAAAGACTAATGCCCATATTGAACTTCCTTTTCATTAGCTTTGGTTCATCATTCTGATTCTCTTTCCTTGAAAATAAATTTTTAAATTACACTTAGCTTTAGCTTCTCTTAAAATTAAATATTTCAGAATTAAATGGTCACTTCTTACTATTTTTGCTTCCTCAATTAATTATACCTTATTGAGTAGAATCAAGTCAGGGATCCTTTGCTTCTTACTTCATCCTCTGGAGCAGAAAGATAAGCCACACACTTCCTTGAAGGAAACAAGCTTGGCAAATTTTTCTGCCCTCAAATACTGGGATAATTGAGCTCTCTCAGCCATTTTTCCATATATATTTGAGATTTGTAATTTGATTTTAGAAGCAGTAATTCACATCTTGCTTGGGCAAATCATGGTGGATTCTAACAAAGACATTGCTTTTATTCATTCTAGTTTAACCCAGGGTCTTTAGTTTATCTGAGGCAAGGACGAGAGAGGCGATGTCTTCGGTTCAAAGGTTTATTAAGGTAGCCCGGACGAAAACAGAACGATTACAACAGCCTTATATAGGCAACTGTCAAACAAGTCAACGAATCAGGGCTGGGTGTTTTCCCGCCGAGGGACCCTGTACCAATAATCAGCTGGCAGCTTTTGACATTTCCCCAGTGATAACGCATGCGCGTTGGGCTAGGGGAATCCTGTCAGCTGGCTGCCCGAGCAGCCGGGGTCGGAGTAATCCAGATGGCATTTTGACAGCTAGCGCCTGTCAGAATATGCGGTCTAGGCGCACGCGCCATTTTGACAGCTTCGCGGCTGCCGCCGCTTTGACAGTCCGCGGCTTCTGCTGTTTGACAGCTCGCGGTCTGGAGCGCATGCACGGCCTTTGACAGCTGTCAGAGCGGCCGCGTGGATCAGGTTTGACAGCTCGGGGAGCGCGACTGCGCGTGCGCGTTTCCTTTGACAGCTGTCAGTGCGGCCACGTGGAGTGGCCTGTGACAGCTGTCATTTGTTGAATACGCTGCAGTCTTTTTACAGTATAACCAAATAAATTCACTAGATTTCTAAGCAAAAAATGTAACTGTTCCCTAACTTTTGTTTCTATTCCTATTCAATAAAATATATCCTTTACTCAATAATAGAGACACCCCACAGGCCTCCATTATGCCTGTTAAAGTGTGTTTCCCCTTCCTGTAATAAAATGTTCAACTCATTTCTATTTATTTGTCTAACTCTGAAGAATAATATAAAGACAAATTGTTTCTGTTTCTGTCACTATGGACAAATTCTCCATGTCTTAAATCACAAGACAATATTGATTATAGGTGGTATCTATAATAACTCGAGGAATTCCTATAGCTTCATATTTTGTGCCCTGCTTCTAATAATAATAATTTCCCCTTCAAGAAAACAAGCTACTGTATTTTTTTAAAAAAATTATTTCACTTACAAGAGGCAAAGCTCTACAGGAATGAACCTGCATACGTATGATTTGAGCAGAAAGATAGGACAGGAATTCTCATGAACAACAATAACAAAAATGAATCACCCACAAATCTACAATGCCGTACAAGTTCAAGGGAAGATAACAACTTTGTTAATATTTCTAGTAAACCTGAAGTAAAATAAAAAATCAGTTCATTACCATAAAGCAGCTGTTGTTATAATATCAATCAAGAACCAATCCGAAATTGGGACAGAACACTTATGTAAAGGTACCATGACTACAAAATGCTGCAGTTCTTGATTTTAAGGAAAGCTAAAATGGGCAGGCAGACATGTAGCCTGGATTTCAAGTGTGCTCACTTTAATTCCATCAAAACACAGCTAATTAGGATTTCATGACAATAGAAGCTAATGGGCAAATGAGCTCAGGATGGTGGAGTGCTTCAATTAAAGCAACACTAAAAGCAAAACAGCAAACAGTTTCCAAGTGGAAAAGCAGAAATTGGAGTGTCTATACAAAAAGATTAATAAATATTGAAAACCAAAAAGAGAAAATACATAAAGAGAAAAGGAGGCAGGATACATTTAGTAAGATGAAGAAAAAACTGGATTGGGAGAGAATTGGAGTATTTGAAGCGATATCAAAAAGTAAGGCCTCTTCTTTATTATCGTGTGATCAAGAAGAAAGCATTAATGGAGCATTCTAGCAGTAATTTGACAGTAGAACCAATTATCCAGTTAATGATGATCCAATTTAATTAATGTGCTCAAGAAAAGGGGCAACCATCTCTGGTTAGTGCTTTAAATCTGTATGCAGAGCAGGGATTGTATTTGATAGCCCAATAGGCCCTTCCAACTCTGTTATTCTAAAGAGATCACTAAGGAAGTTTACAGATAAAAAATTGAAAAACAAAAGCTCACAATGAGCAAAGATTAATGAAAAATACTAAGAAAAACAAAAGCCAGAAAAAGAAATAATATACCAGCTGCTTCATGAGGATAGCAAAATGTTAACTCATAAGTATAAAAAATAGCATTACTCAATTTCTCTGGCTCAGCCCCCTCCTATAGGGGAATTGTGTTCCCCCAGGAATCTGTGATGGACAGATTGAAGGAGCAGGATGCTAATTTAAGATGATTAGTCAATAACTATTAACTCTGAATGATTCAAATTTGTGGAGCTTGATTAATTGCATCCTAGGATACAGGAAAAAAACCTGATGGACATTTTGTGAACTTGTATTATTATTTTTATATATAAATTTTGGAAATGTGGTTCCAATGTTTTAAAAACTGAGAATAGAGAAGACTATAGACTGATTTCCTATGCCGTAGTATAATTTCTTAGAAAGATTTTTGTTATATACTGAGTTTGTTGCTTGACTGACAATACGAAGTGAGTGATTTCAGCAAGAATCATCCTTTATTTGGTTGCAGGAACTGAACTGAGAAACAGGGTTGCGAATGCAGCTATTTATACCCTGGCCTCTAGATGGCGGCCAATAGGTTTAAAGCAACCTATTGCCGCCCTAGAAGCAGCCAATGGCAGTGCTGGAGACAGGTTGTCTGAGGAGCTGGGAGCCATTAGCCAGCTTCCCTGCTTAAACAACCTTCCAGCAATTAACCCCACGTGATACTCTTTAGTAAGACAAAACCCAATACATTACACCCCTCCCCCCCTAGAATGTACACACATTATAACAACAAAAGGAATGATTACAGCAACTACAAGTTTTACAAAAATACAAAGAGAAGTATGCAAAAGTACACCTTTTCCGTTGCTAATACAGAGGCTCTCCTGTCTGGCAGCAATTCGATGACACATACAACATTATAGTTCAGTTATTTCAGAACAAAATCTTGTAAATAAGCAGGAGGCCTGCGAACCCACGTGGAATGCCTGGGAGATCCGGACACTCCCCGGTCTACCAGCTTGCCCGTCGGGCTGGGTAGACCAGGGACCATACGTTCAAGTGAGTCTGGCTGACTTGGAATTCTCTGGCTGGCTATTCCAGGTTGGCCCACCCCAGAGTCTAATCCTTCCGCAGAGTTAGCACAGCGGCTGTAGTGTTCTGGTTGACTTTCTTTGTCAGGGGCCCCATGTTGCACACCCTGGCTTTGCCCCTCTATGACCACCTCCCCATTGCTCTGCTTGGGACCTCAGAACGTATGGATTGATCGGCCTGGCTGCTGGTTTGAGGTCTATGGATGGGACCTGGGATGAAGTCCTTGCTTTGTGGCCGTTCTGGAAAACGCTTCCTAAGCTGATCGATATGGCAGCAAATGACTTGCCCGCCCTCTAGGCCCACTTCGTATGAGAGAGGGCCTGACATTTTGGTGATTTTCCCTGACACCCACAAGTTCCCATGCCCATAGTTCTGGGCCCACACCCCGTCACCCACTTGCAACCCCCTTGGGGGTCTTGGGCAAGAGGCCTCTGCTGCCACCCAGTCTTGGTGCAATCTGTCCAGTTTTGTCTCCTCCCCCAGCGCACTTCTGCTGGGCTTTTGCCTGTTGCTGTGCATAGTGTGGAATGTTGGCAGAGGAAAAAGTCTGCCAGTCTGTGGTGCCAGTCCCCAGTCACTATGCACTTCAGTGATTCTTTCATGGTGCGCCCCATTCGTTCGGCTTGCCCATTACTAGATGGATGAAATGGAGCCAATGTTGCATGCCTAATGAGGTTTGCCCTCAAGAAAGCCTGAAATTTTGCCACAGTAAATTGGGCCCCATTATCGGACACTACAATGTCCAGTAGCCCATGCGTTGCAAAGAGTTTCCTAAGCACCTGGATAGTCCTAGCAGTAGTCATATTTGCAATTGGTATAACTTCTAGTCATTTAGAGTGGCTGTCGACCACTATAAGAAATAACTGTCTTTGAAAGGGCCCAGCGAACTCTATATGAATCCTTGACCAGGGTGTGTGTGTCTCCTCCCATCTGTGCAAAGGAGCGTGCGGCATTTCAGGCCTAGACTGCTGACATGTGTAAAACCTGTGTACTTGAGCTTCTATGGCTTTATCTAATCCTGGCCACCATAAATAGCTTCGTGCCAAAGCTTTCATGCGAACAATACCTGGATGACCTTCATGAAGCGATCGCAATACCCTGTCTCTTAATGAGGTGGAAACAATGACCCTGTTCCCCCATAGAATACAACCCTTATGAGCTGAGAGCTCATATCTCCTTGTGAAGTAGCTCTGGAACTCAGGACCAGGGCTTTTATCTAGCCACCCCGTGTGGACCCAAGATAGCACTCTGCTTAGAGTCTTGTCTGCTGCTGTTTCTGCGGCTATGTCCCCCACATGGAGGGGAAACTCTGGCAAGTCCTGAATGGACAAAACGCGGGCTGCTGGGGCCAGCTCTGGCTTGATTTTAGGCAGTGGAAGCCTGCTCAGGCCATCAGCATGGCCCATATCCTTGCCGTGAATGTTACAGACTCCAATGGCATTGGCATGAACAAGTTCTCCATGATGTCAAACGTGGCTGGGCCGCACACACACAGGAGCGTAGCGGCCTTCAGGCCGTCCTCAGTGACTTGATTCGTGCGTAGATAGTTCTTGACCCTGGATAGATACGAAGACCATCTTTCTGGGTGAGCTATATCAAATTCTTCCAGCTTTCTGACCTTTGCCATTTCTGCTGGTCTTCGCGGCTGGGGCTCGACGTCTTCTTATCCTGCTCTCTGTATGCCCAGGGACTGGTCCTCTGGGCACGTGGTCGCTAGCATGGCTGTGGTAGGCCAACCATAGGGGGGGAATTGCTTTGCCCACCAGACACGTTCGGTCTCTACCCCAGTGACTCTCAGCTCTGTTGGAGAAGCAGGATCCCACCTTCATCACCAGTGTTATATACTGAGTTTGTTGCTTGATTGACAAGACAAGGCAAGTGAATTCAGCAAGAATCATCCTTTATTTGGTTGCAGGCACTGAACTGAGAAACAGGGCTGCGAATGCATCTATTTATACCCTGGCCTCCAGGTGACAGCCAATAGGTTTAAAGCAACCTATTGCTGCCCTAGAAGCAGCCAATGGCGGCGCTGGAGACGGGTTGTCTGAGGAGCTGGGAGCTGTTAGCCAGCTTCCCTGTTTAAACAACCTTCCAGCAATTAACCCCACGTGATACTCTTTAGTAAGACAAAATCCAATACATTACAATTTTATTGATGTTGATTGATCTATTGATCTATAAGCACCATGAAAACAATGCAGTGATTACTAGTGTTGTGAAAAACATTCTGACCTTGGAATATTTCTGAACTCGGTGGCCATTTTAAGCTTTTGAATACCCATATTCAAAGAATTTACACTGACCTAACAACAGTTGGCTGTTTTATAGTGAGCAAAACTATGTCAATTATCACAACTGCATTGTTATAATTGTTGCTACTAGTATTTTTTTTACATTAGATTTGTCTTTAGACAAAAGTCCAGCAGAAACAGCAGGAATCAGTTATCTCCTTGCTATTAGTTGAGATTAAAAGGATAAGAGGAGAGTAGTGAATGTAAGAGACCAGAACATGTAAATAGTTAGGGGATCTGCAAGAAAGTAACCAGGCTAAGAGAGCACCAAGGACCCTTATTTCAATACTGAACTTCAAATATTCTCCTTTATTGGTACATACTGCATAGCATGATAAGTAAGTAGTTATAAGAGCCTTGGTGGAGCAGTGGGCTAATGCCTCCTTAAGTAATACCAGCTGCCTGCAATTAGTGCAGGTTCGCATCCCACCAGGCTCAAGGTTGACTCAGCCTTCCATCCTTCCGAGGTAGGTAAAATGAGGACCCAGATTGTTGGGGGCAATTAAGCTGACTTTGTAATAATGCCGCTTGGGGGTGTGTGTGAAAGCCCTAATAAGCAGGCATATACATAGAATGAAGGCTACTGCTAAGCTTGTAAGCTGCCCTGAGTCTTCGGAGAAGGGCGGGATATAAATGGAATTAAAAATAAAAAAATAAAAATAAAGCTGGTGCAAAAATTGTACACAAAAGATATTCATCAGTGCTTCATTATCAAATTGAAATGAACTATTGAGTGGGATGACACAAGGTTGAGTTCTATATCATCTACTCTTCAAAAGTTTGAATAATGACGTCAGTGAAAGATAGAATGAATTTGCAGAAGACATAACATTAAAGGTCACAATTAGTGGACTTAACATTCAAAACAGCTTAGGTTACGTTTAACAGAAACAATTCATGTAGGAAATTAAATGAATGGGGTATCAAACTACCGAATAATGCAGGGGTATCAAACTACCGACCCGCAGGCCAGACGCGTCATCCGAAAGCCACGCCCACCCCATTGCCAGCAATGGCAAAAACTGTCCCGATACATTGACATGTCTGGAATAGTCAATGCCAAGCTTGGCACTATTTTGGAGAAAAGATATCGGAAAACTACTTAAACATATCCTGACTATAGCTGTGGTGATCTAAATTGCACTGTAGTCACAAATTCCAGGATGAGATCAGGAATATATCCAAACTATTTGGTCCTCTGGTTGCTTTCTTGACTAACTATTGTTAGGCACATATTTAAAATACCTAGACATACTCTCTTTGTTGTATTTTTGAAGATTCCTGTTACTAATATTTCTTTTGCAGATGTCTAATTTCGCTTTAAGAGGGACACGGTGGCTCAGTGGGTTAGGACGCTGAGCTTGTCGATCAGAAGGTCGGCAGTTTGGCGGGTTGAATCCCAAGTGCCGCATAACAGAGTGAGCGCCTGTTACTCGTCCCAGCTTCTGCCAACCTAGCAGTTCGAAAGCACATAAAAATGCAAGTAGAAAAATAGGGACCACTACGGTGGGAAGGTAACAGCGTTCCATGCGCCTTTTGCGTCTAGTCATGCTGGCCACATGACCATGGAGATGTCCTCGGACAAGCGCTGGGTCTTCAGCTTTGAAACGGAGATGAGCACTGGCCCCTAGAGTCGGAAACGACTAGCACGCATGTGCGGGGGTACCTTTACCTTTACCTAATTTTGCTTTCTACTTTTCCATTGGTTATTTGGATTAAAGAGGAAATTGTATGTTGACTATTGTGATACTGTAAATAATATTGTCTTCTTTGTAAGTTTCAGCTGATTGTTATGTTATGTCACCTCTTCCACATATAGAGTAACACTACTCCCAATACTCATTACATCAGGATTATTTAATCTTTTTGGACCAAAAGCGACACTTAGATTTGAGCTGACATCCAGGGTACACATTACAAGACCCAGGAAAAGACCGAGCAAAAAATTGAAAAGGTGGACAGGGCAGGACAAAGAGTTCATCCATACATGATAAAAAACCACATCTTCAAAACTGAGAGCTTCCTAAGGATTTTCATACACATGGCAGCAGATAGTAGTGAAATATTTCAAGGCATCACAAACTGCTCTCCAAGGGAACCTACTTCTTTGCTGCAGAAATGCATTCACAGATAATATATCTTGTTGTTCCTCTATTTCACCAGGTGCCTAATGATGTGCCGTATTTATGTTCAGTTTTGCCATCAGGGACTTTTATATCTTCCCCATTTTGATTCTAAGATGTTTTCTTCACCTTGCGCTGTTCTATTCTTGTTTTTGCTGCCTTCTTCACCAGCTATTACCTAACTCACTTTCTAGAGATGTTCCCTGTTCCAGTGACTGTTACCATTTAGCATCAGTAGAAGTAGAAAGTCAGCCAGAAATTTGGAATCAGGCTATGCTGATATTGCTCTTCTATTTATTTATTGCTCATTTTTTAATATATTGGAATGATTTTATACCACTGAATTGTTCCTCTTCTAACTGGCTCATAGCAAAAATGCAACAATGTAAACATGATAAGGGAGGTATAATACCAGTACAATCATGTTTAAATTATTACTTTAATTATTCTTCAGAATCATATTCAATCTCTTTGCCTCAAGGACGTTTGTCTCAGTGTTTCAACCATATCTCAGAAGAGGAAGCAGCATTCTCCAGGGTAAATCCAAACAAAGAAAATATTTTTCAAAAAATACACCCACACTGGGTTGCTTTCCAACCATAATAAAAAAAATTAACAAAGAATAAAATGAATTTATTTATTTACAGTAAGCCGCCTTTCTGCCACTCTCAAAATCTGCTCACAACTACTTCCACCAATCAGTTTGTTTTATTGAAGAAATAGTTTTAAATCTATCTTAAATGCACCCAAGAATGTAAGGATCTGGAACAGAGATGACGAGTATTTTGTCATTGAGGACCTAGATCCTAAAATGCATACAAACATGGAACATGCAAAACAGGATCATGCCAAGATGGGAACTGGGACAATGACTAACACAGGAACTAAAACAATAGCACTAAGACCTTGAATTGAGCTCTGGTCATAAGGCAGAACTGGTATACAAATAGTCCTCAACTTATGACCACAATTAGAACTGGAATTTCCTTTGTAAGTCATTGCAATTGACAAGATGTATTTTTAGTATTGTTATAAGTCGAGTCACTATGGTCTTAAATGTGAATCCTGAAAATCAGCAAAAACATGTTGTAAATCCTGATTATATGACCATAGAATGCTGCAATTGTTCATAAATGTGGGCCAGTTGCCAACCTCCTTAACTGACGATGGTGGTGATCTATGGTCATACATTTGAATTTAGGATGTAACTGACTTTTTCAGAGGTTGTGGTTAATTCAAACTGACTACACACCTATAAAGCTCTGCAGAGGGAGAGTTTGTACTGCTAAGTTCTGGACCAATGCCAGTACTTGAAATGAGGACAAAGGAAGCCCTGCCATAGACTTTTACAATCATCCAGGCAAGAGATCACTGCCTTTACTGAATTAATAAACGTAGTGTCAATGTATAGCAGACATGTCAAACACAAGGCCCGGGGGCCAGATCCGGCCCGCGAAGTGGTTTCATGCGGCCCGTGAAGCCATCCTGGAAACAGTGAGGGAACGGTCCCCGCTGCCTTGGCCCTGGCCCAGAGACCCTCCTTCTGCCAGAGACCCCCAGATCTGTCCTACTCCTGCCCAGGCCCCCATAGGCACCCTTGATGCCAATGATGTAGTGCTGGCCATGCCCACCCAGTAGGCCATATGCACTCCAGCTGCGCCCACCCAGTAGGCCACGCCCACCCTGGCCATACCCACCCGGCCCCCCAAGGGCAACCACAATGCTGATGTGGCCCTCAATGAAATTGAGTTTGACACCCCTGATGTATAGGAATTGCTAAATTTGATAGATCTTCAGTAAAAGTGAAGATTAGGCTGTGTCATTGTTACCACTATGCTTTAGAACAAAAACCACACAGAAATATGCAGGAAGGAATTCAGAATATACTTAGTGATATGATGCAGCCATTGCTTTTTATAAGTGCTTTCTAGATGGAAGGATACTTCTTTTAAAGAAAACATTGCTTGTATTTAAGTCAGGCAGCAATCTTATTGACAGTTACTTGAGAATAAGCCACATTAAAAAATTGAGATTTTTTTTTTCTGTGTTAGCATGTAGCATTTATGCTATATTAGGTGGATTGAGGGGATTGCTTTGCAGTGCTACAAATAGATTTGGGATAATGACTACTATAAATATATTTTGAATGGTATTTGCCTTCATTTGGCTTGCCTGCTGACTCTAGTGGAAGCAATCTGTGTCATCTGAATGATCAAATATTTATTTGTTTCTTCTTCTGGAGATTAAATATGAACTGTATTAATCATAGGAAAGAAAATAGATTTCAGGGACACTCTTACAAGAGAGCATAGATATGTGTTTGATTTTCTTTCTCTGAATGATCAATTAGCATCTTAGCCAACAATGTGGTATGTAAAGAAGAAAAAATGGGATTGGAGGGTAATGTGGAGAGAAGGGTGGGGTGAGGGAAACAGGGATTGCAGAGAAGGGAGGAAGGATTATAACACACGTTTGAAGTTTTTGGCAGCCATGTGCATCTTTGTTCTAGGATTATCTTCAGTAGGTGCATTCATGACTGCTCGCCATTGATAGAAAAAACAGGTTGGTATTTAGAAAATGTATCAGAGCAGGCTATCAGCACCCTCATGTTTTGGAAATTAATTCAGAAGTTGAAAAGTTAACTTTTATTTGGTGGTGCTTTGTGCATTCCTAGTTAGTGTTTATAATTGATATATTGACATGGTTTTGTTTGTGTGTTTTGTTTTTCTGTAACAAAAAGGACTTTGAGCACATATGATCATATTTTCTTAAGTGCCTATAATATGAATTTCTAGGCAGACAATTTTAAATAAAGTGTTATTGTCAATGCTGCTAACATTGGATGTTTTTGCTTTGACAACATATGGGGATGCAACCATTTTCCTTCTTACGTTTTACTTTTAGAATTAGAGTTAGAATTAGATGATACTGGGGGGAAGGAGGAGGAATCTGCATGGGAGTTTAGTTAGACATAACAATAATGTAACTAGTGTGAGAATCAAGGTTTTTGAAATAAGAGATGATAAGAATTGGCGGGCTGGAGAACTGGAAGGAGAGCCTGCATTTCAAACTAATTAGAGAATGTGATTTATGACTAAATTAGAGGAGGGAATTGTGCTTTGATGCTATGTGCTCAGGGGAGGAGAATTCAGATTTTGGCTTTGGCTATGTAAGTGCCGATGCTATGCTTCTCAAATAAAGATTCTTTAAGGTAAACAATGCCTTGAAGTTCTTTGAAGAGTTTCATTCATTGGAACCATGACACTAAGCCAAAATCTCCAACTTTCCTAACTATCTAGGGGTCCCGAGCCCCAGTCGCTGTCCCTAGAATCGAAACATAAGCCAACGAAGATTTGGGGAAGATTTCAGCATGGAGAAAGAGAAAACGCCTGAAGCCAGCACCCCGGCAGCAGCTGCTACCCCAGTGGGGGGAGCGACAGCTAGCGAGCCGGTGGAGAAGGAGCTTTTTCAGGCCTCCCAGCTGGTGGCAAAACTCAAACTGTGAGGACAGCTGATCTGGTCATCGGAATGGAACCAGTCCAGTGGAGACTCCGGATACCTCGAGACGGCCTTGCCACCCTCAAGTGCTTCAAAGGCAGACAAGGTTGAGCTACCACAAAGGAATTCCCACATATTGTGTTCCCCAGATTGGTGGAGAATTACCAAATCATCTGCCATTGAGGACTCGGGTGAGTGGAAATACCTGTCCACAGCTCTTAGTCAGTCAGTGGAGAAGTTGGTGGAAAAGTTTGAGGAGCTAGAGATAAGAAGCGAAGAGCAACCTTCCCATTCCCCATCGATGATCGATGAGGCAGGATGATCGATGAGGCAGGATGATCGATGAGGCAGCCACCAACTCCTGCCAAGAGGAACCCCCAGCCCCTCCTTCACAGATGAGGGAGCCTTCCTGCCCCTGAAACCCCCTACCAGGGCTGCCAGCTCCACAGAGAGAGACAGCTCCAGTTGTCACCCCTCCAGAAGCCCTGAGCACCACTGACAAGACAAGGGCTTGGGCAGTCATCAGGACAGCCAATCCCCAGACTGCTGTGCATATTGATCATCCAGCCTGGGCCCCCTGCAGCATTGGGGAATATGGCAGCCCCACAGGTGGGAGGTCAGTAGTCTTTGCCAATGCAACAACAATTGGGGTGGCCAATTGCTGCACGAGTGCTTTTGGGGGTCTCCCAATACTCCCATATTACACCTCTGCTCCGTGAGCTGCACTGGCTTCCAGTTGCCTTCCGGGTGAAATTCAAGGTGCTAGTGATGACATACAAAGCCCTACATGGCGTGGGTCCGGATTACCTACGGGAGCACCTACTGCCAGCATCAACATCCCTCCGTCCTGTGCGCTCCCACAGAGAGGGCCTCCTCAGGGTGCCACCGGTCAGAGAATGTCGGCTGGTGACCCCCAGGGAGAGAGCATTCTCGGTGGGTGCGCCAATCCTTTGGAACCGCTTACCAGCTGAAATCCAGATGGCCCCCGACCTTCGCTCCTTCCGGCGTGATCTAAAAACTTATCTATTCCAACAAGCCGGCCTGGCCTGATGGATTTGGGTTTTAAAATTTTCTCACTTTATTGCTTTATTGTATTCTTACTTTATTGCTCTGTACACCGCCCTGAGTCCTCCAGGAGAAGGGCGGTATGTAAAACAAATAAATAAATAAATAAAATAAATAAACCCCTGAGTTTGCAGCAGCTAATGGAGGTCTTGCAACAACTTGGGATGATGCAGAGGCCAGAAGACCAGTAACTAGTGGGAGGACAGCAGCAACAAGGGGGGTGGTTGCCACCTCCGAACATACAGCAACTGCTGAGGGGCCTGCAAATGATGGGGAGCCAGCAACAATCCCCTCTGTGGTCGCACGGGGGGCTAAAGCAGCTCCCTGAAGACCAACAGCAGGGGGCATGGCAGCAGCCTCCACCCAGGGAGCAACCATTGGGAGACCTACGGCAACTCTGGATGTCACAGCTGCCAGTACTGCAGCAACAGCATGGGGAGTGGCAACAGCTCCTGAACATTTGACCACTGGGAATGAAGCAGCTGCCAGGGTGGGGCCAGCAGCAACCAAGGGTGCAACAGCCACAGTGGGGACCCCAGAAGCCATTGATTGCTGCACCTTTCAGAGCAACCTTTGATGGGGACCCAGAGAAGCTGTTTTTTTTCCTCAACCAAGTGAGCTCTCATTTGAACCACTGTGCCTATCTCTAACCAGACCCAGCCAAAGTGAAAGCTGTAATTGAATGGCAGGCCCCAAAGACTCACAAACAGCTCCAAAGCTTCCTAGCCTTTGCCAATTTCTATCATCAATTCATCCCTTCCTTTGCCGAGATTGCCCTACACCTTACAGAACTACTCAAAACAGGCAAAGGGGGAGGGAAGCTATGACCGGGCCAATGTCTAGCATGGACTATAAGCTGTCAAACCGCTTTTGAGAATTTAGAAAGACTATTTGCTGTCGAACCAGTCCTAAAGTACTCCTGCCCAGGGGAGCCCTTTGTAATTCAAGCTGACGCCAGGGACATGGCCATCAGAGCTGTACTACTGCAAAATAACCAAAGTGGAACTCTACAACCCTGTGCCAACACGTTGAAAAAAATTAGTGAGAATGAGAGGAGGTGGGCATTATGGGAAAAGGAGGCTTTTGCAATCCACTGGGCTTTATTAAACTGGAGGCACTATCTAGAAGGGAGCAAGGTGCCTTTTGAAGTATGGAGAGATCACAAAAATCTAGAAGCACTGAAAACTCCCCGAAAATTGTCCCCGAAACAAGTGCGGTGGGCACAGTACTTTAACCGTTTTAACTTCACTCTAAAGTACATACCGGGGAGGGGGGGAACTTCCTAGCTGATGCTCTATCCAGACTGCCCCAGTACAAAAGCCAGCATGAAGAGGTTTACGAGGCAATTATCTCCAATACACAAACTGCTGCTCAACTCATGCCTCACAGGGCCCCTAATACTGATGACCTGGGGCAAAAAAAAGAGCTCCTCACCAATCAAGAACAATAAAACCTCCCTAACATGCAGGGATGGTTTGGCTTACAAGGGGGGGGGAATTGTACTTGCCAGAAACACTCCATCTTAATGCTCTCAGACATAGCCATGACGTAAAACAGGCTGGACACGTTGGGTATTTAAAAACCCTACATCTCATCCGCTGGCAGTTCTGGTGGCCGGGGTTAAAACGGGATGTGGAAAATTATGTCAGGAGTGCCATTATGTATGTGCCGCCATGAAAGAATTCCAGGGAAACCCCCTGGGTTACTGCAGCTGGTGGCAGACTCTTCTCAACCATGGGAAGAAATTGCTATGGATTTTATAGTAGACCTACATGAAAGTAGAAGAAATACAGTCATCTGGACTATGATAGACCTGTTTTCAAAGCAAGCTCACTTCATCACCTGCAAAGGTTTCCCGTCTGCTCAACGACTGACTAAACTGTTCTTGAAACATATCTACCAGCTGCATGGCACCCCAAAATGAATAATTTCAGACGGGGGTGGTGCAGTTCACATCTAGGTTTTGGAGGAGCTTTCTTAAATTAATTGGATCATCTCAAGGTCTATCATCCGCTTTTCATCCATCTACTGTTGGGGCCACGGAATCCGCTAACAAGATGGTGGAGCAATATCTCAGATTCTATTTTCCATACCAACAATCCAACTGGACCGACCTCCTCCCTTTTGCAGAGGTGGCTTACAATAACTCTGTTCACAGCAGCACTGGCTTCACACCTTTCAGAGTAGCCACAGGATACCTGAATACCCCCAGGCACCCTCCGCTTCTCAGACACTTGATCAATGGGTGAGGGGGTGGGAAGAAGTTTGGAGAGCCACAAAGACTGCTTTTAAAAAGACTTCCGAGACCTATAAAAAGCAGACAAAAAGCTCCTTAAAGAACATTCCAAGTTGGGAAAAGGTTTATCTGCTGACTAAATATTTATGCCTCAATTACCCAGTAAGAAATTAGGACCGAAATTCTTGGGGCCTTTCCCCACTGTAAAAAGCACTAACCCAGTCACAGTAGAATTAAAACTCCCTAGGCTTTTAGGGAGGGTTCACCCTGTTTTCCATTGCAGCTTCTTGAAACATTTTCAGGGTTCCACTTTAAGACCTCCCCCTAAGAAGGCATCTGGACTCCTCATGGTAGCGAGTCAGACTCACTATGAAATAAAGTGTATTCTTGACTCTAGAATTTTTAAAGGGAAATTGCAGCACCTAGTACAATGGAAGGGATACTCACTGCCGGAAGCCGGAAGCTATGCTTCTCGAATAAAGATTCTTAAAGGTAAACAATGCCTCAAAGTTTTTTGAAGAGCTTCATTCATCAGAATCATGACAGTTATATTATAAATGAAAGTATGCTTTTGGAATAGTTGAATGACTGCATTCAAGATCTGTGTTTGAGGTTTTGTTATTGGAATGTTGTTATGATTTGCTTCTCTGCATTAATAAAGCCCAAATATATAAAAGGGGGATACAATAAAAGTGTATGTGGAGAAAGTGGGTTGCATATGGAAAAGGACAGTGTGAGAGAAGAGACAAAGAAGACACAGAGGAGAAGGAGTGTGTGAGAAGAGGAAGAACATGTGACTTTATTTCTTTTATGGCTTAGTGGAAGTTGGAATATGGGATGACTGGAATTTCAATGCATGAAAAAAGAGTACTAACACTGGATTGTATTTATATATGACAGGGATTTGGCTGGGAAGGTGACTGTAGAAGGAGAAGATGCTGAGTGAATCTCAGAGGGAATGAACTTAGTTGGAAATAAATATGCAGGAAGTGGAGTGTATATAGGAGTATGTGAGAAAGGCAGTAGTGGAGTTCAGCCTGGTGCCTTGTATACAGGAGTAACTTGTATGTGAGTGTGCAGAAGGGAATGAGGGATGGAATGTCTATCTGGGATGGGAATTATAAATGATAGAGGACAGGTGGCACAGGTGGTAATAGGTATATTAGGAGACAGAGTATTCTTGCAGCTGTTGAGGAGGTTTATCTTTGCGGAGGAGAGAGTATGTGTTTTTAGATGTAGAGCAGTGAGATGGATGAGTGTGGAAATGGGGGGAGAGATTTGTGTATGTTACGTGCCATATTGGAGTGGAGGATGTGTGTGGGAGATGGCAATGTCTATGGAGGTGAAATGGGGAGAGTTGCATGTGGAATGAATGTTGAATGAGTGAGGGAAGTCAGATAGCGTGCAAACAAAGTGTAAGCACAGGTCTTACTATATTCTCCAAGCTGTTAATTTGTAAGTTGCAGGGCCCTCTAGAATTAATGTCTTTCAGATGAATTAGGTCATATGAAATTTGACTACATATTTGTTTCATTGTGTGCTACAATCAGCTTGTGCTGAATAATTAAAATTTATTTCAAAAGAGTGATTTGGGCCATTTAGGTGACCTTGTTCACTTGGAAGACACTAAAAGATTATGCATTTTGCTTCAGTGAAGTGATTCAGATAGTCTCAAATTGTTTTGCAGGAAGCTCCTAAGCAGCACTTCAAGGCTCACTACCCACCCTGTCCCAGATGTGTTCATTTTGCTAGATATGCTGGCCAGAAGCCATGAACAGCCTATTGAGAATTTTGGCAGTGTGAATCAGAGGTTTTAAGGCATGCTCAGCTGTTTTCCCTAACTTGCTTGGATCTTTCGCAAGCACAAAGGAGGTGCTGTAGTTTTTCATAAGGTAATCAACTTAAAGAACTTTCCCCCCCTCCACACACACACAACAATGAGGGGGCTCAGAACCCTTGGCAGCCCAGGCTGGGATAGCAAAAATCCTGGACAGTCCATTGTGTGCAGCTGTGATGGTGCACCTTCCCTCAAAGATAGGGCAGCATCATAATTTGAACCACAGTCAGCTACTCCAAAACACCCTTGATGTTAATTGGAAAGTTGTGGCATGGTTGACCATGGAGCTGCAATCTAAGCAGCAAGCTTAAAGTCACTAGTGATTTGCTGACATAAAGGGAGGAGGGAAAGGCCTTGAGGGTGAGGAGGAAGAGCTATTACTAAGCCTGAGGTGAGATTTTTTTTAAAAAGGACTGAGTGGGGGGGAGGAATGTAACTAGCCCCTTTCTCTTTCCCATGAAGATAAAAGGAGGGAGGGGAAAGCTCATTCAGACTTACAACACTCTGTTACTGTAGTTTTACAATAAAAGTAGTACTGATTTACAGGACATGGCTTCCTAATCTGATCTACTTCAAAGAACTGACAACTCTGGGATACCATACAGTCTGCCCAAGAGCCTGACAGATTATTTGCACATGGTCTTGCATGGATCATCCCCCAAAGTCCATGGTGCTGCTGCCCAACTTCACAGTTGTTATGTATATGAGGAGGTTTGGAGCTATCCTTAGGAAACCCCTCAGCCAGCACTTTGGGAAAAGTGTCCTCTGAGCCATCTCCAACAAGTTCTTCTCAACTGACTCTCAGACTGCAAAGCGGTGCGTCATTCAGAGCTCTGTGTATCAAATCATTCCTTTAAAGCAGGGGTGTCAAACTGCCGGCCCACAGGCCGGATGCCTCATAGCGAAACTGCACCCATCCCATTGCCGGCAATGGCAAAAAAGTAATGATATGTTGTGACATGTCATGTGACATTGCGAGTTTGACACCCCTGCTTTACAGCTTAGCATAGTCATAGAAATATCCTTTATCCTTCATGACTGTGTCTAAGTCTTTCATTGCCTTTCTACCTAGGATGAAAACTTGTTTACTTCTTCAGCACTTTCTCCATTTTTATCTACTTTTGAGCTCCAGAAAATAAAGCTATCTCTCTCCTTTAAATCTTATCGTCAGCTACAAGTTGGCTATGCGTGCAGTTTTATGTCTTTAAAAGAAAACTGGATTTTTTTTACTTCCGTAATACATTCTGTTAACTTTTTGTTACTTTTGAATAATAATGTTCTATCCTTTGAATATATCAGGCTGTCATTGTTCTGTCTAATTGTGATCTCTTTTATTCCTGCCATTCTTATACTATATGTGCTCTGTAAGATATTCAAAAATGGACACATATCATTGCCCCATTCTCTTTTCTTTTCTGGTTCTCCAAATTCAGTTTTTATATCAGCTTCTTGTCTTTATAAAGGCTGCTATGAAACATAATTAGAATTTATGGCATTCATATAAACCTTACTGTGTTTCACTTTCTAATGATTTAAAAGTGGGGATAATTAGTAAAGATAAATCTCCTCCATACATTCTTTTTCTATTACCCATCTTTCATTTTTTCTGCCTTTTCTGAAATCTTATGGGTTTTTTGGCATGTTTGTCTCTATTCTTCCTAGTAACATTTTAAACAAAAATTGTCTAAAGAATTAATCTAATTTGTACACTCTCTTACATCTCTGTTGTTTAGGTTAAGCATATAAACCAATATTTTCCAATTTCTAGACCTTCAATATATTTTTTTACACTTGACATAGAGTTATTATGACTTTAACTACCTTTTCTTCTGAAACTCTGAATAGTTCTGTGGGTATTTCTAATTTTACAGCTAGTTACATAGCTGTACTGGCTCACTTTTTAATGGAGTCAGCTCCTGAATACAGGGAGTGCAGAATTATTAGGCAAGTTGTATTTTTGAGGATTAATTTTATTATTGAACAACAACCATGTTCTCAATGAACCCAAAAAACTCATTAATATCAAAGCTGAATATTTTTGGAAGTAGTTTTTAGTTTGTTTTTAGTTATAGCTATTTTAGGGGGATATCTGTGTGTGCAGGTGACTATTACTGTGCATAATTATTAGGCAACTTAACAAAAAACAAATATATACCCATTTCAATTATTTATTTTTACCAGTGAAACCAATATAACATCTCAACATTCACAAATATACATTTCTGACATTCAAAAACATAACAAAAACAAATCAGTGACCAATATAGCCACCTTTCTTTGCAAGGACACTCAAAAGCCTGCCATCCATGGATTCTGTCAGTGTTTTGATCTGTTCACCATCAACATTGCGTGCAGCAGCAACCACAGCCTCCCAGACACTGTTCAGAGAGGTGTACTGTTTTCCCTCCTTGTAAATCTCACATTTGATGATGGACCACAGGTTCTCAATGGGGTTCAGATCAGGTGAACAAGGAGGCCATGTCATTAGATTTCCTTCTTTTATACCCTTTCTTGCCAGCCACGCTGTGGAGTACTTGGACGCGTGTGATGGAGCATTGTCCTGCATGAAAATCATGTTTTTCTTGAAGGATGCAGACTTCTTCCTGTACCACTGCTTGAAGAAGGTGTCTTCCAGAAACTGGCAGTAGGACTGGGAGTTGAGCTTGACTCCATCCTCAACCCGAAAAGGCCCCACAAGCTCATCTTTGATGATTCCAGCCCAAACCAGTACTCCACCTCCACCTTGCTGGCGTCTGAGTCGGACTGGAGCTCTCTGCCCTTTACCAATCCAGCCACGGGCCCATCCATCTGGCCCATCAAGACTCACTCTCATTTCATCAGTCCATAAAACCTTATAAAAATCAGTCTTGAGATATTTCTTGGCCCAGTCTTGACGTTTCAGCTTGTGTGTCTTGTTCAGTGGTGGTCGTCTTTCAGCCTTTCTTACCTTGGCCATGTCTCTGAGTATTGCACACCTTGTGCTTTTGGGCACTTCAGTGATGTTGCAGCTCTGAAATATGGCCAAACTGGTGGCAAGTGGCATCTTGGCAGCTGCACGCTTGACTTTTCTCAGTTCATGGGCAGTTATTTTGCGCCTTGGTTTCTCCACACGCTTCTTGCGACCCTGTTGACTATTTTGAATGAAACGCTTGATTGTTCGATGATCACGCTTCAGAAGCTTTGCAATTTTAAGAGTGCTGCATCCCTCTGCAAGATATCTCACTATTTTTGACTTTTCTGAGCCTGTCAAGTCTTTCTTTTGACCCATTTTGTCAAAGGAAAGGAAGTTGCCTAATAATTATGCACACCTGATACAGGGTGTTGATGTCATTAGACCACACCCCTTCTCATTACAGAGATGCACATCACCTAATATGCTTAATTGGTAGTAGGCTTTCGAGCCTATACAGCTTGGAGTAAGACAACATGCATAAAGAGGATGATGTGGTCAAAATACTCATTTGCCTAATAATTCTGCACTCCCTGTAGTTATCCTTTCTACAAATATTTCTGTCATTTGGTAAGTCCATTTGAAAAAGGTTCAGTATAATCTTCCTTTAACCTCATTTGCCTCTTTCAGATCTTTTTGGTGAGTTCTATTTAGTATTCCTATATTAACCATACATCCTCCTGTGGTTTCTCTGTTCTTCTCTTATTTCCCTTTTCTTTTTTATATTCTTCTGTTTGTTGACATGCTTGATTAAGCTATCTTTCCTAGCCACATCTTACTTTAGAGTTGCAAGTCTCTGTTCATTCATTGTATAGCCCTATTACCCAAGGCTATCCTGATAGCTTGTTTTGAAAGTCACATAAATCTTTCCTCTTGGGAATAGTCAATCATACCTTTTCAGGTTCTCTTTCACATAAGGAAGTGTACTAAATTTGTTCCTTACATTGACTTTATATTGTAACTATATATTTTTCAGGTTATGTCTTTCTGGAGCACCTACTCTCATTAATGTAACACGATTTATTTATTCAGCATCCTGTCAGCTTCAACTGAAATATGGTTCTGGTCAGAAAATCAGCACAGGAAACCATAACAGAGTAAAATTATAATAAATACACATAATATAAATAGAAAACTACAGCTTTGCACAACTAGAAAAGCCCTTAGCCTCCCAAGTTGTTCTAAATCATGCCAGCCTAAACTTGAACCTCAGGGGAGGGTGGAGGCTGTTCTATAAAAATGGGGAGCATTATGGATAAAAATGCCTTTGGACCCTCACACCTCTCACCTCAGGACTGTGGAGTATCCTGAGCTTCCCTATCAGGGATGCACTTCAGAATAAGTAGCATCCAGAAGGCAATTTTGAGGATACCTTGGCATCAATCCACGTAAGGTTTTAAAGGTTAAAGCCACCACTTTGAATTACCCTCAAAAGCTTATTTGTAATTAAAGTAACCCCTACAGCATCTTATGTTATATAGCCACACTAGCTGTCACCTGGCAGTATCCAGACTGCTGCATTTTGTACCAACCACAGCTTTCATTTCTACTCATGCTCTGAATCATATATCATACATATAGCACACTTTTATTTCTGCTTTGACCATTTCAGATTTTCAGGCTTTCTTGTAATTTTGGTTTGGCCACATTTCTATCTCCAGACCTACTTATTATTTATTTATTTATTTATTTATTTATTTATTTATTTATTTATTTATTTATTTATTTATTTATTTATTTTATTAGTTGAATTTATATACCGCCCTATTCTCGAAGGACTCAGGGCGGTTCACAGGGCAAGTTAAAAACAATACAAAAGAGAGAATAAAATTAAATTAAATTAATACAGCCCACAATTAAGATAACATTAAAAATTAAAATTTTGTAAAATATTGTAAAATTTTTCAATAAAAAAATTAAAATTTAAAATTAATTTAATTTAATTTAATTTAATTTAATTTAATTAATATAATTTAAAATCCCTTAGTCCAGGCCAGACAATTCAAACAACCAAGTTTTTAAGTCCCGGTGAAAAGAGCGAAGGTTGGGGGCAGTCCGAAGCTCCATCGGCAGTTCGTTCCAAAGGGCGGGCGCGCTCACAGAGAACGCCCTCCCCCTGGGAATCACCCGCTGGCAATCTCTAACCGACAGAACCCTAAGGAGGCCCTCCCTGTGGGCGCGCACAGGACGATGGGAAGCTGATGCTGGCAGCAGGTGCTCCCTAAGGTAATCCGGACCCATGCCATTTAGGGCTTTATAGGTCATCACCAGCACCTTGAATCTCACCTGGAGGGCAACTGGAAGCCAATGCAGCTCGCGGAGAAGAGGTGTTACATGAGAGTATCGGGAAACTCCCATTACTACTCACGCAGCTGTATTCTGCACCAGCTGAAGCCTCCGAGTGGTCCTCAAGGGCAGTCCCATGTAGAGACCATTGCAGTAGTCTAACCGGGAGGTCACGAGTGCATGAGTGACTGTACACAGGGCATCCCGGTCCAGATAGGGCCGCAACTGGCGCACCAGGCGAACCTGGGCAAAGGTCCCCCTGGTCATGGCTCCTGTATGATCTTCCAAACTGAGCCGTGAATCCAGGAGGACGCCCAAGTTACGAGCCCTATCGACAGGGGGTAACACCTCACCCCCCATCATTAAAAATGGAGAAGAATGGTTCACTCGAGATGCCAGTACGCATAGCCACTCAGTCTTGGCAGGATTGAGCAGGAGCCTGTTTCTCCCCATCCAAACCCGAACCGCCTCCAGGCAACGGGACATCACGTTGAGGGCATCACTGAGTTGGTTCGGGGTGGAAAGAAAAAGTTGGGTATCATCAGCGTATTGATGATACCCCACCCTGAAACCACAAATGATCTCACCCAGCGGCTTCATATAGATGTTGAACAGGAGGGGAGAGAGGACCGACCCCTGAGGAACTCCACAAATGAGAGGCCTCAGGGCGGACCTCTGCCCTTCCGTCAACACTGACTACGAACGGCCCAGGAGGTAGGAGGAGAACCACCGTAAAACAGTGCCCCCCACTCCCAACCCCCTGAGATGTCGCAGCAGGATACCATGGTCGATGGTATCAAAAGCCGCTAAGAGATCTAATAGGACTAGCACAGAGGAGCAACCCCTGTCCTGAGCCCGCCAGAGATCATTCATCAGTGCGACCAATGCCGTCTCTGTGCTGTACCCGGGCCTGAAGACCGATTGGTACGGGTCAAGATAATCAGTTTCCTCCAGGAACAGAGGAAGCTGATGCGCTACCACACTCTCAACAACCTTCGCCAAAAAGCGAAGGTTGGAGACCGGACGATAGTTATTCAAAATAGCTGGGTCCAGGGCAGGCTTCTTGAGAAGGAGTCTCACCACTGCCTCCTTCAAGGCGGCAGGGAAGACACCCTCACTCAAAGAAGCAGATATCACTGCCTGGAACCAACTCTGCTTCAATAACTAGAGGATCTGAGAGTTTCCTCATCTGACACACAAACTTACTTAAATATTATAGACATGTCTGGTAGTTTGCAAGGGTGCTTGACTGTCGATACAGACGTGGTTTGCCATTGCTTGCTTTCACATTGATTTTAAAATTATTTATCAAAAGTAGATTTACTTCTTTCACTTCTGCACAACTAGATCTGCCCTCTGTTAGCTATAGATTATTCTTAGCTTTCCCCTCCCCTTTTAGTATTACTGACAAGAATGAATTTAATAGGAGTTCCAGCTTCCAGCTTATACTGATCTCAGAATCAATGAAGTTAGTGAATCCTCTCACTCACTAGAATTGACAGGTTTGTGACATAGCTATTCCTATCTTTTTATTAAGAAGTACCTCAGAGCATTTAGTTCAAATCCACCATAAGTGGTAAAAACTAGTTTTCTTTGCAATGAGTGGAATTTGAAAGCTAGATTAAACTACAAATGGTTGTTGCTGTTGTTGTTAGTATCTTTCTGAAGATTTCTGAAAAGGAGCAAATATAATGAACACATTAGACAGGTTTTTTTTTACTATACACACTTCTGATACACCCCAAGAGGGTTCAATCTATTGAACAAGCCCATTTTGGAATAATTTATTGTATACCACTTTCAGATACTTGGCCAGCAAAATTTCTTCCATCATGTCACTGACATTCTATTCTGTTATTCTACTCTGTTATTCTGTGTTCTGTGTTCTAAAGTTTTTCATGGTGAGCAGGAAGATATGTATCTTCCACTAATATGTATAAATGTGATTGTGTGTAGAGGTAGTCCTCAACTTACAACCATAATGGAGCCTGCCTATTACAGTCATAAGTTGTGGCAATTCATGTAACTGATCCAATTTTATGACCTTTTTTGCTAAAGCAAATGCTGCAGCTAAAGCAAATGTTGCCGTTGTAGAGCAACCCATTGTTCACTATGAACATTTTTACTAAAAACTGGAAATGATTGCTGATTTTCAGCAAAATATCATAAAAGAGCTGGATACACTGCAAACATCCATAAATGAAGGTCGTTGCGAAGAGCCCAACATGCAGTCCTGTGACCAAGGGGGAGGGGGGGGAGGAAGAGGATCCAGCCATCTGTTCTGAACCAGCCCTCTTCTCGCACCCCTAATCAAAAGAAGAGACTGGAAAGCGTCCAAGGCTAAAAGGCTTCTGCCAAGATTTAATAGTAAACACACAAGAGCTTATCTTCTCAAGCAAAAGAGTTGCTTTCAGCAACCAGCCCCTCCCCAAACACTCCTTTTATAGAGAGCTCAGGGCGTGGTCTCCCTGTGCCTCCTCCCGAGGAGTCCCATAGCCTTTCTTTGTTTGTCCCTGCTCGACTGCCTCCTGCGTCGGGCGTCCTTGAACAGGGCCAGCTGTGGGTCATCATCCTCCGCACTCTCGGGCTCACACAGCTGAGCAGAGGTTCCCGGCTGAGGACTCTGCAAAGTCTCCAAATCATCATCAGCCGGTTCGTTTCCCTCCTCCCCCACATCTGAGTCCTCCGATACATCGGACCCGGCTGTCGGACCCACAGGCTGACCCTGAGTCACAACACCATCAGGACATTGGAATTGAGTTGTAAGTAGCGTCTTATACAAGGGTGCATCTTATAGGCAGAAAAATATGGTATGCAGACATCTGTGTAGGTGTGGTAGAGCAGTAATTTAGAATCCACTTTTAGAAAGTAGACTGTTTTGTCTTTTCTAAATTAAAAGACACCTGATATATTAAAAGAAGTGCTAATAGCTCAA
Organism: Vipera ursinii; assembly: GCF_947247035.1. NCBI lineage: Eukaryota > Metazoa > Chordata > Lepidosauria > Squamata > Viperidae > Vipera > Vipera ursinii. The sequence continues at coordinate 188,941,192 of NC_139513.1, read as the reverse complement.
AGAATTGCAGGACAATCTGCAATGGATGTGATTACAAGACTTTTTTTTTGGGACTTCAGGAAATAATGGAGAAGAAAATCATCTGATTTGTACCATCATTTGATTTGTATTTTTAATACAATACAGGTAGTCCTCGACTTACAATGGTTTGTTTAGTGACTGTTTGAAGTTACAACATCACTGAAAAAAGTAACGTATGACAATTTTTCACACTTATGAACACTGCAGCATCCCCATGGTCATGTAATTGACAACTGAAGCTTGACAACTGGTTCATATTTATGATGCTTGCAGTGTCCCAGGGACATGTGCCCATTTTTTACGACCTTCTGACAAGTAAAGTCAATGGGGAAGATTCACTCAGTGTTGCAGGCTAATTAACTGCTGATTGCTAGGAGTCCGATTCTGACCAACTCAAGGTTGACTCAACCTTCCATCCTTCCGAGGTCGGTAAAATGAGGGCCCTGATTGTTGGGGGCAATGTGCTGATGTTGTAAGCGGATCAGAGAGGGCTCTAAAACACTATGAAGTATAAGTCTAAGTGCTATTGCTACTAATTTAACAACTGCAGTGATTCATTTAACAAATGTGGCAAGAAAATCATAAAATAGGACAAAACTCACTTAACAAATTTCTCACTTAGCAACATAAATTCTGGACTCAATTGTGGTCATAAGTCAAAGACTACCTGTATAATCTAATTTACAGATTACAAACCAACATGCAAACCAAAATTAAATTATGATTCATTTTTGTACTTCACTTAAATCAATGCATAGTAACTATAGTAGAAGAGCTATTTAACATATACTGTAGGACTAAATGTTTAGTTGTGATGAGGAAAAACCAGGAAATATATTAAAATAAAAAAATATCATTCCTTCCCAGACAGAATGATGTAAGGAACCTGACTCATTTTTAATATTTGTTCTTCTTACTAGCTTTCTAGCTGTTCAGTTGTGCTGTTTGTAATAGTAGGGGTTTGGCAGTTGCATATATGGGAAATCAGAAGAAGAATGAATGTACTGAGAAAGTAAACATAAGGCAGCCAGACCTGAGGAGGAATGATGACTCTATGCCAAATCTACTTCCTTCATGTCCTGTCTTCTAGTGACCTGTTAAGGAAAAGAGTTTTGTTTTATTAATGAAGGAAAAGGAGACTTCTGAATCAAAAAATGCAAAACATAGTCCGGTCTCAAGTGTGCTTCCAAAACAATCTCCATGCATGCTTGTTAGCTGTAACAGAGAGTACTAGCTCCCATTCTCCCAATTGCCTCTAATTGGATAATCCCAGGCACTCATCGTGATTTATTCTATCAAAGCTCTCATGTTCTCAGTTCTTCCCTGGTTAAATAGCCTGGTGCTTTAAAATTCTGTTGGTAGATTTCCTCTCAGCATTCTGTATTATGTTCACAGTGTTTAGCTTCCTTTGGGGGTTTCTTTTTTCCCCCCTTTCCATTCATGTCCAATTGACTTCAAATTCTCAGAGATCTCCCGGGTAGGTCCCTGCTGTTTTCTTCCCACATCAGAAGTGCCTTTGCCCTTCTTCCTAGGGCTGAGAGAAACTGACTAGCCCAAGATCACCCAGCTAGTTTCATGCCTAAGATGGGACTAGAACTCAGGTCTCCCTGTTTCTATACTGACGTTTAACACCAAGTTTGCAAATTGGGAATGGAGAGAAAAAATGTTGAAGACAAATGTGCTTGGGATCCTTTCTTTGGTCAGCAACTTCCCATTTGGTTCTTAGAATAGAGTCCCTCCCTCCTCCTTCTCTCCTACTTCTTAGTATTCTAAACTATGAATTGGGTAAATACATATCTAACATCGTAGGCCAGGGCTTATCATCCAAGAACTCCAGGCCAGCTTGATCTTGGGCCAGTCACACCCTCTCTGCCCAACTCACCTCACAGGGATGTTGTTGTGGGGCAAATAGGAAGAAATTGTGCTGGATATCTTGGCTTCCGTGAGTTATTTGTAAATATAATAAAGGTGAAATATAAGTAAGCAAACTCCAGTTGCCGAGTCTAGTGTCACAATTCCTTGTTTTTAACACACTTCCCTGTTTTGGAACAAGAATTATTTGTGAATTTATCTGCCTGTATGTTCACTTTGATTACAAATAGAGAAAATGGGTGTTCTTTAAATATGAACTGAGAAGTTTCTCTTTGTTGTTTTAATATAGGATTATACAGTGCCATTTTTCCATCCTTACATTCTGATTTTGACATCACATACAAAGCCTTTCAATGTCTGCAACAATCCAAAAGTTTTTAAAATCCTTCAAATGATATTCTATTTGTGCTTTTTGCTTTTTCTAAATCGATTCCTGTTATTAGTTTTTGAAAACTGTGTGCCATTGAGAAAGCAATTACTTAGTGCACTTATAAATCATTATTTTTATATTGCTTAATTGATGGGCAATTAGTTTTAAAAAGTATACCATTGATGAATTCATTAATAAAAAGCTAAAGTTTTTATCATATAATATTGTATTTGATCTATTTTTTTCTGATTAAAATACAGGAAGAAATGTGTTGTTTACTAATGTAATACTATTGGAGGTTGCAGGCTATGACATCTTTTGGGGAATGTATTCTCATTTGGAGACAATTCCTGGAATTGATGTAATTAGGGATTGTCAGTCATTAGGATCCTAAAACTTTTCACATTAAAATTAATACAAGTTTTACAATGTTGTTAATGGTTTCTTGGAAATGATGCTGCATGTCTTTTAACACTGTAATGTACTTTTTTTTATTTAAAGACCTTAGATCTTAGATACATCATGTTCACAAACTGTAACTGAAAATGAACCAGAGGTTAATACTTCAATGCAACACAAAGATGTCTGCTCAGTACAGTACCATTAATCTATTTTCTTTTTCTCTTTCTTGCTTTTCTTCTTTCTCTTCAATAGAAGTGGAACAAAAAGGTAATTAAATAGTTTTCACATGTTTTATACATATACTCATTCTAAGCAATTAGGGAATAAAATGTTAAATGCTTAAATGTTAGTTGAAGCTCTTTCATCATTAACCTACACCACTTTAATCTCTTTTATTAAAGATTTGGTCAGGGAAGGAGTGGCTGCTATTTAATACTAACATGTCATCTTTTTGCAAGAAATGTTTAATAGTACCATTCTTCTTTCCTACAGATTGTTTTAACAATTGTAATGTATTCCTTCTGCTTCCTTACAATTTATGGGAAGCATATGAAATAATTTGCAAGAATACTCACATACTCTCGTACTGAAAATTGTTTTCATATAATATTAAACATTAAAAGGTACAGTCTCATGCATGCCTACTTATAAGTAACTTTTTGGGTTTCAGTGGTATATCTTTTTGAGTGTGTACAAGCTATAGCTTCAAAGTATAAATTGAATGAAGAAGGGTTTGAATAGTTCTTGTCCAAAAACTGAAAAGCTAAATTTTCTGTATATGGTTTGATGCCTATACAGTTGAACAGACAGCAAAGGATCAAAACCACATTGCATAGAGTATTTTTTCTAGCTTACTATCTATGTCACTTGACTCACCTTTGGGAGAGTTTGGATCCATAGGTACATAGGGAACATGTACCTCTGCATTTGAGTGTATACTGTACAAACTTGATATAGATTTCTGAAGATCTAGGATAAAGTTGATTGGTATACTTATTACACATTTTGTTGTTAAAGTTTGCATTGTCAAAACCCTGAAAAATATAATAAGTACAGTATCACTTATTTAATAATGAATTTATTTATGCACTTACTTGCTTCTTTTACTCATTTATTTATCATTGTTTGAAACTGACCCCTGCACTTCTCAGGGCAATGAATAATCAGCTGAAATCATATTAAGGAAAACCAAACAATATAAAAGAAAGCATAGGAATCGTCAGCGCAAAACCACTAGCAGCAATAAAAGGAAGTAACATTAAATGTGTCTATAAACTCACACTAATGAAGCAGGCCATAAAAAAGTTCTAAAACCACTAAAATTGTTTTTAAATGCTGGCAATATAGAACACTAAAAAAACACAATATAGATGCCAGACAAAGGCATTTTAGAAACAGGACATCATCACTTTTGTGACTTCCCTTCTTTGGTGAGAGCAGATAAAGATACCTATAAATTTTTGAAGGCCCAAATGATTCTTCAGGATACATCCTTTAATGCTGTTTTGTCTAGACTGAATCTTAGTTTATTAGCTCTTTAACCAATTCCTTGTTCTGCTTCTGAATATCAATTGCCTTGTTTGTATTAGGAAAGGAAGGCTCGAATGAATACACACAAACACACACACACACGTACTATGGTGGATGGGATTAAAAGTTAGTGAGAGAAAATGACTTTAATTCAAAAGTGCCCAGTTAGGGTAACATAATTGTTTTAAATATTCAACCTGCACTAATAATAATAATAATTTATCAAACTTGAATGCTGCCTGGGTCTTAAATAGCAGTATACTCACAGCTTCTTTTGAAGAGGGTTAGGGTTAGGGTTCCTTATGGCAGTTCCACAAGCACCATCCAGTTAACTGAGAAATCACATGTGGGCTGGTAACTGTACACTAGCATTTTCATTGGGCAAGGCTCCTTTGAGGAGCATTACACACATGCACACACAAACACACGGTGCCTCTCCAGCTTCTTACTCTTCACTCCTGCTATTTTTTTCAAACTTCAAGAACTAACCAAGCAGACACACAATGATTAGCTAAGAGAGCATTCCTTATTTTTCATCTGAGTATAAATTGGTTTCATTGGACACAAAAATGCCCTTGTATGGGCGCTTGCAGCTATCATTTTAAATATACATTTTTTTATACCTCATTCCATTTTCAATGCAAAGACAAAGGGGTTTGTTTCCCCTACAATTTGCCCAGTTCAAAGTTCTGGTATTCCCATGTTTAAGATTACAGAAAAAGAAATGAGGAAAATATGTCTATAATCATAACTTGAAAAGAACTAATATCAAAATAAATTATTAATCAGTTCAAATCCTCTAATTTTAAATGTATTCATAATGATATCTTTTAGTGACAGTCCAAAATGCTCAGTATTTGATTTTGAGAGGGATCCTTTAGGGCACTTTCATAGCATCAGTGATTCTGTCACCCCTCATCCACACAGAAAGAAATAAATTGCTAGGGAATTTTTCCATTCATGTTTTTACTATATCAATAGTGCAGATTTGTCTGATGTTCTGCAAAAGAAAAAAAAGGTTGCAGAGTCAGAAATGAAAGTTCTGAGAATCAGAACTCAGTTCCCAAAAGAAAGTGATATTCAAAGCTAATCATGAAGCTATATGTTTGGTGAAGGTGCTCTTAGAGTCCCAGTGCAAAGGAATATTACTGTAGAAAGAAAGGGAATAAATCTTTCTTTGAAATTATATATTTTAAAAAAAAAGATTGAAAGAAAGAGAAGTTAACTTTCCAAATAGTAGCATGAAAGCTGAAAGTTATTTTCCTATTTTGAGCTGCTATTGCATTTCAGTCATTCTTCTTTTGAGGAACAAAGAATATTTGCTGAGAACACTCAGGTCCAGGGATCCTTGGAAATTCAGTCTGACCTTAAAGGTTTGATTATGGCTGTCTAACCTTTTGGCTTACCTGAGCGGCTTTGAGTGAAGAGGAATTGTCTTGGGCTGCATAGAAAATATCACTAATAACCACTTAATAATGTTAAAAATTTACGATTTTGTGGGGCTGCATTTTTAGCTATCCAGGGCCATATGTGGCCCATGGGCCCTAAGTTGGACACAGCTGATCTAAGGCACTATATAAGATTAAAAGATGTCTTTGATTCCTTTAGCCAATCGCAAGGTACCAGAAGTAAACCAAATTAAGAAAGTCTGGTTTAAACATCACCACCGCCGCTTCCCTACACTCAACTAAATATTACATTATTTACTTAGAATTAAGGTCCAGAGCAAGTAGGCTTAGGATGAAAAATGCTGTTGGAAGAAACCAAGCATTTGGAGGGGTTCATTTCCAAATAGAAAGAAACCCAAAGTGCAGTATACTAGATTGGCTTGAAGGTCATACACAATAAGCAGGGACAGGGTTGCCATCAGGAACTCTAGAAGGTGAAATGGGTGCCTTGTACTGTATGTCAGTGGGGAGTTGGTCAATGGGAAAGGCTGGAAAAGCACCAAAGAGGTCAGCATCTGTTGCCAGTTTGTAAATGGAGCTGACTTAGAATTGGAATATTGACATAGACATACAGAGTAAAGTTTCTATCCTACTTCCTTCTCTGTCTTATTTTTCAGCCATGGCTGTTGCTGAGGTCAGATCTCTTACAAAAGTCTTGACATCCCAGTTTCAATATTAACATATATTTGCTTTTGAAATGCCAGTCTTGATGCCAAGTTGAGCTTTAGTGAGAGGTTGACCTCGATAGGTAAGGCTCCCCATAGCAGATGGCTCTGCTATATAGCTTATGTTGGAACACTTCTTCTATCTGCTCATGCTTTGCTTTGGTCTTTCCAATCCAAGATGATTTTGCATTCATTCTTTGAATGTCTTGTAGAAATAACAATTGAGAGCCCTCCAGGCACAGGTACCAGCAGGAAATTTTTGAAGATGGATTAATGCTGTAAGAAAGTTCCCCTTCTGCTTCAAATGCAAACACCATCCAGTATAAGGAGTGTCCTCAGGATCAAAACAGGAGAGGAAAAGATTTGCAGGCCATACTTGCTATTGTCCATTAATTGGTACACACATCCCAGCTGATGCTGTTTGCATTTTTATAAACCAACATATTAAATTTCATGTCATATCTTGTTGGCTTAGCTTTAGACAAGATAGGAGAATTCTATGCATTGTATCATTTTTAACTATTTTTACCATTTTTGCTGGGACAATGGGAACAGAACTTAATGTAATAACTGTATATAAAAATAGACCTTATCTGAACCAAAATTACAATAAAATTATAATGCAAAGGATTACATTCTGAAAAATTAAGTACAGGTAGTTCTCAACTTATGACCACAACTGGGACCAAAATTTAAGTGAGCCACATCCAATTTTGTGACCTTTTTGCCATGGTTGTTAAGCAATTCACTGCAATTGTTAAGTGAACCATGTGGCCATTAAGCAAACTTAGTTTTCCCCATTCATGTTGATTGTTGGAAGCTGGTGGGGAAGGTTCCAGATGTCGATCACGTGACCCCTGGGCCACTACAACCATCAGGGCCAAGGGTGCAAATTTTGATCATGTGACTATCAGGATGCTGTGATTCTTGTAAGTGCAAGGACTAGTCATAAATTACTTTTTTCATTATAACTTCGAGTGATTACTAAATGAAAGGCTATAAGTCAAGGACTTCCTGTACAATAGATTATCATATAACAAAGTCAGCATTTAAAAATGTTTCTTAAAAAGAATTATATCTAAAACCATATTTTTATCTTGGAGGGAAAAACATTAATTACAAGATCTGTGTAATAGTACATCTCAGCAGGTCAATCTTGGCAGTTATGAATTGCTTAAGTAATATTTTTATTTTTATGTATTTCAGAGGACATTTTAATGCTTTAACGTAGCTTTCCTGTATTGCATTTCACTTTTTCCTTTTTATTGCTCCTGGTTTTTTCCTTCCTCAGGACACATTATTTAATTGTTTATTATTTGCTATCGATGCATTCTGAATGTATTTATGTGGCAATTCCCCAGCCCTTTTTAATATTTAAACTGCACACCATAAGAATGATTTCTCTGAAATGGAGTTTAAATATCTTTTACTTGCTTTTTTTTGGTGTTATAGTAGTATATGTTGTATATGTCACGTCAAAGTTAAAAGTTATAATTCCTATAAATTTCCCCTTAGAACCATGTTAGTTCAGAACACCATTCGTGTATTTTCAGAGTTAGGAGAAGACTGATATTTTTAGTTCTTCTCCTGGAATTTGAGTTATAAATGTCTAAGTACCCAAAAAAAGTCTTCTATCACATTTAATAATCAATTTTACTTTTAATCTCTTCCTTTCCTTCAGTTTTCCTTTGCCCTGGACTACTAAAAGGAGTATACCAGAGTGAACATTTATTTGAATCTGATCACCAGTCAGGAGCCTGGTGTAAGGATCCACTGCAGGCTTCTGACAAGATTTACTACATGCCATGGACACCTTACAGAACTGACACTCTGACAGAATATTCTTCCAAAGATGATTTCATTGCTGGAAGGCCAACTACAACTTACAAGCTCCCACACAGAGTGGATGGCACCGGGTTTGTGGTGTACGATGGGGCTTTATTCTTCAACAAAGAAAGAACAAGGAACATTGTCAAATTTGATCTACGGACAAGAATAAAAAGTGGTGAAGCTATCATTGCTAATGCCAACTATCACGATACATCTCCTTATAGATGGGGAGGCAAATCTGATATAGACCTGGCTGTTGATGAGAACGGTCTTTGGGTGATCTATGCAACAGAACAAAATAATGGTAAAATAGTCATAAGTCAGCTAAACCCTTATACCTTGAGGATTGAAGGGACATGGGATACATCCTATGATAAAAGGTCAGCTTCCAATGCATTCATGATCTGTGGCATTTTATATGTAGTTAAATCTGTGTATGAAGACGATGATAATGAAGCTACAGGAAATAAAATTGACTATATATACAACACTGAACAAAGCAAGGAAAGTGTAGTGGATGTTCCATTTCCAAACTCATATCAGTATATTGCTGCAGTGGATTATAATCCAAGGGATAACCTTCTTTATGTATGGAACAACTACCATGTGGTTAAATATTCACTGGATTTTGGACCAATGGACAGCAGAACGGGTAAGGTTCTTTGATAAGTTTTATTTTCTGTCATATCTTGCTTTGCAACTAATTTAGTCTGTGGCTAAGGCCAATTTTTGTTCCTTCCATTAAAAGCAGCAGGATGGGAGTTTGACAGGAAAATAGAACAAAACTTTTATCTGTGAATGTTTTTCTGTCATCTTAAACAGCCTTCCTATCCTTGACTACTACTCCAGTGGAGATGAGAATGTGTATTTATCCCAAGCATATTTAAACTCAGTTACTGATGATCAACCCACTACCCCCACTGGAAGTTGGTTCCAAGCTTCTACTACTCTTTCTGTGAAATAATACTTTCTAACATTACTTCTGAACTTCCCTCCTGTCAGTTTGAGGTTGTGCTTCCATGTTCTTGATTTTTCCTTAATATTGTACAGCCTTTTAGAACCTTATTCACAGCCTTAATAGATTTAAAGGTTTCAATCATGTCTCCCATTTCCCTTTTGTCCTCTAGGCTGTACATATTCAGTTCGTCCAATCTCTCTTGATATGTTTTCTCCCTCAGACCTTGCACCATTTTTGTTGCCCATCTCTGGATTTGCTCAATGTTATCAATAACTCTTTATAAGTGAGGTCTCCAACAACTGGACACAGTATTCCAAATGGCATTTATCTAAAGTCCTATATAGATTATGATTTAGATTTACAATTTGATATTATATGTAAATTCACAAATTGTGCATTATTCAACAACCATGTTTAAACAAAATATATAGCTTACATGTCAGTCATAATCTTTATAGATAGTAAATATATTAAACCTCAGGTAGCAAGCCAAAGAGAGTTCAGTTTTAGGTTAACTGCATAGTTGCAGCGTATTAGAAAAAGCTGCTTTAGAATGTGAGGATCCATGTAGAAAGCATCTTTTGAATAATTAAAGCAGTTATGTCTTTCTAAGGTTTGTGCTGCTTCAGAAGCATCTGTACAAATAAAGGCAGAGGCAGAGGCAACCATACTGAGCTTTCAAAAGCTTTCAAAATATGCACTTTTCCTTATCTTCAAACTTAGAGCCTCTGACTTCTCAAATCAGAGTGATCCAGAAACATCAAGTTACAGAAACTGATTTTTGAATCAGAATAATCCCTAGATGCTATTAAAGTAACAAGCATACTTATCACTTCAGAGATAGGAAATTGACATTTTAATCTTATCTCTTATATGTTTCTGGATTACGTATCAATTACAGCTCAAAGGAAGGAAAATATAGTAAAATAGGACCCATTATATTGTAAAGGAAAACCAAACTGAGGAATATTGTTTCAGGAAAGAAAAGCAAATAAAGCAGTATAAGTTTTTCTATACTTTCATTCTTTTGGATACATTAAGGTGGTGATTAACTGAAAGCCTCAGGCTAGTTATTTTAAAAAACTGTAAATGCACCCACTACAAACAATTGCTGCCCTTTCTATTATAATAAAATACATAATATCAATAAAAATAGAAGAATACTTTCTGGATTTATTAAAAATTAAAAACATTTAGTGGAGTAGTTTGTTATTTAATAGAATGTTTACTTATTAGAGATAGATGTAGTTGTAGATAGACATAGACACACAGTAGACATACGCATACACATACACTGATTTCACTTGACTGGATTTGGGGATTTTGTGTTTTTTGTTTGTTTGTTTGTTTTTCCCACAAAGCAACCTAAACTTTGTGCAGCATAAAAAATAGTGTCATATAACAGGACATAGAAAAAGTAAAAATTGCCCTTTGGAAGAACAAACAAATCACTTAAAGGAGTTACAGATTCAATATAAGATTCTAAAATATTTTATTAATAAAAATAGAAATGACTGGCACTAAAGGAGTCCTGGTGGAAATTAATACAGACAGCCAAGATGAGAAATTCATCCCTCTTTTGGTATATTACTAAAGGACTGGGAAAATTGCTGACTCCTCTACTTCATCAAGTAGCCGCTCAAGCCTGAAAACAAGATTTTAAACAAGCTGTATGCAGACCCAGCTTGTAATATGAACAAAACTCAGATCAATTTGGATCAAATATATAATAGTGCCATTATGGTCATGTTTTGGGGAATGCAGGAGATCAAATCATATTTTTCATCCTGATTTATTTTTAAATTATTAATGTAACTAATTAAATATGTACATCAAAGCTTCAGCACAACTGCATGTTAATTTTTTAAAAATCCAAAAATTGATACCATAAAATAAAGAGTTAAAAGTAAATTAGGAACAAAAGGAGGCAGACATATACTTTATCTGGCAAGGTTTACATTGTGAATTTTAAATGTTAGAACATGCTCAAAATGCATGCAACATTTTTTTAAAAAAAGAAAACTACAGCAGCACACAGTAGGAAAACAGACTTGATTTACTTATACAAACAATGAGATGTATATTGCCCCTCCTGAGATTCTAGGCAGCTTACAATAAAGTAAAAATATAAATATCACTAAAAACATTAAATATTAAATTGCATATAAAAGGTAAAGGTTCCCCCGCACATGCATGCTAGTCGTTTCCGACTCTAGGGGCCGGTGCTCATCTCCATTTCAAAGCCGAAGAGGCAGCGTTTGTCCGAGGACATCTCTATGGTCATGTGGCCGGCATGACTAGACGCCAAAGGTGCACGGAACGCTGTTACCTTCCCACCGTAGTGGTCCCTATTTTTCTACTTGCATTTTTACGTGCTTTCGAACTGCTAGGTTGGCAGAAGCTGGGATGAGTAACAGGCACTCACTCTGTTACGCGGCACTCAGGATTCGACCCGCCAAACTGTCGACCTTCTGATCGACAAGCTCAGCGTTAGGGAGGAAGACAGAAGGGCAGGAGCATGAAAAATAGAGTATATCTGACAATAGGTACTACATACTAAAGCTATTACTAATTCAGTCCAGAGTTTTCAGACTGTTTTATTCCCAGAACAGTAGATTTTCTACATATTATCTCTACTAACATTTCATATTTTCTTTCCTGTTGCTGCTGTTTCCTTCTTTCTTCCCAGGCATGCATTCCCTCCTAGATCAAAATATGAGTAGATATTGGAGGATATTCCACCAAACAAGATACTAAGTTTATTCATGTAAAGTACATAGAAAGACCAAACCCAAATAAAATTCAGAGCGTTAGGTCCCAAAATCCTCCCCCAAAAAGCTCTGTCTTCAGCTTTTTCCAGAATGCAAACAATGTTGAAGAAAATGGGTGGTCATTCCAGAGGGCCAGCTCCCTCACCAAAAAACAGGTTCTGGGCCTCAGCCCTTTACTATCTGAAAATGGGGGAACACTAGTTGTTTCTCCCAGCATAATCAGGCTTATTCTAATAGAGAGATGCAATCCTGCAGATAACTAGGTTCCAAGCCCTACATGGCTTTATAGGTTAATAGGTAAAGGTAAAGGTTCCCCCGCACATGCATGCTACCAACACTTAAATTCCACTTGGAAGCTATTGTACTGGGAAGCTGATGCAGGACCTGCAAAATTAGTGCATTATGTGCCTAGTAGTCGACTCCTATGAGCACCTGAATCAATGGGTTTTGTATCAACTGAAGCTTCCAGATGTTCTTTAAAGGTAACCCCATGTAGAGTATGTTGTGTTGATCTAAATAGCTGGTTATGAGGATATGAGCCACTATAGTCAGGTCCTCTCATCCAAAGTAAGACTGCAACTGGTACACTAGTTAAAACTAGGCAAAGGTCCCCCTGGTCACAATTTCTACATGCTGATCTGGCAAGAGCCCTGAGTGCAGGAGGACCCTTGAGCCATGGATTTGCTCCTTCAGTAACCCTGTACAGAGATTAAATGGGTTATAGAGCATCCCCAATGCATATGCACAAACACTAGCTCTTTCTTCCTAGAGCTTTTTTGTTGTTGTTGTTTCTTCAATCCACACCCACACAGCCCTCGGGCACCAAGACTGACAGCTTCTCTGGCTGAACTAGGTTGCCATGCATAGTTGGATACCATGTTATATTGATGATACTAGACCACAATCATAAGATATTTCTCCAGAAGCTACATGTAAATGATAAATAGCAAGACAAAAAAAGAGACTGACCCCTGGGGTATTCCACAAAGGAGTAAGCATGGTACTGATCTCTCCTCCAACTACCACTGATTGTAACAAACTACTAAGAAAGGAGCCGAACCACTTGCAGACAGTGCCTCCTCCAATCACTAATCTTTACAGCCATCTAGAAGGACGCCATGGGTCAGTGGTATTAAAAGCTGCTGAAAAGTCCAAAAGCACCAAGTCAAGCATATTGTCCCTGTCTAGGTCTCAACATAGGTCATCTGTTACAGTTACCAGTGTCAAGTAAAGTGTGTAAAGAGTGCTTTACTTCCAGATACACATTTATTAGATGAAAACTTATATAGAGAAAAGCAAGGAATAAATTTACCAGATAAATGATACAATTATCAGTTCTCCACTGCCACCAACCCTTTTCTGTGCAGGACAGATTCATCTATGGAAGCACTATTTCATAATTAAATAAACCTATAAAATACAGTTCTAGAACTAAATTACTTTTTACAAATTTTCCTTTCAATATAAGCATAATAGTTGTTAGTTGCGAAGTTGTGTCCGGCCCATTGCGACCCCATGGACAATGTTCCTCCAGGCCTTCCTGTCCTCTACCATCTTCTGGAGTCCATTTAAGCTCATACCTACTGCTTCAGTGACTCCATCCAGCCACCTCATTCTCTGTCGTCCCTTTTTTCTCTTGCCCTCAATCTTTCCCAGCATTAGGCTCTTCTCCAGTGAGTCCTTCCTTCTCATAAGGTGGCCAAAGTATTTGAGTTTCAACTTCAGGATCTGGCCTTCTAAAGAACAGTCAGGGTTGATCTCCTCTAGGACTGACCGGTTTGATTGCCTTGCAGTCCAGGGGACTTGCAGGAGTCTTCTCCAGCACCATAGTTCAAAGGCCTCAATTCTTTGGCACTCAGCCTTTCTTACGGTCCAACTTTCACAGCCATACATTGCAACTGGGAAGACCATAGCCTTGACTATACGCACTTTTGTTGGCAGGGGGATGTCTCTGCTTTTTAGTGTGCTGTCTAGATTTGCCATGGCTTTCCTCCCCAGGAGCAAGCGTCTTTTAATTTCTTGGCTACACTTCCCAACTGCAGTGATCTTGGAGCCCAGGAAAATAAAATCTGTCACTACCTCCATTTCTTCCCCATCTATTTGCCAGGAATTAAGAGGGCTGGATACCATGATCTTGGTTTTCTTAATGTTGAGGGCATAGTAGTATGCACATTAACATAAGTATGAATATATGGACATCTTAATTAGCTGAAAGCAGTAGAACTATATTTTAAAATATAAACCTAGACCTAGAATTCCAAAAAAAAGTTGTCCACTCTTTTCTGTCTCCTACACATACCGGTACTTTAGGAGCTGCCTAGCGTTATATGAATTCTCATCCCTCAAAAGTTTTGTTACACTGTCAGTATCTGAAGATCTATTCTACTGCCAAATAAGGTCTGTTCCCCCCCCCAAAAAAAATCTTTCTTGAGGTGGTATATAATTGGGAGGAGAATAAATAATGTGATTTTTTTTAGTTTCTTCCCTACAATAGATTTATTCATAATGAACCAAGGAAATGTGGACAAATATCCCATAGAGGATTGTTGGAGGCCTGACATACATTTTAAGGAAAGAAAAGGAAGAATAAATTTGAAAAATAGGGTAATTTATCATGCTTCCTTTTAAATTTATGATACCATTTGAAAAAAATGAAGCTATTGATGATTTCCATGTCAGCCCCAAATCATAGTCATAAATCTGGCTCTGTGGGTTGACTCTGTTATAAATAAATACGTTCAGGGCAGGAGTAATGTAATTCAGATTTGGTCTTGGTGGATAAATTTGAACTCGGCCTCCTGATCTCAACTATTTTTGACAGTATAAAATAGATAAATGATATCTTGGCATTTATCAAGGTTATAATCCTGATTTATTAATTCTTGCTGTTATACATGGTACAGCGGTTTCTACTTGTAGGAATGCTGCTGAAAGCCCAGGAAGAAAAGCCCAAACTGATCAGTAAACTTATTTTGTGAGAATCCCTTGGGCCTTATTACTATCTATTCTTTACATAGATTTTTTTCAATGTGGAAAGAAAAAAAAGCATTCATTGTGTAGCAGATTACTTAGACTGAGTCCCATATAATATTATTGAATGAGTCTGTGTCTGTGTACGTACTTCTTGTCCTGCTAGATCTCTCAGTGGCATTTGATACAATCAACCATGGAGTACTTCAATGGCACAATATTATTTCTGTACATTCTGCTGTATATTTCTTGAGTGAGTAGTTCTATGTGCAATACACCAGGCAATGCCAAATTTAGGCATAAGCTAAAAAAGCTACCACTTAGGTCTAGAATAATAGAATCATAAGGCTGGAAGAATTGGAAGTTGTGATCCAACATGCTGGGCAGCCACTTGGGGAAGCAAAGCTGGGCTGGGCCAGGCCGCGGGGTCCTGGCACTCCAGGAGGTTGAGGGCTGGGCCCCCACCAACCAAGGCCCCGGGCAGCCTGCTCCACTGTCCAGGGGTCCCGCACATGGCCTGAGAGGGACAGCAAGGCTCCTTCATTGGACTAGGCCCCGGCACCTACCCGGTCCTGCCATCCCTGCTGGAGACCCCCAGATTCCCCCCTACCAGATCCCCCATAGGTGCTCCCTGATGCGAGTGACGTTGAACCAGCTAGCCCCCCCCAGCCATGCCCACGCAGTCAGCCACAACCACCCATTGAGAGCAACCACAATGCTGATGTGGCCCTCAATGAAATCAAGTTTGACACCCCTACTTTATGATCTTTGTTGCATTTCTCTGCACTAGGGTTTCAGCATCTTTTTTATACTGTGGTGATCAGAACTGGACACAGTATTCCAAGTGTGGCCTCACTAATGCAGTATAAAGCAGCACTGTCACTTCTTGTGATCTTGATACTATATTGCTCTGTTGATACATCCTAGAACTTTATTGGCTTTGTTGGTAGCTGCAATACACTGCTGGCTCATATTTAAGTGGAGGTCCATCAGGACACCAAGATCCCTCTCACAGTTAGTAGTGTTGAGCCACGTACTGCCTATTCTATAGCTGTGCTTTTGGGGGAAGGGGGGGTTGCTGACAAAGTCTAGAACCTTGCTTTCTCTTCACTGAACTGCATCTTGTCTAGGGCCTAATGCTCAAATCTATCAAGATCCTTCTGAATCACGAATTTATCTTCCAGGCTGTTGGCAATTCTCCCCAGTTTGGTGTTGTCTGCAAATTGGTTGACTTCCCCTTGTAACCCCTCATCTAGATCATTTATGAAGATGTTGAAGAACACTGTGGCCAGGACAGCACACTATATATAGCTTCCTAGCTTTATATAGATTAGGGCCTCACCAAATCTAAATAAAGCACTAGTTCAAGGCTAAGCCCCATTAGAAATAAAATGTATGTTGACTGTTCTGGCCCCTTTTAAAAAAACAAACAAAAAACTTTAAGGTACCGTAACTATTTTGGTGGTCAGATTTGATTACTAATTCTTATTTGCAAAATTCATCCATCTTTGTGAACCTACCATCAGACCTAACTGGGTGGAGGGAACGTGAATAATGACATTATTGTCAATATATATCAAAATAAGTACTTTCTAGTCCAGAATAAATGGAAAAAACTGAAGAGATGAAAACTCAAGTACTAGATTTTTTATTTGAAAAGAAAAAGGGACAAAAGCAGTGCTTTTTTTGTAAAAGAAAAAGGTGCCGGAACTCACACATGTCATACAACCCGCCTTGCTTACCCTGCAAGGTACCATCCAAAAAAGGTGCCGGAACTCCGTTCTGAGCGTTATATGAGAAAAAAAGCCCTGAACAAAAGATAATTCTTTTTTATACTTCTTAATACTTTCCGTTCTAAAACTTCTAATGAATTGAAATTGCTTTCTAAATAGTAATAGAAAAAGAAAAAAACCAGGATACAAACATAACAAGTGCATGAAACAAGTAAACATACAATAGAAAATAAAATAAAATATTGAAGGATTTTACTTTATATAGCACTGGTATGACTTTATAACCAGCAATTAAAGTCTATTAATTGCAGGTGCTTTGGCTAGCAATTATTGACTACTAAGTCAAAGGCAAACAAAGCCAAGCAAAGTCTAGAAAACTTGCAAAGATATTTCCAGGAATCATTTATTTATTTAGAAGCTTAACAGTTCTTGCCACCTATTTTAATGTGGAATTGCTTTACAAAAGATGAAAGCCTTGGTATTTACTAAAGGCCAAGCTAAATGTGTATGGCAAATTAATGGAAGCCACTATCAAGCAAGTTATGTTCTACTAAATAACCTTCTTAGAAACATACTGTATTTAATGCAAGAAATTCATTGAAGATGCAAATTTAGTATTGTATAAAGCACAGGTGTCAAACTTGCCATGTCACATGACATGTCGCAAAGTAACTTTTAAATTGCCAGAGATGGGGTAGGCATGGCCTCTGTATGATGCAACCGGCCCACGGGTGGCCAGTTTGATACGCCTAGTATAGAGAATTCCAGAGGAATAGCAACTTTATTGTTAGATTGTAGTAACGGTGATCAGCAGACCTTCTTTAAAATAAAGGTGACAGTCAAATTATATGATTCCTGCTTATATTTAAATAGGATTTTGGTCAATGGGAAGTAAAGTAGTCCAAATTTTTAAACACTTTAATTCTTCAGAATGTATCAAACACATTACAATACTACTGGATTTTGAGTGGCTTGTAATTGAGGTTAGACCTTGGATATATTTATATAATCTTAGCTAAAATTGATTTTTGCCCCATCTGCCTGACTTGTTTAACCCATTTGGATAGGTATTTCCTAATATATAAAGGACATTTTGGAAAGAAAAGCATTCATTTCATGCATTTCCTCCATGTGCTTAGTTTCAATGAGGATTCACAGAAAAGAAACTACTCTTGATCAACACATTTGGGGCACTACGCATGCATAAACTTGCATGCTCTCCTTTATTAACTTATACTTAGATTGCTAGAAAAAAACTTACCATTGGGAGATTATACCTTATAATTATTATAATTTAAGAGTCCCAAAATAATGAAGGGGCTTTGGTTTGGCTACCAGTCTTATTTGAGAAAAGCTGTAATGCCCCATAACTAAGTACATCTCTTAATGTGAAATAATGGGAGATAATGAGATAATGGAATTGAACTGCTGCCACTACCTGTATTGTAGAGATTCTCCAATTCACTCTTATTTGTCCTCTCCGCTTTTTAAATATATCCCTACTTTGTTTAATGAAAATCCAGACACTTCTGATAAAATTGGTAAGTTTTGCAATATTGTTTAAACAACTTATTCAAAACAATTTAATTAGTTTTGGTTATTTGCTATTTGCACATTAGCATCTTGTTGAACTGCAAATTAGATTATGATGGTAATATTCTGCCCTCTCTGAATGTTGTTCTGTACTTGACTAAGATCATATTTTATTATTAAACCTATTATTAACAATTGCTGCAGAATAAAGCAGTGATAATTGTGCTTCCCACCTGCATGATTTTCATTCAGAAATTATTTTCTTCTTCCCTTTATTTACATTTATAGAGAAGAGATTTACTATTCATTTTAAGGACTCTTTGAACAACTAATTGGCCTAAACTATTTAGGTTTCCATTCTATTTCCTTCTTTATGAATTGGAACAGTTAAACTCATTAAGCAATATGTAGAAATATTGCCAGTATTATTAAACAAACTGAAAAAAATTCTGGATTTTGTTTCTATATTTCAGAGGATAAAATATCTTCAATGATTTTCACAAGAACCTTTATGAAGCTACAGAATCTGGTCTTGCATTTTTGAAATAGTTTCTGATAGCAAAAGAGGAAAGTTAGCAGAAAGGAATGAATTATTTTCATATCAGAAGAGTGTGTGTGTGTGTGTGTGTGTGTGTGTGTGTGTGTGTATTCTCAGCCTTTTGACTAAAATCAAGTGTAGTATATGGATTAGTAATTTGTCTTCTCAAACTGGTAATTTAAAAATTGTGTGTTAATCAACTGTATATAGCCACCCATATTATCAAAGGTAACTCTGGGTGGTGAACAAGAATTAATAAGAACAATAAATAAAAATGAAAATTTCTGGTCACCCTTTTCAATGAATGTTGAGCCTTAGTCATACCATACATCCCTCTAATGATTGAATTTCAAACCTGTTTTTTTATTGTATGCAGAGATGTACTATAATTCCAAATTAAACTGGGAGTGGGTTTCCTCTTGAACTATACCAAACACTTCTGGGATGCTTCTCTTCCAGGGACGATTCAGCAGTTTGGGTAAATAAATACTCTGAACTAGATGTGGATTTGGCAATTTCCCCCAAAGATCTTAGTTTCAGTGAGGAATTAAAATGATTCTCAATAAACATATTACAATTTTTTTTAAAAAAAAGTCTAATTACCTTAGCCTTGGAGATGGTATGAAAAATCTGCAAGTTATACCTCTATCAAGACACCAGTACCAAAATTACTATTTACTATCAACCTTTTTTCAAGATATGTCTGACAAGCTTTCTCATTTTCTCCTTCCCTGTCCACATTTTCACTCTTCCCCATTCCTTCTTTTCCATGTGCATCTCTTAATGTCAATTTCCCTTCCCCATCTCCATCCTGAGATTTTCCTTCTTTCCTATTTTCAGTAAGGAAAAGAAAAGAATGTGTGTGCATAATGTCAATATTTTGCGTGGGTGAGCAAGAAAGTTTCTCAAATGCAGAGTACAATTAATTTTGAAAATAGGGTGCAATATTTCACAAGGAATTCATTTGAATTCATTGAAATACTTCATTAGTAGCTATTCATTGAAATACTAATACTTCACATGATTTTGATTCTATACAACCAAGGATTATATTTGCTTTTTAGGGGGGCGACAGCAGCCACAGCAGCAATTCTTGGTTGTATAAACAGAAGCATACACTAGAATCAAAATCACATGAAGTACTATTACCACTTTATAAAGCCCTAGTAAGACCACACCTGGAATGCAGAAGCCAATTTTCGTCACTATATCGCAAAAAAGATGTTGAGAGTTTGGAAAAAATTCAGAGAAGAGCAACTAAGATGATAAAAGGCCTGGAGACTAAAACATACAAAGAACGGCTGCAGGACTTGGGTTTGGCTAGTCTAAAGAAAAGAAGAAATAGGGGAGACATGGTAGCAGTGTTCCCATATTTGAGAGCTGCTACAAAGAAGAGGGGGTCAATTTATTTTCCAAAGCAGCAGAAGGCAAGACAAGAAACAATGGATGGAAATTAATCAAAGAGAGAAGCAACTTCCTAACAATGAGGACAATTAACCAGTGGAACACTTGCCTTTAGAAGTTGTAGGTGCTTCATCACTGGAGGTTTTTAAGAAAAGACTGGACAGCCACCTGTCTGAAATGGTTTAGGGTCTCCTACTTGAGCAGGGCGTTGGACTAGAAGAACTCCAAGATGCCTTCCAGCTCTATTCTGATAGATTGAAACGATATGAATTCATTTTTTGGTCAAGCCCTGGCCTCTATTGCATTAGAATTCCTGTCAGGTACATATGCAATCTTATATAGATGTGTGCAGAAATATTATCCCTCTCTCTGGGGAGGAAGATAAATTATTTGTAATAAATCGTCCTCTCTTTTCTTAATCCCAAAATTCATTTCCTTGTCGGTTAAGATTAGGTTTGGCCCCACTGCTTTGTGTGTCAGTGTAGGGCAGCTTTACCTCCCTCTCAAGTGACTCCATACTTTTTGAATGATATTTTCTTGTAGGTCCTAAATAAGAACGCAAATGGAATTTGCTTACAGGTTATTTTATACTAAATTGCCAGGTCTCCAATAAGAAACATACTGTATAATAGTCTATTCTCAGCTTAAAAACTTTGAACAAAGCAGCATACATTAGGAAAATATATTTAGGGAAATTATTCAAAGCCACTTATTAAAAGAGTTGTATAAAAATAAGCACTTATTGATCATTTTATTATCAACAGTTTACATTAGGAAAAGTTGCATAACTTTAAGATAAAGAATACAGACTTCAGAATAACAGACTTGGAAAAGCACTTGGAGGACTTCTAGTCCAACCCCCTGCTCAAGCAGGATATCCTATGCCAGGGGTAGACAACCTTGGCTCTTTTATGACTCGTGGACTTCAACTCCCAGAATTCCTGAGCCAGCTTGGCTGGCTCAGGAATTCTGGGAATTGAAGTCCACGAATCATAAAAGAGCCAAGGTTGCCTACCCCTGTCCTATACCATTCCAGATAAATGTCCGGTCACGTCTTCAAACCTCCAGTGGCAGAGCACCCATCACTTCTGGAGGCAAGACCTTCCACTGATTAATTGTTCTAACTGTCAGGAAAATTCTGAGTTGAGTCTCTCCTTGATAAGTTTCCATCCATTATTTTTTGTCTTACCCTCAGGTGCTTTGGAGAATAGGTTGACCCTATTTTGTCTGTGACATCCCTTCAAATATTGGAAGACTGCTACCATGTCACTCCTAGTCCTTCTCTTCACTAGACTAGACATACCTAGTTCCTGCAACCATGCATCATAGGTTTTAGCTTCCAGGCCCCCTTACCATCTTTGTTATTCTTCTCTGCACCCTTTCTAGAGTCTCAACATCTTTTTTTGTATAGTGATGACCAAATCTGGTTGCAGTCTTCCAAAAGTGGTCTTATCAGGCAGTATAAGATGACACTACCATGTTTCTCCAAAAAAATAAGACCTACCCTGAAAATAAGCTCTAGCTTGATTGTTTTGCAGTGGGCCTAACATAAGCCCTATTCCAAAAATAAGCCCTAGTTTTGGGGCGAGGCACACCTAAAAATCAAGTGGGGGTGGGGGTGGAGCTGCACCACATGCCCTGCACCCATTCAATCCATATCTCAGTTCTGCAAGGCCTCTGCAGCTGAGAACTGAGCTATGGATTGAATCCATAGCTCAGTTCTCGGTTCCAATGGACTTCTGAAAAGGCCTTTGACTGCAAAATGCAGGCGGGAGCTCCATTCTCAGCTGCAGAATGAAGCTGCTCCTTCAGCCGCAGAAGAAGTGGGCTGGCTGGGCAGTGCTGGCAGTGCTGAAGGTGAGTGGAAAAGACACACACACACACCTGAAAGTAAGACCTGCTGCCTCTTTTGGAAACACAGTAATAGCACACATGATTTTGAGACTATTTCTCTACTGATGCATCCCAATACTGATGCATTGGCTTTTTGGCCAGCTGTAGTACATTGCTGGCTCATATTTAAGTGGTTGTCCATCTGGATTCCTGGATCTCTCTCACATTTATTGCTGTTGAATAGGTACCACTTATTCTATACCTTTTTCTTGTCTAAATGTAAAACCTTAATTTTCTCACAGCTGAACTACATTTTGGTGGATAGGGATATTCAGGAAATAAACAATTTTCATGCAGTTATACCTTGAATATTTACTTCTATAAAGTGAGTATTTTCAAATTGATTCAAGCATTCATAAATCAAGGGTACCTGAAAAAGTCACAAGACAAACTATTGAAATTTTGGATTCTTTTCCCATGCTCAGTTTCATAATTGCTAGGAGAGGTTTAATCAGCACGCTGATTTTTACTTAAAGACATGATGTTGTTTGACTAGAGTCACTTGACAAACATTTGCTTTCCTTTCAAGCTAGAAAGCCCAATAGTATAGCACCATTTTAACAAGCAAAGAGTCTGGTGATTTTACTATTTTATTTTATTTTAATCATTTTGAGACATTGTTGTTGCTTTTTCTTTTCTTTGTCTTGTTTCACTTTCAAAATGTCATAGCCAATCCTAACAGGCAATATACAATTGAACTATTTCTTTATATTAGAAATGTTGAAGAAGAGGCTAAAACTCTCATCTCTGAGAAGGGCAAGCAGGCATAGTCCATACAGATGATATAGTCTGTATTTGATATTCTAGTTGCCAATATCCACTGCCAAGTTGCACTGCACTGCAATGTAAAGTTCTGATACAGAGTCACCAAGGAAAATCACCATAGGATGAAAAATGCAGGATAATCACATGAATTTAATTATCAGTAAATGAAATTGCTAATGGGAATATGCTCCCATAAAAATAGACAGTCTCCCCAACTATGTTATCTGCAGCAGAGTTGGAAGAATGGAAACACAACCACAGTAATTAATACTATTTAACCTATTTAACTATTTAATTATATGATAAAGGTAACGGTTTCCCCTGACCAGTCCTGTCTGACTCAAGGGAGTGGTGCTTCTTAACCCAGAGAGTCAGTGTTGTCCAAAGACATTTCCGTGGTCATGTGGCACAGAACACTGTTTTCTTCCCACTAAAGTGGTACCTATTTATCTACTCACATTTGCATGCTTCTGAACTGCTAGGTGGCAGGAGCTGGGGCAAGTAATAGGAGTTCACCCCATTGCACAGGACCCATGTCTCAAACTCAGGTTCTCAGCTTTCCAGCTAACAAGGTCAGCAACCACTGAACCATTGCACCCCCAACTATATACAATAAAAACTATATTTAACTTTTCCACTAATAATTTCAAAGAGAGGACAATATAAGTATTGAGCAAAGGTGGAATATAACACTAAAATAAAAGCAAACAAAAAATAGGGTAGTTTGAAGGATATGTTATTGCTGAAATATATTTCTCCAAAAAATAAAAGAAATATTTATTTTGTACTTAGGTTTGTCTTAAGACAGTTTATTATTTTTTAAGAAAATGAAATATTAATAAAAACCAACAAGCTATAAAAGTTACAATATCTTCTGAAGTGCCAGCATGCCTATTTTGATTGGAATCATGATAGAACACAGGGTAATAAATATTATATAGGCTTATATACATGCTGACTAAAATATCATGTATTCCTTGAGTATGTATCAATGCTGAATATGTAGATAGCTATGTGGTATTGTTTACCATATTTTTAAAACTGAAAGGGCCCAACAGGAATCTGACATCAAAGAACAACCCAATCCTTGCCCTTATCTTTACAGTATAAAAATAAGGACAAAAGATAAGTTTAGAAGTAAGGGAAAACTATAGATCAATTTTTAATGTTATCCAGCTGTGCGGGAAAGGGCTCACAGTTCAAAAGAGAGCTTTGGGAGATCTTTAAGAAATAGTCTTATAAATCTTGTTTTACATAGCTGTAATACAGACTGAAATTCTGTATTACAGCTTTATATTTCTAGTATTTTCTATCAAAGCTAATCCTGCTTGTAGAGGGAGCCAGATGATATGACCATTCTCAGAACAGAGGAAGCTGTTGTTCTTCTGCACTGGGCAGTTGCTTCTAATGTCCTTTCTGAAGGAGTTGTCAAAAGCAGCAATAAGTGAAGAGGGCAATACTCTGGTGGCTGCTGGGTCTTTTCTACTTCCTTGGATAATTAGTATTTGGGGTATAAAAGAAGTTATATTACATGCTTATTTCAAAGTAAAACAGAATCTATCATGATATAGATATAGCATTCCATCCATCAGGCTGGTGGCTTCAGCTTCCTTCTTCTGGGAGAAGCATGTGGTAGGAAGCTGAAGCCACCAGCCTGAGGATGACGGATGGGATTCCGTCGAAACGTTGCTCTTACACCTTCAATTCTACCTGGGAAAAAACCCGAATGACCAAAGATCCACAAACACCCGCGAAAACCTCAGAAAACATATATATTTTAGACTAAATAGAAATACTGTTTTCAACTCACAAAAACATAGAAGTTCGCTTTAATTCATTCACCCTAATCAAATCACACCTAGAGAATTTCATCCAATTCTGCCATTAAAGTTTTAAATAGGGTATAGACACAACAGAGAAGACCACGAAAGACAGCTCTTTTGCAACTTGAAGAAATATTGAGTAAACTGGATATGCTGAAGAAAAGACTGAAAGCAGAGAGAGCATGACAGCATTCTTCAAATACTTGGGACACTGTCACATCGAGGAAAACCAAGATTAATTTTGTAGTAGAATTGTAATGCAATTAAGTTACAATAAATTAAATTTAAGTTGAATATAATGAGAAATATCTTAAAAGTAAAAGCAGCTCAGTTGTGGACTCAATTACTTAGAGCAAGGGTAGACAATACAATGCATGCAGTATCAATATGCTTCCCAAATACTTCTCTTACAACCAGCCAGACATATGAAGACCGATTGCAGGAACTGGGTATGGCCAGTCTAGAGAAAAGAAGGAGTAGGGAAGACATGATAGCAGTATTCCAGTATTTGAGAGGCTGTGAGAAATAAGAGGGGCTCAACCTATTTTCCAAAGCACCAGAAGGCAAGACAAGAAACAATGGATGGAAACTAATTAAGGAAAGAAGGAACCTGAAATTAAGGAGAAACTTACTAACACTGAGAACAATCAACAGTGGAATGGCTTGCCTTCAAAAGTTGTGGGGGCTTCATCACTGGAGGCTTTTAAGAAGAGACTGGACAGCTATTATATGAAATAATATAGGTCTCCTGCTTGAGCAGAAGATTGGATTAAAAAACCTCCAAGGACTCTTCCAACTCTATTATTCTATTACCTGATTAAGGTTGATGGTGAAGAAGCCCTCAAGGTGCCATCTTCCTGTATTGGATTGCCTGGACTTTCTAGGAGTTTGGTAAAGTTTACCTTGGTGATGCAGCTGGCAACTCATAGCTATAGTGCTTATTTTCTATGTGTAATAGAGCCCAAGATAGGAACATGTCTATAAAAATAAGTTCTAATTGATTTACATCTGGATGAAATTCAAAGAATAGCAAAAGATTTAAAAAAAAACTGACTAAAGTCTAATGCAATACACAGAAAATATTATGCTAAGTATGGGAGAAAAACATGATACTAAGAGAGGAGAAATGTATTATGGAGAAATCTGTTTCACAGAAAGGCAAACTGGGGAAACAGGCAAATTATTTCTCAGAGTTCATAAGCACAAGTCAGAACTAGAGGAAATCCTCACAACATTCAAAAGCAGACCTTGGAGCCCACCGTACACCCCACAGAAATACCTATTACTTAGCAAGACAATCAAGTGTGTGTTAAATTTATATTCTGTGAAACAAGAATGGCTTGGAAATATACAAATGTTTCTATTACAGGAAGAGCTTATTTCTGAAAAATGAAGAACTAAATGAAGGATAAGGTTACTAGCATAATAATGGTTGAATGTACTGACCTACCCAATGAAACATTAGAATGTTCCATTAAATGTGTGTTTTTCAGCTCCAAAGCAGAATTCATTGAAATAAATAGGAAATGAAAATATGGGGGTTGGGATAAAAATTTAATAGCCCTGAAACAGAGAGATTAAGATTGCAATTTTGTGCATAAATTCCTGGAACTGAGCACCATTGTACTTAGTGGGGATGAATACTAAATAGATGTGCAAAGGATTACACTCTTAAAAATAAAGCAGCCTAAAACAACAAAAAAGAGATTTGAAAGAAACAAATCCCCAAAAGAGATTAGAAATGTAGTAGAGTGGGTTTGTCAACATGGGTTTGTCAAAAACAGATCATGCCAGACAAATCTTATTGCATTCTTTGACCAAGTGACAAAATTAGAGGACCAGAGGAATGCTGTGGATATAATTTACTTGGACTTCAGGAAGGCATTTGATAAAGTAGATCACAACCTTCTACTTGATAAGATAGAAAAATGCGGGTTAGATAGCATCACCACCAGATGGATTTATAGCTGGCTGACCAGCCGTACTCAGCGCGTGGTCCTCAATGGAACTGCATCTACATGGAGGGAAGTATGTAGTGGGGTGCCCCAGGGCTCTGTTCTGGGCCCAGTGCTCTTCAACATCTTCATCAATGATTTGGATGAAGGGATAAATGGGGAACTCATCAAATTTGCAGACGACACCAAGCTGGCAGGAATACATGGCTACATGGCTTAGGCCCGGGATATTTGCAGGACTGTCTGCTACCGAGGACGACTTCCCATCGCCCAGTGCGCTCACACAGAGAGGGCCTCCTCAGGGTGCCGTCGGCCAGACAATGTCGGCTGGCGACCCCCAGGGGGAGGGCCTTCTCTGTGGGAGCACCAGCCCTTTGGAACCAGCTTCCCCTTGAGCTTCGGATGGCCCCGGACCTCCGGTCCTTTCGCCGCAACCTCAAAACTTTTCTCTTCCATCAGGCTGACCTGGATTGATGATGGGTTTTTAAATATGTTTTAATTTTAATTGTAGTTAATTTATTTTGGGGCTGTTATTTAATTCGTTTTTTAATTTTTGTATTGTTGTTTTTATTGTTGTAAGCCGCCCTGAGTCCCTTGGGAGATAGGGCGGCATATAAGTCCCAAAAATAAATAAATAAATAAATAGCCAACACTCCAGAAGACAGGCTTAAGATACAGGAGGATCTGGACAGACTTGAAACCTGGGCGCTATCTAACAAAATGAAATTCAGTGGTGAAAAAAGTAAGGTTCTACATTTAGGCAAGAAAAACCAAATGTACAGGTATAGTATAGTGGGTACCTTGCTAAATAGTAGTAACTGTGAGAGGGGTCTCAGAGTCCTAGTGGACAGTCACTTAAATATGAGCCAGCAGTGTGCTGCAGCTGCCAAAAAAGCCAACACAGTGCTAGGCTGCATTAGCAGAGGAATAGAATCAAGATCACGTGAAGTATTAATACCACTTTACAATGCCTTGGTAAGGCCACACTTGGAATACTGCATCCAGTTTTGGTCACCATGATGTAAAAAAGATGTTGAGACTCTAGAAAGAGTGCAGAGAAGAGCAACAAAGATGATTAGGGGACTGGAGACTAAAACATATAAGGAACGGTTGCTGGAATTGGGTATGTTTAGTTTAATGAAGAGAAGGATGAGGGGGGACATGATAGCAGTGCTCCAATATCTCAGGGGCTGCCACAAAGAGGAGGGACTCAAGCTATTCTCCAAAGTGCCCAAAGGCAGGACAAGAAGCAACAGATGGAAACTAGTCAAGGAGACAAGCAACCTAGAACTAAGGAGAAACTTCTTGACAGTTAGAACAATTAATCAGTGGAACAACCTGCCTCCAGAAGCTGTGAATGCTCCAACACTGGAAGTTTTTAAGAAGAGACTGGACAGCCATTTGTCTGAAATGGTATAGGGTTTCCTGCCTGAGCAGGGGGTTGGACTAGATGACCTCCAAGGTCCCTTCCAACTTGATGATGATGATGATGATGTGTTTAAATACTCTGAGACCTACTCCAGGATAAAGCTGTATAACACAGTACTGTAAATGATAGTTAAAGTAGCCAAATATCAACCTAAGTCATCAAGGATTCTATCATACTTATTAAATCTTCAGCTGATGGGCTGCAGATAATTAGATGTAATTTTGAAGTTGCTCAGCCCATCCCACTGGGTGATTTTGCTTTTCAACTTTGTAATGTACTTTTGGAAGTGCAAGTGAGCAGAATTGCACACAAGTGTTCTGAACATAGTCATATTATTAAAGTTGTTGAAATTGTAGCATCTTTATGTAAAGGCCACTTACATTCTTTCTCCCAGTATGGAGTTTAGCTTCTTTATAGTAAGTGGATTCACTTTCCAGGCCATTCATGGTCAGCTCTGACTCCAGTAGTATGCCTCTTAAAGAAAATTTAGAGTAGGTTGAAAGAAGATTAATGAAGATGAGCAAGAGACTGTGAGGAGAGACTGAGATTTTCGTCTTTGAGAATAATAGGATAGCTTAGTTCAAGCTTGTGAAAAAATGTCAGTTAGAAGAAACTCATACCTTGCACTTTAACACTGTAAAAATAAGATATGGCATGACATGAAATAATAATATACTTGCTGAATATTATGAAGAAATTACCTAGGGAAAACATGGGTATTTTTTTCACTAAATTACCTAGGGAGATCATGGATATTTTTCACTAAAAATTTTCAAGAAAAGGTTGAAGGGACATTTGTCTGGATGTTTTAATTTTGGCTTTTTGTATTGAGCAAAGATTTGGAAGTGATAGGACAGAGGAAGAGAAAATTCCATCTTTAGAGTTTTTAATAAATCTGCTGGCAGGGTCCAGGAGAAGAGCCTTTCTGCTTTGGTTCCTGTCCTCCAGGACATCATGCCTCTGAGATGAGAGCCATATCCACCCTTTTGGCCTTCTGAACAGGCCTGAAGACCTGGCTCTGCCAATTGGGCCAGGGACCCAATGAGAATGTGTCATTTTGGTGGTGGTTAATGGACCAAGATAAGGCCTCATCTTGCCCCCTTTCTTCTTTCTTTCTTTCTTTCTTTCTTTCTTTCTTTCTTTCTTTCTTTCTTTCTTTCTTTCTTTCTTTCTTTCTCTCTCTCTCTCTCTCTCTCTTTCTTTCTCTCTCTCTCTTTCTTTCTTTCTTCCTTTCTTTCTTTCTTTCTTTCTTTCTTTCTTTCTTTCTTTCTCTCTCTCTCTCTCTTTCTTTCTCTCTCTCTCTCTTTCTTCCTTCCTTCCTTTCTTTCTTTCTTTCTTTCTTTCTTTCTTTCTTTCTTTCTTTCTTTCTTTATTTATTTATTTATTTATTTATTTATTTATTTATTTTAATAGCTATTATTTTAATGTTTTACCTGATTGATTTTATTGGTTGGAAGCTGCCTAGAGTCACCTCTAGGCAAGATGGGAGACATATAAGTTTAATAAATAAATAACTGTACTCTATCTGCAACTAAGAGCCTTAGTATGCTCTCCTCCATTGTAAAGTGAAGAGAAAGACATGCGAGAAAAAAGGTTAAACTAAAAGAGGAAGGGATGAAAGTTCTTCAGTAGTCTTCAAGAAATGACAGGCCACTTAACGACCATTCAAGGTTATGACTGACACCCAAAACTACATATGACCATGTTTCAAAGTTAGGACAGCTGCAGTGCCCTGTGGTCATTCACCCTTACAACAGGCCACAGGGATGCTTTAGTGTCTCTTCCTCTCTTCCTTCAATTCCACTCTGACAGGACCCCACAGCATTTCAGCCTGCTTCCCATGCCTCCTACAGACAGCCGCTATTTTAAGGGTTCCAACAATTCCTTGCAGAAATGGCAGGTGTTTTCAGTTTTCTGCCTCAATCATCTGGATATCAGGAGGCTGCACAGCTCTCCTGGATGGCTATTGCTAGGCTTTGGGAAGCCAGCCCTGCATGCAAAGGCATCAGCTTCAGGAGAAGCTTCACAAAACCTTTCCCTTGCTTAACCCCTTCCCTCCCCTAGAAACCAACATTTCTTCAATAAATGAAACAAAAAAAGCTGGAAGGGACAGACTTCAACAACAACAACAACACCCCAGTTAGGTGTTAAAACTCATCCTGAAACTGCCACTTTTGCATGCAGGGCTGGCTTCCCAAAGCCTAGCAATAGGCAGCCAGGAGAGCTTTGCACCCTGACAGCTAGCTAATCAGCAGCCAGCTGATGGGGCAGAAAGCTTTGAAACGCTAGGGAACTTTTTTGCCTCAGAAAGGCAGGGCACCTTGGCAGGAGGAAGGGCAGGGGCAGAATTAGGAAAGGCAGGCCCACCCAGCATTTTCCTTCCACATTGCTTCTCACTGCCAAGAGAGCTAACTTCCGGTTTGCATCATGGTGTTGCAGCTGAAAGTGGGGCTCCACTTCCCACTGCTGATTTCACCCTGCCAAGGGGCTCTAAATGGGCCTAAAGTTGCCCCGAAGAGATGATGAAGAAGGAGGGGACCATGGAAAGGTGGCAGTTAATCTGCTGATCTGAGGAAATCCCTCCAAACTGGCAGGGGAAAGGCTAGCTGCACTACTTCAATATTTGACTGTATTGATTATATTGATTATAAGATTGGTCCTGTCAAACAAGACTAACACCTAGGAAATATAAATAGAGGGAGGGAACAAAAATGAGTGCTCCACATCTAGCCAAAAGTGGTAAAAAAACCACCCTGAGTATCTGTCTCTGAAGCCCTCAATATGACATACCAGAGACAAAGAACTAATAATTTCCAGAAAGAAATGCAACTTATATTGCAATCAGTTCAAGAGAGAATTGAGTTACTTAGAGAAGTTTCAAGAAGAAACCACAAAGAGACTAAAGAAAACATGAATAATATAAATGAGCAAGTTCTTAACTTAAAATCTAAACTAGGGAATCCCCAGAAAGTGACTACAAAGAAAGAACAAGGAACCCAGAAAATAGAAGACAGGTTAGGAAAAAATGATCCAAAGACAGAGGAAATAAAGGAAGGAAACTGTAGACTGACACAAAGAAAAATATTGAAGACCCAGAGAAAATATCAGAAATGGAAAGAACATACCATCCTTGAAGACTTCAGAATATACTTGAAGATAAGGAAGAAGATTCTATAGAACAGACTATAGGGCCCTCAGAAGACACATCAGAAACTGGGAAACAAGAAATGAAAAGAAAAGCTGAGGGAGGAGGAAAGTGGGAGCTTTTCAATGAATACGACTGGGCTGAACTCCCCCTCAGAAATACCTTACTCAAATGGCTTTTCCTATCACAAAGAGCACCCATAAAAATTGAGGAAAAATGTTTGATGATTTAAATACAAGGTTTTGGAAGCTTATTTGGCAAAGAAAGAAAGCTAGAGTTAGACTAAAGAAAATAGAGGACTTGATCGATTGGTTGGGACCTCATATTACCAAACAGGTGTTCGAATATGGCTAGAAACACATAACTTTTAGATATTAAAAGACTATGTTTAGAAAGATATGATTTATATTTAGAATGATCTATTTTTCTATGAGTTGGAAACAAGAAAATAACAGGATGGTTTTTAATAAGGGAAGCTTTTCACCTCAATGTAACTACTGTTGAGAAAATCGTAATGTATAAAGATATTTTGAACACTGAAGGGAAAACAAAATGGAAACAAGAGCTGGGAAAACAGGGTATTGGTCTAATAAGGTGACCATAATTGCAAATAAAATTGAGTTACGAGTTGGATAGAAAAGATAAGATAAAATAAGATAATCTTTATTGTCATTTTTTACTGTGGGCACAACAGCACACATCAAAAATGAAATTTAGTTGCTCACTCTCAAAGTGAAACACATACATGACACACACCTAAAACATGCTATAAACAACATATGTATAGACACACACCCCTACATATACAATAAAATATTAAATACTGTCTATCTTGAATATATAACAGAAGGAGGAAGCCTGAGAGTTCACAAGGTTAATGCTGTATGGAATGAAACTATGGTTGAATCTGGATGTTCTGCTACAAATACCACGAAGCCTCCTCCCAGAAGGTAACAAGGAAAACAGGTTGTGAAGAGGATGAGTATTGTCCCAGATAATCGTATGGACCCTGTTCAAAGAACGCTTCTGTGCTATGTCCTGGATGGGAGGGAAGGAACTGCCAATGATCTTTTCGGCCATCCTCACCACTCTCTGCACTGCCTTCCTGTCAGAAGCAATGATGCTTCCAAACCAGACTGTGATGCTGTATGACAGGATGCTCTCGATCGTCCCTCTGTAGAAAGTGGTCAGAACAGGGGAAGGAAGATGAACTTTTCTCATGCAATGCAGAAAGTGCAGGGGCTCCTGTTGAGCAACCAAGCCAGCCTACTTGTTAGCTGCACACCCAGGAATTTGATGCTGGTAACCATCTCCACAGGTGAATCATTAATGCACAGAGAAGTGTGGCTATGCCTGCCTTTTCTGAAATCGACAATGATCTCTTTGGTTTTTCTGGTATTTAAAACTAGGCTGTTTTCCTTACACCAGTTCACCAACCCCTCAACCTCCTTGCGGTAAGCTTCCACATTGTCATAATGAATAAGGCCCACTATTGTTGTATCATCTGCGAACTTCACAATATGGTTGGTAGCAAACCTAGCACAATGGTCATGAGTCAACAGGGTGAACAGCAGTGGACTTAGGACACAACCCTGGGGAGAACCTGTGCTCAAGAAAATGATATTAGAGGTATTTGTTCCAGCTTGCACATATTGGGGCCTGTTGGTAAGAAAATCAAGAATCCAGTTGCACAAAGGGGTGTTTAAGCCTAAAAGGCCCAGTTTGTCTACTAGTTGTTGGGGAATGATTGTTTTAAACGCCAAACTGAAGTCGACAAACAACAAGTGCACTTGAGTATTTCTTTCCTCTGAGTGCTTCAAGCTCAGATGGAGAACAGAAGAAATAGCATCCTCCATAGAGTGATTTGGTCGGTAGGCAAACTGAAGCAGGTCAAATGCTGGTGGGAGGCTAGATACAATAAAGTCCTTTATCAGCTTCTCAAAGCATTTCATAAGATGTACTTCCTTTATCAGCTTCTCAAAGCATTTCATATGATTTCAAAAGATGCTATAATTTAGAAGCAATGTTAGAATACAATAATAGAAAAATATGATGAAGAAATATATTTAATGTATGTATGTTATGAGTATTAATAGTAGAAAGTATTGCATTTGTTTAGTGTTTGAAATGTGAAGAAACATCACTTGAAGGATTAAGAAAATGTCAGAATGTGCAGAAACTAAGCAATATTGAAGAACAAAGAAAAGGAAGATATAAAATAATTTTAATATGTATTGTTAAGTAAAAAATGAACTCAGACAACGTTGTTTATTAAGCACTTATGATTTGTAAAAATTAGGAAATCAATAAAATTTTATAAAAAAAACAGTACAGGTTATCTCTGCTAAAATCTTTACCTCTTTATTCCTAGTGATCAATAGGCTTTTAGATGCAGAAAGTCAGTCCATTCCAATAATTCATTTTCAAATTCTGGGAATATTTAACAGGGCTGCAGTTACCTGGACCTTGTAGTATCCTATTGTAAAAACTGAAATTATATTAGACATGTTATATTCCTCTAGAACAGGGGTAGGCAAGCTTGGCTCTTTTATGACTCGTGGATTTCAACTCCCAGAATTCCTGAGCCAGCTGTGCTCAGGAATTCTGGGAGTTGACATCCACAAGTTATAAGAGCCAAGCTTGCCTACCCCTGCTCTAGAATTATGTAATGTTCCCTAAAACCATATCTATCACATTGTTTCACTGAAGCTCAGCAATTTCACATTCAAGTTAATTAAGAATACTTCCTAGACCAATTATTTACTGGTTTTCTATTTGACAGGAATGTTTAGAGCTCTATTTATTGACACCACATCCTCACTCTTTAGTTTGCTTTGCTGATAATACCAATTTTGCCCTGCATCTTCCGGCCACAAAGATAATAATTCATTTTTCCTCTCAAGATGACTCTGAGCATTTTGGCTTAATAAATAGTAGCTTGTGCCTAGCACTAAATTATTGTGGGGAAGGCATGTTGAAATTGTCCTCCAAAGTTATTCTGTAGAATTTGGCCTATTTCCTAGTTTACTTGATATATGGAAGATATGCCTCATGCAGCTGTTTTTTTCTAATCCTTTTTCTGGAGTTTATATTCAGAGATAACTGTATTGTACTAGGTCTTTTCATTCCATCAAGCTTTCAGTATGCTTTCTTTTGAATCAAGGATTCCAGCTCCCTCTTCATGCTTTGGAGGTATCTAATATTTGCTTAAAAGCACTCTTTATTTTGGTTTATGCATTGTTCCTTGTGGCTTTCTTCATTAGCTGTCATATTCATACTCTTTCACTGTGCTTTATCTACTTAGCATGGAGGGCTTGGTCTCCATATTCCATAATTGAACTAACTGTTGCCAGCCAATGAAAGAGGATAAGTCCTGGGACAGATACGGTGACCATATGGAAAGACAATATGGAGAGAATTATTAAGGAGGAATACTGCTGTCAGCAGCCTAATTATATGTGCAGAGTTGAAGGAACTAAGATAGTGTCCCCAGTTTAAAATGATCCTGAAGAGTGGACTCTTGCATTTTTACTTAGCATCTATAATTGGAAAGTCAACAATTTTCTCCTTTGTTACTAAAGGTCAGCCCTTGGCTCTCTGATTTTTCCCAAACTGTTCCAAAAGCGCCCAGTGAATTTGAATATTATGTTTACTTTTTATTCTATTTCACAATCTTATACACCTCTTGAAAACCCTAGGAGCCAAGTTATTTTTCTAGTTCATTATGAGAAAATTTTCAAGAAGATTTTCTTGAAAGTCCTTGTCTCCTATCGGGGAAATGATATTTAGGTTCCATTTGTTAAATTAATGTCATGAAACAATTTCCATGTCATTAGCACTGGGATGCACCACAATTGCTAATTCCATTTGTCATTATCTGTCTATCTAGAGCACAGGTGTCAAACTCACTGCATCACATGACATGTGACATATCACATCTTTTTTTGCATTGCCAGAGCTGGGATGGGCGCAGCCTCCATATGATGTAACCGGCCTGCGGGATGGCAGTTTGTCACTCCTGATCTAGAGAATCTGTGATATGCACAGCTGGTGCAAATTGGCAAGCCATTGTGCAATGTACAGACTTATACTGATTCTGTTTACAGTATACAACAAACTCATACCTGTACTTTTCATGATCAGTTTGCCCATCGCTATGTGTCTTGTGATTGTAGAAGAATATCTTCATTTTGAGAGGATGCAGGTTCAGCTGCAAGCATTGTATTTCATTCTCAAACTCTTCAAGTAACAAATTCTTTCCCCTGAACTCTCATTCTCTGTAACTGAAGACTAATTGCTAGCAGAGGGATAATGCTATCTCATCCCTAAAGTTTCCAACCACTGGATATATAGAAAAAAATAGAATTTAAGTTACAGAATCTTGGAAACTGGACATATATTAATATTTATATGGTCTTCATTACTGGTGACTACATTAAAGTGAGGACTCAACTCTCTTTTGCCTTTGATGCTCTAACAGAATATTGCTTGAATGAGGAGGATGTTAATCATTTATTTCTATCACAGATATGTGTTGTTGTGCTATATTTTGGAAATTCACAGGCTAAAAACAGGGGTGTCAAACTTCTGGCCCACTGGCCAGATGCGTCGTGCTGAAACCGCACCCACACCATTGCCGGCAATGTTAAAAAAGTCACAATATGTCATGACACATCACATGACGTTGCAAGTTTGACACCCCGGAGCTAAAAAAATTCAATCACCCCAAAGTGGTAAGCCTTCATACCTGGTTTCTGAAGTCGCCTATTTGCTTAACTGCCTGTTTATTTGTTTGTTTGTGTATAAAACACATTTATATAGCTACCCAACTCACATACAGTGAATTTTCATTTTAACCCTTTGTTTCTGCTCATGTCTATCTGATCTCTAGGTCTTCTGCCATTTGCTCCTTTTGTTATTTACAGTACATATAAAGAAGAAAGGTCATTATTAGCCTCTATTACATTTTGAACATTTTCAAAGAAATTCTGTAAACATTTACAATAAGATCAATAGCATTTATTAAACTGTTTTTGTATAAAGTGGTTTTAAATTGCTATACTCAATGGGAACAAAATAAAGATAGTAACAGGGAAATGTTCAAATAGATACTGTATATAGAATATATATTTTAAAAGATTATTAATCAGATGAGTCCATTGCTTCCAAACCAAATAAAATGATTGAAACCAGAATATTGATGGTAATTCTGAGAGTTATACAAACACATTTATAATATGAATTTATATTATAAATAATGAAGATGCTTTAAGCTTATTAGAGTATTACTGCGGCTACTAAGTCTGCAAACAATGGGCAGAATGAAATAATATAAAAACATTTATTAATGTTTTGTGTGTATTAATCATATGTAACTGCTAAGCTTGTAAGCCGCCCTGAGTCTTCGGAGAAGGGCGGGATATAAATGGAATTAAAAATAAATAAATAAATAAATAAATTATGTGGCAAAATATTTTAACAGTCAAGAACTGATCTGTTCATCAGTGTTCTTAAAAATGATTTGGGACATAAAAATTTACTACTTTTGCTTCAAACTATTGAATAAATTAAATGTTTAAGGGAGTTCAAACATTAATCATCCCCACACCAACTTCTTTTACACTTATGCCAAGCCATGATTTTGCATCCATTATCCTTGACTTGTAGGAACCAAATGTGGAACTTAATTGTTTTATGTAAAATATATATTGTGAGGTAAACCTTTATTTGTATGGCTACCATAAGAACTGGGAAATTTGTTAGCAGTGTAATTTGTTACTAATAGGATATTCAGGATCGAGCTTTAACCCCAACTCATAAGACAGCATTAACCTTCTTTCCCTTGTGTTTTTTCCCCTTTTTTAGCACATTACTTACTGCCCTGTTCTTGCTTTCAGATTCATGGGTCATTTACATTACCTGTATTAGCCCCTTTAATAATAAACTTTAACATTACCTAATTTGAATGTAATTAGATTATTTTGGTGGGGTGAATTAAGACTGCCAATATGAATAGAAGGGCTAGAAATTCATGTGTTCTGTTTGTCAACAGGGCAAGTACATCATGGTCAAGTTTCCTATCTTGTTCCTCCGATTCATCTAGACTCAGATCTTGAAAAACAATCTTTTAAGGGTGAGTTGCTAATTAATCATTCTACACTAAAAAGATTCATTTGTTAATCAGAGTTTGTCTACATATTGATCCCACAAAATTCTTAAAAGGATTTGCTGTCGTTGAACAGATTTGAAACAGATTTATTTCTCTGGAATAAGATTTAGTCTGTATTTTATTGCAATGTTTTCATAAATTTAATTCATGGTTGTTTTTCTAATACCTTTAGAATACTATCTGGGCCTTATTGTTGTTCATAATGAATCAAATAATTCCCTAAAATTCAGATTTAATATGTATAATATAAGTGGACACATACTTTTTTAATCTAGTTGTGCTATGTTCTATTCATATTTCATATTTAATTGTTTATGTTTATTTTCATTTATATTTAATGTTTTCCATTGTAATATGGTTTGTTACTATTCTTATAACCTGCCAATGTCATTTTTTGTGAGATGAGCAGCTTATATATTTGCTAAATAAATGTTTTTAGAAAACAAAAAAGTACACCACTAATCCCAAAACAATTTAGAGTCATCAAAAATGATAACAGGGTAAAAAGACACTGGCTATCAAATTTAGGCTGTAGACTAGTAGGTGAACAGAAGCATCCATATTTTCAATTACTTTCCAGTTTAAGAATTCAAATTTTTATCTTTTATTTCAGTAGCAATATATACAGTAGTGTTGCTATGCATTTATATCAAACATTTTAACAGTGGAAATTAACTCTACTGTCTTCAGCTTTAAATGGATGCTGTGGCAGATGGTATGGCTGAATGTTTATCTTCTGTAATTTGCTACTGGTCTGGATTAACCTTTATGTATTAATCTCATAGAATAGATAAATGTCATATCTTCCAAAATAAAAAAGTGGGTAGGATAATTAAAGACCACTCAAACTGTCATTATTACTCAGACAAATTCTAGATGCAAACAGCATTTTTAAAATAAAATGATAATTACTAAAACTAAATATGTAATTCTAGAGAACAAGAATTGCCAAATAAATCTTATTTCTTATTTTTATCAGATATCTTCCTTGGGGATTCTGGGAAGGCACATAAAATATAAATATATCTTCTTTGTAACAAAGTGGTTGATACAGTGAACATTCTAATTAAATGTAGGCTAAATGACATAAGTCAATAAATAGTGGGCTCGAAAGTCAACTCAGAACATTTTTCAGTTTGGGGAAAGTATTGTATAAAAGGTCAAAAGATTCAATATTTGTCCTGTATTCTTCAACAATTTTTGTTAATGAGATGGATGAAAAGATGAAGTGAATATTTGCCAGCTCTGTGGATCGTCTAAAATTGGGTGACATAGCTACTCACCAAACTTTTTTTTAAAAATCCATCTTAATGTGTTAGAGAAATTGCCTGAGAAATAACAGAATGAAATTTAATAAGAGATGATGTAAATTTGGCTTGGGTCTTTTTCTTGTGAGAAAGAATTTGAAATAGTAGCTGTTACAAATCAAATATGAATCAGTAGCATACTGATGGCTACAAAAGGATCAAATACAATATGGATTGGAATTAACAGAAATATAATTTTCAAATCATGAAAAAAAATGGTGCATTTTCCTTCTATGGTGGTCAAAGTACTCAGTGAGAAGGATTCAGAGAAACTGAAACAGGTTCAAGAAGGGCAATGAGAATACTGAGGGACTGAAAAATAAATATTCCATTGAGAAATTTAAGCTACTTAGAATGTTTATTACTGAAAATAGAACTGAGGGGCAGATATGATTGCAAAAACTCAATGTCACACAGAAATTAGCCAAAATTTATTCTTGATTTTAAGGAATGAAAGAGATGAAATAAATTTCAGAAATAAAGATTCTTATTGAAAATTGGATAGGAGAGGAAGTGGGGAAGGTGTTCTTAACCATAAGAACAGTTTGTGAAAAAAATTTCCACAGCAGCTGAGGGTTTTCTTTCATTATTGGCTGGGCAATAATTTATAGTGGAGCTTTAAAGAAAGAAATTAATACCAAAGATTCTTGAATGTCTAAAATGAGAATGAAATTAATTGGGATTTGTCCATTAAAACACATACATTCCTAGCTACATTCCTAACTTTATGTTGGGAATGTATTTAAGCATCAGGTTGAATTTGGGCAATGAAACTCCATATTGTCTTAGTAGAAGCTAAATTAGAAGAAAAGGTAAACACAAACTTGGTTCAGAGGCAGGCAGACAACCACCTTTATGCAGATTTGAGAGAGGGCGATGCTCATCTCTGTTTTGGAGGTCTTGGAGCAACAGAGACTATGTAAGACAAATATTAAATACAAATAAACTTTATATTTCAGAATAAATGTGTATTATCACTACATCACTCAGTAATTTCTTCATGGACCAGATCAAAACTCCTTCCTATCTTTTCCTGCATTTAGATGACAGTTCCCCAAAGCTATGGTTCTTCTCTATATAGAATAGTTTTTTTAAAAAAAAACCTCTTACAGTCCATTGGTGTTACACTCTTATGGAACTATTCTTATAGGTTCTATTACTATTTAAATCTCTTAGTACCTTCAGGGAAAAAAATCCAATAGTACCTATCACATATACTTACAGTCAAAGGTATTTCACTTGGCCCAATGGACCTTCTGTCTTCCTTTTAAGAATCGGGTTCATTTCCACATTCTTCTTAAGGATGCACCACAGCAGATGTGGAGGGAAGACTGAAAGCCCTACCCATACCCATAGCCCTTGGGACGCAAGCCCTGCCCCTTTTGTATATGCATTTACTCTTTTTCAGTCTCGCCTTTCCAGTATTGTTGTAGGACTATAGCCTAAAGAACTTCTTTAAAAAGTGTAGCTCTTTCTTCTGTGTTTTACATAGAAGCTCTTGGTTACTCTGGATCAAAGCCTTATCATCAAAGTGTTTGTCCACTTCAGAATTTTTTTTTAAAAGGCAATAGTACAGAATGCATTTTATCTTGCCTTTCTAATTTACCATTTTTATTTAACTTGTTAAAATGATAGGTAAACCATTTTAGATACTGTAAAGTTACTTTCAAAGCTAATTATTGTTGAAAAGAAATTTATTTAATTTTATTTTTTTTCTGAAAATATTTAAAACACTCCCCAATGGAATTAAGAAAACCACCAAGGGCAATTTATATCAAATTTATATATTATTTTCTCAATAATGAATTGCTCTATCACTTGAGATACATTAAGTAAAAATTAGACCAATTATAACAGGTTTAAAAGCATAAGATAATAACAAATAGGGGAGATAAAAATTTCTGGCTCAGTGTGTTTACGCATGACTGTGGCTAGGCTATACTACATTTTAACATACGTTTGCCTTTAGCAAACATTCTTGGACTATATCTTTGATAGTTTAAGGATGAAGAATAATCTAAACCTACAGATCAATGTTCTTGATACTGTCATGCTGTTTTAATATTGTGTGCTATCTTAATTATTATTTTGTACCAAGGTGATATAAAAAGTTTTGTACTAAATGTTTTGTACTTTAACTTTTATTACTCTGAGAAATATGCCCAATGACATGACATTCTGGGAGATTTAGACCATCTGCAAGACATCAGCTTGCCTGCTCTGAGTATAAACTAATTTCATAGAGTGACATGTTAAAATGATATCCTTCTTTTCTTATTGCCAGTGGCTATATAACAATAAAGTCTTATGTCACTCAATCAGTTGATAAAAATATGTAAAAGAAAAAGGAAAACGGAGGGGGAAAGTTGTTCTCCAGACAAAAATATTTTGACATTTGGAGGGAGGGAGGGAGGGAGGGAAGGAAGGAAGGAAGGAAGGAAGGAAGGAAGGAAGGAAGGAAGGAAGGAAGGAAGGAAGGAAGGAAGGATAACAAGAACTGTACATCATCTGCATAATATAAAAATGTCCAGTTCACAGCTCACTCTGCCATTCCCTTTTCACAAAAAGTTTCACTCGGGCCTGAAATTGGTCACTTGTTTTCCTGTTCCTCTATCCCATTTTTATGTTTCTCTTTTGTAACTTTGGTGACTACTTTCTCTTTGCTTTCTGTCTCTGGGAATGTCTCAGGGAAAGACTATCCATAGGGAGATATGCTTCTCTCTATACTACAGTGACTTTTATCGTTTCCTTATATGGCAAGAAAACCCCATGTCTCCTCCTCGTAGAAGATTTTGGAATGAGCAAAACAAGAGCAGAGTGCTTTGGGGGAGCAGTAATTTCTGCTAAAAGAAACAGCAAGTGTGACTATTTGAGGCAGCACTATTCAGTAATTAATTTAACTCCATGTCACAACTATTTTCCCAGAGGGCTATTCATTCACCTGCCTGGGTATGGGCAAGCTAGTAGGCTCTTTTTAACCCGCAACCTGCCCTTTTAGTGTGAGGGTCACAAGCATGCATAGCTCTTTTTAACCTGCAGCTCATGATTAGAAAAGAGAGCCAGCTGTAATTAAGGCTAGAAACTGTGAAACTGTGAGTTCTAGTCCTGCATTAGGCACCAAGTCAGCTGAGTAACCTTGGAGTGACTCAGATTCCCTCAGCCTGGGAAGTAGGCAACAGCAACCCACTTCTGACGTCTTCTCAAGATGACTGCAGGGACAGTCCAGGTATTTTCCAGAAATCAAAAACTGATTTCAAGGCACATACCACACACACACATGATTAGAAGTTTCTAGCAATAATATTTGTGGAATGTCCACATTTTTCTGCGCTGCATAATGTTTTATTTAAAAAAAGAAAGGAAACTGAGTGTCCAGCATTGGAAGAGGACATGAAGAAATTGCTTTTTCCTTTAGTAGCATCATTCCTTCAAGCCCAGACAAGAAAGCAATACCATGAATATTTACACCATTGGAGCTTTATTATAAGACTACAGTAACATAATCTTGCAGGTATGAAGCCATATCCCCCCCTTTGCCTTTTCTTTCCAGGGAACTAGGGAGGGTCCCTTCTGAGACACTTACTATGTCCCATTTCTTCTGTGGACTAAGTTGTCTCTTATCTGATCATTGCCCTGGCTATGGTTCCTCCTTCTCCTCCTTCTCACAGGCCATAACATCTACCTGTTAGCTCACTTCTGGTACAGAGAACAAGATGAAAACTTAAACCAACCTAAGCAATTTACAAACTATTTCACATTTTATTTACATTGCATCTTCCTTTTTGCATTTTTACTTTAAAGAGCTGATCTTTTGGCTTGGTGTATCTTAAGAAAACAGCTTTGCAAATATTGTAAAACAAAACCGTTTGTTACAAAAATAAGTATTTATAAGAAGACATCAAATGAAAAGCAGGTTGTCCAACATAAGCAAACTCTTTGGGACTAGAAAATACATATCACTGAATACTGCTGAAACTCTAAATTGTCTATATTTAATTCTGTAACAAAATTCTTACTGTGCATTCTTTTTATTTAAAATTTCCCCACTGGTTGTCATGAAAACTTTGTGCATCTAAGGCCCCAGCATGTCTGTGTGTGTGTGTATGTATATGTATATGTATATGTATATTCTTCCAGTTAATCACAACAATCTCCTGTTGGGAAATATTTTCTGAGTCAATAAAAAAAATCCTTAGAATCAACAGATTCTGGTATTTTGTAAGGCCCAAACTTCTGGATGTTTCCTGGTATTTTACAATTGTTAATTAATTCCACATTTAACTTTTGGTGTAAAATTTGAATAACGTTATGCTTATCGGTGTTAACAATTTAGAAATCTTAGTTAATATAAAATTATTTTTATCTAAGGGTTTCAGTTTTCTAAACATCAGAGTATTAATAATCTCCAGTCAACACTGAATAAATACCACTGAACCCAAATAATATAAAATATTACTTATGTTTTATAATAATAAAATATATAATATAAAGGAAAAATCCAGTTTCCCACTCCATGCAGGAATACAGTTCAAACATTCACAATAGCCTCTGCTTAAAGGCATTCCAATGAAGTAAAGGCTAATAACCAGAGTAATTATTTCTGCTACTAAATGACTGTTATATTTTCCCCTAACAGAATCTGCCTTTCTATAATTGAAATTACATTGTACAAAGGAATAGTTTTCTTCCAGTAAAACATAATGAAGAAACGTTGCAAATTTACCTAAGAATCATATGTTTGAAGAGCTCATACAATCTTCTATTTCCATGCCATAATCCAAATCAGAACACTCACAAAATATAGCTTCCAGTCTCCGATTGATTGCATTCCACTGTAGGAAACCCATAACTCTTTGATTTATTAATACCACTATCAAACAATTATAATTATTTTTAAACAAAATCTGTAAATGTTAACCATTATTTTAGGTCCTGCCCTTTCTTAGTTTTCTCCTGTTTGGATATTTGGATATTTAAGATATTTTGAAGTATTGTAGCATATTGTCTCAGTTTTAACTTTTCAAAATTAATATTGCTTAAGTCTTCCTTCATTCAGCTTAGGATCTAGTTTCAGGTCTCCTGATTATACTCATTGCTCCCTCTGAAAATGCTCCGTTTGTTGAACTCTTTCTTTAAGAGAAGTAGTCAATTCCTCAAAACAGTTTCATGAGTTGAATATGCTTTACATAAAATTTATGAACCAGCTGTACATCTACTTACATATAATTTGTTTCCTTGTCAGGGACAGTGTTAATCCAGTGTGACTTGTTCTTAACAAATGCATACTGGGTTCTGGTTATTGCTTTGTTTCAATGTGCTTTGCTGGTCATCATGATCATGTACGGACACCTGACTATTTTTCTATGTCCCTGTTTCCCCAATTTTGAGGACAAGCAAAATATTTGCATTCCTCCCATCTAACATTTCAGCTTTTGTTTAGGATTCATCAAAGATATAGCAATAAAATTTCAGCCAGACCATCAGCAAGTTCCCACAATACCATATCAGCAATTCATCTGGCTCTAAATTTTAAAACTCATCCAACGTTTGTTCAATTTGCTGATTCTGCTTCTGTTATTCCCAAGCTTCAATCATGCCTCTGTATTCTGTTCTTCACAACTGCCTAGTGAAAGACATATTTTCTTGTTGAAGAACATCAAATTAAACTGGAGTTTGAGTAGTTTTCCTTTAAGCAGCCTCATACTCTTTTTTTCCTTTCTCATTTCTCTTGTTACCACATGTTCTTCTGTGCTGCCACACTTGCTTTCCCTTCAACTTCCCATAACCACCTTATCTCCCTCCTCCAGTGGAAAATAGTTATGGCTCAGGATGTGTGGCAGTGTGTGGATATCATTGTGGATGTTGGGATAGCTAAGCAGCCAAAGTCTTCTTGCAGGGTATCTGGGTCCAGTGGCTCTTCAGGACATTGGTAGTGGAAGATGAGTCCCTGAGTCACAAGCATTGTCAGCCAAGGCAGCAGGTGCCCCCACACCTCAATCAAATCTTAAAAGCTTAAGACTATGCCACTCCTTCCTCCCTGTCGGCTAGTGCTGCCTCTGCTGCATTGCTGGGGATTTCTTTAGTTTAGCTACAGTAGTTGGCATTTACATAGAAATGACAGAACTTTTACCTGAGGGAA
This sequence comes from Vipera ursinii, assembly GCF_947247035.1. Lineage (NCBI taxonomy): Eukaryota > Metazoa > Chordata > Lepidosauria > Squamata > Viperidae > Vipera > Vipera ursinii. The sequence goes on along the minus strand of NC_139513.1, from coordinate 188,896,522 downwards.
TAAGGAAAGGTACAAAAGACAAAAGAGGGTGCAGGCTGGTGCAGAGATTTTACATTTGGCAAACAAACTGTTTTCTTCTCTGCATTGCCCAACTTGAACACTTATGCACTGGTCACTCCCATCTGGATTAATAAGCAATGAGATTGGAAAAAGTTTACATGTACATCTGTTTGATTGGATAGTGTCACATGCCATATTCTTGTGATTGGTTAGAGTATTCGGCATGCCCACCTCTGGAATTTTGCCTGCTTTGCAGAAAGAAGACTGAGCCAAGAATGGGTAGATTCTGTCAATGTTGGGATTTCCTCTACCCCTCATTAAAGCCTTCAGGCCCATTTTCCAAGAGTGTTTGCAACATCAGCTACAGAGTGTGCACTGCACCTCTTGGAAGGCCATGCCCCTCCTCTTCCTCCAGTTTTTCCTCCACCCACATAGCACCTTCGACTCAAGAAAGTACCAGCAGCTCTCTGCACCCTCACCATGTGCATCCGAGTGCTTTCCCTTCACCCAGGGCCTGGATCCCAGGCCACCCAGCAGGAGGAAAAAACACAAAGGTTACCTGGAGCAGGGGTGGTCCTGAGGGCAACAGGGTTATTATGTTGCAGAAGGAAGGGCACCCAAAAGAGCAGAGATGGGGGTGGAAGGTGGATGTGGGGAGTTGAATGCCCCTGCAGTTGTAAGTCAAATCATGTGACTATAGTGGTATTGCAACAGCTGTAACTTCAGGCACAGGTTGTAAATGTCTTTATTCAGCATCATCATAACTTCAAAGAGATGCTAAATGAGTAGTCATAAGTCGAGGACTACCTACATATATCTTTATCTGAGATCCTTCCATTATACAGTTTTGTCACCAACCATCATAAGATTCGTTTTAAAGCTGTTGTGATAGGTTTTACCATGCTTCAGTGAAATAAATGTTTGCCAGTGCAATCAAGCCCACAATCCACCCTCTAGAGAAGTTGGAAGATACAATAGTCCCAGAGACCAAGAGCCTCTTCTTTCAAAAATATGTCAGTGGAAGGTATCTTTTAGCCTTTTCTCAGTTCTCCTACCTCTATATGTAGGCTCTTTCTTTCATTTTTGTGTATAATATCATGATTCACACATAACAGAGGCAGAGGTAGGATTGCAATGGTGCAACCCTGTTTTTACCATTTTGACAAAGCATTGGATCATGCACACCATTCTAGGAGGATGGATAAGAACAAGAAGGGATAACTAAATATAAATAAATAAAGTTAATAAATAAATAACTGTCAATAACTTGATACATTTTGGTAGTTCTCTCATCATTTTAATTTGGTGTCTTAGCATACAGCACCCTTTAATAGCCAGTTGATCTAGTCTGCATACCTTAGTTTCTATTCCTAATAACAGTGAGTTACCATAACTTTTCATCTTGCATGGTACAGCTACATTCCCTCTGCCCTTTGGCAATCCACACTCCTGTTCAATAGGTCTTTTCCCCTTTTTCTCTCATCATCTGTTTTTGGTTGCCAGTGTTGTCCATTAGGCATGCTTCTTTGGTTGATTCTCTTCTTTATTGGCATCTTCTGGTTCTGATACAGTACTCCCTTTCTTCAATCGAATACAGTTTTGTCTTCCTTTATTAGTCTTCCCTTTATTTGTCCTCCTTTATTGATCTAATACAGTTCTGTCTTCCTTCCTTAATTCTGAGCTTTTGTCCAAGCATTATTTATTTTTACATTTATTTCATGGAGGAACTCAACCATCTCTCAGGTTTTGTAAGTCTTGACTGCAAAGTACTGTCTATTTATCTTCACTTTTGTTTATTAAATCACCACTTTCAGGTTAATGAAGCAATATTCAATTTGAGGAAATGTTTATTAGGCGCTTCCTGCTACTGAATTTTTACATCAGAACTCAGTCTTCCTGCCATTTCTTGGAAAACTAGCTGCTTTATATTTCTTCTGGACTCCCTGTAGCAGCCTTAACTCATTTAGCAGGGAGCAGTCATTCAGTTCTCCCAACAATGGGAATTAAGATACATTCCTGGTAATCAGCAGCTATTAAGGAGATTGGGTTCCTCTCCCCCTTGTCTTTTTTTCCTGTTGAATTCCATTGCTGATCATCTGTTTGCTCTTCTTCTTCACTCTCTTACTAATTTCAATAAATATTGAAAACTTTGTTTCAAGATAAATTCATTCCTTTGGATTCAGAAAGAAAAAAACGGAGTAGTCTAAAAATAATTTAGCTTCATCACACATTTTAGGTATTGATTATAGGACCATAGAATCACAGAGTTGGAAGGGACAGTGGAGGTCATCTAGACTAGTCCTCATGCCACCCTGAGCAAACAGCAGTTCAGTCTTTTCTTGAAAACTCCAAAGATGGAACATCACAATTTCAGGAGGCAGGCTGTGAGATTTCAAAAATAAGTTGTATGCAACAATAAAATAGTCCCATGTATTGTCCAGAGTTACCCCAGTTATTTTACCACAAATGTAAAATTATCATTTGAATGTAACTGTATTCCTACAGAATGTCAAGTAGGTGTGCTTATCTTAACATTATTGTAACATTATTTTTTTCTCTATTCTGTTAATTTGGATTTAATTTTTTCTGGTTATTTAATTTCCTTAGATTACCATCATTCGTATATTCCCAACTCTAGCAGAACATTTCATGCTTAGGAAGAGGAAGAAAAACCATAGGATTTGCCACTAACTAGTTTTTGCTTTGAATTGATAGCATCAACAGCTGGAGGAACAGGCCTGGGTGGGACTACCACAGGCACAACAAACAGAGTTATTACAAGCAGTACTGTACACACAACCACTGTATCAGCCTTGGGTAGAAGGAACAGAAGCACAACTACACTTTCCCCAGCTTTGGATAGTCCGAATGAAATGACAACACATCTGCCACCTGCCTCTTCCCAGCTGCCTGCAGTTGGTGCAGAGAGTTGTGAAACTGTGGAAGCTCGTGAGATCATGTGGTTCAAGACCCGACAAGGACAGATGGCTAAGCAGCCATGCCCAAAAGGCACTGTAGGTAAGCCCTAGCCCAATGCTATTTCTTTGCTCTATTAAGATGTTTAAGCAGGAGTTACTTAATATTAAACAAAAAACAAAGGTCTCAAAGTCTTGCTGGTCCTTCACCTTCTGCACCTTCTAGAAAGAGTGCAGAAAAGAGCAACAAAGTTGATCAGGGGACCGGAGGCTAAAACATATAAAGAACAGTTGCTGGAATTGAATATGTCTAGTTTAATGAAAAGAAGGACTAGGGGGTGACATGATAGCAGTGCTCCAATATGTCAGAGGTTGCCACAAAGAAGAGGGAGTCAGGTTATTCTGCAAAGCCCCTGAGGGCAGGACCAGAAGCAACGGATGGAAACTAACCAAAGAGAGAAGCAACCTAGAAGTAAGGAGAAATTTCCTGACAGTTAGAACTATTAATCAGTGGAACAACCTGACTCCAGAAGTTGTGAATGATCCAATACTGGATGTTTTTAAGAAGATATTGGACAACTTTGTCTGAAATGGTATAGGGTTTCCTGCCTGAGGAAGGGGTTGGACTAGAAGACTTCCAAGGTCCCTTCCAACTCTGTTATCCTATTCTGTTATTCTAACACAGTATTGGATAATACAACTATAATATTTAAATATTTGCCCAGTCACTACACTTTAGAATTCTGTTCTGTCTTTTTGCAAAATGATCTGTGTGGAATTAAAAAAAAACATTAGCGTCAAAAGGCCTTTGCTTATTAATCACGTTTTTAACAATGGTTAGCCCACTTAGAGCCCTGGATTCTTAAGAGAATTTCCTCTGCTTTGATCTGCTTTCTTGCAGAAATCCTAATTTCCATGTGAGATGGTAAGATGGAAAGAAAAGGGAAACTTCCAAATGTCCCCTTATTTATTTATTAGATTTTTTATCCTACTTTTATTAGTTTATAAATAACTGAAGGCAGTGAACATATATAATACTCTTTCCTCCTCCTATTTTCATCACCATGACAACCCTGTGAGGTGATTCAGTCTAAGAGAGAGGACTGTTCCAAAGTCACCCACCTGGCTTTTGATACAGATCCTAACAAGCTCCCTAACTTTCTCATTGAAATTGGCAGGATAGTACGTGGAATGCCAGCCCAAGGTCCATGAATCAAATTAAATCAATTTTTATTGCACTCCTGAAGCAGTACAAAGCAAATATAACAGTATGCCCAAAGATGTAAGAAAATGTAGATAAAAAGCTTCACTCAGCAGTAGGACTAAGGATAAAACTAAAGGATTAAAATGAAAAACAGAGAGTGAGTATAAGACAATTTCAGCTAAAAGAGCATTTATTTATTTATTTTATTTTATTTTAATTCCATTTATATCCCGCCCTTCTCCGAAGACTCAGGGCGGCTTACAAGCTTAGCAGTAGCCTTCATTCTATGTATATGCCTGCTTATTAGGGCTTTCACACACACACCCCAAGCGGCATTATTACAAAGTCAGCTTATTGCCCCCAACAATCTGGGTCCTCATTTTACCTACCTCGGAAGGATGGAAGGCTGAGTTAACCTTGAGCCTAAAAATATGAGTGACTTTGATTTCTTTAAAAAAGAAAGAACTTAATCCTTAGCTTAGAGTTAGACCATGCCTTGATGACCATAAACAAGAGCTCCAGGTGTTGTTTAGTTATTTTCTTATTTTAGATGCAGTCAGTAGAACTTGGCTATGGCAACTATCACAGAGCCTTTCAAGTATCTCAAAGAGTGCAACATTTTCTAGTAATATTTATGGTGGAACATCCCAAGGTGCTTTTTTTGGACCTGTAAAATAAGAATATCCTCTAGATGTTAATATAAGCTTGTTGCCTACATTTGAAAGATTGTTTCAGTTCAGGGTACTGATGGATCAGGCTAATGAAAATGGATTTTCATGGCACAAAAGCTTCCAATAGTGTAGAAAGTAGTTGCCTGAATATTAATAGATGCATCCCAAAGTAATAAAGAGGAATGTTATTTGCATATTCATTGCTGAACTAGATTGAAAGTATTAGTACTTAACAGAGTTGTTTGTTTGGTGAGATGAGCAGTTGGAAAAATTGGAAAAATTAAAAAATAGAACAAATAAAGTCAATAATACATACTAAGGAAAATGTCTTTTCAGTGGGATGCCCTTTTCTGACTACCCTTTGAATTACATTTATGTTGGCAATTATTTAATTTGCCCTGGTATTATATCAGTTAGGCAATCTATTAATAAGAGTTATTTTATCATTTTGCTATGTAGTATGACATTGTAGCATTTTATACCATTGAGAATACCATTGAGAAAGAAAAACAAGAAATCCAGGAAGAAACCAGCATGGCTGCACAAAGATCTCACTAACAATCTAAAAGACAAAAAGGACAAATAGAAAAAATGGAAAGAGGGGCACATAATCAAGGCTGATTATCAGCAGACAGCCAGAACATGCAAAGAAGTCAGGAAAGCAAAGGCTCAGAATGAACAAAGACTTGCAACAGAAATCAAGGACAATAAAAAAAGTTTCTTCCAACACATTAACAACAAGAAAAAAGTCAAGGAAACTGTAGGCCCACTAAAGAGAGAAGATGGCAAGGAAATTACAGGCAACAGGGAGAAAGCAGAGCTGCTTAACTCATACTTTGTGTCAATCTTCACACAAAAAGAAACCATAGCCCAACACACCCCAAAAAATACTGCAAAAGACATACTGGAAACAAAAATCAAAATAAGCAAGAAAATTGTAAGCAAACACCTATCCAACCTGATGAGTACAAATCGCCAGGACTCCATAGATTACATCCCAGAGTTCTGAAAGAGCTGGAAGATGTTATCTCAGGACTGTTGCCCCACATCTTCCAGAAATCCTGGAGCACCAGGGAAGTACCTAAGGAATGGAAAAGGGTTGATGTGGTCCCCATCTTCAAGAAAGGGGGGGAAAAACATACCCCTGAAACTACAGACCAATCAGTTTAATCTCAATACCTGGGAAGATCCTAGAAAAAGATAATAAAAAACAGATCTGAGAACAACTAGAAGCAAACAAAGTCATAACTAGCAGCCAGCACAGGTTTGTTAAAAACAGATCATGCCAGAACAATCTGATCTCATTCTTCGATAAAGTGACTAAACTAGCAGACCAGGATGTAGTGTACCTAGATTTCAGTAAGGCATTTGACAAAGTAGACCACAACCTACTCCTTGGTAAGCTAGAAAAAGGTGGAATGGACAACATCACCACCAGATGGATCTGTAGCTGGCTGACAAACCGTACTCAACAAGCAGTCCTCAATGGCACTACATCCACATGGAGAGAAGTAAGCAGTGGAGTACTACAAGGTTCCATCTTAGGCCCAGTACTCTTCAATATCTTCATAAACGACTTAGATGAGGGAAATGAAGGAGAACTCATCAAATTTGCAGATGACACCAAACTGTCAGGAGTAGCCAACTCCCCAGAAGACAAACTCAGGATGCAAAAAGATCTTGACAAACTCAAACAATGGGCCCTATCCAAAAAATGAGTTTCAATGTGGAGAAAAGCAAAGTCTTGCACTTAGGCAGGAAAACCAAAGGAACAAATACAGATTGGGCAAGACCTGGCTTGGAGGCAGTAACTGTGAAAAGGACCTTGGAGTCCTGGTGGACGATCACTTAACTGTGAGCCAGCAGTGTGCAGCAACTGCCAAAAAAGCTAATACAATCCTGGGTTGTATAAACAGAGGCATAGAATCAAAATCACGTGAAATATTAGTATCGCTTTATAAAACCCTAATAAGACCACACCTGGAATACTGCAGCCAATTTTGGTCACCATATCACAAAAAAGATGTTAAGACCTTGGAAAAAGTTCAGAGAAGAGCAACTAAGATAATCAAAGCCCTGCAGACTAAAACATATGAAGAACAGCTGCAGGACTTGGGTTTGGCTAGTCTAAAGAAAAGAAGAAATAGGGGTGACATGATAGCAGTATTCCAGTATTTGAGGGGCTGCCACAAAGAAGAGGGGGTCACGTTATTCACCAAAGCACCAGAGGGCAGGACAAGAAACAGTGGTTGGAAAGTGATCAAAGAGAGAAGCAACCTGAAATTAAGGAGAAACTTCCTGACAGTAAGGACAATGAACTAGTGGAACAGTAGAACAGACTGGACAATCACCTGTCTGAGATGGCATAGGTTCTCCTGCTTGAGCAGGGGGCTGGACTAGAAGACCTCCAAGGTCCCTTCCAGCTCTATTCTATTCATATATTGCCATGATATTTTATAATACAGCGTGACTTAAATATATGGTTGAACTTGTCAGTTCATTAACAAGCTAGAATATTAATATTAAAAACCTCTTTTCCATTGGATTGGTATTAAAAGATCAGAGACAGTACTTTCATTTAAGATCCAAATTAGTAAACTGGAATTAAAACACAGCTGCTCCTGTTTTAACATAACAATGTTTGGAAGACTGAAGGATAGAAGGCAAATTATTTTGCCCAGCATTTCTTCCTACATTCAGAATATATACATGAACCAGCAAGATTCAGAATTAAGATGCTTTGCTTTACTTTAATAGTCACTGATTATATTTTTTAAAATACTGTAACTAATGCAGTTATTAAATAGCTATTTGAGGATTTATTTTTTTCCCCATGAAAAAATATTTTTGAATCCTCAACATTTTAACGTAAATGTAAAGAATGTTGGATTGGCAGAATTATTTTGCATTTTGTTTTTCCCACAATTTCAATCATCCCTGTCTGGCTTCTGGCTTATTGTTAGAGGTCAGGGTCCCTTCTATGTAATTTTTCTTAAGATTGTATCAGCTATGAAGATCTAAGGCTTTATTTATTGTATTTAAAGGGGGGACATTTTTAAAAGTTATCCTTTCCATAAAATAATGTGGGTTGAGAGGACTCCTTTTGTCTTTCAATCACATACAAGGGACCATATTTTTTAAAAAGCTTCAGTTTCATTGAAATTTAAGTTACATAAAGATTCATTTCTCAGAATGCCTTTCATAAGATCACCCATCGTATCAAGGTGGAGATTTGTGGGTTGGTTTCCAAAAATTTTGTTACCAGGCTATGTAGTGTATATAAACATATATGTACAAATGTTATTAACAAGTTATAACCGTTAATACTATGAGGTAAACACCACTGACAGGAGAACACGCGGGAACTTTGACAGCTGTCAAAGTTCCCCCGCCAGAGCGCAGGCGCAGCCATTTGACAGCTTGCGGCTGTCAAAACACAGAACCGACTCACCACGCGGAGAGAGGAGCTGTCAAGACGCAACGGCGGTGATTGGACAAACAGGACGCGGCGCCAAAAGAAAGGAAGCTGATTGGCCTACACTGACAGCAGCCGGCTATAAAAGCCGGACAAGTTATATGGTTCTCTGCCTTGCTCTTAAATAAATCCTAGTTGGTTAACCTGTCGTCCAGAGTGGTCTTTCAGCCACTTCACTGGCGACGAAGGTGGGATCGCTCCGGAGCTGAAGTCACGGCCGAGGAAGGGAATTCCCAGCCAAAGAGCTGTCACTGGAAGTTTTAACTTCCGAACGGAGCGAACCCAGGACCGGACGACATGGCCAACTTCCGGCGTGTGAGGGAATTCGACACCCGCCACCCGGAGAGATGGCAGTCACACCTGGGGCAGGTCGAGGGCTTCCTCCTCATCAGTAAAATTACTGATGACCGAGCAAAGGCCGCCGCCCTCCTGTACATCAGCGGGCCCCCGGTATATGACGCCGCCGTCGGACTGTTCAGCCCGGTGCCCATCACCGAAGTCTCCTACGCAGACCTGGTCGACCAGCTCAACAAACACTACATGCCAGCTCGCTCAGAGCTGTACTGGCGAGTCCAATTCGCCCAGAAGAAGCAGCGGCCGCATGAGCCCGCAAATGACTTTATCGCAGGGGTCCGACATGCCGCCCGTAACTGCAGCTTTCCAGATCTGGAAGACCGCATCCGGGACCAAGTGGTAATAGGCTTAAGGGACGAACGCCTCCAGAAAAAACTTACATCAAAGCCCGACATGAGCCTAGCCGAACTTACCAGAGAAATAATGGCCTACGAATACAACCATAAGAAAAGACCGACCACAGCAACACCAGAAAGTCAAGCAACCGTGTACCAAGAAAACGCAACCTTTAGCGACGACGACGAGTCAGTCGACTTCACCGACGGAGAGGCCCTACAACGCAGGATGGAGCGACGACAACCTCGAAGGAATGACGCCTCAGACCGCCAAAAAACCAGAAACCCCCTGCCACCACGACACGATCAACGGGCCACCTGCGCCAGCTGCGGGGGCAACCATGCCAGGGGCAGCTGCCGGTTCTGAAACGCAAAATGCCACAATTGCGGGAAAACCGGCCACATCAAGCCAGTGTGCTGAAGCCGGCCCCGCGACAACGTACACGATCTGGAGGCCAACCCCCCAGGTAGGAACACCACCCACGACAACTGGGGAGGAACACCAGGGGGACTAGTGGAAACCATAGACAAGGTGCACAGTTTAAGCCCAAAAGTAAAAATCAGGGTAAAAATACAAGGGTTCATGGAGGTGGATTCCGGGTCAGCAGTCTCCTTAATATCGTTTAAAACGTATCAGGAGATCTGCCAACGGAGTAACAGGGAAATCCCCCTTAGGAAAACCCAGATCCACCTAGCAGACTTCCAAAAAAACCCCATTCCTCTAGAAGGGAAGGCTAAGGTCGCAGTAGAATACAAAAAAACACCACTGACAGGAGAACACGCGGGAACTTTGACAGCTGTCAAAGTTCCCCCGCCAGAGCGCAGGCGCAGCCATTTGACAGCTCACGGCTGTCAAAACACATGACTCATCACGCAGAGAGAGGAGCTGTCAAGACGCAACGGCGGTGATTGGACAAACTGTTGTGACTCAGGGCCAGCCTGTGGGTCCGACAGCCGGGTCCGATGTATCGGAGGACTCAGATGTGGGGGAGGAGGGAAACGAACCGGCTGATGATGATTTGGAGACTTTGCAGAGTCCTCAGCCGGGAACCTCTTCTCAGCTGTGTGAGCCCGAGAGTGCGGAGGATGATGACCCACAGCTGGCCCTGTTCAAGGACGCCCGACGCAGGAGGCAGACGAGCAGGGACAAACAAAGAAAGGCTATGGGACTCCTCGGGAGGAGGCACAGGGAGACCACGCCCTGAGCTCTCTATAAAAGAAGTGTTTGGGGAGGGGCTAGTTGCTGAAAGCAACTTTTTCGTTTGAGAAGTCAAGCTCTTGTATTTTTGTAACAGTGTAATTAAAACTTGGCAGAAGCCTTTTGATCTTGGACGCTTTCCAGACTCTTCCTTTGATTAGGGGTGCGAGAAGAGGGCTGGTTCAGAACAGTTTGCTTTCAGCCACCCACCCCTTAATACTACGATGGAGCAGCTTCTTGCCGAGAATGTCCAGCTCAACCAGCAACTCACCTTGCTGGCCACTCAGGTGGCACAACTGCAGGCTCAGGTACATGCTGCCCCCCCACCCAGGAGGAAATGTCAGATAGCTATGCCGGATAAATTCGCTGGTAATCCAGAACTGTTTCCTGCCTTCCTGGGACAATGCCAGCTTTATATCAGCGTGAGAGCAGCTGATTTCCCCACTGACCGAGATAAGGTGGGATTCGTGTTGAGCCTTCTGTCGGGAGATGCAGCTCGTTGGGGCACGCCTCTGTTGGCACAGCCTAGCCCTTTGTTGGATAACTTTGGGGGGTTTTGTGACCATATGCGCCTCATGTACGAGGACCCGATTAAGGCACAGACGGCCACCCGACGCCTGAAAGCTTTGAGGCAGGGTCAGCGCCCTCTACAGGCCTATATCAGCGATTTCCGGCTGCTTAGCCAGGATTCCGCCTGGAATGAGGCTGCGCTCGTGGATGCCTTTCAGGATGGCTTGTCAGAGGAGATGTTGGATGAGCTGGCCCGCGTGGACATTCCCTCAGACCTGAATGGGCTGATCCATCTTTGTCTGCGGATCGATGCCCGGCTGCAGCAGCGTAAGAGTCGCCGTGCCACCCCACAGACCCCTGCCGCCCCTGTTGTGCGTGAGCCCCCGGTCCAGAGGGAGGAGCCAATGGAGCTGGGTGCCGCCAGGTCCCGTCTATCGGTGACGGAAATGGACAGACGACGATCGGAGGGGTTGTGTTTTTACTGTGGGGACCCTGGACATTTGGCTGCTTCTTGCCCGAAGAAGCGTCAGCGGGCGTCAGTGACCAAGCCTGCCCCGAGAAAGTCCCCTGCTTTGTTATCGGGAAACGGCCCGAGCCCGATCTAGACGGTGTGAAAGATCGGGCGACCCACAACATCCACACCGAGCGACGCCGTTCCGACGGTGCCTGTGAACCTCCACGGCATTTGATTTTGGAGGCATGTCTGATCCTCCCTGGCAAGTCAGAGGGGATTCCAGTCCATGCCTTAATTGACTCTGGGGCTACCACTAACTTTATGGATTCGGCCTTTGTGGCCAAATGGGCTGTTCCCCAGTGTCCAGTGGATCCGCCCATGCTTGTGGAGACCATCGATGGTCGAGTGCTCCTGTCCGGGCCTATCACGGCCGCCACGCAACCCGTGTGTATGGCCATCAGTACCCATGTGGAGGCCATTCAGTTCTACGTCACTTCGGATCTGCACTTCCCCGTGGTCTTGGGACTGGCGTGGCTCCGGGCGCATGATCCACAGATCTATTGGTCTCAGAACTTGGTCACCTTCCCAAGTTTGCAGTGCGTGGACCACACCCGCCATATCTGTGCCGGCCAGGTGGAGGGTTCCTCAGGGGTTTCCTTGCCTCCCGAACTGTCCGACTTTGCTGACGTGTTCAGCGAGTCAGAGGCGGACCAATTACCCCCGCACAGGCCCTACGACTGCTCCATTGACCTAGTCCCTGATGCGCCTCTCCCAGTGGGGCGTTTGTACTCCATGTCGGAGCCCGAGTTGGCTGCATTGCGGGACTTCCTGACGAAGAACTTGGCTCGTGGTTTCATCCGGCCCTCGTCCTCGCCAGTGTCTGCGCCCGTGCTCTTCGTCAAAAAGAAGTCGGGCGAGTTACGGCTTTGCTGTGACTACCGGAAACTCAACGCTATCACGGTGCGTAACCGCTACCCGCTGCCCCTCATCCCCGAGCTCTTGGACCGACTCCGGGAGGCTAAGATCTTCACGAAACTGGACCTGCGTGGAGCTTACAACCTCGTCAGGGTTCGGCCGGGTGATGAGTGGAAGACGGCGTTTGGTACTCGCTATGGACATTTCGAGTACACGGTGATGCCGTTTGGCCTGACCAACGCCCCCGCTGTGTTTCAGCATTTTATGAATGACGTCTTTCGGGATCTGTTGGACCAGTTTGTTGTGATTTACCTGGACGACATCCTGATTTACTCCCCGTCGCGTGAAGCGCATCATCAGCATCTCCGTCAGGTCCTGCAGCGCCTCCGGAATCATCGGCTGTTTGCCAAGTTGGAGAAGTGCCAGTTCTACCAGGTGACCATTGATTTCTTGGGTCACCGCATTTCTCCTGAGGGCATCGCCATGGAACCGAGTAAAGTTGAGTCGTTGCAGAGTTGGCAACCCCCGCGTCGCGTGAAGGATATTCAGCGACTTCTTGGATTTGCCAACTACTATCGGACATTCATCCCTGGCTTTGCTGCCTTGACAGCCCCCCTCACCCGGCTCCTGCAGAAGAAGACTCGGTTCCAGTGGAACGCCCCCGAACAACAGGCGTTCCAAGCTCTGAAGGACGCCTTCATGAAGGAGCCCATCTTGAAGCATCCTGACCCGCAACGGCCGTTTGTCGTGGAGGCGGACGCCTCCGACATTGCCATTGGGGCCGTGTTACTTCAGGCAGCGACGCCCAACGGTACCCTTTTCCCTTGCGCGTATCACTCACGGAAATTGAATCCCTCGGAGCGCAACTATACCATCTGGGAGAAGGAGCTGCTGGCCATCAAGGCGGCGTTCGAGGCTTGGAGGCATCATCTGGAGGGGGCGCGGCATCAAATCGAGGTCCGGACGGACCACAAGAATCTGGAAAGCCTGCAGACCGCTCGGAATTTGAACCAACGCCAGATCCGGTGGTCCCTCTTCTTTGCGAGGTTTGACTTCCGGGTGCGGTACATACCAAGCGGGCACAACCAGAGAGCGGATGCTCTGTCCAGGAAGCCCGAGTACACCCGAGTGGAAGACAAGCTTCCGCCCAGGACCGTGATCCCCGTCGAGTCTTTTGCTGCGGTGTGGGAGCCGGTGGATATACGGGCTCGGATCCGGGAGGCGCAGCAGCAGGAGGCGTGGGTGGCTCAGCGGAAGGAAGAGGTGGGGCCAGATTCGCCTTGGTCGGTCACGGATGGACTCCTGTATTATCGTGACCGGCTCTATGTTCCAGGAGGGCCACTCAGGGGACTCGTCCTCAGCCAATGTCATGATAACCCGGCTGCGGGGCATTTTGGCCTGTTCAAGACTCTGAACCTGGTCTCCCGTACATTCTGGTGGCCCCGAGTCCGACACGATGTCCAGTCTTATGTCACCTCCTGCGTCCCATGCAGGCAGGCCAAGTCAGCGACAGGGGCCCCGCCTGGTTTACTGCAGCCTTTGCCAACGCCCAAGAGACCCTGGGGGGCTGTGTCCATGGACTTTCTGACGGATCTACCCCCATCCTCCGGCTTCACGACAGTGTTTGTGGTGGTGGACATGTTGACCAAGATGGCGCACTTCATCCCCTGTCGCGGCTTACCGTCAGCTCGCGCCACTAGTCGCATGTTCATCCAACAGGTGTTCCGGCTGCACGGCCTTCCCGATAGAGTCGTCTCCGATAGGGGGGCCCAGTTTACAGCCCGCTTCTGGCAGGAGTTGATGCGGGCGTTGGACATTAAGGTTTGCCTCTCGTCCGCGCATCATCCTCAGACCGACGGGGGTACCGAGAAGGTCATCGGCATTTTGGAGCAGTATCTGCGCTGCTACGTTAACCTGCAGCAGGACAATTGGGTGGACTATTTGGCCATAGCCGAGTTTGCCTTTAACAACTCGCAGCACACCTCCACGCAGATGACACCGTTCTTGGCCAATGTGGGTTATCACCCTCGGTTTTTCCCCCTTTCTCCCGTGGACTCACCGGAGCCGGCAGCGAACGAATTCATGGCGGAGTTACAGGCGATCCATCGGTTGGTGCGACGGCAGCTGGAGAAGGCCAAGGCCGACTACAAGAGGTTCGCCGATCGGTCGAGAAGGGATACGCCTCCATTATCGGTGGGGGATCGGGTCTGGCTGTCCACCAGGAACCTACCATCCACTCGGCCGGCGAGGAAGCTGGACCACCGTTACCTTGGACCGTTCCCAGTCGAGGCCGTCATCAACCCGGTCGCCTATCGTTTAACTCTGCCACGTTCCCTGCGCGTGCACCCCGTCTTCCATCGGTCCTTGTTGGTCCCCGAACAACCGGCTTGTCCACTTCGCCAAGCGGAACCTCCCCCATCAGGACCTCGTGATGGCGACAGCACCCCCGAGTACGAGGTCGCCAGCATCAGGGATTCCCGCTGGCTGAAAGGTCGCTTCCAGTACCTGATCGAGTGGAAAGGGTACGGGCCGGAGGACTTCACATGGGAAGACGCGACCGCCGTTCATGCCCCTGCGTTGGTGACTGCTTTTCACGAACAGTTCCCATCCCGACCGCATCCGGATCGGCAGACCCGGGGGAAGGGCCCTGCGGTGCGGGATAGTGTTGTGACTCAGGGCCAGCCTGTGGGTCCGACAGCCGGGTCCGATGTATCGGAGGACTCAGATGTGGGGGAGGAGGGAAACGAACCGGCTGATGATGATTTGGAGACTTTGCAGAGTCCTCAGCCGGGAACCTCTTCTCAGCTGTGTGAGCCCGAGAGTGCGGAGGATGATGACCCACAGCTGGCCCTGTTCAAGGACGCCCGACGCAGGAGGCAGACGAGCAGGGACAAACAAAGAAAGGCTATGGGACTCCTCGGGAGGAGGCACAGGGAGACCACGCCCTGAGCTCTCTATAAAAGAAGTGTTTGGGGAGGGGCTAGTTGCTGAAAGCAACTTTTTCGTTTGAGAAGTCAAGCTCTTGTATTTTTGTAACAGTGTAATTAAAACTTGGCAGAAGCCTTTTGATCTTGGACGCTTTCCAGACTCTTCCTTTGATTAGGGGTGCGAGAAGAGGGCTGGTTCAGAACACAAACAGGACGCGGCGCCAAAAGAAAGGAAGCTGATTGGCCTACACTGACAGCAGCCGGCTATAAAAGCCGGACAAGTTATACGGTTCTCTGCCTTGCTCTTAAATAAATCCTAGTTGGTTAACCTGTCGTCCAGAGTGGTCTTTCAGCCACTTCAGGCTAGGTAACATCTTCAGCAGAATTTAGGGGATGTCAGTGTCAGTGTTCTTCTATTTTATAAGGGCTTTGTGTGATCAGTAGGTCTTGTGAGGTCATGTTAGGTGAGGGTCCCATCTGATCAGTGTCTTGTGATGGGTCAGGTGTGAGTGTGTCAAGTGAGGGTCTTGTGGTGGGTCTTGTGATGAGGAAGTTATATCAGGTGAGGGTCATTGGGAGGTGAAGTGCTGGTTGGTTGAAGGTTCAGTGCTGTCTCTGGTTGGCTGTGCAGTTTATTTGAATTCTGAGGGGTTTGTAGGTTGGGTGTAGGTTGATGTTGATGGAATTGCTTGTAGAGTGCCAGGTTTTGATGAACTCACAAGCAGGTGGTAGCGTGGTTGATGATTCTTGTATAGAATCATCTTGTTGATGATTCTTGTATAAACGGATGCTGTCACCCATCATATGTTTAGTAATTTCTCCTTTTGGGCACATTAAACCCTATCATTCCCTGACTTTATTTTCAAGCTCTGGGAGCTGCCTCTAAGAATTCAAAGCCTGTGTAGAATTCTGGACTTCAAAGTAGGAAGTTTATTTTGCATCATCTCAGTGATAGCATGAGTTTTCAGCCCCGATATTTGTATCATAAATATAGGAACACAAACAATGTTTGTTTTCTTAATCACGATGAGATTTTTCTAAGATATAAAGTAATGCTTGGATTGGGAGGAAAAGAATTCTCTTCTTCAAAAAGTTATTTTATTGATTATTAATTCAAGCATGACATTGTCATTATAATTGCAGGTGTTTCAACGTTCCTTTGCCTTGCTCCTGGTGGAAACTGGGATCCTCAAGGGCCAGACCTCAGCAATTGTTCCTCACTTTGGGTCAACCACATCACTCAGAAGGTAACTGTTCACTAGACTTGATATATTTGTGCTAACAGTGTATGTTACAGTCATTCCGCATTCATTTAAAAACAAGATTTTGTAATCCAAACTTTGAATAAATGAAAGCAAACCATTGTATGGAGCAAAAGGAAGAGCCTTGGAGAATTATGTTAGACTAAGATGTAAAAGAGGCTGAACATCAATTTCAGCATGACTTATCTTAAGTCAGAGTTTGACTCAAGGACTTCATGAGAATAATCAGAAATGTGAATCTTTATAAATTAAAACTTTTAGATATATTAAAATCTTTTAGAAGTGATGTTTTATTATGTAAAAAAAATCAGAATCTAACACCATGAAAATTCAGAAAAATACTTTCAGATTTTACTAGTATGGATGTTAGCTTGAGAATTACTTATTATAACTGTAATGTATTGGGGGTTTTGCTTGTACTGATTCATGTGTCTGTTTAAATGCTGCTTAACCGTTACTCAAGGGTGTGTCTGTGTAACAGCTACGGACCAAGCCAGACTTGTTGTCTCCAGGAATATCATTGGTAGATTTGGGGTGGAAACGGGTTCCTTTAAACTTATTGGCCGCTGCCTAGTGGCCAATCATATAAGTAGCTGCGCAGCAGCCTCTGTTTCAGTTCTGTTCTGCTTGCCTCCAATAAAGCATGTTTCTGTTTGGAACCTTCCGTCTCGCCTATTGCCTGCAAAGAACCGGCTACACAACAATAACTACTAATCATAATGCACATATACAACATTTCAGGAGCTCATGAAATAGTATTGAAAATAAGTACTTTGTGCAGTTCCTACATTTTATTACCCTTTGATATCATATTTTATTACTCTTATCTTACTTTTTTTCTTATTCTCTCAGCATAATACTTCATGCATCTCATGAAGTAAAATTTATGTCATAATAAGTTATTATAAATATCTAGTGGTTTAAGATTTAAAAAGAGTCAATATTTGAGGGAAAATTATGTGTAATTTTTAACAGAATTCTGATTTTTATATAATGTGCCCAAAATTTTAAGATGCCTTACAATAAAATACTTAATTAGTCTAAAGAAGCTATTTTTAGAAAATGTACCTAATAGAGATTATCAGTGGCGTAGCGTGGGGGGTGCAGGGGGGGCCGGCCGCACCGGGCGCAACATCTGGGGCGGCGCGCTCGCACTCGCAGCTCTCTGCCCCTGCCTGGCTCACTCACTCTCTCTCACTGCAGTGCTGGCTGTGCGAATCCGATCCGAGCCGCCGGGTCCCCGCCCACTGTGCAGGGGTGGTGGTGCCAGGCGTGCAGTGCGGTTAGGGGGCGCAAATTACTTGCCTTGCCCCGGGTGCTGACAACCCACGCTATGCCACTGGAGATTATTCATTTAATGAATGTTTTAAAATATTCTGTTTTTTAACTAAAATGCTTTGCATGTTTCAAGATAGTAAGAGTGACTGTTATGGCCACCAAGTGTGTGTGAATAAGTGAGAACTCTTCAAATAGGAATAAATAAATATGGCTAAATAAGGACATGTTTCAGTTCCAGCTTTGTTTGGATCTTTTGCCATACTGAGTGGAATTATCCACATTAAACTAGCTTTAGTTTAAAAGAATTGCATTATATTAAGTAATCTAATCTTCTTTTCAGAAAATGGATTGAAATGTCATTTAATTACTCAATTTTCAAATGTTGTTATGATTACTAGTTTCACATTATAAAATGAATAAAGACTTTCTGAAATCTTTTTCAAGTTTTACAAAACTGATAAAACTATTTATAACAGAAAAACAGAGTTGGAAGGGACCATAGAGGTCTTCCAGTCCAACCCCCTGCTCAAGCAGGAGACTCTATATACCATTATTTGTGAAATAAACCGAGCAGTTCTTCTAAAGCTTTTTTTTTCTTCAAGGACTTAACATTTCATATAAAGTAGCCTCTATAACTCATTTTAAAATAGTCTATATTTTATTTATTCTATAATTGATGTGTTATCTTGTTCAAAAAATGGAGAAATAGTTTTATTAATTTGGTTGTTCTGGGGATTATGTCTCCAAACATTGGTCATGCTAGATTTTTATTGTCTTTATATTTTATGTGATTTCATTATTTACAATTATCTTTATTCCATGGATAAATGACACTATTCCTTAGCTGCCTCCATATATAAGTTCTTCAATTCGCCCAGTTTTTGGAAGCACAGAGATTGTTGACAGGGGAGAAAAAAATGGCAGGTGCAATCAGGGAACTGAATTTCTGCCCCTTTTTATGTCTGTGTGATGTGTGAACAGACTTTAAAAGGGAAATGAGCTTCAATCACCTGGTGACAGTGTACTTTCGATCACTCTTGTGGATGCTTCAATACATATTACACATTGCTTCTTTTTCAAGTTAAGCAGTGATCATTGCCAGTGATCATTGCAACCCTGGTGTTTTGTGATTTGGCTTCTTTAATTTCTTAAATCAGTTAGTTCCAAAAAAAACCCCACAGTGAAATAAAGCCACTGTCCACAGTTCAATGGATTTCGTAAAAATTATACCTTAAAGCAGGGATAGCCAATTTATGACCTTCAAATGATGCTTCCAGAAGCCCCAGTCAGTATGATCAATAGAGAGGGAAATTGGGAGCTATAGTTCAACATCATCTGAAGACCACAGATTCATCATTCTTGACTGAGGCTGCAATCCTATTTAGTTCTACTTAGAAATAAGTCCCCTTGAAATCATTGGTGCGTATCATATAAATAAGGTTGCATTCTGATTAGTATTTTGCAACTTCATTTTATTAAAAAACAAATATTTGATATGTGTTTTACCTACACCTTTTTCAATCCATTTTCTTCCATAAAACCAGGATTTTTTAAAAAAAATAATCCAGGATTTCGTATAGTTTCCTGTTCAAAATACAGATCAGCTATTTCTTCCTTAGTCCTTATTTTACACAAAGCAGTGCTGCAACAGGCTCATTGGTTATCACAGAGCTGATAATCTAAATCTGTTCCATATGGCCCAGCTGTTTTCCAGTCAGAACATAAATGTTGTAGCTATTATACATCTCAAGTCACTCTTCTCTTCTTAATAATTTGTATCAGGATAGTATATACAATACTGTCAACTTTTCAGAGTGACATATAGATGTTACTTTATGTCATGCTCCTTATGTATGAGGTTTACATTACTTTCATCCCTGAAGGCCTAGAAAGACCTGACTAGGAAGGTCTGATGATTCCCAATAAGGATAAAAGTGGTCACATACTGCCACCAGATGGAGATGTTGGTTTTCCTGTTACTTCCCTTCTTTTGCTTTTAGTTTGCATTGATTAGTCCAACTTTTTCAGGTGTATGGGTCATTAGTTTGCTTGAAAAGAAATAAAACTGTTGTTTTAATAATTGTCAATTATTAAAATTTGTATTGTTTATTATATTGTATTATTCAAAAAATCAACACAAATAAGAAAGCTCTTTCCTGTGATCAAAACAAACTATACCAACATCGCTAAAGAGATCAAGATGTCTTCCTTGTGAAAAAGGACTGTACAAAGAGCAAAAGATCCTACTAAAATAGGTGAATGCCACAAATGTATGGGGAGGAAAGCACCTGTCTGTTCTCCATATGTGACATCTTTTAATGTGATTAGCAATGAGCATTTTTGACAGAGAAATGGTATGTTCTGATACTTCTCCTGAATCATGGAAAGGTGTTGTGCAAAGCAATTTGATGTTTAAGAATTTTTTAAAGAATCTGATCCACTATAATTTCAGAATCCATCTACAGTACAGAAACGTCAGAATATGCCTTATTTCAACAGATTATTATATTCCTTGAAGCTCTAGCAGGAAAATGTATTGCCCCTGCCACTTTAGGGAACTCATGTAGATTTTATTAATATTTAAAGCATTTATGTTTGACGTGAATTCTATTCAAAGAACATTTCACACAGAATTCCAAAATTCCAATGACTGAGTTTAATCATTTGTTTTAAGAATTATAATGGCCTAGGAAATGCTTCAAGCTCTTTCAAAACTTCGAAAATGCTATATTGCTATTGTTGGTATCAGCTGGTCTGCTTTTAATGGTCCCTCATCATGAAACATACATTTCTCTTAGGCTAGTCCATAAAATACCTTGACATGTTTTCACCTTTTTTTCAACCATAGTTGAAATCAGGAGAGACAGCTGCCAATGTTGCTAGAGAACTTGCTGAACAAACAAAAAGCCACTTGCATGCAGGGGATATCACTTACTCAGTTCGTGCCATGGACCAGTTGGTGGGGTTATTGGATGTGCAGCTTCGAAACCTGACACCTGGAGGAAAAGACAGTGCAGCACGAAGTTTAAACAAGGTAAGTATCGCATCTTTTAAACTCATGATTGTAGCTTGTGCATTTAGCCACGAGAATTCCTCTGTACTTATTACAGGGGATGGGGCATTGTGACCCTTCTGAACGGAGCTCTTTGCTTTTTGTGAAATCAGCTGCTGTTTATATAGCTATGGTTTCAGAAAATATCAAGATAAGGAATTGTGTAAAATAATTTTCTAAACTTCAGTTTCTATGGATTTTAGGGATGTATAGAAAGATACACATAAGTAGGAAGACATATTAATAAAAAAATTCCTCCGTTTTTAATTCTCCTTTCCAGATAAAATAAGAGTTTTAATTTCCCTTTACCCAGTTTTTAACTTGAAGGCACAGGATAGATTATCAGTAAGATAGTAATTCTACAATTTCTATCCATTATACAATTTCTACCCATTTATCTGGTGGCATGTCTCTTCTTCAGTAGGCCATATAACATTTTACTAGATTCTAAAAATATGCTTTAGTTTCTCCTAGCATAGCTATTTCAATGAGCACTGGAGATGTAAACTAGTCTGATCACAAAACATCTGCAAGCAAAGAGCCAAACTCAAAGACCACCAAGAACTCTACCATTCAACACTGAGGTACATATATTCTATTTATAGATAATCCTATGGATTTCTTAGGTAGTTTTTCCTTTTGTGAATGACAGAAACAGAAACATAATATCAGGATAACCTATGCTGTAAAAATAGTTTGAATATCTACATCATATTGAGGAAACTCCAGTTTTTACACCACTAGACAATGTTACTGAAGTTTTTTTCCTTACTTCTTCATTTAGTCAGTTTTGCTTCTACAAATCCACCACACCCACCCACCCCATTCCTCACTTTCCCACTCTCCTGAGAACACTTTCCAATAATTACCATGTGAGGAAAAAAAGAGGATTGCAAACAAAAATATTCCTGTTTGAGTTCTTAGCTCTGTGTAATGAGGTTCTGAATATGATATTTTTCTGGTTGAAACTAAGGGAATTTGAGACCCAAAGCATTTGGGAGATTGGAGAACACAAAATTGCAGTGGCAATGTAAGCACTGTGGAAGAGCTCTGGAACCTTATTAATTCTTACCTTTTGCCTTTCTTCCCAGCTGTCATTCTTCTCCTGCCCTTTGCATTTATGGGGAAAGGGTCGGGGGGAGACTAGCCCCAGGTCCCATAGAGCAAAGTGATGATGTGCTTACTTGCTGGCTTTCTTTCTGGATTTCTGATAAACTCTCCTTTTCCAAACTTGTTTTCATTGTTATTTTTGAAGACCACCACCCCGTTTACTTCTTCCTCATACTGCTGTGTTTATAGCTGAATCTATAACTATGCTATTGTGAAACTGATTGTATAAAAAATATTTGTTGTTGTTGTTAGCTGCGGAGTCGTGTCCGACCCCATGAACAATGTTCCTCCAGACCTTCCTGTCCTCTACCATCTTCTGGAATCCATTTAAGCTCATGCCTACTGCTTCAGTGACTCCATCCAGCCACCTCATTCTTTGTCATCCCCTTCTTCTACTGCCCTCAATCTTTCCCAGCATTAGGCTCTTCTCCAGTGAATCCTTCCTTCTCATTAGGTGGCCAAAGTATTTGAGTTTCAACTTCAGGATCTGGCCTTCTAAAGAGCAGTCAGGGTTGATCTCCTGTAGGAATGACCGGTTTGATTGTCTTGCAGTCCAAGAGACTCACAGGAGTCTTCTCCAGCACCATAGTTCAAAGGCCTCAATTCTTTGGCGCTCAGCCTGTCTTATGGTCCAACTTTCACTGCCATACATTGCAGCTGGGAACACCATAGCCTTGACTATACACACTTTTGTTGACAGGGTGATGTCTCTGCTTTTTAGTGTGCTGTCTAGATTTGCCATGGCTTTCCTCCCCAGGAGCAAGCGTCTTTTAATTTCTTGGCTACAGTCCCCAACTGCAGTGATCTTGGAGCCGAGGAAAATAAAATCTGTCACTACCTCCATTTCTTCCCCATCTATTTCCCAGGAATTGAGAGGGCCGGATGCCATGATCTTGGTTTTCTTAATGTTAAGTTTCAACCCAACTTTTGCACTCTCCTTCTTCACCCGCAACAAGAGGCTCTTTAGTTCTTCTTCAGTTTCTGCCATTAGAGTGGTATCATCTGTATATCTTAGGTTGTTTATATTTTTCCTGGCAATCTTAATTCCAACTTTTGATTCATCTAGCCCTGCCTTTCTCATGATGTGCTCTGCATATAGGTTAAATAGGCAAGGCGACAATATACAGCCTTGCCGGACTCCTTTCCCAATTTTGAACCAATCAGCGGTTCCGTATCCAGTTCTCGCTGTTGCTTCTTGACCCGCATACAGCTTTCTCAAGAGACAAATAAGATGGTCTGGTACTCCCATCTCTTTAAGAACTTGCCACAGTTTGTTGTTATCCACACAATCAAAGGCTTTAGCATAGTCAGTGAAGCAGAAGTAGATGTTTTTCTGGAACTCCCTAGCTTTCTCCATGATCCAGCATATGTTGGCAGTTTGATCTCTAGTTCCTCTGCCTCTTCGAAATCCTGCGTGTATTTCTAGTAGTTCTCGATCCACATACTGCTGGAGTCTAGCTTGTAGGATTTTAAGCATAACTTTACTAGCATGTGAAATGAGTACAATGGTGCGATAGTTTGAACATTCTTTGGCACTGCCTTTCTTTGGAATTGGAATGTAAACTGATCTTTTCCAATCCTGTGGCCACTGTTGAGTTTTCCAAATTTGCTGGCAAATTGAGTGTAGCACTTTTACTGCATCGTCTTTTAAGATTTTGAATAGCTCATCTGGAATACTGTCACCTCCACTAGCTTTGTTGTTGCTCAGATTTCCTAAGACCCACTTCACTTCACATTCTAGGATGTCTGGCTCGAGGTCAGTGACCACCTCATCATGGTTATCAGGAATGTTAAGCTCGTTCTTGTATAGTTCTTCTGTGTAATTTTGCCACCTCTTCTTAATCTCTTCTGCCTCTGTTAGGTCCCTGCCATTTTGGTCCTTTATCATGCCCATTTTTGCATGAAACATTCCCTTCATCTCTCCAATTTTCTTGAAGAGATCTCTGGTCCTCCCTATTCTATTGTTTTCTTCTATTTCTTTGCACTGTTCATTTAAGAAGGCATTTTTATCTCTTCTATTTATTCTCTGGAATTCTGCATTCAATTGGGCATATCTTTCTTTTTCTCCCTTGCCTTTTGCTTCCCTCCTTTCCTCAGCTATTTGCAAAGCTTCCTCAGACAGCCATTTTGCTTTCTTGCATTTCTTTTTCTTTGGGATGGTTTTAGTTGCTACCTCTTGTACAATGTTGCGAACCTCTGTCCATAGTTCTTCAGGCACTCTATCTATCAGGACTAATTCCTTAAATCTATTTGTCACCCTCTACTGTATATTCAACAGGGCTATGGTGTAATTCATACCTGAGTGGCCTAGTGCTTTTCCCTACTTTCATGGTCTGAGCCACAGTCAGCTCCTGGTCTTGTTTTTACTGACTGTATAGAACTTCTCCATCTTTGGCTGCAGAGCACATAGTCAAACTGATTTCTGTGTTGACCATCTGGTGATGTCCATGTGTAGAGCAATCTCTTGGGTTGTTGGAAAAGAGTGTTTGCTATGACCATCATATTCTCTTGACAAAATTCTATCAGCCTGTGCCCTGCTTCATTTTGTACTCCAAGGCCAAACTTGCCTGTTATTCCAGTTATCTTTTGGCTTCCTACTTTAGCATTCCAATCCTCCATGATGATAAGGACATCATTTTTTGGTATTAGTTCTATAAGGTGCTGTAGGGCTTCATAAAACTGGTCAGTTTCATCCTCTTCAGCACCGGTGGTTAGGGCATAGACTTGGACTACTGTGATATTGAATGATTTGCCTTGGATTTGAACTGAGATCATTCTGTCATTTTGGGGATTGTATCCCAGTATTGCTTTTCCTACTCTTGTATTGACTAGGAAGGCTACTCCATTTCTTCTGAGGGATTCTTGCCTGCAGTAGTATACCTGATGGTCATCTGAATTAAATGCACCCATTCCTGTCCATTTTAGTTCGCTGATACCTAAGATGTAGATGTTCAGTCTTGTCATCTCTTGTTTGACCACGTCCAGCTTGCCTTGATGCATGGATCTTACATTCCAGGTTCCTATGGAGAATAAATCTTTACAGCATCGGACTTTCCTTTCACCACCAGATACATCCAAAGCTGAGCATCCTTTCGGCTTTGGTCCAGTCCCTTCATTCTTTCTGGCACTACTGGTACTAGCTCTCTGCTTTTCCCCAGTAGCATATTGGACACCTTTCAACCTGAGGGGCTCATCTTCCAGCGTCATATCGTTTTGCCCTTTGGTACTGTCCATAGGGTTTTCATGGCAAAGATACTGGAGTGGGTTGCCATTTCCTTCTCCAGTGTATCACGTTTTGTCAGAACTCTCTGCTATGACCTTTCCGTCTTGGGTGGCCCTGCACGGCATAGCTCATAGCTTCATTGAATTACACAAGCCCCTTCACCACGACAAGGCAGTAATCCATGAAGGGGATAAAAATATAATATGCCCCAGATATCCATTTGATACCACATAAATAAATATTTATTAGATTCATGTTGAAGTGGAGAAGTGAAATCACTGCTTCATATGCAAAACTTGGAGAGACATAACAGACTAGCATATTAAACAAAAGACTAAGTTAGAATATCATTATTGTGGAGAATTTTGTTCATTTACATGGAGAAACATTCAACCCTTTCTCTACTAATATAGCTTAAAGTAGCACTACCCGGAGATTTTTCAGTCCAACATAATCAAAAAGTTATGCAATATCTAAAATAACACATTATAACTAATTGTTGAAAGCATTGAGGGTTACATTCTATTTTTTTTTCAGCTCTGGGATTAAAAATGGCAAGCAGGATAAGAAAAATTCATCAGTGGAATGAATTACCCCAATGCAGGGTTTCTTCTCCATTGGTTGAGCTCAAGCAGAGTTGAATCAACCATTCAGCTGGGATGTTTCAATTTGGATCCCCTGACTGAACAACAGGATTGGTCCCAACTGCCTATCTAGTTCCTTGTAACTATAGGTCTCTATGTTTCCTTAGGTACTCAGGTACAAGGTTTATAAGTGACTGTAGACTAACATCACCTTTTTGTACTGATTCCAGAAGAAAAGAAGGTGCTATCAGGAAGATTTGACATTTTGACTTCTGCCCAATATTTATCAAATGTTAACAATATTTGACAATATGGCAGGATTTTCACTGTGATATCATGATATGCACATTTAGTTGTTTTGCATGATCATGGTTAGGAACCATCCTAAAAAACAGCTTATTTCAATGTGAGCTACAAAAACTCCCAATTGGCAAATAATTAAAATAGATAAAAAGCATTTCTGACTACAGCCCCATTTGAATATCCTGAATACAATCAGAACAAAATAATTCAAAAATAATTAAACTTTCGGGCGACTTAGAGCTTTTGCTGTAATCCTCTTCTTGTTTCTCCTCATGGGGTCCAAAATCCTAATTTACAGCTTTTAAGGTTAGAGTTCCCTTAAATTTAAGGGAAGATTACTAGAAACAAAGTCTCAAAATTGTTATCTGTTTAATTCATTGGGTCACATCTACGAATGCAAAATATACACATAACTGAATAATGACATGACAAGGTAGAATAGAATCTATTGATAGTAAAATCATATTTATGAGTGACACTAATACATATAAAGTTACCTAATACATGTGAGGAGGAAAGGTATAAGGTAAAGGTAAAGGTTCCCCCGCACATGCATGCTAGTCGTTTCCGACTCTCGTTTCAAAGCCGAAGAGCTAGCGGTTGACATGACTAGACGCCAAAGGCACATGGAACGCTGTTACCTTCCCACCGGAGTGGTCCCTATTTTTCTACTTGCATTTTTACGTGCTTTCGAACTGCTAGGTAGGCAGAAGCTGGGACGAGTAACAGGCGCTCACTCTGTTACGCGGCACTCGGGATTCAACCCACCAAACTGCTGACCTTCTGATCGACAACCTCAGCGTCCTAACCCACTGAGCCACCGCATCCCTTAGGAAAGGTATAAGGCAAGCCTTATGCTTCCTGACAATTTTACTTGCTATTGTATAATTAGGGTAGCAGTAGCATAATTTCCCAGTTAGCATGGTTCATTCTGTTATTTAATTCCGTTATTTAATTAGGTCCTTCTTGAAATCAGTGGTTCAAGTGCTAGTGTGCCCACTAGTTTTTATAACTATTCTAATTGTGTGAAATAATTCATTGCATTTGGCTATTAAGAGATAATATTTCTTTTGTTGAAATCCCTGAGCAAAAGCTAAACTTGAAGGAAATCAAAATATTTTTTATTTAGTTATCCCTGAAGTTGCTAAGCAACCAAAATGTCAATTATATTCCTTGGGAGTAAATACTGACATAATGGACCTTCAGATTTACTGGCTTCACAGAGTTCAGGCATCCCATTGGGACCAGATTGTTCTCTTTTTAAAAAAATAAGAGGTGATTATACCTATCCTTAGTATTACTTTACATTTTACAATATACCTGAATTATATTTAATAGCAGTAGAAAATTTATTCATCTATATGCATTTATTTGGAATACATGTGGCTATAGTTCTGTAAAGGATACATCTTTTAATAGTAGTCTAAAAGATGGTACCGGACTCCTTATGATTTCTTTGGACATTTCTCTCCATACATGTTCATGGCCAAAGGAGGCAAAAATTAAAAACAGTTAGGAAATATTTTGCTGAAAATCTTTCACATAAGGAAGAAATGGAGGAATGATGCAACTCAAGAATAAGTGGCAGTTATGCTTCCAGTTCAGTTCTGATTATAGCCATAGGATCCATATTAGAACCATTTTATCTAGAGGAGGGGTCTCCAAATCTGGCAACTTAAGACTTAGGGACTTCAACTCCCATGACTACCTGAGGAATTCTGGGAATTGAAGTCCCCAGGTCTTAAAGTTGCCAAGTTTGAAGGCCCCTGATCTAGACTAAGGCTAGAATAAAATTTGCACAGCCTCTATTAGCAAGGCATATTAATATCTTCATGAATTATCATTATCTTCATCACCACAGTGAGACTCTTGATAATCTTGCTGGTTAGTGCAAGAATCACATTGTTCAACATGGAAGTATAATTCACTGAAAGATACTGTATTGTGACTCTCTCCCCCCATCTGCTAGCTAATAGGTAAAAGACCCCCATTCTAAAATTCTAAAAGACAATGTTTCATATTATTCACTGCAGTTAAACAAACTCTTGCTGTTGATGTTACTTGGACCGATCATGTGGGGAAGAAAGCTATGTAATCCTTTGGGAGGTGGAGAATAAAGAGCCTTGAAGGCCACATATGATTTCCTATTCTTGCTTTAAGAATGAATATATCAGCTTAAGAATAACATTTTAACACAATTTGTTAATGTTTAGTAGGCATTCCATTTTACTACTTCAGTCTCAGCTCTCCCTTCTCCAGACATAGGAAAGGACTGAAATAACCCTATGGCACAGATGTAGAGGCCTTCCAGAAACTATTAAAGGGAAATTACAACCTCCTGGGATATTATTTTGCAATTCTGTGGTGGCAAGTGGTGGCAAAGCAATTAGTTTTAAAAGAAAAGAATGCAAATAAAGGAACTTCTGTGTTTCTACCATCACCTGCTAAGATAAGTTCCCTCCAGGGCATACAGTTGTTTACATTTTCTTTTCTTTGTGTCCCCCAAATCACTATTTTGCTTTTTCCTCCCTCTTCCCCCCTTCCTCTTATTTCCAAGAATCACACAGCAATGAAAATGTCGGCAGATCTGTAGCCAAGATACTGGATTAATTTTGACTAGTTCACACTTGATTTCAAGTTTTTGTATAATTTTGATAAATTTGTCTATTACTTTTAGGCCTCAGTGTATCAAATTGTCCTCTCAATCCCATTTCTTTCCGAATCTCACTATACAAATATAGTGTCAAGTTTTCGACGGATGATCTCTTCAAAGAACTCTGAGGCATCATTTACCTTAAAAGTCTTTTATTAGAGCCATATAACATCGGCAATACTTGGGAGAAGCTGGAATCTAAATTCCCCTCACCTAAGCACAATAATATTAAAACACAATTCCCTCCTTTCATTGCTGTCATTAATCACATTCTCCAATTAGTTTGAAGGGTTAGTTCTCCCTCCTTAGCATAACTCCCCAGTTCTTGTCATATCTTATTACATTCAACCTTGAAACTATTCCGCTACTGTTATTATGTCTAACTAATTTCTCATACATTCTTCCTTCCCCCTCCCTTCTTCAACTAACTTTAACTCTAAAAGTGATACACAAGTAGAAATACGAAATAGCTGCTTCTTCATCTTTTGTCAAAGCCCACCCTTACAAAAAGACAGATTCTGTAATGTAAACAAAAACATAAATTAGGAGCTGACTTTTGGTTTGTTGGGGTGTTTCTCATAAAACGTTTTGATAAGTCTGTCAGCTTTCACATCGGTAGATTTCACTCAAGTGGCTTCAGACAATGGGTATCCGTTCCATTGTATTAGGTACTGCAATTTTCCCTTAAAAATTCTAAACAATACGTTTCACTTCTTAATGGGTCTGACCCGCTACTATGAGGGGTCCAGGTGCCTTCTTAGGGGGAGGTCTTAAAGTGGAGACCTGAAAAGGTTTCAGTAAGCTACAATAGAAAACCGGGTGAATTCTTCCCAAAAGTCTGGGGAGTTTCAATTCTACTGTGACCGGGTTGATGATTCTGACAATGGGGGAAGGCCCCAAGAATTTCGGTCCTAATTTCTTGATGGGTAGTTTAAGGCATAAGTATTTGGTCGACAAATAAACCTTTTCCCCAACTTGGAATGCCCTTTGTGGAGCTCTCTTTTTAAGGCCATCTTTATGTTTTTCCAAACTTCTTCCCAGCCCCTCACCCATTGATCAAGTGTCTGGGAAGCGGAGGGCAACTGAGGGTATTCAGGTATGGGGTTGAGTTCTTTCCCTGTATCTACCCGGAAAGGAGTGTAGCTGGTAGATATGTTTTAGGAACAATTTATTGAGGCATTGGGCCAATGGGAGTCCTTTGCAGGCGATAAAATGAGCCTGTTGTGAAAACAGATCTATCACAGTCCAGATGACAGTATTTCCTTTACTGTCAGGTAGGTCTACTATAAAGTCCATAGCTATTTCTTCCCATGGTTGAGAAGGGTCGGCCACCATTTGCAGTAACCCAGGGGTTTTCCCTGGGATTCTTTTCATGGTGGCACATACAGTACAGCTCCTGACATAGTTTTCCATGTCTCGTTTTAGTCCCGGCCACCAAAATTGCCAGCGGATGAGATGTAGAGTTTTTAGATATCCGAAGTGTCCAGCCTGTTTGACATCATGGCTGTGTTTGAGAGTGTTAAGACAGAGGGCTTCAGGCAAGTACAATTTCCCCCCCTCTTATAAGCCAGACCATCCCTGCATGTTAGGGACATCTGATTGTCTTTGAACAATTGATTGGTGAGGAGTTCTCATTTTATTTTCTTTACCCCAGGGTCATCAGGATTAGGGGTCCTGTGAGGTGTGAGTTGGGGAGCAGTTTGTGGACTGGAGATAATTGCCTCGTTAACTTCTTCGCGTTCGCTTTTGTACTGGGGCAGTCTTGATAGTGCATCAGCTAGGAAGTTTTTTCCTCCTGGTATGTACTTTAGAGTAAAATTAAAATGGTTAAAGTACTGTGCCCATCGCACTTGCTTTGGGGACAATTTGCGGGGAATTTTTAGTGCCTCTAAATTTTTGTGATCTGTCCATACTTCAAAAAGCACCTTGCTCCCTTCTAGATAGTGTCGCCAGTTTAATATCCCCCACCTAATTGTGAAGGCCTCCTTCTCCCAGATTGCCCATCTCTCTTACTTTCAGTGAATTTCTTAGAGGCACAAGTTTGCAGGACCCCACTTTTATTCTTTTGCAGTAATACAGCTCCAACTGCTACATCACTGGTGTCAGCTTGAATTACAAAGGGCTCCCGTGGGCAAAGGTGCTTTAGAACCAGCTCAGCAGCAAATAGTCTTTTTAAATTCTCAAAAGCTGTTTGACAACTCATAGTCCATGCTAGTGGTTGGCCAGGTCATGGTTTTCCCCCTCCCTTACCCATTTTGAGTAGTTCTGTAAGGGGTAGAGCAATCTTGGCAAAAGGGAATAAATTGATGGTAGAAGTTGGCAAACCCTAGGAAGCTCTGGAGCTGTTTGCGAGTCTTTGGGGGCTGCCATTCAATTATAGCTTTCACTTTGGCTGAGTCCATTTCAGTGCCCTCACTGGAAATTCTATAGCCAAGATAATCTAATCGGGTTTGGTAAAGTTTACATTTTGACAATTTGACATAAAGTTTGGCATTCAATAGTTTCTTTAACACTTCTCTGACCACTCTTATGTGGTCAGTCATATTGGTACTGTATATCAGGATGTCATCAAGATACACCAGAACCCCTTTGTATAAATGATCATGTAAGACCTCATTAATCAACTTCATAAATACAGCTGGGGTCCCCTGCAGTCCAAATGGCATGACTTTGAACTGGTAGCTTCCCAAAGGGCAGTTGAAGGCTGTCTTCCACTCATCCCCCTCCTTTATTCTCACCCAGTAATATGCTTCTCTCAGGTCTAATTTAGGGAAGACACTTCCCTTTGCCAGGTGGGTTACTAAGTCCTTCAGGAGGGGGAGAGGGTATTTATTTTCCACACTCACAGCATTGAGACCCTTTATGCAGAGACAAAAAGACCCATCTTTTTTTTCTTTGAACAACACAGGGGTTCTCACCATAGACTTGGCCCATTTGATGAATCCCCTCACTAGGTTTGTATCCACATATTGCTGCATCTCCTCCATTTCAAGGGGGGACATAGCATACATTCTTGGTCATGGAAGTTTGGCACCCAGCAACAGTTCAATGGAACAATCATTGAGCTGGTGAGGAGGCAAGGTATTGCGTTCTTTTTCACTAAATGCCTCCTCTAGATCCCAGTACTCACTGGGGATGAGCAGCTCACCTGGGGGCTGTAAGGCAGCCATGTGCGCTCGCTCATTGGGTGGGCTAAAATCCCCTGTAACATCTGTTGAATCAATGGGGGGATCAGGCCTATAGGTAGTCCCACAGTTCTCATTCCTTTCTCCCACCAGATAATTGGCTTCCATTTCTCTAACCAGGCTAGCCCTAGGATCACAGCCTCAGTCATTTTTGGAACCACCAGGAAGCAAATAAACTCCCAGTGCTCGCCTATTTCTAGGTGTAATGACTCCATTAATTGCATGACCAAAGTCCTTTCCATTAGGGAGCCATCGGCTTGCTCAAACCTCACAGGTGTGGAGAGCAGGTTAGCCCGTATGCCCAGTCTTAGGGCAAATGACAGGCTAATGATGCATTGGGAGCAGCCAGTATCGACTAGTACTTTCAAGTCTACTTGTGCCTCTGATTTAGGGATTATGAGTTTAGCAGGCAATGAAAAAGGTGGGACGTGTCAAATCACCATCAGGTCATTCTCCCTTTCATCTCACTGTCAAAGCTGGGTAGAGTGTTGGACTTTCTCTTGGTGGCTGCTATGCAGGTCTCCTCGTTGCTGGTTCCAGTCTACTCTGCTGTAGCAGGTAGGGGACTGGACAGTTCGCTGCTCGATATCCCTGCTGTCCGCATCGAAAGCACTTGATTGGAAGGCCTGTAGGTGGCCTAGGTTTTTCAGCAGTAGCAGTAGTTGGAGGTTTCTGGGGTGGTGGTTGTCTTTTGGGTTCTGGCTTTGGCACAGCTTCAGGTGGGAGAGGCTTCTTATAGCAGGCGAGCTAGACATCTAATTTTACCGCTGTCTGGTACCATTCTTGCAGCTGGTCAGGTACAGCTTGGTAGATGCAGGCCTGAGAAAGGTGGTCATCCAACCCTTCCCTGAAATGATGAATTATCGATTGCTCAGGCCATTTGTCTATCCGAGTGGCAATCTTGTGAAACTCCCGCACGTACTCCAGGGCAGGCTGGTCAGTTTGTTTTATCTTGTGGATTTGTTCTTCTGCTTTGAGGGCAATGGATGGGTACTCAAATCTTTCTCTCAGCCCTAGGAGGAAAATAATAATAATAAACCTTTATTGTCAAAGTACAACATGTGTACATTGAGATTAGCTGAGCCTCCCCCCGTGCTCTCTCTCCCCCCAACACACAGTGACAACAAACCCTCCATCCTACCACACTATGTGAACCAACTACACCACACACCGGCCTCCCAAGTCAATTCTGCATAAGATTATGTCCCATTTAAAAGCCTAACAGCCCACGGATAAAAGCTATTTTTCAGCCTGTTGGTACGGCTGGCTATATTCCTGTATCTCCTACCCAATGGTAGGAGAGTAAAGAGATACCGTCCAGGGTGTGAGTTATCCCTGAGAATCTTCCTTACTCTTCCAAGGCAACAAGCCCTGGCGATGACATCCAGTGGTGTCAGTGGTGGGGGTCCTTCAATTCAGGGGCTTTCTCATTATATAAATTGTTTAACCATTCGGATGCTTCTCCCTCTAGGCTGGATGCAATCACATGGACCATAGCACCTGGGTCCAGGTAGAGATAGGCCCAGCGATTCAAATGAGAGCATACTTGGTTGAGGGGAAAAAATCAGTTTCTCTGGGTCCCCATTGAAGGTTGCTCTGAAGGGTGGGGCCATCATTGGTTGCTGGGCCCCCCATCCTGGTCATTGATTCAATGGCTGCCAGGGGCTCTACTGCTGGTGACCCCATCCTGGTTGTTGATTCAATGGCTGCCAGGGACCCCACTGCTGTTGTTGTGCCCCCAGTTTTTATTTTTATTTATTTTTATTTTAATCCCATTTATATCCCGCCCTTCTCCGAAGACTCAGGGCGGCTTACAAGCTTAGCAGTAGCCTTCATTCTATGTATATGCCTGCTTATTAGGGCTTTTGGGGCCCCCCAAGCAGCATTATTACAAAGTCAGCTTATTGCCCCCAACAATCTGGGTCCTCATTTTACCTACCTCGGAAGGATGGAAGGCTGAGTCAACCTTGAGCCTGGTGGGACGCGAACCTGCACTAATTGCAGGCAGCTGGTGTTACTTAAGGAGGCATTAGCCCACTGCTCCACCAAGCACCAGTTGCTGGCGACCCTGTTGATGTTACTGTATGCTCAGGGGTTGGACGTTCAGGCCCTGCTGCTACCCCCCCTTGCTGTGGTTGTCTGAGGGGAGGCTGCTGATGGCCAGCGGGAAGTCATAGCACCACCTACTGCTGTAGGCCCCTCAACGGTTGTTGGATAGATGCGGGTTGCTGTCATCTACTCTGTTGTTGGTCTGCAGGGAATTGTGGTACCCTCTGCTGCTGATCTTCTAGGAGACGTGTTAGCCACAATTGTTGTGGTGCCTCTCTCAATTGCAGGCCCCTCAGTGGTTGCTTGGCGCTTGGGGGTGGTGACCAGCCTCCATGGAGTTGTCGTCCTCCAACTAACTGTTGCTGTCCACGCTTCTGCATCACCCCAAGCTGTTGCAAGGCCTCTGTTAGCTGATTTAAGCCCAGAGGTTGTTGCCCCTCCTTCTGTGGGGGTTGCCATACTCCCCACTGCTGCGGGGGTCCTAGGTCCTCTTCCTCTGTGGTACTGGAGGCCCTAGCATGGGACTCCAGGGGTGGGAGGGCTGTTAGCTCTGTGAAAGGGGGGCTGGGGGCCTCTCTCAGCAGGAGCTGTTCTGCGCTCCTCACTTCTAGCTCTTCAAACCTTTCTGCTAGATAGTCAATTGATTGGCTATGGGCTGCAGACGGATATTTCCACTCACCCAAGTATTCAGTCTCAGATGGCCTGGCAGCTCCCCACCAGTCTGGGGAAAGCTATGTGCAGGAGTCTCTTTGTTGTCGCTCCACCTCCTCTGTTTCTGAAGCCCTTGGGGATGGCAAGGCCATTTCAAGGCGTCTGGAGTCTCCACTGGGCTTAATCCACTCTGACAACCAAACCAATTCCCCTGGTTGTTTGGGTCTAGCTCCCAGCTGGGAGGATTGCTGAATCTCTTTTCCTACCGGCTTCTTCGCTGTCCCTTCCCCCTCTGTGGTGGCTGCTGGTGCCAGGGAGCTGGCTTCAGGCAATTTTACTCCCTCCATTATGGGATCTGCCCCAACTCTTTGTCAGACTGTCTCCCAAACTTGGAGACAGCGACAGGAATTCAGGACCCCCTAGTTAGTTTTTAAAGTTGGCAGATTCCAGCTTGATGTCAAGTTTCCGACGGATGAGCTCTTCAAAGAACTCTGAGGCATTGTTTACCTTAAAGTCTTTTATTAGAGCCATATAACATCGGCAATACTTGGGAGAAACTGGAATCTAAATTCCCCTCACCTAAGCACAATAATATTAAAACACAATTCCCTCCTTTCGTTGCTGTCATTAATCACATTCTCCAATTAGTTTGAAGGGTTAATTCTCCCTCCTTAGCGTAACCCCCCAGTTCTTTCTTATTGTCTCTTATTATATTCAACCTTGAAACTATTCCGCTACTGTTATTATGTCTAACTAATTTCTCATACATTCTTCCTTCCCCCTCCCTTCTTCAACTAACCTTAACTCTTAAAGTGATACACAAGTAGAAATATGAAATAGTTGCTTCTTCATCTTTTGTCAAAGCAAGAACATCTGATGTTAGCAGCGTTGACATATAGCTTCATGGAACATTCATGATTCTCAACAAACATTTTGTTTTTAATCATACCATAATGATGTTTAGGATACTAAATATGTATTTTGGGTTTTTCCCATTTAGTCAAACAACTTGATAAATACAAAAAATAGTATTTACCTTCCTCATAGATATAAATTATAGCTGCTGTTGGAGCATTTCTTAGAGTTTAAGTAATCTTTTTTTATAATAAAAAAATACAAACATAAAAAGCTAATACAAAATGAAAAAAAATATAAAAAATAAAAAGTGTAGAGAGGGAAAAGGAGGAAAGGTAAAAATTTAAAGAAAAAAAGATATATAAATAATTTCCCCTTCATCAAGACAGGTCAATAACTTACTACTTTCTCAAACAGTTCAACCGAAACTTTCTTCATCCCATATCTCATTTTATATCTATTAGCAGATAATAAAGCCTCATCATTCAATCAGCAAGTATCCATTAAAACATACAGGGCAGGGGTCCGGAGTACCTTAGGGAACACCTGCTGCCGACATCAACTTCCCTTCGCCCTGTACGTTCCCACAGAGAGGGCCTCCTCAGGGTGCCACCGATCAGAGAATGTCGATTGGTGGCCCCCAGGGGGAGATCCTTCTCTGTGGACGCCCCGGAGCTATGGAATCAGTTACCGGTTGAGCTCCAGATGGCGCCCAATCTTCGCTCCTTCCATCGCGATCTAAAGACATTCTTATTTGAACAAGCCGGCCTGGCCTGATGGGGGATTGGTGGGGTTTTTTATTCTTATTTTAATATTTGTATTTACTGTTTTTAGTGGGCATATATTTAATTCTTTTTTAACTTTTGTAACTTTGTATTTTTTATTCTTGCCCTGTTCACCGCCCTGAGTCCTTCGGGAGAAGGGCGGTATATAAATAAAATTAATAATAATAATAATAATAATAATAATAATAATAATAATAATAATAATAATAATAATAACATGCATGCACTTCCAGTTTTGCACAGTAGTGTAGCAACCGAGGGATTGTGGGGCTCCTCACCCTACAGCTGATTTCTGCCTGCCAGGGGACCCTAAATGAATTTGAAGTTGCCTCGCAGAGGCAACATAGAAGAGGGGAAGTCCTGCCGATTGCAGAGAGATGGCGATTGATCCAATCAGTTTGGAAAAGCTGTCCAGAAACCAGCAGGAGAAAGGCTAGCTTAACTTACGAGTCTAGCCCAAGCTACAAGCAACCAAAGTCAAAAAGTACTACTTCAAGCTGACTGTAAACAACGTGTTTGGAACTGTGATTTTCTCTCTTCTACTTGGAAATTGATTTCCTGGGGAAAAAAAGAAAAGAAAAACTACAAGAACCAAAAAGCCTATGAAAGTGAGAAGGAGGGGGACCTTTGCCCCACCCTCCTGCACATGAAAGAATTAAACCTTTCAGGGGGAACAGAAATATGTTGAAATGAAAAAGAATATGACTTAATTTGGATAAGTTTGAAATCGGTGGAATCTATTAAGATTTTCCTTTTATATTAGGCATGTCAAGCTGCCGGCCCGCAAGCCGGATGGATCATGCTGAAACCATGCCTACCCCATTGCCAGCAATGGGGGAAAAGTCACTATACATCATGCAACATCACATGACATCACAAGTTTGACATGTCTGTTTTATATCATGAAAATAGAAGTAAATAATTGTGTTAAGATCTGCATATGTGGGACTGATTGGGGTAGATTGCAAGGGCGACTCCGAAATATAATGTTATCATATTTTATCTATATCTTAAATTTGTATTTTATTACTATTTCATCTTAAATTGTATTTTATTTTAATCCCATTTTAAATTGTAGTTTATCAAATTCCATTTTGGATTGCTTTTATCAAGTTTTGGTGACGGTTTGTTGCTGGAACTTTGCACTTTGATATGGCCCAAGGGCTAATCAATAAAGTTGTTGTTTGTCTATTACTGAAAAGAACTGAAAGAACTGGTGCTGACATCTAGTGGTGGATGAAAATATACAACAACAGCTGCTCTATTACAGGAACTGGCAAGGCCCAGGAAAAGATAAATTTGATTCTGGTGACCTTTAATGTCTTAATAATGGAGAACAACTGTGACAAAAGAAAAAGAAAAAAGAAAACATCTTGGGCTTTCTACAAAGTGAGAATTATAAACTCTAAAAAAAAAGAATTGACCTTTCTGGATTAAAAATACTAACTCAACTGTGACTGTAAAGCTGTCTGCAGAGAAAAGAAAACCCTGATTTTTGGCTATCATGAAAAACCAGAGATCTGCAGAAAGAATATACCAAGAAAAAACAAATACTTTCCAGAAGGAGAACTATGCTATGTTGCAACTAATCCAAACAACAATAATTTCAAACCATGAGGAAATTAAACAAAACCTTGAAAATATAAATGAACACATCTCCAACTTAACTTTACAACATAAAAATTCTCAGAAAATAAAAAATAGAGAGTGAGCAGAAAAAACAGACAACCGAATATGAGGCAGAGGAGAGAGATTTTAAGATGGAATTTAAGGATACAAGGAAGTATAACTTAAACCAGATGAAAAAAAAATACAGGAAATTCTGGACCTGGAAAAGACAAACTACACTTTAAGATAAAAAAATAAGTTTGAGAATAAGAAAAAAGATTTGGCAAAATGGACTTTGCCAGAAGAATTACAAGAACGAGAGAGACAAAAAATAATAAATAAAATCAAGAAAGGAAAAAATGAAAAGATTTTCAATGAATATGAAGGGGCAAGACTTTCCTATAAAACATCTTACCTGTTTTGCCTTTTGTACCTGCAACAACACTTATAAGATTATGGGAAGATGCTTTGATTCATCAAAGTATATTGAACAGGGAAGATTTTGGGCAAAAAAAAAAATCTAAAGTGAGAATTAAGAAATTAGATGGTGGGAATTACCAGAGGGAGTATTTAAAAATTAAACATTTGTTTGAATATTAAAGAAATGGAAGAAATAAAAAGATATTAAAAATAGAAAGAAATATTAAAGAAATAAAAAGATTTTGAATATAAATGAAGATTAGTTTAAGAGGGATGAACCCCACAAGTAATATAGTATGCCTTGTTTGTTTTTTCTTTTGTGTTTGGTTTTTTGACATGAGAAATATTAAAATGTAGGGATGGTTTACATAAAAGAAATGTTTTCTCTGTTTTTTCTCCCCCCCCCCTTTTTTTTCTCTTATTTTTCTTTAAGACATGTGATGGCTTGTATGATAAAAAAGACTTAAATACTTAAGTGTAACTAATTTTGAGAAAATCTTAACCAGTAAGAATGTTTTGAATATTGTGGGGAAAACAAATTGAAATAAGAATGTAAACAGGATTTATGACAAGGCAATCAAGATGATCAATGAAAAGAAGCTTTATATTGATGTGGTTGTTATTTACAGAAACTTGAGAAAAATGTTTATATTCAATTGTCATTTATTTAAATAAGAACTGTATTAATATAAGGTTGGCAAGAGAATATTACTGGAAGAAGAGAAAAGCAACTAAAGCTACTATATGGACTACAGAATTATAGAAATTAATGGTCATTGATTGTTTTTTAAACACTAGTCCAGACAACATGATGTTTGGCAAATATTTAAAGTGTATGTTAAAAATTAATAAAACATGTTTAAAAAAACATACACATGCAATTTCATATTCCTTTCCTTTAAACAATAGGTTATCATTGTACTTTCAGGGAAAATATATCATTTTCTCCAAAACTACAACAAAAAAACCTTTTTCTCATATATTATCTCATATCTATAAACAAAGTTTAAAGCCTCATCATTCAAACTTAATCAAGAAAAAAATCCATTGCTACCAAAAGCAATATATTGAAAATCTTGATCTTTAATCCTTTCAAATAATGTCTCACAAATTAATTTGTTATCATTTTTTCTTCATCTTCTCTCAGAAACTCCTTCCCAAGTTTAACACTTTAATTTTAACACTAGAGCTTATCATTTTCTCTAACCATGCAACAACAATAACAAAACCCTGATCTTTTGTAAGTCCAGAATAAGAAAGTTGTCCAAGTCACAGTTCTGAGTAGAAATTCATATATCCAAAAACAATTTACTTTAGAAATTTAAGTGACCCTTTTACCTATTAAAACATCTACTTACTTCATCTGTAAGTCCTGGCAAATATTCTTGTAACCTTCATTTTTAAATCCCTATCCCAAACAGCCTGATTCTTAGCATTCCTATTCTATCTCCAATTCTTAAATCCGTTTTTATAATAGCAGACAATCTAAGAGAAAGTTCTGAGTTCATTGTTGCTAAATATCCTTGAATGCTTCCAAAGTTAAAATAGTTTTCTCCAGTGCTTTTTTTCTTTAAAAAAAAAAGGTGCCAGAACTCAGAGGTGCTGTCACTGAGAGCGATGCTACATCATCGCCACCCGTCCTTTGCACCCCTGCCCCTGCAGCTCGGAGCCACATGCCGCAGGGATTCCCCTCCCCACAGCCACTGTGGGGATTCCCCTCCCTGCAGTTGCCACGCCACAGCCCATGCTAAGCCCCCACCCAGAGCTGCTCCAAACCCTGACCCAGAGCTATGTTCCTTGTGGAAGTGGTCTTCGGCGCCAAACAGCCTCTTTCCAACCACATCCAGAAAAATTTGTAACAAACATTGGAATTCTCAAGGCCATGTTTGGTATTTCCCAGTAATCTGTTACTGGAAGGAAAAAGCAATCCCTGCTGCATTACTGATCCCAGAGAAACATTTGCATGTATGCAGGGATGCTTAGGGTGCCATAGTTATGGATGAGAAATATTGGTTGCAAAGTTGGCATTTCTGGATGTAATACAATATGTATATACTAGGTTAATTATTTAAAGACTGAAGTGCAACATAACTAGATTCTAAATAATCTATTTTTCAAAACACACAACAGTCTAAACAGTAAAAGTAAAGTCCAAATTAAGAATATTTCATTCTTAAGAATTGTTTAATTTAAAGTGGTTTAGTTGTAATAGATATAGATTCAAAATAGTTTTCAAGAGTGTACAAAAGATACTTTTTTTCTAGCATCAGCTAAATTAGACATATTACATTGAGAAAAATGTTTCTCATTTCTTTCCTGTTACCTTTATTGATTTCATTGCAGAGATGTTAACATAGGAAATAGATTATTTTGTTATCTAATTTTACATTCCAAAAGACAGAAGCAGATGAAAAATGTGAGGTTCTTTCCTATTGGCTTTTTTGGATTAGCTGTTTTAGATTCTAAAAGTTTAGTTCCTAAAGAAGTAACCTTGTAAATAATTTTAATGTCCTCCTCTAGTGCAGGGTAGGCAACCTTGGCTTTATTATGACTCAAGGACTTCAACTCCCAGAATTCCTGAGCCAGTATGGCTCAGCTTGGAAACCTCTCTCTTTCCCCTCAGCGTGGCTGGCTCAGGATTTCTGGGAGTTGAAGTCCACGAGTCATAAAAAAGAGCCAAGATTGCCTACTCCTTGCCAATACAGGGAGATTGTTTTTTTTTTTTTTTGCAAAAAAAAAAGGTGCTGGAACGCCATTCTGAGCGTTCTATGAGGGAAAAAAAGCCCTGGTTTTCTCCATTCTTTAATGGTGGGCCTTCTCCTTTAATTATAATCTTTGGTTTTTTCTTGTTGCTTCTAGTAACCAGCCTTCAGGGTCTTCTCTTATCATGATTTCTCTAATCCACAACATTTTCCCATGGAAAGATTTCATACACTTTAAAGACATTCTCTTTGTATACTTTTAATAGGATTTTAAACAAACCACAGGATTATTTGGATTCTTATAATTAGTTCCAAAATCTTATTTCCAGTCAATCTGGCCTCTTATCCATTTATAACTATCCAAAATACGGATAAAGGGATCATCCAATTACTGATTATTTCCAAATAAAACATTTTTTTAAGTTTAAATTTACATGAAATTTCTTTTGTTAAGGATTGAAAGAAATTGCTCAGTGTATAAAATATGTCTTTCTGAAGGTAGTTAGTATCCAAAAAGCAATTTAGAAGCCATTTCCAAAAGTGATTAAGAAAGGAAGTCTGTGAACTAATCTCCTTTGAAGGCTTCAAATTGCGGCTTGGACAAAACTGTCTCTTCTGGCTCTAAAACTTTCCAGACACCACTATTTTATGGTCTCACCATTGGAAGCATCTCTATGAAGCCCAATGGGTGATCCAGCTCCTCCCTTTTATCGGAGAACAATTTTGAGACAGCAATCTATTCATCACATCCTCATTTTGCTATGGTTATTGGCTCCATTGGAAGCAAAACTGTCTTCAGTCCACCATTGTTCCCTGGTTTAAATAATCTGATAATAATCCATATTACTAGACAATTACACTAATATAATTTTTTCTTTAATTCTGCTGGATAAAGGGTTAGTTAAAGACAAAGGTTAGAACAAAATCTATGAATTTTCTTTGAATAGCAATTATAATGCCAATAATAAAATAATAAATGTTTCAAATATATTGATATGACCATATACTTATAAAAATGTATCAAAACAAATTTGGGGATCAAGGTTTGTTATTCTTTATTCACCCTTTATTTGAGCCACCCTTTAATTTCATCCTTATAGACTCACCTGTGGGGTGATAGGAGGCATAAAAAATTAATAAATGAATAAATAAATATAAATTCATTATAGTAGTTTTTCTTGGATTTTCTTTTATATCTCTCTCAATGAAACAACTAACAATTTTGGCAAGGATTTTCACTGAAGTAGTTGGAATTTGTATAAATCTGTGTAGTATACCCAAGAAAGAAAATATTCAGTTTGTAACAGTTTTGCAACTTCTTTATCTTTCCTATATAAGCAAGGAAATTATAGTTTACTCAGTTTAAATATATTTTGAGAAGATTTTTTCTCAATATTGAATTGTTTGTACATTTAAAAGATGAATGTTCTGAAACAACATTGTACATACCCAAATATATACATGGCCTATGCAAGGCAGTCTTAACAAGTGTTTGCACTCCTGGACATTCTGGTGCAATGCAAAGCACTTTCACTTCTGAGAATATTTCCATGTTACTGGAGGATATTTAATTTAAAAAAGTATAAATTGTAGAAAAGCCACCGATTCTTAGAGCCACATTATTATCAGATAATATAGTATTTCCATGAGATAAAGGAATAATTATCTATCTTGAAAGGTAGGACTTTCCAAATGTTATTGTGGAAGCATATTATATTGACCCACTATGAGTATTGTAGTGGTTCTCTTAAATAATGACCAAGTAATTTATCTGCTTTAATAAATATTTTATAGGTACTTTCAAAAACTCTGTTATTTATGCTGCTTTGTTTCTGATCACTCAAATATTCTCAACTAAATTCACTTAAGGAGATTTTCTGAATTTTCATAACACTCATTATGCTGTTTCTAAGTTTTTTATGTTTTTTATTCATACACACACACGCATATACACACTAAGATTGTATAAATGTAAATGTAAGCTTGTTATTGCTTCATAAATTTTATTTCGTAGAAATATTCTTTATGTTCTACTTAAATTTCTCTAAAATAAGTTAGTTTAGCATATTTTAGTTTAGTTTATTTTTTTAAAAAAAGATGTACAGTAATTACATAATTGACAAAAACTGCAGGTTCTCTTAAATTCTATTCTGATGAACAAAGTTCTATATTTGCCAAGAGACTGATTAAAACTGTTGAGTTATAAGACAGGACGTTCCCTATATCCTAACTGGAAATCCTTTTCCCTAAGTCCTAAATCTTTGCTTGGATTTAGTGCACCATAAACATTGGTTTGTTGCTTACTTTTAAGTTTTAAGTAATTTAAACAGTCTTAAATAAAGAGGATAGAAAGATTTGAATGGAAATCTATAATGTTTATACTTTGTCTGAATAATTTTTAATAACTTACGTATTTGTACCTGGTGTTCTGTAGTAAGATGCTTAGCTTAAAGTCTACAATATTAAGAAAAAAAATACTATTGTATCATTGTTTTATATATTTTGTTTTCTCATGATGCTAATTTCTTAAAATTCTGTTTTCATAACTGCCATCTTTGTGGAACCAGCTTCAGAAACGGGAACGTTCTTGTAGAGCCTATGTCCAGGTATTTTCCATTTTCTCATTAAATATATTATTGTTTTGTCTGCTCTTTTTTACTAGTATTATTGTCTACTACTATTACTACAAAAAATGTAGAAAACTTAGAAAAATAGATAATTATATAGTATAGGGAATCATTAATAAAAAATAGAAAAAAGCATAATAAAAATATTGTTGAAAAGTAGAATGTATTTGAAAGTAAAGATCTGATCAGAAAAATTCCATTAACTGGACTAATTATTTCTGCAGCAACCTATTATTTAGATAATGCTACCAGCTACTACATCAATTATTATTCTTACTTGTTTTAGCTGAATAAACACAAAGTATATTTTGATTCCAGGACGAAGAATTAAACTATAAAAGCACACAGCTAATTAAAGACTGATCCAACTTAAATGTTGGTTTTTATTTATAAAGGATGATGATTACAATTGAAAGTAAAAGTGGGGGTCCATTAAGGCTAACATACATCTCATATATAAATCTCTCTGTTTATAATTTTATTGTAGAATTTTTTTGGTTCACAATCATAAATAATTTCTCTTTATTTATTAAATACTCCTGATTAATTTGGAAGGTGTTATTTTTGCTCCCATGTAACTGTTCATTTTTAAATCTTCACTAATATTTAGAAGGGGCTTGCCAAAAATGCATCTTTCTCCTCTTTCACAGGCCATGGTTGAAACAGTTAATAACCTCCTGCAGCCACAAGCTCTAAATGCATGGAGGGACCTTCCTGCCCGTGATCAGCTGCGGGCAGCCACTATGTTACTGGACACTGTGGAAGAAAGTGCCTTTGTGCTTGCAGATAACCTTCTTAAGACTGATATTGTGAGGGAGAGCACAGATAACATTCGTAAGTAGCAAATATAAATCTTCTTTCTTCAGTTGTATCTTAGTTACTGGTAATTTTTTGAGAACAAATAGTCGATCATTTGTACATCAGAGATATATGGGAAAACTCAGTTCTACAAATCTTTAATGAAAGCTGACAAATACAGTGTTAAGGAGATAGTTGTCAAAACTCGTCCTGCAACAAGCAGGGCAGGTGCCGAACACAGGAACGAGAGACTTCCGCTGCAGTCTAGAAGCACCCCCTCACCACCTCCCTGCCGTGCCCAACTCTGAAACCCCCTGTGGTCATCCACACCCGCAGCTCCTAGTCACCCAGACGACCGGGGCGGCGGCGCGGTGTCTCCAAGTCCCCAAGGCCCAGCGGACCGCGAAGGCCTCTTTCTCCCGGATGGCCCAAGCCGTCTCCGCGGTCGTTAGCTTCTTAGAGGCGTAAGCGCAGGGCCGCAATCCTCCCATTGCATGCCGTTGCAGAAGGACAGCTCCAACAGCCACGTCGCTCGCATCAGCCTGTACTACGTAGGGCAGGTCAGGGTTC
Organism: Vipera ursinii; assembly: GCF_947247035.1. Lineage (NCBI taxonomy): Eukaryota > Metazoa > Chordata > Lepidosauria > Squamata > Viperidae > Vipera > Vipera ursinii. The sequence continues at coordinate 188,851,849 of NC_139513.1, read as the reverse complement.
GGGTGTTGCAGGACGGGCTCCTTAGCAAATTGCGCCTTGAGCGCCTCAAAGGCCCGCTGGCATGTAGTGGTCCACGCAAGCTTCTGCCCTGGCCGCGGCAATGTTGCCATCTGTTTAGTCCGCAGTAGATCCGTGAGCGGCAGGGCAATGGAAGCGAAATGTGGAATAAATTGTCAATAGACGTTAGCGAAGCCCAGAAAGCTCTGCAGCTGTTTCCGGGTCCGCGGGGCCTGCCACTGTTGGATGGCCTCCACCTTCCCCGGGTCCATCTCCACCCCGTTGGAGGACACCCGATATCCCAAATAGTCCAGTCGGGGCTTGTGAACCTCACATTTGGAGAGCTTCACATATAACTGGGCGTCCCTCAGCTTGGTCAGCACACTCCGAACTAAGATGACATGCTCCTCCAGCGTGGGCGTATATATGAGGATGTCATCAAGATAGACTAGGACCCCCCGGTACAAATGGTCATGCAGGACTTGGTTAATCAACTGCATGAAGACCGCGGGGGCTCCCTGCAGTCCAAACGGCATGACCCTAAACTGAAAGCTCCCCAACGGGCAGTTGAAAGCCGTCTTCCATTCATCACCAGCTTTAATCCGGACACGGTAGTACGCCTCCCTGAGGTCTAACTTGGTGAACACCCGGCCCGTAGCCAAATGAGCTAAAAGGTCCTTCACCAAAGGGAGGGGGTACAAGTGCTCTACACATACCGCGTTAACCCCTCGATAATCAACGCACAGTCTTAGGGTCCCGTCTTTCTTCTCCCTGAACAAGACAGGGGCCGCCATCTTAGATCGAGTGGGCTGGATGAACCCCCTCCGCAGGTTCTTGTCTATGTATTGACGAAGCTCCTGCATCTCCCGGGGTGCCATTGCGTACATGCGGGGTTTCGGCAGTTTTGCCCCTGGCTCCAGTTCAATAGCGCAGTCCGTGGGGCGGTGGGGTGGCAAGGCATCACACTCCTTCTCGTCGAAGACATCTGCGAGATCGCTGTACTCCCGTGGCACCTGTGTCTCAAGCCCAGTACCCACCCCTGTGGCCCCCTCTGGCCCACCAATCTCCTCCGGGCCCATGAAGGAATGCTTTTCAGGAGGCTGGGGCCCTGTCCCGAGGCAGAGATGTCGGCATCCCCCCTCCCACCAAACCGTGGGGCCCCACCTGTCCAACCACGTAAGCCCCAGAATGACCGCCTCCGTCATAGACGGCACCACGACAAACCGGAGAGTCTCCCAGTGTGTACCCAATTCCATTCTCACCGGTGCCGTTACATGCGTAATGGGTGCTCCGCCCAAAAGGGACCCGTCTACCTGCTGAAATCGGATAGGTTTGGGGAGCCGCTGAAGGGGGATACCGGCCTCCCTTGCCATCACCAGGCTAATAAGGCAGCGCGTGCTGCCTGTATCAACCAAAGCCTTACACTCCCTCCTCTCACCTGTTCGTGGGCTTATCAATACCACAGGCAGCACAAAAGGGCACACCGGAGCGCTTACCATCGGGTCCTCCTCGTACTCGTGATCCTCAGACCCATCGGATGTGTCAGTCCGTCCATCCGCTGGGCCCACTGGACGCACCGGTGTTGATGTTCGGGGTGTCTTGTCGGCCACCTGGTACGCTGTTCTGGAGCGTTCTGCAGCTCTCCTGGGGGTCGGGACCCGCGCCACCGGAGGGTTGGGCCCCGGTCGTGGCGGAGGTAGCGGGCAGTCCACTGCCCGATGGCCCGGTTGGTCGCAGCGGAAGCAGCGGATTGTTGGACGGGGCGCCGGTAGGGGGCCGGGTTGTGTCGCCGCCGGCTCGGGTTTCCGGCTCTCGGTCTTCGGCCCCTCCGGGGTCCTCCAGGCTCCAGGGCCCACTACTGGCCTGCCCCGAGTGTCCTGCAACCCAATGTCTAGCTCCACCGCCACCCGGAACCAATCCTGAAGCCGTGCAGGAACCCCCCGCACCATACATGCCCGCCGGAGAGCTCCATCAAGACCGGCCCGGAAGTGGTGCACCAACAAGCGCTCGGGCCACGAGCGTAACCTGCCCGCAACCCTTCGGAATTCGAGCACATACTCCTCTGCCGGTCGTCCTCGCTGCCTGATGGCTAACACTTCAGCTTCCGCACGATGTAAGCGGGATACATCCTCGAAGCGGACGCGCAGGGCTTCCAGGAACAGCCCCACGTCCCCGAGCTCACGGGCGTGGTCACTGTAGAGGTCCGCTGCCCAGGTTGCAGCCTCTCCCTGAAGGCACGCGGTGACCGCCACCACCATCGCCCACTGTGATGGATAGGCATGGGCATACCCGTCCAGATGGTTAATCACCTGCCCTAGGAACATGGCCAGGCGGTCGGGATGCCCATCATAGGTTGTGGTGAGCGGTGGGGGTCCCCACACCACACCCGGACCCCAATGCCCAACAGGTGGACGGGTCTGAGCCTGGGACACCCCCACTGACCTGGGTGCCGGACGTCCAGGGCCTCGGTCAGGCGTTGGCCAAGCATCACGCCCTCCTTGTGCTCGTGTGGATGGGCCCCGAACGCCTCCCTCCCCAGGCACCTTGAACTTTGGGCTGGCCAGTCAGAAACGGGACGTTGCTGACTGACTGGGTGCCCCCCCAAGAGACCACTGTCCCGTGTCTTCTTCAGGGCCCATGGCCACCCAGGAACCGCCGTCAGGTGCCCCGACTTCTCCGAACCTGTCGCGCAGCACGTCCATAGTCTGGCTCCCGGGTGCGGTTGAATAGCTGTATTCCTCGCCGTCGTCATCGGTCAGCCGACGCTCCCTCCAACCCAGTGGAGCCCCACCGGGCCGGCCCGTTCGTCCTTGCTCGAGCCCCGTGCGCCCCAGGATCGAGCTCAGCCACCACTCCCCCCCCTGGGTCTGGCTACTAGCACCCTGGGACTCCACCGCAGGGTCAGTTGGTGGCACTTCCCGCACGTTAGGCCTTACAGCAGGCTGGACGTCCTCCACGTCCCTCTCCGCAGGGGTTGTCGCCTCCGCCCCGGCCACGCCAGCCTCCTCCGATGCAGTCTCCAAAGCGGCCCCTTGCACACCCTCTGCCATGGCGCACAAACGGAACATAGCAGAAAGGCAGTAAGGCCGCAATGCTAAGAAAACGCTGGCTTTCTGTCAAAACTCGTCCTGCAACAAGCAGGGCAGGTGCCGAACACAGGAACGAGAGACTTCTGCTGCAGTCTAGAAGCACTTTATTCTTCAGAGCAACAGCCGCAACAAGAAACAAAGCCAGCGTTGGCCGCTATCCGCAGCCAATGCTATTATATACACACCTGAAACCCCCACCCATACTCCACCCAAACACGCCCACGCCCTCCCATTCCCTATAACTTCCCCACCCCACCCCTACAAGTCCCTTTGCCCGTCGCCCAACCAGGTAAGCCTCCTCCCGTGCGTTGCCGTCACCGTGCTCCACCCCCTCACCACCTCCCTGCCGTTCCCAACTCTGAAACCCCCTGTGGTCATCCACACCCGCAGCTCCTAGCCACCCAGGCACCGCGGCGGGAAGGGGCTTGTCTCCCAACGAACCCGCCGTAGGTCCTGAACCCCCCCAGTCCGCCGTGAGTGGGCCCGAACCTCCGCCGGTCAGCTGTGCGGAAGAAGACGACCGGGGCGGCGGCGCGGCCTCCCGAGCTCTCCGGGTCGCCGACGCGCCGCCAGGCAAAGTCAGCTGTTGTGCGGCGGGGAAGGAGAACGGCTGAAGCGGCGGCGCGGCCTCCCGAGCCTTCCGGGCCGCCGACGCGCCGCCAGGCGCAGTCAGCTGTTGTGCGGCGACGGACGAGGGCGGTCGAAGCGGCGGCGCGGCCCCTGGAGTCTCCCGGGCTGCTACAGAGCCGGCCCCAACCGGCACGATCCCAGGAGCCTCGCAGTCCGCCGGGGAGGCAGGCAGGTCGAGCAGGCGGCAGGCGGGGGTTGCCAGGGAGGTGGAGGGACCCCCCCTCGAGTGTCGGGCTCCCAAGGCCCGACAATAGTGTTATGTGTTGTATTCTAGCTGGAATGAATGTTATATGACAATCCCTGCTTAGTGAAAATGTCAAACATATTTTCATGGGTTATAGAAACCATTAATAAGATCAGTGACATTTCTCAATAGCATTCTGCACATTTCTAAAAGGAGGTCTCATCATACTTACTTGCTGTTTTGCTTTATTTAACTAGCATAGGTAATATGATACAAAATACATTAGGTAAATTCATTCAGTAGACTAACAGTTTACTGTTATCAAGAATGAAGGTATATCCAATAAGCAAACAAGTAACACGGTAGATTCTTTGTAAATTATATTTATTGAAAAGGTAAAATACAAATGCCAATGCAGTCATAGGCTGCATTAATAGAGGGATAGAATCAAGATGACATGAACCATTAGTACCATTTCACTTGGAATATTGCATCCATTTTTGATCGCCATGATATAAAAAAAGATATTGAGACTCTAGAAAGAGTGCAGAGAAGACCAATAAAGATGATTAGGGGACTGGAGACTAAAACATATAAAGTTGTTGGAATTGGGTATGTGTAGTGTAATGAAAAGAAGGAATAAGGGTGACATGATAGCAGTGTTCCAATATCTCAGGGGCTGCCACAAAGAAGAGTGAGTCAAGCAATTCTCCAAAGCACCTGAAGGCAGGACAAGAAGCAACAGATGGAAACTAATCAAGGAGAGAGCCAATCTAGGACTAAGGAGAAATTTCCTAACAGTTAGAACAATTAATCAGAGGAATGGCTTCCAGAAGTTGTTGATGCTCCATCACTGGAGGTTTTAAGAAGAGATTGGACAACCATTTGTCTGAAATGTTATAGGGTTTCCTGCTTGAGCAGGGCATTGGACTAGAAGTCCTCCAAGGTCCCTTCCAATTCTTTTATTCTGTCTGCTAAACAGTAAATAAATGAATAAATGACATTAGACTTGAGTAATGGCTTATTGTTTCTATCCTATCTGTTACACATGGACTGATGCATTCAGAAATTGGAGTATTGCACTATTTTCCCTGCAGTAAAATTCATGTTAAGCACCAAAGTGAACTGAAGTAAATGTTGTCTTACAGTCTCATTATGGTGGGGGTGAGCAGTGAAGAGGTTTCTGGGAGGAATGAACAAATAACATTGAGTGTTTATGCAAAGAATATATAATGAACCAAACCATGAAATTACAACAAGCAGGCAGCAGCAATATGAGAGGATGCTGGAAGTAGTGGTAACATACTGCACAAGAGAAGACAATAGTAAACAACCCTCTGCACAATAAAACCGCATTAACAAACAAGATAAATTGATGATGATGTAGTACTGGATTTTGGACCTCTCAAGCTGGAGGCCATTCAGTGTGCTACCAGGAAGAGCTGAAGATGGTGCAATAGATTAAAGCCATCTATTTACTGATGTTAGCATGCAGGAAAATAAAATTAAATCTGCATAGACAGAATTACAGTGAGAACATGGAAAGTAAGAAGCATGAATAAGAGAAAACTCAACACAGTGAAAGACTAAATGAATCAAATACACATTAATGTCTTAGATAGTAGTGCATTGAAATGGGCTAGAATTTAACACTTTGCTAAAAAGATCATAAATCATAGTGTTGCTTGCTTCCAAAGCTAGAAAGCATAAAGCAAGGCAGTATATGCACTTAATGATCAAATAATATTGCTTAGACTTTGCATATAACTCTTTAATACAGATAGTTTTCAAGTTAAGACAGACACTTACTGATGGTTCAAAGTTAGAACACCCCTTCTCCCAAAAATAGTTATGACCCTGTCCCAAAGTTATGTATGTTGCAACACCACTGCGGTCATTTGCCCTTATGACTGACCACAGAGATGCTGCAGCATGTTCCCTGCCTATTTCTCCCACAGGGACTGGGCCTGCTTTGCTAGCCCACTTAGTTCCACATGCTCCTCCCAACCCCATCACTGATTGCTCACTTACCTTACAAAGATCTCCAGAGTTCAAGATGCTGGGATAGGGAAGGAGAATACACTGGGCCATGTAGCAGAAAAGTGGCCGTCTTTTTCTCAGACACTGGCAAAGCTGTTTTCCTTTCGTTGCTAGATGATAGCCTACCCTGTCCCACACCATTAGCTCCATTAGTCTTACACTAGCGGAATTAATGGTGGGGGAGGGAAGGCATGCAGCCAACAGCAAAACTCTCTATCTTGCAGGCCTCTCTCCTCTTTGCAAAAGCATTTTTGCGAAGAGGTGAGAGGCATGTATGAATGTGAGATCTACTGCATTCTTTTGTATGGATGCTTGAGTAGAGGAAAGGAGAACATGTGGATATTTAAAGTAGGAGATGAAAAGGATCAAGTCAGTGACCATAGAATATGCCCATCATAAATTGATGCCCACCTGATGTTTTGCACTACTGGTTTAAATCAGAGACAGCATTGCTATAGTAACCTGAGAAGGTGGAAATTGTACTTCAAAATATCAAGCAATGATAATATGTTACAGCAGGGGTATCAAACTGCTGGCCCACAGGCCAGTTGCATCATGCGGAGGCCACGCCCACCCAGCTCCAGCAATGTGAAAAAAGTTGTGATATGTTGCGATATGTCACATGATGCAGTGAGTTTGACACCCGTGTTTTACAGCGTATTGCTACTAAGTACCTTTACCACAGAAGCATGCACAGTTCTGATATTTTTTCCTTGTAAACTGTCCAAAGTCACAGGTGAAAAGGGTGATGTAGAAATTAGATAGATAGATAGATAGATAGATAGATAGATAGATAGATAGATAGATAGATAGATAGATAGATAGATAGATGATAGATTCACTGAGTTAGTAACTAATGTATTTTTGCACTTCAATTGAACCATTTCTATGCCCATGTTTCCTGTATCTTCATTTTATAAGTACCAAAACTATTTTTAAAAGAAAATTGATGTCCCCTTTCTCTACTGAGGTAATTTTTACCATGTTTATTGAGAAGAAGAGACTGCAATAACATCTTTAAAAGAATCCTTGATACATGATATTTCAACAAACATACCATTTGGTAGAGGATTTTCTAAATGAGTTTAGGTTTTAATGCCGGACCTGGAATGGAACTATATTTAGGAGATTTCAGCAGATATTATTTAAAAATGAATTTGGCTGTGTCATAAATATATCTTGAACTTTTGAATCTAGAACCAGTTGAAGTGGCATGTGTTAATTATGATACATTTCAGGCCAGCTGTCAATTGTATGCTTACATTTGCTGAGACATGGCATTCCAATAGCTACAATCAGCTATTCTGTGGTTACAGACTGAATCAGTGAGGCCATTAGTTTCTGGGACAGTAGTAGAGGCCACTAATGATTTAATCATGGACTGTTAAAATACAATGCAGTGTCAGAGTTCAATGAGCTCTTCTTTACCCCGTTGTGTCCGAAACATTTCCCTCAGGCTACATGGCCTGATAATTTGGTCTCAGGTGGCTCATGTCCCAAGAACATTATTAAACGTGAATACTATAATTGCTAGATGCCAAGTTAAAGGAGAGGTCATTGGAAAAAAATATGCCAATGGTCTCCTCGTTAACCTTATTTCAATACTTGGAGAAAAGGTACCAGTTTGCCAGATTTGTCTGTTGCAATACCTGGAATTAGCTTCTTTCCAAGACTTAATTAATAAATCAAACAATCAATTAATTAACTGATCAGGAAGAGTCTGATTAGTTATTTAATTCATTCCTAATAAAAATGCATTCATATATATATATCCAGCTGTATTGAGTGTGGACATAATTTTGTATGCAGTACATCCCATATAATATTTTATTTATTTTTATTGCAAACATATAATATATTTTATTTCCCTTTTGTATGGATTATACCTGCGGTGGCTTTTTTCCTGCTTTTCTTTTTTATTAGTTTATATTATAAACTTCCATTTTTGTGCATAAAGTAATTTTGCTGCCATCAACTTATAGAAATATCAGAGTTCCATTTTTTCCCCCAAGTCTTTTTCCATTAAACCCAAAAGAAAAGTTTCTGGTTTTATTCTAATATTCACTTTATGAATCTTCTGTATTAGAATATGAATCCTACTGCAATATTTCTTTGCTTTATCCCATGTCTACCATATAATATTTTTATAAAATTGAGTGATGGAAGAGCCCATCATTCTAAACTCCTTGTTCCATACAAGAATCCAACTTAAAGCACACCCAAAAGATAGTTGTTTAGGCTCTATTTGGACATATTTGGTGAGGGGGAATTCAACATCTTTCCAATTATTAACACTTAAAGGATGTTTTCTTTCCCTAACATTTAATCAAAACTTATTTTTTTTATAACTCATACCCATTGCTCTTTGTCCAGCCCTTTACATCTTTTCACGTATTTGAAGAGAGCCACCAAGTCAGTATTCCAGGTTCGATCTGTTACAAAATAGAGTCAAGTCATTCCCATGATTCAGACATTGTGCTTCATTTGATCTTAAAATTTCATTTCCCTTTCTTCTAATCACACCACATTGCCAACTCATTTTCCGGTTGTAATTAAGTATTGGTCGTAGAAACATGAACTGGTTGGCCCCAGTCATGGCCACTCTTTTCACTTATAAAATTTTTTCTTTCCTGATCACTGAAGACTAAAGTAGATCAATCATGATATGCAAAAAAGAAAAAGAGACAAGAAGGATCAAGTTAACTTCTACCACATCAGCTGGATGGTGCAGGATAATATTGTGGTAGAAGAATAAGCAGAGGAGGGTCAACAAAAGTTCAGTGTTCTATTTTTGTCTACCTGATGGAAAAATATATCAGTCGTCCACACAGAACCTTCTACAATGTCTTGATTGGTTTAAATACAGATGTTATTCAATCTCTTAGAACCAGGCTCTGGAAGAAGTAGCTTGTTCTTCTATTGATGCTTTTTGCTATCAATTATGAAATTACATAAGATGGAATCAAGTTCATTGTCATGCTTCAGACAAGTGGTCCCCAACCTTTGTGGCTTGGCAGCCCAGCTTGGTGGTAGGAGGGGAACTGGGTCACGCAAGCCCAGTTCCAAATAGGCCATTCCCCGGTAGTCCAGCCACTCATGCAGCCCAATTCCGAGTAGGCCACAGCCCGGTAGTGGGCTACAACCCAGGGGTTGGGGATCCCTGCTTTAGGGTACCTATAATGTGCATTCATAAAGAGGTGGTTGTGCAAGGTTGCTTTTTGGTGCCCCTACTTCTTAGATCTTATATTTGTTCAGTGGTATAGGTTTTGATAAAACCTCAGTTTCCCCACTACCAGCCATGCTCAGCAGTAGACCTGTTTTTGGCCTATCTGTTTAATAGATTTATATGGCTGCCCATCTCATATACGTAATGCAAGGCAGTGAACAAGTAAAACAAATAAAAATACAGTAAAACCAGGATTTAAAAAACAGGAGCTGCCAAGAAACTTCATAACTTCCTACATACTCAGAATTTTATAAGTGGACAGTGCAGCTCCTTTTAGCATATATGGTTTTGAGATGCGGCCTCTGTACTCTTGTCCATTATTGCAGTGAGGAACTAATCATTAGCTAAAACAAAACTAAAATAGACAAAAGATATGTTCTATCTATCATTCCTAGAAAATCAAAAGCTTCAGAATTTATCAAATTAAGGTTTTTAAATACTTGGACATATCCTTCCAAACCATGATAATCTGGTGTCATCAGCAAAGAGATGTTACCACTAGGACATATAATCTCTGAAATGCAGTTCTGCATATTACTGTCACAGCAATAACCATATTCCAGATGCAATGGAAGTCATCAGAGCCAGGATCATTAGCCACCTGTTTTATATACATAGGTGCTTTTCTATTCCAATAAAGCTCTAGAGATGTTGTTCAATCAAAAATTTTAGAGCTTGTGGCAAGTGTCCCATTCTGTACCAGATTCCTTTCTGAGACTGGAATCTAGCCTAGCTATCATGTGCAGTTGCTGCTATTGGAATAAAATTTCCTATTTTTGGTCTTGTTTTGGCAACTCTGTGGCCATCGTGTGGGACAATTTTATCTGATCCAAATTGATGATACAAAGGGCCTTCAACACTGACATTCAGAGTGACCTAAGCAAAACCCAATTCCATTATGGACAGGACTTATTTGGGAGCTATTGTCTTGTAGAAAAGTTTTCATTTTTGCCATTCATTAATGCCTCTGAACAAAATATATTTTGCACCTGTTCAATAAAATGTGTTTCTATTTCCATATGCCCTGATAACATTACCTAATATTTTCTTAATCCATTCTCATGCCAGTTCAGAGGAGAAAACCTTTCTAGTGTTAGCTAATAACTCACCAATTATCTGCTATGTTTTGGGGCCATCATCAGGTTTCATATCATAGCAAGCAGTCAGCCTGGGATCAGATTAATTCACTACTAAAACAAGAGAGCTGGAAATAGTTCCTTCTGCCCCAAAGATAATGTTGTAGTCTTGACTTATACCAGGTTGGTGGGAGAAAGCAGTGCAAAGTTTGAACTTTGATTTCATTATAAATAAAACTTTAACTTGGTACATGAGAACCATTTGAATTATTTTGTTAGCTTTCCTACAATGAATTAACTCATCAGATTGCCATCTTGTTAAATATATATAATTTGTAATATTGAGAGAAACTAGTTGACTTCTCCAGCAATTTATTCTATAGAAATATCCTATGTAGACTATATGGTTCTGTCAGCCAGGATGAGTTGAATCTGTATTCTTATTCAGTGTGATGGATAGTTGCTAAGGAGAAGAATTAGTTTTACTGCATATGATTGGGATAAAACTATGAGCCTTCTTTTTGCCGGATCAAACGAAGAGTTGCCCAGTTGTAATAAGAATGTTATTGAATATCTGAAATATGTGGAAACACAATTTCTATAGAAAGCTGACAGAGTCTTTGGAACAAAATGTTGCCTTATATGTAAATTATGACATTCTGATATGGATTGGTTTGATTATTTTTCTTGTGTTTAAGTCTAAAATGATAAATTATAACTTGTATGGTGCTCATAAAACTAAGCTCCTTTTGAAACAGATTTTATCCTTTGGAGAAGTACGGCTAATGCTGCAGATAAAGGGATATCATTCTGTCATGCCAAAAAGACAACCCTCCTATATTGCTTAAGATTCAAAAATACAGAAGACATTGCCACATTGAGCTTTATATGCAAGGAAATTTCTATATCACAGAACCTGAATATAAGCATGTTTAATGAATTCTCTCTGCCTTGCAAAAGTTTGTGTTCATTTGCCAACTAAGCATCTAAGAAAAAGAATATCACTAACTTTTTTTGTCCTTCGGCTGTCACTACATCCGTGCTTATGTTTCAGGGGGTGAAATTCTTGCTAGAAATTGACTTCCTTCTTCCAGCCAATTTTCCCATGTCCAATTTCCAATTTGCAATGGAAAAAAATTGTTGAAAGGTAATATTTGGTGAGCTCCACACACTCCCTACTGTTTTGGTAAATGTCGAACAATATACAGTGTCTGTGTGTGTGTGTGTGTGTATGTGTGTGTGTGTGTGTGTACTATTTAACCCCTCTATTTAAGGCACATTGATTTGAACAAACTGTTCTTTCTCCTCTTATCGTATAATGCATTATCAATACGTTGCATTTACACACATTCCATTTTTCATACTAATAGAGCTGGAAGTTGCAAGGCTAAGCACAGATGGAAACCTGGAAGATCTTAAATTTCCACAGAATACTGGCTTTGGCAGCACCATCCAGCTGTCAGCAAACACACTGAAGCAGAACGGTCGAAATGGTAAGCTCAGCTCTTCAGTGATGGTTTTGGGAATGTAGAAATCTTTTCTGTTAAGTTTAAATCATAGTACTTTCACTATCTTTCTTGCTATAACACATTATTAATGTAAGTCAAATTGCTTTATTGAATCAAGCAGACAAAATAAAAATGGCTGAATCCTCAGAACAAAGTCTCCGGATCCTTAGTTGCCCTGGTCTCCAGTAGTAGCAGCAGCTGCTGCTGCTAAATACCAGGTCAGCCTGCAACAAGTTTTACCCCATCTGAGACATATTGTACATGAGAGGGCTGGGCTGGCATAAATAACTGAGATTGGATAGAATGGAGCTGGAAGGGATCTTGGAGGTCTTCTAGTCCAGCCCCCCATCTCACACAAGTGACTGTCTAGCCTCTTTTTTAAAATCTCCAGTGATGGAGTGCCGACAATTTCTTGGGGCAAGCTGTTCTACTGGTTAATTGTCCTCACTGTCAAGAAGTTTCTCCTTAATTCCAGGTTGCTTCTCTCTTTGATCAGTTTCCAACCATTGTTTCTCGTCCTTCCATCTAGTGCTTTGATGAATAAGGTGACCCCCTCTTCTTTGTGGCAGCCCAGCAAATACTGGAATACTGCTATCGTGTCTCCCCTATTTCTTCTTTTCTTTATACTAGCCCACGGGTCGGCAAACCACGGCTCTGGAGCCACATATGCGGCTCTTTCAGACTTCTCCTACGGCTCCCAGCCATTTGCAGAGAGAGAGAATGTGTAACTCATCTGTTCTCTGAGAAGCTGACAAGCTTATTGGGCGGGGCTCCTGCCTTTGCTGCATCTCCACAGGAAGCAGTAGAAAGCAGGGCAGGAGAGCCAGCCCAATAAGAATGTGTGTCAGGTTGTCCAGAACAGCGTGAAGCCAGCTTGCCAGGTGAGCAGAAGGTCGGAGAGAGGCAGAGAGAGAGGGGGGAGGAGAGAGAGAGAGAGAGAGAGAACTCATGAACAGCAGCTTCTATTTCTTTTTAATTAAACTCTTCAATCAAGTTGCCCCCCTTGTGTGCATGCCCGCGTGCAAGAGTTTTGCGGCTCCCAGTGGTTTTTTTCCCTCTGGGAAATGGGTCCAAGTGGCTGTTTGAGTGTTTAAGGTTGCCGACCACTGGATTAGCCAAACCCAAGTCCTGCAGCCATTCTTAATATGTTTTAGTCTCTAGGCCTTTGATCATCTTAGTTGCTCTTCTCTGAATTTTTTTCAAACTCTTAACATCTTTTTTGTGAAATGGTGACCAAAATTAGCTGCAGTATTCCCCCCGAGGATGATGACTTCCTCCTTCTGAGTCAGCTTCTCCACTGGGACTTCATGGGACTTTGCTCTGGCTCCAGCTGCCAGGACCGCACTTTCCACAAAAGTAGCAGCCTGCATCTCATCTGCTGCAGCTACCCCCAGGCTCTGGATTGATTCTTTTCCATCTCTGCATCTTCCCTGAGTCTTTGTCATCCTCCCAAGGTTTGGGTAGGTGACCAGGGCTCAGGACCCCATGGATAAATGAAATTTGGAGTCTTGGTTTAATGTCATGGTTCTGATAGATGAGACCAGAAGAAATAAGAATTCTGAGGCAATTGCTTTTCTCAAAGAACAATTTTAATAGCTACATAATATCAGCACGAATAAAGGTGAAACCAAGACTGAAAGTTACCCCCCAAAAAAAGGTTACAAAGTAAAAGTTGAACTCCCCACCCATTGATGTGTCATAAATCACTATCCCCACTTTTTTATTATCCATGATTTCTGTTGCAAGTCTTTGTTTGTTCTGAGCGTTTGCTTTCGTGACTTCATCTTTGCATCTTCTGGCTGTCTGCTGATAATCAGCCTTACTTATGTGCCCCTCTTTCCATTTTTTGTGTTTGTCCTTTTTGTCTTTCAGTTTGTCAGAGAGATATTTTTGCAGTCATGCAGATTTCTTCTTGAATTTCTTGTTTTTCTTTTTTCAGTAGTATTGTGCTGGTCTGGGCTTTTATGATTGCATTTTTCAGAGTTCCCCATGCTTCTTGGGTTGTTTTTCCCTTTAGGATTTTCATCCATGGTATCTTTCCTAAGTTCTCTCTAAGTTTGTTAAAGTCAGCTCTTTTGAAGTTTAAGACACTGGTTGGACTGTTTTCTGTTCCTAGTGTTTGCGTTATATTAAATTCCAGTATGACATGGTCACTTTTGCCAAGGTTCCGGCAACTTCAACTTTTATCATTTCTTCTCTATTAATTAGAATTAAGTCCAGTATGGCTTTACATCTAGTTCCCTCCTCTATCTTTTGGATGACAAAGTTGTCAGCTAGGTTGGTTAGGAATCTGTTTGATCTCACACTCGATGTAGAGTTTGTCTTCCAATTGATATCTGGATAGTTGAAGTTTCCCATTACTACTGTGGTATGCTTCCTACATACATTTGTTAGCTGGTTGGCAAAGAGTTCATCTATTTCTTCTGATTGGTTGGGTGGCCTGTAATATACACCTATGTTAATGTCACTTTTTTTTCTCTTTTATATTGACCCATATACATTCTGGAGAGATTTTATCTTGGATCATATGCATTTCTGTAGTTATGTAGTGTTCCCTTACATATAATGCAACTCCCCCTCCTCTTTTTGCAGACCTGTTTCTTTTGAACAATTTGTATCCATCCATCAGTCCCTTCCATTCATGGGTTTCGTCCCACCAGGTTTCTGTAATGCCAACTATGTCATACCCTCCATCGTGTACTATTGCTCCTAGTTCGCCCTGTTTGTTCCCCAAGCTTTGAGCATTTGTATGTAAGCATTTAAGACTTTTATGCCTGTTCATGAGCATGTTTCCTGCATCTCCTGATTGTTGTTTGGATTTTTCTTTTTTCTCATCTCTGCCTACCTCATTGTTTGATTTGTTTTATTGGGATTTATGATTGGTTTTGGGTTCTAGAGATTGTAAAGATTGGTCACCCTGCCCCCTCTATTTTAGTTTAAAGCCCTCCTGATGAGTTGGGCCAGTCTTCTGAGTACATTTTTCCCTGTTTTCATGAGGTGCAACCCATCCCTTGCCAGGAGTCCTTCATATAGGAAATGCAGTCCATGATCCAGGAAACCAAAGTTTTCTTGGCAACACCAACCTTTTAGCCAATGGTTTATTTCTAGAATTCTTTTTTTTCCCTCAATGGGTGTTGGCCTTTCATTGGGAGTACTGATGAGAACACTACTTGTACTCCTAGCTTCTTAACTTTATGCCTAGTTGTTTGTAATCTCTCACTATTGTACTTAGGTTCTTTGTTGTGTCATTTGTCCCAATGTGGAGGAGGAGGAAAGGGTAGTAATCAGTAGGCCTAATTATTTTGGTTAGGTTCTCGGCCACATCTTTGATTTTTGCTCCAGGGAGACAACATACCTCCCTGGATTGTAAGTCCGGTCTGTAGATGGCTGGTTCCATTCCTTTGAGAATAGTATCTCCTATTACCAACCAACACTTGCCTTCCTTTTGGGGGGGCTGCAGTCTGAGGTGCTTTTCTGTTTATCTCTGGTGTGTTTGTTGATGTGACATTTTTTAGGGAAATTTGAAGTGACTTTTTTAGGGATATTTGAAGTTGTTTCTTTCAATGTTTTCTTTGATGGGGAGGCTGTGGGTCTGTGTGTTTCCACCTAAGGCAGGCATGTCAAACTGCCGGCCCGTAGACTGGATGCATCACACCAAAACCATGTCCACCCCATTGCCGGCAATGGGGGAAAAGTCACAATATGTCATGTGACATCACGTGATGTTGCGAGTTTGACATGCCTGGTTTAAGGGAAGAAATCAATTGCTCAGTTTCTGGTTGGGTTGGAATGGGCAGAAGGGGTTTGTTAGTTTTATGCTGATTCTTTCTATGAGTATTGTGTTTCCTTCTATGTGTGACATACCTCCACTTGTTTTCCTCCAAGGGTTTATCAGTAGGGTCAAATCCTCTGGGAGTTATTTGTTCATTAATTGGTTCTGTTTGGGTATAGCTTTCTTTCGTAGATTGGGGTTTGGCTAGAGTTGCCTCTAAGTTCCTTTTTCCTCCAGTAGTTTACATAGTTTACATCTAATGCATGTATAGTTTGGGTGTTCTTTGGGCATAAGCACATACATGGAACAAGTATTATATACCACAATATTATTGTTGTGATTCAGGGTCAGCCTGTGGGTTCGGCAGTTGGGTCGGACGACTCAGAGGAGGAGGTGGAGGGGGGTGTTGAAGAGCTTGCTGAGGGGACTGGACAGCCTGATGAGAGCCCCCAGCCAGGCCCCTCTCATCTGGTCACCACACAGACCCAGCTGTGTGAGCCTGACAGCATGGATGAAGATGACCCACAGCTGGCCCTGTTCAAGGACGCCTGACGCAGGAGGCAGTCAATCAGGAGTAAACAGAGGAAGGCAATGGGGCTCCTCGGAAGGAGGCAGAGAGAAGCCACGCCCTGAACTGTATTTAAGGGGGAATGCGTGGGAGGGCTGGTTTGCTGAAGGCAACTGCTTGAAAAGCTCCTGTTTCTTGGTTTGTGTCTTGTTCTATTTGTTTTTGTAGCAATAAATTTGGCAGGCGTAATTCCAGCCTCTTGCCTTCTTATAAAAGGAGTTGTCCCTGCCTTTTCTGCAGGGCTGGTAGCAGGCTGGTACAGAACAATTATCTGTCACCTGTTCTATGAGTTTGTTGTTTGAAAATCCCTCTTTTTGGTTTTTGCTGTCTGCAGGCCCTGGTCTACTACTATCCATAGCACTTGGTCTGCTGCCATCTGTAGGCCCTGATCTATCACCGTCTGTAGCACTTGGTCTACTGCCATCTCTAGGCCCTGGTCTATTACCATCCGCAGCACCTGGTCTGCTGCCGTCAGATCAGCCTGAGCATGGAAGGTAGTCTCCCCTTGGAAATCTGACTGCCCACCTACAACTCCAAGGGCAGGGGAAGTGAAGTGGCTGTAGTCATTCGGAAGAATGATGGCTTTGAGAGGTACTACTCTCAAAGTCTTGTTTGTGCAGTAGGGCTTTAGTGATCAGGTAGAATTCCTGTTCCCATACCAGGGGTCCTGTTGCATAGCAGTCTCCCAACCAGGACACCATGAATTTGTTGCTATACTTACAGTTTTTCAACTTATATTACTTCAATCTGCCTTCCTTGCATCCAGAATCAGAAGTGCCCCTAGGGTTCAGAACCACCTTAGGAATGAGGCCAGCTGGACACTGGCCTTGTGCCTAAGTCACTTTCTCTCGGCTCTAGAAAGGAGCTTGTGGCAAACTATTTGAGCAGCCATCAAACAAAATTGCTTGGATTTGCTCTGAGCTGGACTTCAGCTATGTCAGTCTATCGAGTTGACTGAGACTAGTCTGGCTTGCTACTTGGGAAGAGTTTGAGTCTTTTGGTGCCAAGGAAATTAACAGAATCCTTGGAGCAGCAAGTGTGTCTACCTGTGGATTAGATCCATGTCTCTCCTGGTTGGTCAAGGCCTCCAAGGAGATGCTGTATGGTTAAGTTCCAGTTGTGCTCCTTCAAATTAGTCCTTGAAGGATATGATCCAACCTGTGCTTAAAGAATCTGCCCTCTCTTCAAGAAACCATTATTGCACTGAATGGTAGGAACAATTTTTTTCTTATCTCCATCTTTCCCTTTTTTGAGGAATCTTGTTGAAAAAGTGATCAGGCTACAGCTTCAGGGACAAATTATCTGGACTTCTTTCAGCAGAATCAAAGTCCTGGCTCATCTAGTCCAGCAGTTTACTCTCTTAATGGCCAGCCAACTGCACAAGGAAGCTTATATTGGTCAGTTGATAATAGAAATGTAGGAAAGAGGAAAGTAATGTTAAATTTGATCGCAGGGAAAAGGCATAGAAGAAAAGAGCATTTTTTAATTGAAAAGTTTTACAATACATTTTTAAATACAAAAAAGCCCCCCCTCCTCCCCCTTCCCTCTCCCCAACCCTTCCCTCCCCTCCCCTTTCTGGTCCTCTTTCCATCTAGCCTGTAATTGCCCATACTGAAACCAAGTTTGTACAATTTTTTCTTCTTTTAAAATTTTATATGGCTTTAGTTTCCATACATTCCTCTCTAAACTTAAAATTTCCTTATATGTAGTCACATCATGTTTAAATCCCACATTTATATTTTATTTTGCATGTTTAGGTATTGCCCAAATGGGTATCTTATAATTTAACTTAGGTCTATACTTTTTCCAAACCCACAACAGAGCATACCTTAAAATATGTATCTTAAAAACATTATCCACCTTCTTATCATACAATAAATATGCATGCCAACCAAATAACAAATCATGACCCTCAAGATTTAATAATCTCCCTTGTGTTAAATTAAACCAGTCACTTATCGCTGACAAAGCAGCAGCCTCATAATATAATTTAAAATTAGGCATTTTAAGACCACCTCTTTCACGCGTATCTTGCATTATCTTAAATTTAACTCGTGGCTTTTTCCCTGCCCAGACAAATTTATTAATTCCTTTTTGCCATTCCTCCAGATTTAAGTCCTTTTTGAGTACAGGTATCATTTGAAATAAAAATAGAAATTTTGCAAAACATTCATTTTCACTGCTGCAATTCTTCCCAAAAAGGATAATTGTAATTTTTTCCAACTATCTAATTCTTTTTGTATTTTTCCCCATAACATTTCATAATTATTTTTATATAACTTCACATTTGAGGCTGACAAATATATCCCCAAATATTTAATCTTTTTAACTATTTCAAATCCCGTTAGCTCTTCTAAAACAGCCTTTTGTGATACTGTCATATTTTTAGTCACTATTTTAGTTTTTTGTATGTTGATCTTAAATCCAGAAACTTTCCCATATAACATTATTATCTCCATCAATTCTACAACTGAATAATCCGGCTGAGTTACTGTAACAACCAAATCATCTGCAAACGCCCTGAATCTATAATCCTGATCTCTTATTTGAATTCCCCTAATTTTTCCCGAGTCACGTATTTTAATCAGTAATATTTCCAATGTTAAAACAAATAATAGAGGTGACAACGGGCACCCCTGCCTTGTGCCCTTTTCAATATTACATAGTTCAGTCAAACTATTATTGACTATTATACGGGCTGTTTGCTTTTGATATATTGCCCTAATTGGTTGTAGAAATTTGTCCCCAAATTCCTTTTTCTCTAGTACTTTGATCAAAAATTGCCAATCCAATTGATCAAAGGCTTTTTCAGCATCCAAAAAGATCAAAGCTGCAGGGATCTGATTGTTTCTTTCCAAAAATTCCAATAAATCTACAATATGTCTCACATTATTCTTCATTTGTCTACCACTTATAAATCCAGTTTGATCACCATGAATCACTTGTTGTAATACCCTCATTAATCTATTAGCTAAATTTTTTGCAAATATCTTATAATCAGTATTCAAAAGCGATATTGGCCTATAATTTTTAGCTTGAGTAACATCCTGATCTTCCTTCGGAATAAATGAAATAAAAGCAGTCTTCCAAGATGGAGGTACCCCTCCTCCCATTTGAATTGTCTTAAACAATTCCCTTAAAGGTTTCACCATTTCTAACTGTAAATTTTTATAATACACGGCAGTCAAACTGTCAGTACCCGGGGCTTTGCTCACTTTTAATTGTTTGATTGCTAAAAGAATTTCTTCATCAGTTATCAATTGATTCATCCCTTCTTTTAGTTCTTGCGTAAGAACAGGAATCTTAGCTTTTATCAAATAGTCATCTATATCTACATCTCTAATCTTATCTCTAGCAGAAAAGAGCATTATTAAATAAAATTTTATCCATAGTTTGAACTAAAAACATTTGTCTCTAAAGTAGACTAGTCAAAGACTACAGTTCATCTCTCCACAATTTGTCATGTAGATTGATTCAAAAAATCCATTTATTAGGAAAAATGTGTACAGAATGCATTATCAAAAGAAGTTGCATTGAAAACATATATATTAGGAAATATATGCACCAAAATGCATAGAACTTTAAAGATATTCCTGAGCACAGTATGGGTGATGGAAAAAAGGCAAATAAGTTTTGTTTTTTTATTTAGGCTTACAACACCGTATGGAACCATGGTGGTGATTTCTGTAATTTGATTAAAGACTAACCAGAATTTAAGATACACTTGTCTAAATCATACACAGCAGGAGTGTTAAACTGCTGGCCCATGGGCCGGTTGCATCATATGGAGGCTGTGCCCACCCTAGCTGACCATTTTCTGACTATTTTGGCTTCGTGACTGCTACTTTTTTGTTAAAACAAGGACATACAGACTTTTTAAAAAATTAAAAATGTGTTTTTGAAAGGGATGAAGGGGCTGCATGCATATCTGGATCTTTGGGGAAGAGAACATGATGCCTTTATTCCATTCCAAAACACCAGTATTTCTTTCCCCCACAACACATTAACTTTATTGTTGTCCTTGGCCAGTATTAATTGACCTGATAAATACCATCATGATAAACACCAACTAGAACTGAAATCTTCATGTAGGCTTTTAACAAAAGAGTAAAGAGAAGGCAAAAAGGAAATGTAATAAAACCAAATTATCAAATTGGCATTATTTTCCCAGCTTTACAAATTACAACTTTGCTTTGAAATCGCAGCACTTTTCTTCTGTTCCCAGGTACCATTAGGGGCATAAATATTAATGAGTGGGATTTTTTTGTTTATCCTATTTTGTCCTCAGTCACCTCTTAGCCCTTCTATCCTGTGGGGTTGAGCTTAAGACTGAACTACTAAACTAAAGGAGTGATAGTTGGTAGCACCTAGACCTACACTAGTTGTAAAAGTCAAACACCTCTAAACTGGTGCAGTAAATAGTAGTTTGCTAATGCTAAATGAATCACTGGGCTTGTGACTGTTACTGAGGTTGAAAGTAATGAAAAATGTGCATGCTTTCCTGCAAATATCTCAATTGGGGGAATAGGGGAGGATTATAGTTTGATTAAGAAGGCATGCTTATAAAATTGACAGAGGAGTGCAAAATGTCATGCATATGCCTTCCAAAAAGCCCCTCTAAGTCACACACAGATTATCTCATGGCTGAGCCTGAAAATCAATAGGCTTATATATGTCTAATTGCTTTTAATGCTGATACTGTTTTAATTAGTACCAAGAACTAGATAATAACTCTCACATTGAGCCTGCAATGTTACAAAGTAGCGCATCTTTATATATGGCTGTATTAGAACTATCTTTATTGTGATTATATGTACAGCAATTCTGATTACTTACGTTAACCATTTTGTTCATATTAGTAGGTTGCTGCATCACTAATCCTGCAACCAGTTCTGCAATTTTTTAAACTCCATTAAGAGAATGTTTTTGTTATAGAGCAAAAGATTGTGAATTAGAAATTCTGAAAACTGATTTAATCTATTACCAAATTTTCTGTTTCAGGTGAAATCAGAGTGGCCTTTGTCCTATACAACAATCTGGGCCCTTATCTGTCCACAGAGAACGCCAGCATGAAATTAGGGATGGAAGCCATGTCTACTAATCATTCTGTCATAGTGAATTCTCCCATCATCACAGCAGCAATTAATAAAGAGTTCAGCAATAAGGTTTACTTGGCTGACCCTGTTGTGTTCACTGTCAAACACATCAAGGTGAGGACTTGCTTCCCTGGCAAAAAGTCTCACATTATGGGGGGATTATTTTTCACTGTTCCTGAAAACATCCTAGAAAGTGTTCACTTCCTCCCCTACCCACAATATATGACACTTTTCAGGAAAAGCCAACCCCCCCTCCCCGAGGTTATCTTAGCTACTTAAAAAAAATCTTCATAAAGCACTTGAGGTTTATAATTGTTTTGTAATAGAAATGAAGTAATCCTGCAGAGCTGAGTTTAGCTCTAAACAAATCAAATAATTGGGCAAGGGATAATTTATAAAAGTGAGAATAGCAATCTTCCTCTGTTGTCCATTACCCTTTGCTGCTAATGGTTAGAAGAACAGAGATGATTTAATTTAGTACTTCTTCATCTATTTCTTCCCTATAGCAGTCAGAAGAAAATTTCAACCCTAACTGTTCATTCTGGAGTTATTCTAAACGCACAATGACAGGATACTGGTCAACTCAAGGTTGTCGGCTCCTCACAACAAACAAGACACACACAACATGTTCCTGTAATCATTTAACCAACTTTGCTGTTCTGATGGCCCATGTGGAAGTGAAGGTAAGTGATGGATAAATACATCTATTAAAAATAGGAAATGGTTACAGAATGGAAGGTGGTGTCATCTGTATGTGGACGATACTATGTTAAACACCTCATACTGAGCAAGTGATGCCATTCACTTGTCTACCCAGTGCCTGCCTGCAGGCAGATTAGCTTTAAGTCAACCTTGGCAAAACAGAATGGCTTTGGGCTTTATCCATGCTTGGGGGCCTGGTGATTTGTCGTATTTGATAAGGTAGCACTCTCTCCAACAGAGTTGGTAGGCAATTTGGGTCTCCTGCACTCATGGTCCTGCTATAGGAGCAGGTGGCAGTCATGACTAGGGAAGGACTTTGCACAAGTTCATCTTGTGTGTCATTTGCACTGCTTCCTAGAGCTGGGAGCCTTGTTCACTCCTGGGTTAATCACTTCTTAGCTTAATTGTGTAACATACTCTACATAGAGCTGCCCTTGAAGATTTCCTGTAAGTGGTGCTGCATGCAGCAGCATGTAAAGTTCTGTATGCTTCATATTTCACCCATGTTACACCACTGCTACATAAGTTGCACTGCTTTCAGTTGTGTTCCCGGTACACTTTTATCACTTTTAAAACCCTAAATAACATGGGATAAAGTTAGTTATGGAACTACCTTTCCATGAAGATATCTGTCCATCCAACCAGTTTAGATAGGCTGGGCACCCTCAGGTACCTTCCCTTAAATGTTGGTGTCTGGTGGGATTTTGGAGGTGTGCCTTCTTCATGGCTGTCTTCTTGTTTTTCATTTTAATTTCTGTCTCAAATGACTTTTGAAAAGTTCTTTAGAAAAAAATTAATTCAGCAAATTCACCGTTGGCTCAATTCATCATGTAGATACAGCTATTCCTAGAAATGGAGAGGATGTCAGAACCCCAATGTATTTTGTATTTCTTTCCTATGCCCTCATTTTCACCTCCTGCCATTCTATTGAGGGGAGGGGGGCCTAAGGGTGTTCTGCTGTGTATTTTCTTTGCAGCTGGTTGGACATTTTGGGTGGGGTTTGAAAGGGCTCTTTTAATGTAACATTTCACATGGGAAATCCTTGGATCCTGCCTTACTATCCTGCTATCAATACCTTCCAATAAAAGTTCCTGTTGAGACATTGGAAGTTTCAAGAGTTCTGCTTTCTTGGGAGGCTTAACTGAGGCAGGTCCTTACATTAGGCAGGATCTGCAAAGTGGTCAACCCAAAGGGAAGAAAACCCATACCTTGGGGACCATGCAAGCAATGTCTAACCACCACAGCAAGAGGGAAGAAAGCAAGTTCTGGGCAGAGCCCCCCCCCAAGGCTTTCCTTAATGACAGCTCCTTTAATTCCTCTGGCTCAGGAGACAAGGCTGCAACTGGGGAGACTCTCTCAAAACCAAGGTGGTCAATCGGCGTCAGGAAGAAGGAAGACTGGGAAGGAAGATCCTGGAAAGTGACCATCAGCTGCAGCAGCCACAAGCCAGGCTGGAAAATGAAATGGAGCATTCACTCAACCTCAGCAAAGAAGAGGATGAAAGGCCAACCTGAGCCTATTGCTTCCTTAAGCAAGCCATAAGTCTCATGGTGGAGGCTTTCAAAAACCTTGAAGAGGAAAAAACAGACCCTTATTGAAACAGAGATGGGGAGAGGCTGGTGGAGGAAGTTAGAAGGGAGAGAGTGAACCCTCCAACCCAGGCACCTCTACCAACACCACAGACACCACAGGAACCGCCGCTGCAGCAACGATCCCAGCTTGAGCTACACCAGCCAGCAATGATGGGTACAGCGCCATAAGGAAGGGGCTTGCCATATCAAACATAAGACTCCCCCCTTGGCGTGAAATATGATAGGGATCCCCAGCAATGGGGTTTCTTCCTGGGTTATATGCAGGAATATGGCCGGGAGATCCCTAGCAAGAGTGCCCGGGTCAGGGTCGTCACCCTGGCCCTAGAAGGTACAGCAGCTAAGTAGATGGTCACCCTGCATAATGCCGAGGCACCCGAGCTCCGAAATTTCAATCGATTCATGGCAGTGCTGAGATGGTGGTTTGAGGATCCCTTGGCTGACCAGAAGGCCAGGGATTGTATTAAAAATGTCAGGCAGGGCCAATGCCCCATGGCCAAATACACTGAAGAATTCTGAGATCTGGCTTGTCATCTTAACTGGCCAGAGGACATTTTAGTAAGCTGTTTCAAGGAAAGGTTGAATGATGATCTCTACCATGCGTGTATTGCACAAAGAGCCCCTGCACCTCCACAACTGGTGCATCCTAGCCAAGGAAGCAGAGATCAACCAAGCCCAAAATCAACATTGTTTCAGTCAAGCATGGAAATGCTCCCTACCA
The DNA here is from genome assembly GCF_947247035.1 of Vipera ursinii. Lineage (NCBI taxonomy): Eukaryota > Metazoa > Chordata > Lepidosauria > Squamata > Viperidae > Vipera > Vipera ursinii. The sequence continues at coordinate 188,827,651 of NC_139513.1, read as the reverse complement.
GAGAGGAAGCAAGAGGCAATGAAAACCCCCATAGTGACCCCGCCCTGAACTGCCTGCTTTAAATGTGGAAAAGAGGACCATCGAGCTGCGGAGTGTCATTCAAAGACTCTGGTGAGAAAAGGAGACTGGTCTGTGGGTGTAAACCCATAAAAAAATCCCAGCACCCCAGGAAGACAGCAATGAAAAGTGCCTAGGTCATGGAATTCCAGCCCTCTGAGAAAACAGGAGGGAGAACTCCAACCCACCAGAGAAGGTACCAAAGATGTCCAACAGCGACTCCAGTGATGAGCCCTTGGTAAGTCTGGCTACCATTACCAGACCCATAGAACTGATGATCCCAGGAATGGAGGAAAAGATGGAGGAAAAGGTAGCCATAAAGACTTTACTAGACTCAGGCTGCGCCAGATGTTTAATAAGCCCAACCCTAGTGGGAAATCTGGGGATCCTATTGATGAAACTGAAGAAGCCCATTTTGTTCAGTCAATTAGATGGATCTATTACAGGGGGTGTCCCAGCCACCTTCACCACGATGCCAATAAAACTAACCATGGGGGACCACACTGAGACTTTGACTTTTATAGTGACCCCCAACATGGAATGGCCTATAATCCTAGGACTGGCCTGGCTAAAAAAATGGAACCCATGGATGAACTGGAGGACAGGAAATTTGAGATTCCCAAAAGGGAAAGCCCGCTCGCCCAATAGCCACCATGGCACCAAAGCGAAGCACAAGCCTGAGGTGTAACAGCTATCAATGATTGGGAATCGGAAAGCATACCCAGGGAGTACCAGGACTTGGCTGAGGTCTTTAGCAAGAACAGATCTGATGAATTGCCCCCTCATTGTCCCACAGACTACTATCGAGATCATCCCTGGAGCTAAGCTGCCAAAACCCAAACTCTATTTGAGAGAGGAGTTGCGCAAATTCATAGATAAGAATTTGGCACATGGCTTCATTCAACTGGCAAGACCAAAATGGCTGCCCTGGTGCTATTTCGGGAAAAGAAAGATGGGTCTATTTGCCTCTGCATAGATTATAAATGCTTGAATGCTGTGTGTGTGGACAATGTCTACCCCTTGCCACTCATGAAGGACATGCTAGCCCACCTCTCAAAGGGAAAGATTTTCTCCAAGCTAGATCCGCAAGAAGCATATTACCAGGTTAGAATCAAGGAGGGGAATGAGTGGAAAACCACGTTCAACTTCCCCTTGGGGTGCTTCCAGTTAAAAGCACTCCCATTTGGTCTACAGGGAGTACATGCAATATTTATGCAGCTGATTAATGAGGTCCTCCGTGAGCATTTGTACAAGGGGATTTTGGTGTACCTGGACAACATATTAATCTATACCAAAATGAAAGCTGAGCATGTCAAATTAGTCAGAGCAGTTTTAAATAAGCTCCATGCAGCCAAACTGTATGCTAAACTTTCAAAATGTGAATGCCACAAAGAAAAGATTGACTATTTGGGCTATCAGATTTCCCACGAGGGGGGTGGAAGTGGACCCAGAAAAAGTGTGAGCTGTTTTGGAGTGGGCCCCACCACACACCCAGAGGCATCTGCAAAGTTTTCTGGGCTTCACTAGCTTCTATTGGCAGTTCATCCAATCCTTCACTCAGATCGTACTCTCCATTACTAAGTTGCTAAAAACAAAAGGGGAGGACAAGCCAAAACCTAGCCAGCTGCTAAAGTGGACTATGGAATGCCAGACAGCATTTGAAAAACTAAAATGACTTTTTTCTGCAGAGTCAGTGCTAAAGCACCCAGATCCCGAGAAACCGTTTGTTGTCCAGGCTAATGCCAGCAACTTAGCGGTGGGTGCAGTACTGCTCCAGGGGAACCAGGAAGGCCTACTGCAGCCTTGTGCCTATACTTCAAAGAAACTCACAGAAACCAAGCAAAGATGGGCAGTCTGAGAGAAGGAGGCTTATGCTGTGTGCTGGGCCCTACTCACTTGGAGGCACTTCCTAGAAGGGAACAAGATTCTTTCCAAGTATGGACTGATCATAAAAATCTCGAGGCACTAAAGACTCCTAGGAAACTGTCCCCCAAACAAGTTGGATGGGCCCAGCACTTCCACCGATTCAATTTTACTCTCCAGTACTTACCTGAGCGGAAAAACGTCTTGGCAGATACCCTTTCATAGATGCCACAGTACAATAGCATGAAAGCTGAAGTGGTCAAACCATTGCTGACCACCAGACAACTAGCCATTCTCATCACCACAAGACTACAAGCAAAGAGCATCCCAACCTTTGACAGCATGGCTGCCACCAAATTCAAGCAAGCTCTGGAGAAGGACGAGTGGTTCCTCATCGACAAAAACCTCTGTTCAGTGCAAGATGGACTGCCATAGGTGGGTGGGTGGGGGGAAACTATACATCTCTACAACCCAGAGATTAATGTTCATGCAAATCTGCCATGATTCAAAACTAGCGGGACACTTTGGGTTTGTGAAAAACCTCTACCTGATAAAGAGACAATTCTGATGGCCATTATTTAAAAAGGACATTGAGAGTTATGTAGCCAGTTGCCCCATTTGCGCAGAGGCTAAATGCAGGCAGGAAAAATGCCTGGCCTCCTCCAGGCAGTTGCAAGCCCTTCAGCACCTAGAGCGAAATCTCCATGGATCTGTATCATAGAGCTACCAGAAAGCGCTAGGAACACTGTCATTTGGGTAATGATGGATTTGTTCTCCAAACATGTCCATTTCATCCCTTGCCAAAAAAATCCAACTGCTAAAGCCGTAGCTAAGATATTTGTGCAACACATATATCGGCTACATGGAGCCTCACAATACATAATCTTAGATAGGGGGGTCCAGTTCACCTCTAAGTTCTGGAGAGTATTTTTGGACGTACTGGGCACAGATCAGGGTTTGTCATCTAGTCATCATCCTCAAACGAATGGGGGGACAGAACAAATTAACTCAGTGTTAGAACAATACCTGAGATGTTTCATAAACTATCAACAAGACAATTGGACTGATCTGCTACCATTCACTGAAGTAGCTTATAACAATGCAATGCATTCCAGTACTGGTTACACACCTTTTCCAGGTGGCTACAGGACAGAGCTTCAACCCAATGCCTGAATTGCCTTCCAATGAACCTACCACCCCTTCCCTTAAGGAATGAATCACACAATTGCAAAATACATAGCCAGTGATTAGAAAAGCCTTAGATGAAGCTAGAGAAGCTTATAAAGTACAGGCACACAAAAGAGTGGAGCCCAAGCATCTTATGGTGCAGGACAGGGTATATCTCTCCACTAGGTTTCTGCAGTCCCTGCAATCCTCAAAGAAGTTAGGGCCAAAATTTGTGGGACCATTCCCTATTAAATGCATCTTTAACCCAGTCATAGTATAGTTTGAACTCCGTAAAACATTAAAACAGGTCCATCCGGTATTTCATTGTAGTTTGCTAAAACTTGAAATGAGTTTGCCCTTAGGGCCAGCAATAGCCTGGCCACCACAACCAATTATGATGGAAGGGGAACAACATTTTGAAATCAGGGAAATCTTAGACTCCAGAAAACAACATGGGTATACCTAATGCTTAATGGCATGAAAAGACCTCCTGGCCTCCCAGAATGAGTGTGTACACAAAAAGCATGTGAGGGCCCCTAGACTACTCAAACTTTTCATGCTCATTACCCAGATAAACCTGACTAACCGCTAATGTTTCATTTTCTCTCTGTGTTATTATTTTCTCTTTTCTAGGTAAGCCTCTCTCTTTTTTAAGGGGGGGTGGCATGTTAGAACCCCAATATATTTTGTATTTCTTTCCTATGCCCTCATTTTCGCCTTCTGCCATTCTATTGGGGGGAGGGGGCCTAAGGGTGTTCCATTTATATCCCGCCCTTCTCCGAAGACTCAGGGCGGCTTACAAGCTTAGCAGTAGCCTTCATTCTATGTATATGCTTTGCTTTGTTCTATCCTCTTTGAATATCTTTTTTGGATTGTGAATGTGCCTCCAGCCATCTGCCTTATCTCCAGGTGGAGAGAAAGAAGCTGCGGATAAACCTGGCAGCCTTGAGAACAGGGCCTTATCAGTTCTTTCCCACAACAACTATGGATTGCCTCAGTTCAAACCAGCCGGATGGGCAGTTGGGGTAGGGTTTGAAAGGGCTATTTTAATGTAACATTTCACACGGGAAATCCTCGGATCCTGCCTTACTATCCTGCTATCAATACCTTCCAATAAAAGTTCCTGTTGAGACAATGCAAGTTTTAAGAGTTCTGCTTTCTTGGGAGGTTTAACTGAGACAGGTCCTTACAGAGGATCACATTATATCTACTTGTCATATAACTGCTAAAGGCAATTAGTTAATCTGTCTTTTAAGTTGTTATATTATTGCATTCTCTTCTGTTTCATTATGACTATACATTTGGGGTTCCATTTTGTACCGTACTTTCTTGTCATTTGATGAAGGGTGCTTTAGAACTATTTTAATGAATACATAAATAGATGGGTGCTTTAAAAGAATGCATAACTTCAGGGCCAAATGAATTTCATTCTCGTTTAATAAACACAATTTAATGGAACTTGCTGATGCACTGTTAGTCTCTTGTCCCTATATTCATGAGAGGTGAACACACAGCTAAAGCAGAGAGAAAACAAGCTTGTCAGTCACAGATAGATCCTAGGTAAAATACTATAACTCATTGTTAGTTATTTTATAAATACCCTGATAACCATAGAGTGATTTACAGAAATTATCTTGAAAGCAGATTCTTATAGAAAATTTAATTGAGATTATAGAGTTACCTCTAACCTGGACTTGAAGATTAAGTCGTCTTTGGTTCTCTTAGATGCTAGTGATCTTGTCATTCCCATTCCTGATGCACACAAAAATTTGGGATATGGTTTTTCACTGATCTTTTTCTTAATCCATCTTTAGAATGATATATATCATTCATGAAACTCAAATACTTTGGCCAACAAATGAGAAGGAATGACTCACTGGAGAAGAGTCTAATGCTGGGAAAGGTTGAGGGCAATAGAAGAAAGGGATGGCAGAGAATGAAGTGGCTGGATGGAGTCACTGAAACAGTAGGCGTGAGCCTAAATGGACTCCAGAAGATGGTAGAGGACAGAAAGGCCTGGAGGAACGTTGTCCATGGGGTCGCGATGGATCAGACACAACTTTGCACCTAACAACAACAACAATATCATTTAGTTTCTTAAGCTCTTTCTTAGGTAACCATATACTTAGTCTCTCTTCAAGCCATGGATTCAGGGTAGCTATTCTCATGCAACAGGTAATATGACCTCTACTACTATGATCATTCCATTGTCTTGCTCACGGTAAAGCTTTCAAAATTACTGTATTCCAGATGAGAATCGGGCAGATAATTACTTTAACTTCAACTACATAGGAACCAAGCTTGATGGTTTACTCTCCTCAGTTCTTAAAGGAAAATTACCAAAGTCCCCATATGTATGAGAACCATCAAAAACACCACATGTGTACTTTTAGACTTCAAAACTTGTCACATTTCATGAAGCCAGGGGATTAAGTCAGAGGTGTAGCTCTCAAAAGCTGGCGGATCTCAATAAAATGTGTTGGCTTATAAAAGGTACCACCAGACTTTTTGTGTTACATGATTAACAGCTAAAAATTGGATTTCATAGAAAAGATTTCATTTCAGACTAATGCTGATTCTGAGTATTTTTGTACAGATTGTTTGCCTGGAAGAAATGTTTAACATATTGAATCTTAGTATTCAATTAAATGAATATTAAAATGTTCAAGGGACAGGGTATATTCAAAATTCATCAAAAGAATTTCACCTTAGGATTTGGTGGAAGCCCTCCTATGCCAATGGAAGACAGTGTTACAGTCATGACTTATACTTGAGCAATACCTCAGTTACAAAGCAGAACATTACATTAAAAGAACTGTTTTACTAGCAAAAATAATTATAATAGGATAACTGCTGCTTATGCTAATGGAGGGAATGAATGGTAGAGTTGTGATATCACCTAATATTTTGTATATGTGTGGTAATGCAATTGTCTGCTGGAGGAGTATTTCTACTGTTTTGAGTTCATCCCTTCATGGGCACACAGCATCTGGACATTATTGCCACCATAATATTTGGTCGCTGTGATATTTCCACCCATGTTTCTATTTTCTAGTTATGTATTATTTAAAATCCAGCTTTCAATCAAAAGTGGTAATCTGAAAAGTGTACTGGTATTATAAATTTGTTGTCTGCCAGAAATGAGGTGCATGTTTTGTGTTTATATGATTTGCAGAATTATCCTTGATGTAAATCTTCCTTGATGGTTTAGATACTAAATTGCTTCAAGTCATATTCTTTTTTATCCATTTTTTTAAAAAAATAACTGTGCATTGTTTAAGATTTTTTGTTCTCGGGGGGGAGGGGAGGAGAGGAATATACAGGTAGTCCTCAAGTTATGAGTGTAATGGAGCCTGCCCATTCCACTCGTAACTCAAAAGCTCTCTTGCTCATTAAAATGTGCATGGCTCGTTAAGTGAACATGAGGTATCTCAGGGTGGGGAAAGCCATGGAGGGCCTAGTGTTGGAACAGGTCCCCAAGGCCTCCCCAACCCACTAAGATAACACATGCTTCCCCTCCCTTCCTACCGCTCCGGACTCACCTAGAAAAGATCTCTCTCCTCTCTGCCGCAGTTCTGTGACTCCTCTATGGCCCAATCCGGACTCCAGAGGCTTTTCCAGGCTGCTACCGCCCGGATTTAAAGCCAGCAAATGCTTCTGCAGCCCCCCGCAGCCCAATCGGACCTGGAAAAGGTCTCTGGACTGCAGGGGGTCGTGGAAGCCTCCCCCAGTCTCAGATCCAGGTGGCAGGGCCTGGAAAAGGCCTCTGGAGCCCACATTAGGCCATGGGGGGATCACGGAAGCATTCCCCAGCCTCAAATCCAGGCAGCAGCAGCCGCCTGGAAAACGCCTCCAGAGTCCGGATCAGGCCATGAACGGAAGCATACCCCAGCTTCGGTTCTGTTCTCTGTTGCAGAGAACAGAGGCCTAAAGTACCATGAGATCATGTGAGATCGGTAGTATCAGATCTCACCCCAGTGATCTCGTGTGATCTTGCATTACTTTAGGCCTTCATTCTCTGCGAATGCACCAAATGCCTGGAGCAGCCAAGAAAGCAAAGGATCTCAATCTTCGCAGGGTGGGTATTAAAAGCCTGGTGCCTAAGGCAGGGGTGGGGAGGGAGCTGAATGTTGCAGAGCCACTGCGGTCACTCATAAGGGTGAACAACTGCTGTGGTGCTGCAATATTCATAACTTCAGGACTTGCTCGTAAGCACTAGGGGGCGCTCATCACGTAATTTTGAATGAGCGTTAAGTGAATGCTTGTAACTCAGGGATTACCTCTAGGTGCCATTTCTTTCAATACTGATAAAATAGCCTCTTTCAAGAATTGTATTATCTAACATGCTAGTTGAAATATTAGGAAAGCATATAAACCCCCTGATGGTGACTCTTTTTCCATAGGTCTTCTGTTTAGTATGTAGAATAATTGTCTATTTGGGGCAAAAGATCCCTTCCTTATTTATTTATTTATTTATTTATTTATTTATTTATTTATTTATTTATTTATTTATTTATTTATTTAATTAATTTCTGTACCACCCTTCGCCCGAAGGACTCAGGGCGGTGTACAGGGCAATAAAATACAATAAAAATACAATATACAAAAGTTAAGATAAGAATTAAATAGAATAGGATATGTCCTAGAATCAGTGATGCTATCAGGATTTCCTAAGACTAAGGAAGTGCTTGACCTACATATATATGGACCTCAGATAGGGATATAATGTCTAACAAATCTAAAGCTGAGGAGACCTTTTACCATAAGATTATTTTTCAATCTCACAAGCCAGAGTAGCACTTGCATGTTTTCATGTGCTTCCATTGCTTCCTACCCCTCTGCTTGGGTGGCAGATTTTGATATATACTATACTTAGATTGTATCTGTCCCCTGTGCCAGTGAGATGGTCTTGATAGTTTGGGTGCTATTGGATCGATTGTATTACAGATACTCATGATTAAAAAGTGCTACTGCTATATTTCCCAATCTCTTCAAGGGCAATTTTAATAATCAAAATTTCATTACATGAAGAAACAGATGACAAATGAAACAGAGAAAGAAAGATGAATTAATTTCTACAAAGCTCTCCTGCAGAAAGAATAGTGATTACCTCTAAATTGAAGGAACTAAAATATTCACTATCATTGGTTTCTACCACTGATGAATCCCTCAAAATGTTGATGCAGAGAGTTAATTGATATAGACCACAGGTGTCAAACTCTTCACCGGATGTGTCACAAAGTATCATGACTTGTTTTGCATTTCCTGAGCTGGGGTGGGCGCAGCCTCCATATGATGCAACCAGCCTGCGGGCTGGCAGTTTGACACACCTGATATAGATAGATTCTGGGGAACATGGTATACAAAACAAGGCTTCTCTGTAAAATCCAGAAGGTATATGAACTAGAGACAAAAAACAAAGGAATTATTCACCCTGGCTTGTCGTTAAGCTGACAATTAAGTCAACTGTTCTATCTAAGATGAACAATAAAATAATTGTGCCAGCATCTCTGGGAAGGGCCCTTCTAAACAAATTCCTCATGCAGTCCTATTATATAATATGGAATTTCAGCAAGTTATGCGTATTAAGGAGAAAAACACATTTTATTAAGCTGAATTCAAGTTCTAATGATGCTTCAAAGACATGAACACTAAATTATGACTGGAATGAAAATGTATCTATGCCTGCAGATAGGCAAGTGCTGCTTTGAAAATTAGAGAAGGAAAACATTGTAGTTAATTTAATTGAACTCATTCAACATCTGTTTCAATTGTGGAGGGATTTCATGCTGAGGGGAAGCTTACTCAATCTACATATGGCTGCTGTATTGTCTTACTAATATAGACATACAAGTTAGACATTCAACCTACGGATTTCAACATGTAATGTAGTTCTATTACACGAAACCTGAAGTATAGGTTCTTTTGAAATAAACAATTTTTAAATGCAAAGAGAAAGGTGAATAAGTTTTCCTTTTATGCTTGGAAACTTCATTAGATGTATAACCTTGATCTACAGTACATATGACTACAGAGGAAAATACTGTGGTCAGGTGGAAATCAAATACAAAATATCTGACAATTATGTTAAAATGTACATTTTCAAAATTGCTAGTTTTGCCTTCTTAATATTCTAATACCATAATAGTTAAATCATTGCTATATATATACTATTATAGTATTTAATCTATACTATAATAGTTTAAAAAGTGGAAATTCATTTTGATGTTTATTGTTGATGTCTTTTATCTTAACTATCTCTTTTATCTTTAACTATCTGATCTTTTGAAGGGTTTCATCTGTCATAACCATGACATTATCTTCTTGAAAGGAATCACCATACTTTTAAAACATTGCCAGTATGAAAAGATGAAAAATGCAATCATTATTCTCTCTAAATATTTTATTTCATTTATTCATTATTCATTTATTTAATTATATTTATAACCTACCCCAATTCAGGCAGAATCTCAGGGGGATCCATCAATATTGCAGGCAGAGAATTAAAAAATATAATTTATTTAAAATAATCAGTGAATAATCAAAAACCTCATAGGGACCCATGAAGCAAAACTAATTAAGGGCCAATATCATATTGATCTATAATTGGCCTATGCAAAGTGTTTTAGATTCATTTCATTTAAGCAATTCTTCCCTTGGAGATGATGCAGTTTTTACTGAAATGAAGATGTAACCTGCTTTACTTCTTTGAAATAACTCAGGTAATATTAGGTACTTCAGATCAGTTTCAGTTGGAGAAAGACCCCCTCAGCATTCTACTGCAGCACTGACTGAAAGTATTCCAGGCCAGATAACTTCAGGATTCCACAGACCAAAGTTGTCCACATAACAGATCTTCAGAACATACTGAGGATGTTGCAACTTCAGAAACTTTCAGCAAAAATTCCTCTCAGACTTTCCAAAAAAATAGCTTCCTTTTGTTTTCTCCCATTGTGCAAGCTCTGTAGGTGAAGCCTAAAGAGAGTTCAAACCAGTCTGATGTGAAGCAACATGGTTGCTTTGTGTTTGAAGTAGCTTGTTTTATTTAAAAATTCATCAAAACAAAGAACCCTGCTTTAAGTTTCATACTGCAGCTCAAATTTGGTCTAGATTATTCACTTTATTAATCTATAATATGTGACATTTATGTTCATTGTCTTTGTGTAGCTGAGATCAGAATTCAGATGATGGCTCTTCAGGATACTATTTTTTAAACAAAACAAATGAGGGGGGAAAACGCAACCAAACAACATAATCTGCAATTATGTTAATATGCACACTATGTATTTGTGAAAGAAAGATGGAGACTGTCAAAGTGTCTTAAATAGACTTAGCTTCCTTAGATTTTGAGGGGTCGATATATAATTGATGACCTTTTTTAATTATTTGCAGCATGGAGATGCAGTCCATGATCTGATCCTAGATGTCATCACTTGGGTCGGCATTCTTCTGTCCCTTGTCTGTCTCCTGATCTGCATTTTTACTTTCTGCTTCTTCCGTGGACTACAAAGTGACAGAAACACTATCCATAAGAACTTGTGCATCAGCTTGTTTGTGGCAGAACTTCTCTTCCTTATTGGAATCAATAGGGCAGACCAACCAGTAAGTAACCAGTGAGAAAAGCTGAAATGTATTCCTTATCTCTGGCTTAGTAATATTGCACCACAGACCTATTTTCCGTTAAAATTAAAATTATAACTAGCTAATTAGAGTAATCACTTGGAATTGAGGGGGCAGCCATTTTCACATACATTTTCAAATAAAATGTTCCAAAATCATAAGAAAGCTTTCAAGCTCACAAAAATTCATTTACATGCTGGATTTTAAATATCATGAGGGGTGGAATTGGAGATAACCATTACTGTAGCCCTCAGCATTTAGAAGGGGTTTTTCTATATGACCTTTTCTATATGACCTATTTTCTGGCTAACTGGCATTTTCATAAATACAGAAAGCTTAGGTTGGTTTTATATTATAAGTTTTGATTTTGTTCAGTCATTCAATTTCTTCCATCTCTTCATGACCCAGTGAATATTATTTTGTGTTCTTCTTGCGGTCTCAACAATATTCTCCAGTACTGCAGTGCCGCACTTTTTTTCTGGTTGCCTTTTCTGATGGTTTGACATTCTGATATTTTCACATTGATATGTTATAAGTAGGAAAACCATTGTTTTGACAATATATAGTGTGATGTTTAGTATTGTTTGTAAATCAATAATAGTCCTCCTCTGAAGTATCAGATATGTCTTTTCATGTCATTAGTTACCAACTCTATGCATTTTGTGTCCAGGAAGATAAAATCTGTTAGTTGGTTAAGGTTTGGGACTAAAAATGGAAGAGATGAGGTTCAGGTGCACTCTAAGCAAGGGAAGGCCTCAGTGGTTTTGAGTTAGTTCTCTCAAATCAGCATCTGACAGAATTGTTGCTTTGGAAAAGAATAGGAAAAGACAGGCCAGCTTGAGCATCTAAATTAAAGCTCTAAATCAGAAGAACCAACCAGCAAACCTTTCTTCCACCTATTTGAATATTACTGGCATTGCCTCTTCAGGACATTTATTTTTTCATTTTAATACTGAGCAGCAGAATCAACAAGAGATTCTTCAACTCTTCCTTGTTTCCATTCAAATAGTATCATTAGCATCTCTTTTTGAACTTTTGAGGTTTCTCCCAGCAATTCTAATTTGAATTAATATTTCTTCTAGTCCAACCTTTATTATGTTATATGGTGCATTTAAATTAAATAAATAAGGTGACAATATACACTATAGACAAACTTTTTCCAATCTGCACTATTCATTTGCTTCATTAAAAAAACCTCCCTTTTTACAACCCTGTAGTCCCTTAATTCTGGGTAGAGTTGTGGAGATTGGATGGAGCTGAGCATTTACTGGCCAAATGCCCTTCCTGATGCCTATGTGGAGTTTGCAGCAGATTTTTTTCTTTGCACTTAGGAGAAAAACATGTGCCACTACCAAGGACTGAACTCTCAATCTTCCGAGGGGGAGGCAAGCATCTTCATCACTGAGTCACCACACCATTCATTCAGTTGCTTTATAGTCTGTACTAGTTATTGCTTCCTGGTCCTTATGTACATTTTTCAATAAGCAGATGAGATGACTCAGAATGCCAACTTTTTAAGGACTAGCCACAATTTTTGGTTGTCTATATAGTCAGAAGCCTGTAGAGCAAAAAAAAAAAGACAGTCTTCTTAAACTTTCACTATTTGTTAAATGGAAATAATATGCATTCAAATATCTCTGCCTCTTCTAAATAAACTTGCACAGTTGTTATTCTATGTATTGTTCCAGTCTGGACTGCAAAATATTGAAGACTATCTTGGTAGTGTAAAAGATAAATGTATTTATAGTATTTAATATCCCAAAGGTGCTTTTTTCACTAGGCAACTGGGCTTTCTTGTTTTTCTTGTTTCGCTTCTCATCCAAGAAGCTTCTTCAGCTCTGATTTATTTATTTAATAGTTTGAGAATTCTTTACTACTGCCTTTTTTGATATTGGAATATGTACTGATTTTTTCCACTTTTCTAAACTCCAAGCAGCACTCCAACTATATTATCATGCAAAATATTTAGAGTATTGATTTCATCAATTTCTGCACTTTTGTTGTTAACAGTTCTTTTGTTCTGCTTTTTAATACCTGGTTCCAGAATGTCTGGGTTTAGTTTAGCAATCAAATCTTCATATTTAACCATTTCTGGATCTTTTTGTATACTTCCATATACTGTATTTCATAATATATCTGCTTTATTTAAAAGATCTTTGCCCTGTTTGTTCTAATTGTGCCCATCTTAACATAAAGGTTCTTGATTTCTGTAATTTTTCTCAGACATCGTTTCCATTCAATTGTTATCCTTAGTTTCTTTGCGTTGCTTATTTCAATACAACTTCTTCTCTTATACGCGTTTTTTACCTGGGGAGATTTGTGCCTGAATCTGTTGTCTTTTGCTTTCTTTCTTCAGCTGTTTCAATTTATCACCTAAAATTTCACCTTCTTTTGCATTTGGGAATATTTTTGTTTGCTTCATATTTAGCAATATTAGAACTTTCTGAAAAGGCATCTTTTGTCAGAAGTAATTGATTTTAGTTTCACTGCAGAATTGTATAGTACAGGGCTTTTCAATCTTTTCACCCATTGTACCACTTTTAGGATATGGCAACATCCGAGTACCACCAGTTGCCTAGCAAGGTGTCAAAAACTTGACCAAAAAAATAAGGAAAAAAGTGATGAAGTACAGGTAGTCCTTGACTTACAACAGTTCACTTAGTGACTTTTCGAAGTTATAATGGCACTGAAAAAAGTTCCCCTCAAGTCACAGCCGAGCAAGACACCTGCATGCCCGCTCGGCGGCGCTCTTCCTCCTGTCCGAGGTTTTCATTGTTGTGAGCATTTTTGTTGAGGATTGGCAGTGGGGTGGGGTGGGGGTGTTTGGTTTTCTTTTCCCCCATCTTCTGGGTGGTTGCAGCAGGTTTTGGTCACTTCACTTAACCCTGGGACACTGTGACCATCATAAATATGAATCAGTTGCCAAGCATTTGAATGTAAATCACAAAACCCTGGAGATGCTGCAACATTCTAGCTGGTTGCTGCTTCTTCTGGGCTCAGCAGAAGCTCCAGGATCAGCGCCGAGCTCCAGCTGGAGCCTCTCTCACTCAGGCTTGTGTGGTGCTGCCACCAGTTCAGCTCATTCCCCTCCCCCGCTACCACTTTTCTAGGATGGTTACGTACCACCTGCCAGGTGCAAATGTACCACAGGTGGTACCCGTACCACTGGTTGAAAAGCCCTGAATACTGCTGAATAATTGTTAGGCGGAAGGAACCAAGAGCAGCAACAACAACAACAACAACAACAACAACAACAACAATAATAATAATAATAATAATAATAATAATAATAATAATAATAAAGTTGGAAGATACCTTGGAGGTCTAGTCCAACCCCCTGGTCAGGCAAGAAACCCTATACCATTTCAGACAAATGGCTGTCCAGTCTCTTCTTAAAAACTTGCAGTGTTGGAGCATTCACAACTTCTGGAGGCAGGTTGTTCCACTGATTAATTGTTCTTACTGTCAGGAAATTTCTCTTTAGTTCTAGGTTGCTTCTCTCTTTGATTAGTTTCCAATCATTGCTTTTTGTCCTGCCTTTGGGTGCTTTGGAGAATAGCTTGACTCCCCCTTCTTTGTGGCAACCCCTGAGATATTGGAACACTGCTATCATGTCACCCCTTGTCCTTCTCTTCATTAAACTAGACATACCCAATTCCAGCAATTGTTCCTTATATGTTTTAGCCTCCAGTGCCCTAGTCACCTTTGTTTCTCTTCTCTGCACTCTTTCCAGAGTCTCAACATCTCTTTTACATCGTGGTGACCAAAACTGGATGCAGTATTCCAAGTGGTATTGTAAAGTGGTATTAACACTTCACATTATCTTGATTCTATCCCTCTGTTAATGCAACCTAGCACTATGTTGGCTTTTTTGGCAGATGCAGCACACTGCTGGCTCATATATAGGTGATTGTCCACTAGGACTCTGAGATCCCTCTCACAGTTACTACTATTGAGCAAGATACCACCTATCGTATACTATACCTGTGCATTTGATTTTTCTTGCCTAAATGTAGAACCTTACTTTTTTCACTATTGAATTTCATTTTGTTAGCGCCCAATGTTCAAGTCTGTCAAGATCCTTCTGTATCTTAAGCCTGGAGTGTTGCCTATTCCTGCCAGCTTGGTGTCATCTGCAAATTTGATGAGTTTCCCATCTATCCCCTTGTCCAAATCGTTGAAGAAAATGTTGAAGAGCATTGGGTCCAGAACAGAGCCCTGGGGCACCCCACTACACACTTCCCTCCATGTAGATGCAGTTCCACATGCTGAGTACAGCCGGTCAGCCAGCTATGAATCCATCTGGTGGTGATGTCTAACCCATATTTTTCGATCTTATCAAGTGTTGTGATCTACTTTATCAAATGCCTCACTGAAGTCCAAGTATATTATATCCACAGCATTCCTCTGATCAACTAATTTTGTCACCTGGTCAAAGAATGCAGTAAGATTTGTCTGGCATGATCTGTTTATGACAAACCCATGCTGGCTTTTGGTAATGACTTTGTTTGCCTCTAGGTGTTTGCAAATCTTTCCAGGTATTGGGGTCAGGCTGATAGGTCTGTTTCTTTATTACTGTTCACCTATAGACAGGAATCTTGTCAGACTAAATCACAAATCTGCATAACTATTACATATATCCTGTGAAAGGGTTAGGGAGGGTCTGCCCTGGCTCTCTTCCTGCATGCCAAAGATTCCGGGCTGAGCTGCCTCTTTAATCCCTGGGAAAGACCTTCTCCGTCATGTGACTCAGAGTCACCTGAACCATCAGATAGGTGGCAAATAAATTTGATAAATAAATTAAATAAATCTGTACTATATTCCAGCACAATAGTCCTGTTCATCTGAAAAATGTATGTCAAAATTTGATCCATTTATCTGGTGATAAGACTTATAGGCCTCCATACCACAAGGTTATTCTTTTGATTTATGATTAGAGAATTTTTTTTAGTTATATAATATGTTTTGGATCATTTTTAACAAATGGGCATAAACAACAACAACAGAGCATTGTTTCAGAACCTGATTCCATCACATAAATTCATCGACATTAAACAATAAATAAAATAATAGATACATATTTAAAATTTCCACCAGTATTTATATCAATTTATCATAATTAAATGAATTCACAAGAATTTAAATGATTTTAAGTGATTTTTTTTCCCAGTTCTTCACTGATGATCACAGAACTGCTGCTTCAGGTTATGTTTCTTTGTACCTAAGGACTTAACATTGTCAATTTGTAGTGAAGCTGCTGCTAATTTGAGTCTTAATTCCTCAAAGCAAGAAGCCTGCAGAGGACAAGATGGAGTGCTGCTCTTTCAGTGTCTCCTCTGCTGAAGGGGGAGAACAGGACTTAAAATCTTTAAGTTTTAGGTTACAGAAGAATAAGATTCAGTTCAACATTTGGACAAACCTTTAATAGGTGACATAGTTGAGCAATCAAGCCAATGACATGACAAAATGAGTTTTGCTTTACTAGAGCTCTTCAAGCAAAGGTAGCCATTTGGTGGCAGTGCTGTAATGCTGGATTTCCTGTTTCAAGTAAGAGATTAGATGAGATGACTTAGAAGATTCTTTCCAACTCTATAATTCTATGATTCCATCATAAAGATCACCATGTGTAACTCTGTTTCAAAAAAGGAGCAATGCTTTTTTAATCAGTGTTGAAGCCTGAAATTTATATACATGAAGCAATGTAGTTTAATATCTCCTTCATCCATTTTATGACTATTACAGACTGTGTGTTGTTAGAGTGCCAGCCTTATCCCCAACTCCATCTGATCCCTGTTATCTGTGGTTTAATATCCTGGAAAGCTATCAACTTCCAGTGGAACAAAACAAGGGCATTAGCATTTTAAAAAACTTTTATTAATTTGATTTGATTTATTTAATAGGTTTATTTTGACCCATATTATCTCTTGCATATACTATATATATATATATATACATATATGTATATATATACATACATACATATATATATATATATATATATATATATATATATATATATATATATATATATATATATATATATAATACACTGGACCTAAGTGCTATGTATAGTCCCAAAAAATGTAGAAGTATTTCCTTTTTTTTACCTAAATAAGATACTGTATCTCATAACGAAAACAGATGGTTCGATCTATTCAAGATGGTACTGCTTCAAATAAGGCACATGTTATAGAAAAGAATCACTTTTAAATAGAGCTAAAATGATTAAATATGCCTCCTGAAACTTTAAAGATCTGATTCTCAAGGTCTTTATATCAATTTATTCAAGATGAAAAACACCTCTAAGAACAGAGATCCTGCCCGTGATATTGCTGTGATATTTATAATTGTGGCTCTCCATCCATTCAGTTCAGTTATTTTATATTAACAACAAATGTAATGATAAATACCCCACAAAAGTTAAAGCACTAGAAAAGATTGCAGTATACTGAAGAATAATTTTCATGAAAAACCCTCACTCATGTCATCCTATCTATATAATCTTTAAAGAAACTCTGTTCTTCATAAGAGTATGTTCTCTTTAAAGGCAGTATAAGCAAAACCAAAGTATTCCCAGGTTTGGTTTGGTTTGGTTTTTGACTTTATCCCCATTCCAGCCCCCCGAATCTTTTTCTGAAACAGTTAATTTGATTTGTTTTCCATGAATAGAGGTATCAGAGCTTAGATTCCACTCAAATATAGGATTTTGAAGTAACTGGCTTCTTTCAGACTCATGTTTGTTTGCTTGGTTGGTTGGTTTTATTCCGCCTTTATTATTTTTACAAATTTTTAGAAAAGCAGCAAACATATCCAATACAGCTTCCTACTACTACTTTCATTTGCATGTTGAGAGAAAAAGATGACATTTATCTAGTTTGGGACACATTTCCAGGTATATCATGGAGTTCATTCCAGTCCCATTTATGCCAATTCCCACTAAGAGCAACAGAATTATCAACCTTATTGTATCTAGGTACAATAAGTATCCATGTACTTTTGATTATCATCTGATATGTAGCCAAATAAAAGTAGTGCCAATGTCAGGAACTTGCCCAAGCTGCTAAAAAGCAACCAAGTCTTTGTAACAAGTCCCTCCCAGCACAGTCTCTCTCAAATCTTAAGAAAATCAGGATGCTAAATATTACATCAAGCAAGTAACTATAATATATCTCAGACACAAAATCAAGCAGGAGATTAGACAGATTCCTAACCAACCTAGCTGACAATTTTGTCACCCATAATATGGAGGAGGGAACTAGATGTAAAACTATACTGGACTTAATTCTTACTAATAGAGAAGTGAGAGGGGGAGCTGAAGTTGCCAGACTCTTGGGTGAAAGTGACCATGTCATACTGGAATTAATATAATGCAAAACACTAGCAATAGAAAACAACCCAACCGATGTCTTGAACTTCAAAAGAGCTGACTTTAACAAACTCAGAGAGAACCTAGGAAAGATCCCATGAATGAAAATCCTAAAGGGGAAAACAACCCAAGAAGCATGGGAAACTCTGAAAAACATGCTACATAAAGATCTCTCTGACAAACTGAAAGACAAAAAGGACAAATACAAAAAATGGAAATAGGGACACATAACTAAGGCCAATTATCAGCAGACAGCCAGAACATGCAAAGATGAAGTCAGGACAGCAAAGGGTCAGAAGGAACAAAGACTCACAACAAAAATCAAGGATAATAAAAAAAAGTTTCTTATAACATATTAACAACAAGAAAAAAGTCAATGAAACTGTAGGTCCACTAAAGAGAGAACATGGCAAGGAAATAACAGGCAACAGGGAGAAAGCAGAGTTCTGAAGGAGCTGGCAGATATTACCTCAGAACCATTGCATCACATCTTTCATAAATCTTGGAGCACCGGGGAAAGTACCAGAGGATTGGAAAAGGGCTGATGTGCTTCACATCTTCAAGAAAGGGGGAAAAACAGACCCAGGAAACTACAGACCCATCAGTTTAACAACAATACCTGGGAAGATCCTAGAAAAGATAATCAAAAAAACAGATCTGCAAACAACTAGAAGCAAACAAAGTTATAACTAGTAGCCAGCAGGGGTTTGTCAAAAACAGATCATGCCAAACCAATCTTATTTCATTCTTTGATAAAGTCACTAAACTAGTAGACCAGTGAAATGCTGTGGATGTAGTATACTAGATTTCAGTAAGGCATTTAATAAAGTGGACCATAACCTACTCCTTGGTAAGCTAGAAAAAGGTGGAATAGACAACATCACCACCAGATGGATCTGTAGCTGGCTGGCAAACAGTACTCAACGAGTAGTCCTCAATGACATTACATCCACACAAATAGAAGTAAGCAGTGGGAAACCACAAGGTTCCGTCTTAGGCCTAGTACTCTTCACTATCTTCATCAATGACTTAGATGAGGGAATTGAAGGGAAACTCATTGAATTTACAGATGACACCAAAGTGGCAGGAGTAGCCAACACCCCAGAAGACAAACTCAGGATCCAAAAAGATCTTGACAAACCTGAACAATGGGTTCTATCCAACAAAATGAGTTTCAATGTGGAGAAAAGCAAAGTTTTATATTTAGACAGGAAAAATCAAAGGTACAAGTACAGATTGGGTGAGACCTGGCTTAAAAACAGTAACTGTGAGAGGGACTTTGGAGTTCTAGTGGACGATCACTTGACTATGAGCCAGCAGTGTGTAGCAGCAGCCAAAAAAGCTAATACAATCCTGGGTTGTATAAGCAGAGAAATAGTATCAAGATCACATGAAATATTAGTACCGCTTTATAAAACCCTAGCAAGACCACACCTGGAATACTACAGCCAATTTTGGTCACCATATCACAAAAAGATGTTAAGACCTTGGAAAAAAATATCAGAGAAGAGCAACTAAGATTATCAAAGGCCTGCAGACTAAAACATATGAAGAACAGCTGCAGGACTTGGGTTTGGCTAGACTAAAGAAAAGAAGAAATAGGGGTGACATGATAGCAGTATTCCAGTATTTGAGGGGCTACCACAAAGAAGAGGGGGTCACATTATTCACCAAAGCACCAGAGGGCAGGACAAGAAACAATGGTTGGAAACTGATCAAAGAGAGAAGTAACCTGAAATTAAGGAGAAACTTCCTGACAATGAGGACAATTAACCAGTGGAACAGCTTGCCTCCAGAAATTGTGGGTGCTGGAGATTTTTCAGAAGAGGCTAGACAGTCACTTGTCTGAGATGGCATAGGTCCTCCTGCTTGAGCAGGGGACTGGACTAGAAGACCTCCAAGGTCCCTTCCATCTCTATTCTATTAAGCATTTGCATATACATGACATTTAGAAAACAGCTGTCTTATAGCACAGTTGAGGAATGTTGAAATATAGTTCAGTGATTAAAAACTCTCATATACACTCACTTATTCGTCATTGAATATCCTATACTGCCATTCAGAAGGGATGACTCAGACAATTGTTAAGTGCAAATACAGCATACGTATCTCTTCCCATTTTAAATAGGGAAATTACTGATGTAAGAAAAGTCAGTGAGATACTTTGAACTAAATTCTAGACCAGTGGTTCCCAATCTTTCTATACCCTGCACCCCTAGAACACTTCTGATAGATTCTCGCACCCCTTACAAAAGTTCAGAATGAATTATGCATATACACTATAATTTTGAAACTTCTAAACCCACATTTTCGCACCCCCTGGAATATTGTCTTGCATCCCCAGGGAGTGTGAGCACCCCTGGTTGGGAAGCCCTGTTCTAGACATCCAATTTTAGTTTTACTAGATTTACTAGATTATTTGATACAAATTTCTTTTTAAAAGTGCCCACCAAATTTGTGAGCCAAGAAACTGAGTGACAAGGAAAATTTTCCAAAAATGTCTCATGATTCCTCACTAATGATGATAGTAGCATGACTCTTGGGACAACTCCCTCATGATCCCTTTATTTGGGATTTAATAATAGTATGAAAAGCCAAGGAAGTTCCTGACCATTGAACAAACAGAGATGTCATATTGGAAAACCAAACACTAACATGGAACCCATTTGAGGATCCAATCTGAGTTGTCACCAGAACCAGAGCTTACTCTTCCAAACTTTTGAACTCGTGCTGGAGCCCATCCTCAGGGAACGTCTCTCATTATCCTGGGATACATATATTTGCCTTCGTTCATGAGCCCAATTGAATTACTGAAAGGAAACAGTCCTGTTTCCATATTCCATGTATAGCAGCTGACTGGATGATAAGTTGAAATTTGCTTTATGTTCAGGATAAGGAGGATAAGATCTTCAAGTACAGTTGATTGCAGCGAACTGGCTTAAGCCATTTAAAGCAGGCTTCATAACATGTACAGCTTTGTCTTTCAGGACTTCACTGCCATTTCCTTCCTAATATTAAACCAATGCTGTACTGTTGTCATGTAAATTACATAGATTCAAACTTGAGTCAGAGATTTAGCTACAGGGAACATGATCATTTATCACATTTGTAACTACTGATATATTATAAACCATGAAATCATGTGATTGGAAGGAGTCCATTATGCCATTGGCTTGGTGCACAAAACAAAATTAGAACAACCCTGAAAAATATTGGTTATACTTCAGCTCTTTGGACAGTTGATTCCCCTTCCTTTAGTTTAGTTTAACTGTATCACATACACACGTGTAAGATATCATAATGGTATGACAGCATTTTTCTTTACAACAATAATTAAATGGTTGAATCCTGAAAATAAAGAATAAATAAATCACAAGATCCTTCCATACATTTATACCTCCAGTTTAATATGTAAACAGCAGAAGGCTCATCTAACTACATAATTTGCATCCACCCTTAATCAACACACACACATAACTACTGTTCTACTTTGTCTTTTTTGTTCTCCCAGATAGCCTGTGCTGTGTTTGCTGCTCTCCTGCATTTCTTCTTCCTCTCTGCTTTCACTTGGATGTTTTTGGAAGGAGTACAGCTCTACATAATGTTGGTGGAAGTCTTCGAGAGTGAACATTCACGTAGAAAATACTTCTATTTGGTTGGCTATGGCATGCCTGCTGTAATTGTAGCTGTTTCGGCAGTAGTAGACTACAAAAGTTATGGCACTGGAAAAGTGTGAGTTTCATTTTGTGTCCAATTTGTGGTTTGGGAGGGGAATCTGAAAAACTAGTAGGAGTGAATATGGACTAACAGAGACAACTGTAAATAAATAGACACAATAGGCATTCTAGTAAAGGTAAGTTTATAGACTGTGTGGAAGAGCCATTTTCCATTTTAGAGAAATCAAAATGTGCCCAAGATTAAGACAGCCTGGAACATACAAATATCAAAAATATGGACTAACTACAAATTGTGCCAAGGGAGCAGTGCAGTTCTATCTCTATACTAGTTTTATTTTTTTAACCAACAGGCCTTTGTATTAATTTCCAAAATATGATGAATAATTTAAAGCAGATTTTATCACTCATCATTAGTCATTTATTAGAACATTTTGACATCTGTGAATTACATTACACAAAGCCACCAATGTGTTAAATAGGGTAGAAATTATATGCTGTGTGTTGAAAGCAATAAAAAAGTCATTTTAGTGCTCTAGAAGTATGATATCCATATATTAAGAATTGCTGTCTCCAGAACTAACATTGGACTGCTCTTCAGGGGTGCTCAGACATCATTTTGCCCACTCTTTAAAATGGGCACAACAGTATTGAATCTTAGCCTCCACCCTTCTTTTGGCAATATGAATTTATTAATGAAGGATTTTTCCTGCATGTATTGGCAGGATATTTCTAAAACAGATCTCTAGATGTATTACAACTCCATCCTTTTGTTTCGGGGTAGACACATTAATGCCCATCACATGGACACCAAAAACCTGAATTTCTTAAGTGTTTCTGATGACAAGCAATCCTTTCCTATTACAGAATATCCTTTTTTTAAAAAAAACCTCTTCTTTGGCCAGGCATTTTATATGTTATTTGTTGGTAGACTGTTCATTATTTGGCTAAGAACACAGAAAAGCCTCAAAAGCTCTTTCTTTACAGAGGAGTAGGAGACTGGTTACACTTTTGGCTGATATCTTGGCTCATAGACATTTCAGGGTCCCTTTCTTAAAGTTGAGAATCACAATCTTTATGGCTCAGCCAGATTTACATCTGACCCCCTCTGGTGTCCTTGTCAGATATTTATTTTGTACTTTGCCAATTTTCTCTGTGAAATGGGATTGTGGGTTTTGTTGAGAAGAAGTAACGTGAACCCCATTTGTACTCTGAGGTATTTAGTCTGCACCTGTGGTGGAGATCAAGCAAAACTAGGCTGTGGACTTTGTGAGCTAGAAAATTGTGGCATGGCTTTAATTTTAATATATGTGAACTCTATATAAGAAATTTGAGAATTTAGTTAAATCACTATGTAACTTTTTGAAATCAAAAATAGAAAGAGAATAAGCACATTTCAGTATTATATTAGCAGAGATGAAATATGTTGAAACATTACTGAGCAGGAGAAGAGGAGATTTCAGGGTCTAGACAAGGTGGATACTGTGGACAGATTATTTTTTCCCCATTCTGCTAAAATGCTTTATAAGTTCTTGGTCTCAAGAGTCTGCCCAATGGAGCATCCAACCTTCAGTCTTGTAGAGCCCTTGTTTCATGCAGGCCCTGTTGCAGTGAGTGTCTAGAAACTAGTGGTCATGCAAAGCATCTGCAATATTTTGATTCTCATTGCCCTTAGAAATTGTCTTCTCAAACTTTACTTTCTTCAGCCTGTTTAACACATTCTCTCAGCACATCGTGAAGGGGTCATTCTGTCCCAAACAGAACATGGATGAAAGATCACAGTGTAAAGCTTTGGATTAATAACTAGATTAAATAGGCTTTCGCAAATTCTATGTGTACTCATATTTATGATTTGTGACAGTGCTCAGTGACAAACAAAGTATCCATCCAATATCTTGCTATCGCTCCTATTTTAAATATTAAATATTTAAATATCAAAGATTCTTAAATTGTTGTTACTATATGTTACTACTTTGAAAGGTGAGAGATTATTTATCAAGTTAGGCAGAAACCAATGTGGTTTTTTAGGGTATTTTGTAAGGAAAAAAAAAACTTTACTTGAATATGATTTAGAGTTGCTGCCACATTTTTGGCCTGTCAGATAGCAGTGAGCAAGGCTTGCAATGAAAATAAATTGGAAAAAACCAAGTCACAATTCTGTTAGTTTTATTTTTTCTACATTCTTTTTTTAAAAAAAAACTCCTCAAGATTTATTTACCATGTTTGTGAAGAAAATTGTATTTTTCAAAAGAAATCAAAATTCAGTCTACATTTTGGGATTGTTTTTACCCTATAGGTAGTCCTCACAATGATAGAAATTCTGGAATGTTCAGTTGCTGTTGTTAAGCAAACCATCACAAATTGTTAAGCAAGGATGTCACATGGCCATCATTTGCTTGTCAGAAGCTGGCAAATGTCACAAATGGTGATCAGGTGACTGCAGGCCATTGCAACCAACATAAATATGAGGATCGGTCACAAATAGCACTCATTCAATGCCATTGTAAGTTCAGTTGCTGAAAAAGTGTTCATTAAGCAGGGCTCATCAGTAGTAAATTAGAAATTGCATACAGTACAAGAAAATAAATGAACCAAACAAAACCTCCTTCCAAATTCAGTAGAACAATAACCATCCTATGCCTGTCAGCCATATTGTGGTTCAAGATAAAAGATACATTACTCAAAAGGACAGCAAGCAATCTTAATTCAGCACTGCAAACATGACTGAATACTTAGGAATTACCAGTGCTTTTTTTGTAAGAAAAAAGGTGCCAGAACTCAGCCTCCCCCCACCTCCGGGCCAGGGCATTCCTTGATCGGCGACCTTTCATTCCCCTCCTGAGCTAGACTGCCATGCTACAGCGGATGGGATGGGCGGAGTAGACCAGGTCCCCCCGTGCCGCTTCAGAGCCAGGGGGGAGTGATGGTGAATCGCTCCGCTGCCGCTGTGCGCCACTGGAGGGGCTTTCTTTAAGCTTTGCCCCACAGAACACATACTTGGCCGCAGCTGCCACCTCCTTGTCCTCGGCCAACTCTCCCATGGCTTGCGCCATGACCGGACAGCACAAGCCTCCCCTGCTGCCTCCTTCCGCCAGTCCTTTGTCGCCTGTCTGACAAAGAATGGAGAACGCAGCAGCTCTGCGCAGGGATGCAGAGCAGAGAACAGCACTTACTTGCTGCCCTGCATTGACCTGCGTCTCCCCTTTTCCTTCTGGAAATGGCAGCCCCATTTTCTGCCGCTTCTCCTCCCGGTGCAGCTCCTCCCTCTTCCCAAAAGCATTTGTTTGCTAACCTGCTTTTCAGCTCTAGTGCGTTTCTCTTCTGCTGCAAGGAAACGGAGTTTGTGGGACTAAAAAAAGGTCAGCCAGACCTTCCAACTCTTTGCGAGAACTCTTTTTTTCGTGAAAAGTTGGAAGGTCTGACTGAACTTTTTTTAGTTCCACAAACTCCGTCAAAAAAGGGTGCCAGAATGCCGTTCCGGTGCATTCTATGACAAAAACAGCACTGGGAGTTACAACTCAGATGTTTAACAGTTAAGACCAATATTTTTTCTGAATATTGATTACAGGCTATTTTCCACAATACTAGCTGAACATTTGAAAAATTATATTTTAGAAATAATACATATGAACCAATTAGGTTATATTCCTGAGAGAAAAATGATGAACAATAGCCAATGTATAATAAATTGTTAGAGCACATCAATAATAAGAAAACGAAGTGGCAGTAATATTTTTGATGCAAAAATACTTATGATAGGTTGCAGTGCTCTTTTTTATTAGCCGTTTTAAATTAAGTGAATGCAAGAGAAGATTTTAAGAGCTGGATGGAAAATATATATCACCAGCAAACAGCAAATATTACTGTTGGAATACTCTTCCCTTGTTTCCCAAAAAACAAAGGCACTAGGCAAGGATGTATACTTTCTTCCTTATTATTTGTAATTGTTTAGAAATTTAAGTACACAAGATTCAAACAGACAAACAAAGGAACAACTGGAAGAGACACATGAAACAATCAACATCTTCAAATTTACAAGGAAAGAAGAAAATAATAACACTACTCTTCCTGGATATTCTCATCAGTAGAGGAGACAACTGCAATTACAAATATATCAAAAATCTAGAATAACCAAGTGCTTCATTACCAAAGTAAGAACCTGATTCCTACAAGATGAGCTATATTCACTGTATTCAGACCTACAAATGCAACAACCCAGAACACCAGAAAAAGAAACAGCGTGCCTATACAACATCTTCCAGCAAAATGGATACCCACTTAAATTTATCAAGAAGTGCCGGATCACTCAAACCTGCTACACAACAAACAATACAAGCTATGAAAAGGATAACACTACACATCAACATATCAAAAACATCTCAGAAACAAACCAACAGATTATTACAACCACAAGGCATCCTAAGTAAATCAAAAGTCCCAGTACTCCAATAAGAAAAAATGGGAATCATCTATAGCAGGGGTCCCCAACCCCCGGTCTGTGGACCAGTACCAGTCCACAGCATGCCAGCAACCAGTCCGCACAAAAAAGGAAAGACCCATCCACAGGATGCAGGCAGCACAAAAAACCATTCCCCCTCCAGTCCACGGAAAAACCTCTCTCCACGTAACTGGTCCCTGGTGCCCAAAGGTTTGGGGACCTCTGATCTATAACATACACTGTAAGGACTGTAACAACCATTAGGTAAGACATAGGTCCTCCATGAACGCTAACTAGCAGCCAGAAGACACAAAGAAAACTACTTTATCTCACAACACATGGATAGACTCAACTACAAAACTGTACGCATCCTAGATCAAGTTAAATCCCCAAATGCCAAAGAATTCCTGGAAGCTTGGCATTCAAACAAATCAGCCATCAATAGACACATAGTCATGTGTTTTGTGAGAAGGGTGGCTATATAAATTTATATAAATATAAATTTACAAAATTAAATAAACCATATGTACACACCATTGAAATGAGGCAATAGAAAAGCTAAGAAAAGCAGAACACATTCTGTCCAGCAGACAACACCCAGATAAGGAGGGATTAACACCAGACAATCAAGCAGAAAAGAAAACCCTAATCAAGGAACTGCCAGGGAGAAAACCACATCCCCATTAACACTGGCAGGGCAAACTATTGTATACAAACTGAGCAAACCTAGTTGGGTAATGAAACATCTGCATGCAAATGATTAGGCTCAAAAGCACCACAGACTCAACAAATATTTGTTTAAAATATTAAAATTGATTAAAATTCAGAGAGGAATACAAATTGAAATGCTTTGCAGATAATGTAGCATTACCATTATTAACCCACAGAGCACTCTAATACAGCGGATAAAAACACTAAATTCTCTGTATACAACATCAGTGAAACGAAAACAAAGCTAATAACAAGATATTTAACACCAGAAGAAGAACAGTTTGTGATAAAAGCCTGGCTGTGAGATAACAACAACAACAAAAACCCAGTGAAATTTGGGGACCTTATATGCAGGATGTAGCAAAGACATACTTTATTTCAGAATAATTGTAAGAATTTATGAAAAGAAAAAAACATATTTAGAACATGAAAGATCTTAAAATGTTTTTGGCTAGGACTCATTATTATAGTAAAAATGAATATATTGCCTAATATGAACGATTTTAAATGGCATCTATTCAAATTTCAGACAAAAACCTGAAGATTGGCAGTTAATAGGAAGGTATAATAATAATTAACAAAAATTTTGCAAGATTCAGAAGAAAGAGATAGACTAGCATTTCCTCATTTTAAATTTTACATACCTGTGCAAGCTGTTTATTATAGATAACAGAAATGGATAAAATCTCCAAATAGCAGAATATTAATTGTAGAAGGAGCTGGTTTGCTAAGGAGAAAAGAATTTTAAAGAGATACCCATTTAAGATAAAGTTTGATTTTAAAAAATACGGAACTTTCTAAAAACAAGATTAAGTCCACAGCTCTACCATTACCTTCACCATCATTTTTTAAAAAACTTCAGGGACAACCACAGTAAGAAATACTTAATCCCATGTGTCACTATGGTGCGTCTACATGTAGAAAATAGTTTAAAGACAAGCAAGAATTGTTCAGTGAAGGTAGAAATTTACCATGGTTTACAAATTTCTGGGAGAATAAAAAGTGACCTCAAGAAAGAAGGAAGGACTTTGAGGAAGATGACAGAATTTGGAATATTTATTTTTAAAAATAAGATCATTGACTAGGACATGTATAAACTTATTGAAATATAACATAGAACAAATAAAAAATGATAAAGTGAATGCAAAACTTCAAAGAACTGCTCACAAAAGAAAAACAGCAAGAGTTCGCAAAGGAGGAATGGTTGGTAAGAATGATGGCACTTACGGAGATGGCTAAATTAACCTCTCTGATAAAAAAAGAAGCAGTATTTGCATTTGTGCTTGACTGGAAACTCCTTATAGCCTTTTTGCATAAAGCAGAAAAGTTGCACTTATTTGTGGTTTTGATGATTAGAAAAAAATGGACAATAGAACCGTGCTCTTTCTTTTGTAATCATAGAGTAAGAGGTGAATTTGAAATCATACTTATATATGCTGCAAAGGAAATTTGAACCTTCTTCCTATTTCTTATTCCTTCTTTCCACTCTTGCTTTTTTCTTTCTTCTTTTCTTTCATTACTGTTTTTACTCTTTATTAGTTTGTTAGTTTTGAAATTATTTGTAAAACTGTCAATAAAAATAATTTTTAAAAAAGAAAAACAGGAAGGTTATAGAAAACTCAATAAAAATTACGCAAAGCTATAATTTGTGGGGAAAATGGCATACATTGTTTTGCAGTTGGTAAATAACTCTGTCAATAATAACTTAGATACACAGATCATTTAATGACAAACATTGGTAATTCAATAATAATAATAAGAAGAAGAAAGTGGTAATTGTGTAAAAAAAACCTCAAAAGTCCTGATATCATTATAATATTCAGAAAATCCTAAAAGTAACATTTGAACTAAAACTATAAGGATTTTTATTAGGAATAAATCCAGAAAACATAAATGAAAAGTATTACAATTTACTAAGATATATGTTGATAGCTGCAAGAACAACGTTGGCACAACATTAGAAACAGGAACAATCTGCCAAAGTTATCAGATTGGGAAACCAAAATATGCAGCAAGGGCAATTCGTAATAAGAGCTTAACTAAATTTATGCAGGAATGGTTCCATTAAATAACACACACTACACCTCAGGGCAAATTTAAACATTTGGAATATGGTTTCTAAAAAAATTATGAGATCAATTAAAAATAACAGATGAAAATACTTAAGCAGAACGCTTTAATGTTCAGTATAATGTTCAGTGTAAACTGTAACTATCTAAATTATGGTTAGTCATTTGGGGAAACAAATGAAAGGGAAGGGAGGAATGTGTTACTAAAAAGTTTTCCCACAATACTTTTTATTCATGCTTAGCAGTTGTTCCTTTTTGTTCCATCTTATTTTCTTTCTTTATTCATTTCATTATCTTAACGCTAAAAATAGTTAAAAACCAAAACAACTAAGCAATCTGGTTTGAGTGCTATAATCTCAATTTTGTTCATAATACTTATCAAAAATGCAAATTTAGGTAAAATTAATCAATAAATTGAGCAAAATTACTTGCTCTTAATGCAACACAGTAGTCTTCATAGATAGGGTTCTCTAACAAGATTGGCAAAATGTTGCCACTCATAGGTTTTGGTTTTTTATTTTCATTGCTAAAGATTTTAATTTGTACACATTTAATTTTTTATCACATGCTGGTTCTCTATGTGAAGAATGTTAGCAACAGATTTTGTTTTAAAGCCACTTTGTTATTTTTGCTGTGATTTGAAGGAAATCTCAGCTTTCTATAAGCATGAAGATGGTTAATCTACCCTAGGTTGGCTTGCTAGTTAATATATTTAATTTATTCTTCCTCTGTGACAGAAATATCACAGAACTCTTTATAGTCTAAATATTTGATAGCATTTCTAATTATTATAGAAATTTGCAAAGATTTTATAGCAAATTTAGTTTTGGCGTGATGAAAGGCAGGTGTGCAGAATGTTTCAGTTGTTTTTACTTTTTTAAGGTAGCATTTCCCATCTATAAAGAGAACATATTTTTAGAAAGCCCTTCAGTTAATTCATTCTTTGTTATTGTGCCAACTACCCTTCATGAATTACTGTGTTCCGCACCTAGAAAATGTCATTTTTTCCCAGTTGTAGTGTACTTGTTATCTCAATCACATTGATCAATAAATGGCCCTGACTGCTAGCAGGGCCAAGTAGTAGCTAGCTGACATAGATAGAGGAAAAAAACTCTGGGAAAGAAATGCTGGACAAGACTCAACATGTTCAGAAGCAGCAATTTATTCCAGTTGATGATGAGTGAAAAGTGGAACCAGAAAAATCTTACCAGATTATAAAGAGTCTAACCTTACTATAGCCTAGTCTTGTTTGGCACAAATGCGACCAGTCACTTGCTTTGTACTAATTTAAACATTGGTTTGATATTCTAGTACTATTGTACTGGTATTGTACAATACTGGTATTGTACTCGTACAAATTGATAGTCCAGTCTTCTACTACTGTCTGAGAGAGGTTTTTTTCCTAGCTCTAGGTAGCGATGCCAGAGTTTCAGTGGAACAACCAGTGGTGGCCCCATTTTGTTTGTACCTGTGAAAGTTAGCCTAAATTTGTACCTATGTTTATAAATTAACATATGTACAATAATTATTATGCAAAGTTACATTCAGGAAATAAGTGTACTGGATTAATAATAATAATAATAATAATAATAATAATAATAATAATAATAATAATAATAACAACAACAACAACAACAACAACAATAATAATAATAATAATAATAATAATAATAATAATAATAATAATTAGTCTTTCTGAAGGACAAATTGATCCAGACTTTCTTATAAAAGCATTGAAGAAAGAGTACTCTGTAGTAAGGTGCTTATTCCAAGGTGACAATTAAGATACTATACTGAAATGGAGAGTTGAGTGAAGTGCTATTTGGAAACAGGTAATCATCAAGCTTAAATTGTGACTTTGACACAATTTAATTCTTTTTAATATTTGTATTTATTTGTATTTTATTGTTGTTAGCCACCCTGAGTCCTTCAGGACATAGGGTGGCATACAAGTCTCATTATAAATAAATAAATAAATAAATACCATCTCAGCACAAATCAGGAAGAAAAACCAAATTGCAGCAAACATGTACTTCTGCCATACTGCGTTCCATCAGATATGAAAGCAGCAAAAACTTAAAGATCAAGTTTGCAATACTGGCCAAGGAAAGACTTATTTCAAATGAACATTAAAATGCAATAAACAAGAGCAAAAAAAATCAAGGACCTGAATTTAACAGCAAAATGAAGATTGGTTCCACAGTGATGGGCAGGGGAAGAATTTAAGAAGATTTATTTTGACGCCTACAATCTTATTCATCAACTCATGTGCCAATCCTGTGTCAATTACAAAATTGCATGCCCTTCCTTTGTCTTGCCCTCTGAAATGTAAGCCTGAACCCTCCGACTTTGGAGACAGGAGATGTTTGAAGTGATTGAAAGCAAAACAAAAGCCAGAAGAATTATAGGACAAGCTTTCACCTGAGTGGCAAATGAGCTTGAAATTGACACCGTTAATGATTGGAAGGGTTAAAGGGTTTTCTGTCTCCTAATAAGTATGATGTCCTTGCTTAAATGTGACAGAAAAAAAATGGAAGGACAAAAAGAGGATATATTAATTGCCTAGAGCGTGTACAAGAATGCCAAGATTAAACCATATCCACACTCTCCCAATGTATTCATTTCCACAAAACCTTTCAAACAAATAGTCTGGAAGGTACAGACCTAAATAATATAATGGCAGAAGAAAAAGCATTGGTAAAAGAGTGAATAGATGAAAGAAAGAGAGAAGTAATCAATCTGAAATTCATGAATTATTGCCAATTAAATAGAAAACATCACCCAAAAGGGGGATGCGCTTTTCATCGTTGTTTTTTTTAAAAGCAATTACTGTATGCTTTACCACCCCAGTTTCTGTTGTGATTCAGGGTCAGCCTGTGGGTTCGGCAGTTGGGTCGGACGACTCAGAGGAGGAGGGGGTTGTTGAAGACCTTGCTGAGGGGGTTGAAGATCTTGCTGATGATAGCCCTCAGCCAGGCCCCTCCCACTTGGTCACCACGGAGACCCAGCTGTGTGAGCCTGACAGTGTGGATGAAGATGACCCACAGCTGGCCCTGTTCAAGGACGCCCGACGCAGGAGGCAGTCAATTAGGAGTAAACAGAGGAAGGCAATGGGGCTTCTTGGAAGGAGGCAGAGAGAAGCCACGCCCTGAACTCTATATAAGGGGAATGTCTGGGAGGGCTGGTTTGCTGAAGGCAACCGCTCGGATGGTTCATGTTTCTTTAAGCTTCTGTTTCTTGGTTGTGTCTTGTTTGTTTTTGTTGCAATAAATTTGGCAGGCGTAATTCCAGCCTCTTGCCGTTTGTGGAGGGGTTGTCCCTGCCTTTTCTGCAGGGCCGGTAGCAGGCTGGTACAGAACAGTTTCTTTCTAATAATGAAAGAATGCTTGTGGAGATTTCAGATGGCATGATCCCTTGTTTTTCAGGATTATCCCACCATCGCAGCCTTTACTGCCCAATTTTGTTGCAAATATAGTCTTTAAGGTCATATGTTCAAATGTAGGAGACATAAAAAAACAAATATAAATACATTAAGAATCCTATGTAAGTAAAGCAAAATGAAAAAGTTCTCTCGAGGATGAATGTAGATATAGAAAACATCTCCCAATGAGATCAGACACAAGCAAATTGCTCTTAGTGGTAATTATATTAATTGGGAGCAGACTAGAAGTAATTTACCAGGAAATCTCCGTCAGAAGGTAATCTGCTGAATTCTGGAGGGGTTTTTGATTCAGATCTGTCAACTTTCCAGATTTAATAAAGCAGAGAAAAAGAGCATTGATTCAAGAAACAAGTCAGCTGTTTGGAGCATGTGGAGTCAGTGCCATGGAGTATATGGCAATGAGCTTCACATTTGACCCTTAGACTCTCCCAGTGCCCTCCCTAGTGAAATTAATCCTGATGAAAACAGAAACAAGATGAGGGTTATCCAAGCTTGTGGATTGCTTTCTGCACATTTTGTTACCAGGCTAAACTTCAGCAGAGTTTAGGTGTCTGTGTTCTTCTGTTTATAAGGACTTCCTGTAGTCAGTAGGTCTTGTGATGGGTCAAGTGTGGGTGTGTCAAGAACGTTCAGAAAGCAACCCACAAGCTCGGAGAATGAACCTTCACCCTCATCCTATACCTGAGCTATAGATAATCACCACTATTGTAAATAAACAAGATGATAGTCATACAGCAGAGACTCCATTCAACATTAATTCTCATCCTTAGCACAAACCTGTAAATGAAATCAAAGATCAAATGAAATCAAATGAAAGATCAAAAGCCATCTAGTGCCAAGAGCTTACGACATAGTTCCATTCCAGGAAAAGAAATCAATATTGTTGTGAAAAAACAACCTAGAAACCCCTAAGGCAAGAAAGAGATTTAACCTTCTGAAACCAAGGAATGAAATTCCTGATGCATTGAGTCATAGGCCATGGCTGTTTGTTTTTCTGCAGCTCAGATAAAACAATTGTACCATAATTGCTCCCCCTGACTGACATTTGTGTTCAAATTCTGCAACCCAGTTCCCTCCTTTTTAATAAAGGTCTTCAGAAGAAAGCTTCTGCTTGTTTCCTGACATATAGTGGGTTAATGGCCAAATGCAGTCTTAAATTTGAGCTTATCTTTGTCCAGGAAGCTGATGTCAGGCAAAATGCAGATGGATAGATATTCTTTAGACAAAATGAAAGTGGGAGAAATGCCAGGCAAGGATTTGCTACTTTTATTTCCACCAAACCTAAATGTCACATGCTAAAGAGCTCCATATAAAAACTGTGAAGTAATTACATGATTTACACTTAGATTCTGCTGCCTTTTACTAATAATTGTGTTGTGTATATTCTTTCTGCTATCTCTATCCAACTATTAAAGAATGATGCTGCAAGCCCATAAATTTGATAATAAATTTATGAGTCAATTCCCTGGAAATGCTAGCAGCTATAGGAGGTGACTTTAATACTAGGGTAAGGTTCTTCTCTTTAAATTTTAACTTGCTGTACAAATTGAACAAACATTTTTACAGTCAGTGACCACTACAAAAAAAGAGAAAAACTATGCATATGTAAGTAAATAAATAAGTAAATTTAAAATAGCATAAAAATATAGGTATAGAAACTATTTGATCTAACCTAGTCTAGTTAACTAATCCTTTAAAACCTAGTATCTATAAAATGTATCTACTTTATTTGCTATATTACAGTATAATCCTTGGCTGGGTGCACATATGAATAAATAAGAGAAAATGAAATAACTTTCTGGCATACAGTATTAAAGGGAGATGAAACAAGAACTTTGCCTAGCTAAGCCTGCTGATATTGAACCTACATTGATAACATAATTTCTCAGCTTCCCTTGAGAAATACACATATATTTCATAAAATGGCTATACTTACCAATTTTGAAGTTGTATTGATTCTTTAAAGCTGTTGTATGTTCCTATTCTATTATTTTGATTAGTTTAGCATAATAAAATAAATTAGTTTAGCATAATAAAATATAAATTTTAAATGATTCCAGTGCCTCCATTACCCAAATTTGCCCCAACTAAACAAAAGGTATCCCATTGTAGCCCATTAGTGAAATAAGATATGCAGCTTTCTTGCAGGCTCCTTCGTTCAGTAATTTGTATCTAAAAATATAAATGAAATATTTTTAGATGTAAATTACTGAAAGTGGGGATTGACCAGGAGCTACTATGAGTGCCATGAAAGGTTCAATATTCAATGGTGTCTTCTAGGACTGCTTCAAAATGAATAGTCATCATCTGTCTGGAAATTGTTTGTGGAGAATTTGTCCCTCCCAAATTTGAATGCAGAAATGAGATCTTATATTCAAGTGGTTGAGAAAAGTTTTTCCCCCCTTACAGAGCCTTATAATTTAACTTTTGCATATCCATTTCCACACACCAAAAGCACCACAATAGTCATGGTGCTACAAGACTATGCACACATTTGTAACAATTTGTAATCAAACAATGACACACCTTGGTTCTATAATGAAAAACCCTAGTTTGACAAGGAATGTGTTAAAACAATGAAGTATCTGATTGCCAGTTGCTCACTTAGAAGCAATTCTAGCCAAACCCCAGCATACAAAAGAAAATTCCATCCAAATGGAACCAAACAATGAACAAATAACTCCCAGAGGAGTTGACCTTACCAATAAACTCTTGGAGGAAGACAAATGGAGGTATGTCACATACAGAAGGAAACACAATACCCAAAGAAAGAAACAGCATACAACAAACAAAGCCCCTCTGCCCAACACTTTGTTGTTGTTGTTAGCTGCGAAGTCATGTCTAACCCATCATGACCCCATGGACAATGTTCCTCCAGGCCTTCCTGTCCTCTACCATCTTCTGGAGTCCATTTAAGCTCACGCCTACTGCTTCAGTGACTCCATCCAGCCACCTCATTATCTGTCATCCCCTTCTTCTATTGCCCTCAATCTTTCCCAGCATTAGGCTGTTCTCCAGTGAGTCCTTCCTTCTCATTAGGTGGCCAAAGTATTTGAGTTTCAACTTCAGAATTTAGCCTTCTAAAGAGCAATCAGGGTTGATCTCCTCTAGGACTGACCAGTTTGATCTCCTTGCAGTCCAAGGGACTCGCAAGAGTCTTCTCCAGCACCATAGTTCAAAGGCCTCAATTCTTTGGTCCTCAGCCTTTCTTATGGTCCAACTTTCACTGCCCAACCCTACCCAACCAGAAACAGTCCCACTAAAACTGACCAATTAATTTCTCCCCTTAGACCAGACATGTCAAACTCACGATGTCACATGACGTCGTGTGACGTATCGGAGCTTTTTCCCCATTACTGGCAATGGGGTGGGCGTGGTTTTGTTGCGATGCATCCGGCCCGCGGGCCGGCAGTTTGACACCCCTGCCTTAGATGGAAACATGCAGACCACACACACACACACCAAACAAGAAAATCAGACACCTAGCAAAAAGACAACTTCAAACATCCCTAAAAAGTTCACTTCAAATATCCCTAAAAAGTCACTTCAAATATCCCTAAAAAGCCACATCAACAAACACACTTGAGGTAAATAGAAAAGCATCCCAGACTGCAGCCCCCTCCCCCCCCAAAAAGAAAGGAGAATGTTGGTAATAGGAAATTCTATCCTCAAAGGAACAAAACCATCCATCTGCAGACCAAATATACAATCAAGGGAGGTATGCTGTCTCCCTGGAGCAAAAACCAAAGATGTGGCTGACAACCTAACCAAAATAATTAGGCCCACAAATTACTACCCCTTCCTCTTCCACCACATTGGGACAAACAACACAACAAACAACCTGAGTGCAATAGTGAGGGACTACAAACAGCTAGGCAACAAAGTTAAGAAGCTAGGAGCACAAGTAGTGTTCTCATTAGTGCTCCCAACGAAAGGCCCCCACCCATTGAGGGGAAAAATAATTTTAGAATTAAACCACTGGCTAAAGGGATGGTGTCGCCAAGAAAACTTTGGTTTCCTGGATCATGGACTGTATTTCCTATTTTAATGGACTCTTGGCAAGGGGTGGGCTACATCTCACGAAAACAGGGGAAAATGTACTTGGAAAAAGACTGGCCCAACTCATCAGGAAGGCTTTAAACTAAAACTGAGGGGGGAGAGTGACCAATCTCTAGAATCTCTAGAACCTAAAACCAATCACAAATCCCAAGAAAACAAAGCAAACAATGAGGTAGGCAGTTGGAAAAAAAAAGAAAAACTGAAACAACAACCAGGAGACACAGGAAACACTCCCATGGACAGGCACAAAAATCTTAAATGCTAATATACAAATGCTCAAAGCTTGGGGAACAAACAGGGTGAACTAGAAGCAATAGTACATGAGGGAAGGTATGACATAGTTGGCATTACAGAAACCTGGTGGGACGAAACCCATGAATGGAATGGACTGATAGATGGATACAAATTGTTGAAAAGAAAAAGTTCTACAAAAAGAGAGGGAGAGTTGTCCTATATGTAAGAGAACACTACATATTTGCAGAAATGCACATGATCAAAGATAACATCTCTCCAAAATGTATATGGGTCAATATAAAAGGGGGGGGGAAGTGACATTAACATAGGTGTGTATTACAGGCCATCCAACCAATCAGAAGAAATAAACGAACTCTTTGCCAACCAGTTAACAAATGCATGTAGGAAGCATACACAGTAGTAATGGGACACTTCAACTATCCAGATATCATCTGGGAGACAAACTCTACAGTGAGCGGGAGATCAAACAGATTCCTAACCAAACAAGCCGATGACTTTGTCACCCAAAAGGTGAAGGAGGGAACTAGATGCAAAGCTATACTTGACTTAATCCTTACAAACAGAGAAGTCATAGAGGGAATTGAAATTACCGGAACCTTGGGCAAAAGTGACCATGTCATACTGAAATTTAATATAATGCAAATGCTAGCAGTTGAAAAAAAATCCAACCAAAGTCCTAAACTTCAAAAGAGCCGACTTATACAAACTCAGAGACAACCTTGGATGGAAATTCTAAAGGGGAAAACAACCCAGGAAGCATGGGAAACCCTGAAAAATGTGATCACAAAAGCCCAGAACAGCACAATACCACTGAGAAAGAAAAACAAGAAATCCAAGAAGAAACCAGCATGGCTGCACAAAGATCTCACTAACAAACTAAAAGACAAAAAAGACAAATACAAAAAATGGAAAGAGGGGCACATAACTAAAGCCAATTATCAGCAGACAGCCAGAACATGCAAAGATGAAGTCAGGAAAGCAAAAGATCAGAATGAACAAAGACTTGCAACAGAAATCAACGACAATAAAAAAAAGTTTTTTCCAACACATTAACAACAAGAAAAAAAATCAAGGAAACTGTAGGCCCTCTAAAAAGAGAAGATGGCAAGGAGATTACAGGCAACAGGGAGAAAACAGAGCTGCTTAACTCATACTTTGTGTCAATCTTCACAGAAAAAGAAACTATAGCCCAACACACCAAAAAAAAACCACTGCAAAAGACATACCAGAAACAAAAACTAAAATAAGCAAGAAAATGGTAAGAGAACACCTATCCAACCTTGATAAATATAAATCACAGGGACCCAACAGACTACATCCCAGAGTTCTGAAAGAGCTGGCAGATGTTATCTCAGAACCATTGCACCACATCTTTCATAAATCCTGGAGCACCAGGAAAATACCTGAATATTGGAAAAGTGCTGATGTAGTCCTCATCTTTAAGAAAGGGGGGGGGAATGGACCCAGGAAACTACAGACCAATCAGCTTAACATCAATACCTGGGAAGATCCTAGAAAAGATGATCAAAAAACAGATCTGCAAACAACTACAAACAAACAAAGTCATAACCAGTAGCCAACATGGGTTTGTTAAAAACAGTTCATGCCAAACCAATCTCATCTCATTCTTTGATAAAGTGACTAAACTAGTAGATCCGCGAAACACAGTCAATGTAGTATACTTACATTTCAGTAAGGCATCTCCTTGGTAAGCTAGGAAAAGATGGAATAGACAACATCACCACCAGATGGATCTGTAGTTGGCTAACAAACCATACTCAGTCAGGTACCACAAGGGTCTGTTTTAGGCCCAGTACTCTTCACTATCTTCATCAATGACTTAGATGAGGGAATTGAAGGGGAACTCATCAAAATTGCTGATGACACCAAACTGACAGGAGTAGCCAACACCCCAGAAGACAGACTCGGAATCCAAAAAGATCTTTACAATCTTGAACAATGGGCTCTGTCCAACAAAATGAATTTCAATGTGGAAACCAGAGGTACAAATACAAATTGGGCAAGATCTGGCTTAAAAACAGTAACTGTGAGAGGGACCTTGGAGTCCTAGTGCACAATCACTTGACTATGAGCCAGCAGTGTGCAACAGCAACCAAAAAAGCTAATACAATCCTAGGTTGTATAAACAGAGGCATAGAATCAAGATCACACAAAGTATTATTACCATTTTATAAAACCCTAGTGAGATGACACCTGGAATACTGCATCCAATTTCGGTCATCATATCACAAAAAAGATGTTGAGAGTTTGAAAAAAATTCAAAAAGAGCAACTAAGATGATCAAACATCTGGAGACTAAAACATACAAAGAACAGCTACAGGACTTGGGTTTGGCTAGTTTAAGGAAAAGAAGAAATAGGGGTGACATGATAGCAGTATTCTGGTATCTGAGGGGCTGCCACAGGGCAGAGGGGGCCAGGTTGTTCACCAAAGCACCAGAGGGCAGGACAAGAAACAATGGTTGGAAACTGATCAAGGAGAGAAGCAACCTGGAACTAAGGAGAAACTTCCTGACAGTGAAGACAATCAACCAGTGGAACAGCTTACCTCCAGAAATCATGGGCACTCCATCACTGGAGATTTTTAAGAGGAGACTGGACATTCACCTGTCTGAGATGATTAGGTTGTTCAAATGCAAAGTAGGCAAAACATGGGTATTCTACTTACAGTATTGTACTTTATAAAATAGTTGTAATAGTATAGCATTGCTTATAATTAGGAAAATTCCTGGATATCCTCATGATTTCTTTATCAAATAAATTCTGGTAGACCAAGTCCCAGACATCACAGTCCAAATTCTTAGGTTTTATTACTATCACTGCAAGTCTAGGTGCCAATTTACAGCTGAGTAGACTATAGTGCTTACACTAGATCCTAAAGTTTCTATTCATATTGAAAATTACATGTGCCATTCAACTGCTGTCTTGTATTTTGATCTGTGCTCATAATAAAAAAATATCTATCCACACTGTATAAAATCAAATATCACTTCAATAAAAGGTTGACTAAAATTAAAAAATATAATTGGTTTATAGAATTCTGCTGTCTTAAATATCTGGCAACAAACTAACAAGCTACAGCTTATACACACACAGTCTGGGATTGAATTGTCCAAGTTTGTTCACAGCAGAGTTAGCAGGAAAAATTGTGGTTGAGGAACAATCCAGAGGTCAAGATACACAAACAAGATATAACTAACAACTAAGTAGCAGGGTGTTATATAGATATTAGCAGGAATCAGTTATTCACAAAGCCACTTTATTCAGGTATATGATTGAGAAGCCATTATTTATTTACTAGTAACCAATTTGATTTTTATCCTTTTATTTTTGATCAACTTACGGTAACATAAATTCTTAATGCTTCTACCTCCTATTTTCCCCATAATAAATATACAAGATATGATATTGATGTTGAGAATCCAGTGGTTGGGTGGCCGATGCGAATGATGATGATGATTGTGATGATGATGATGATGATGATGATGATGATGATGAAATTGATGATGATGATGATGTTCCAGTAGCAAACTGATCTCAGGGAGAAACTTTTATAAGTTATAAAGGAAGCTTTCAAGCCCTCATCCTAGTCCAACCAGAACTAATTCTCCAGAAGCAGGACATGGTCTGCTTGGGAGGAGTTCCTGATTCCCCAAAAATAAGCCATTACATCTATGATAGCCTTTCTAGAATTTGGATGTTTCTCTGTGCCTCTGTACTGTCATTTTGGTGCAGCCACCACTCTCCAAGACTTGGTGAAAGTGTAATTTCATCAGAGTATAAGTTCTCTGCAGGAGACTTTGTTCTTTAGGTCAAGATTCTGCAAATTTCTCACCCTATTCTTCTCCTCCTCACATGTTTGTGAATAAAATAATTTCAATGCTGAAAAATAAATTAACTAAACTGTATGCTTACTACCATTGTATGCTTAGTATAGTTATATGCTTAAACACACTCCATGTAATTTTCTTAGCAATGGTAGAGAAGTGATTCCTGATTGCCTTCTTCCAGGATAATTCTTTTTATTCCCCAGAATAACCTAAAGCAAGGAATGTAAAACTAGTTTCCATCATAAGACCTTAAGTAAAAGTGGTTTATTGTAAGGGATACAATAAAGATTTTTCCTGGGATCTAAGTAGAGAGGGCAAAACAATCAACAATGCTGAGATCTTTCATTTCAATCAGTGTTTCAGCTCTGATCTACCATTGGAATTTCTTTTCTTTGAGGGAGAGGGAGGACTATAGATTTAGTTAAGGAAATTATAGAAGGCAAATTTATTTCATACAAGGATGGCAGCAAATACAAAGAAAGTGAGGATTTTCTGAACAAAGAAGTTAGAGCAAAAATACAGAACTGAATAAAATGAACTCAAAATCATGATTTTGATCTCTGTTCAGGTCTACTGTATATTTTTGTACCATCCATTTCATATTAAAGCATATATCAACGTTATGAATGTTTGATATTTCATGCCTGAAGCAAAGCATTCTGGAATCTAAAGCCTGTAAATGCCCTCTAACTTTTAAATAAAGCCAGCACCTCAAGAGAGTATACTCTTCAGATAATGGTTTTGAGATGACAGGTTGAGAAAGAGAAATCACTTAAAGCTATCCTA
Organism: Vipera ursinii; assembly: GCF_947247035.1. NCBI lineage: Eukaryota > Metazoa > Chordata > Lepidosauria > Squamata > Viperidae > Vipera > Vipera ursinii. Next base: position 188,786,294 of record NC_139513.1, on the reverse strand, counting down.
ACATAATGATTTTAAAAATAAATGATTGCTTAAATCATTTGGTTCAGTAGACTGTAACTCTTCTACACAAAACTTTAACACTGATGCATCCAATTTCTTTCTTTGTTGTTTTAGCCAATATAATTTAATAACACTATGGCTTAATCTACACCCATAAAGAAAATAGAAGTAAGTAAATGTTATTAGAATGAAAGAAAACATCTAGAAAAAATGCCAAAACTCTGAGATCTGTGTCCTCCCCAGATTTTTGTTTAACAGACAGACAAGACTGGATCTATTGTATATCCCACCAAGTTAAAATTTCTATACAGAATATATATTTGAAAATGAATGTTTGATTGAATAACTGAATGACTGTACTACCCTACAAATATATTCAGTTCAAGATGGGATACAGTGATTCTATTTAGGAAATAAAAATCCATTCATCAGTGTAAAGTAGCCGTGAAGCATAGGGATATTATCAAGCTGGTGTGATCTGATTGGTCTGAACAGTTTGTAATTATTTTTCCATTCTTTCTGGGGTTCTTTTGGAGGGAGGCTGAGTCCTGGCTTCTGAGCTCTGGATCTTCCAGGCCTCTTCTTCTTCTTCTTCTTGTTGCAAAAAGGAGGCTAGGGCTTTTTGCAGCTTGGAGTAATTGCCTGTATCTTACAGTCAATTGGTGGATGCGCATTGGAGCCATTTCTGTGCATGGGGCTGGAGTGCTGTTTCCTAATATAGTTGCAGTTTTAGTTAAGAGACAAATGTAGTAGTGTCCAACATTTTGAATTCAAAGCAATTTGAGTTTGAAGCGGCCATTCTGTCCTTAGTAGAATTGCCACAGTACTACACTCATGGCATTATATGTTTCAGACTGAAAACACTTTTTATGCCTCTAAAAAAAAGGATGAGGAGGTGGAGGGAGAAGCTCTTCTCCCTGCAAGAGCAAATACACAACTCAGACCACTTCTGCATAAGGCTTCTGTGCCACTCTGGAAACTGTTTTAGACTGATATGCTTACATAAATTTGGCAGGATTAAGGAACAGAGCTGGTTGGACTTAATATGGGATGCCTGAACAGTTTTGTTTTTTATTTTGTATTGTTGTTCTGCCTAGTTGCTTTTTGCCACTAATATTATATATGAAAATGGAAACCTGAAAGCTTTGCATCTCCCCAACCAGCCAGATCAACTCAGTCAAGGTAAAAGGAGTGAAACTGTCAAGGGTTTTGTCTGCTCCATCTTAATTTCAGTATTGTATGTTCCAGCCTCAATAGAAGTTACCTGGTTTCGCTCCCATTGTTTCTTTCTGTATGTGGAATTGAGCTGAAGGGAGCAGCACAGAATGTGGCAATGGTTTTTCAATCCTTAGTCTTGCCATGTCAACTCAAGTGACATATAGCAAAGGAAATCTGTTCTAGAGGGTTTGAGGAATGACAGCTGGCAGTACAAGGTCACTTTAAGAGCAACAGGGACAGAATGTATCCTTACTTATTTTATCCATCAGTTAATATAGATGGCTTTAGTTAATGCCTTTTGTATAGCAATTGTGTATAGTATTAGTTACTGCAATATCGGCATAAATCCAAGTCATATTTCATTTACGGTATACTGTATTAGTTACAATTAGTGAGTGGCTCATTGGTAAACAAAAAACCGATGAAAAACAGGTTAAAAGCTGATGTGGAATGCTAAATAAATAATCCTAAATAAAACAGAGACCTGATCATTTTTACTTTTATTCTTTCTAATCTATATCATAAATAACATATATTTCATTTTTGAATGTATGAAATATATAGCAGGTAAACAATCAGAGGTTGCAATACGGTATAGATAATTACTAGGATTAGATTATTCAGTTTTGTAAATATTGGTGCAACTGTGCTTTGCAGTCATTCTAAAAGGAAATTATCATATAGATTGATGTACATAAAAAGCTTAGGTAAAACTGGAAACCATCAGTCAATGTCTAATGTTAACATCAGAAAAGCTATATTTTCTTTGCGGGCTTGAATTATCTGGAAAACCTTTTTAAAGCTTCACATGCTTTTTCAGCTAAAGTTCCAAGTAGCATCTCCACAGTTATTTCTACACAAATATAACTGCCTCAAGATTACATTATAGAGTGGAAATTTTTCTTGTGTCCAACTGAAATCTATTTCCCTCTAGTTTAAACCCATTGTTTTTCGTTTTCTGGAACAACTCTGAAAAATTCTTCCCCATCACCTTCTTTAAATACTAGAAAAAAATGTCTTTCTTTAATCTTCTCTTCCCCAGGATAAATTTATTTTTTATTTATTTTATTTTAATTCCATTTATATCCCGCCCTTCTCCGAAGACTCAGGGCGGCTTACAAGCTTAGCAGTAGCCTTCATTCTATGTATATGCCTGCTTATTAGGGCTTTCAGCCCCCCCCCCAAGTGGCATTATTACAAAGTCAGCTTATTGCCCCCAACAATCTGGGTCCTCATTTTACCTACCTCGGAAGGATGGAAGGCTGAGTCAACCTTGAGCCTGGTGGGATGTGAACCTGCACTAATTGCAGGCAGCTGGTGTTACTTAAGGAGGCATTAGCCCACTGCTCCACCAATACTTCTCCTGTATATTGACATTATCTTCCTATATGTTCCATACAGTCATATTTAGTCAACTTTAAATTTGATAATCATATTTCCTAATCTTATTCAAGATATAGAGCAGAGCAGGCACACCAGTCCTCTAAGTAATTTTACTGGATATGTTTATTCAATGAGAATTGTGGTGGTGCAGTGGTTAGAATGCAGTATCACAGGCTAATTCTGCTGACTGCCAGCATTTCGATTCTCACCAGCTCAAGGTTGATTCAGCCTTCCATTCTTTTGAGGTCAGTAAAATGAGGACCCAGATTGTTTGGGGCAATATGCTGATTCAGAGAGAGCTATAAAACACTGCGAAGTGGTATATAAGTGGTATGGCTATTGTTATTCAACCAGTTCTATATCCATCTAATAGAAGCATTACCCAGCCTACACTTTACCATCTTTTCTACTAGCATATCATGGAAAACTTTTCAAATGTTTTGTTGAAGTTGAGACACACTTACAGTAAATCTACCATACTACTGTGTCACTCAAAGATAAAATGACCAAATAGAGTTAATTTGTCATGATCTATTTTTGATAAATCCTTGTCAACTCTTGGCAAATGATGCATTCTTTGCAAAATGCTCATCAGTAAACTAATGATCTGTTTCAGAGTTTTGGCAAGTATCTACATCTAGCTAACTGTAGTTACCTGAAGCTTTATTTTTCCCATTTTTAACATAACCAATATTTTGACACTATGATCATTCCCACTGTTTGTCAAAAATCAAAACAAGAAGGAGATCCGAGATTACATTTGCAAGCTGCTTGAAAACTATGGGCTGGAATTGGGACCCTCAATATATCAGGCAACCCTTAATATAAATGTCATATATAATAAACAGTGAAACAGAGTTTCTGAGCAGAAAAACATCAGCAGCAGCAAAATTCCTTTTTTAATAATAGAATTCTTACTATAGACCTCTTTGTATTTGAAATCAAAGTTTTGTTTTTTGTATAATAATTTTATTAAAAGTTTTAGTTACAACAATAAAATTGAATTCAGACTAAAAAAGAAAAGAAGAAGGGTGCAAGAAAGCAAGGGAGAAAGAGAAATAAAAAGAAAAATTCCTAAGACAGCAACTTCCTATGCTCAACACAAATATAAAAAAATTCACTATCTTTTCACCTCTTAATTAACAAATATAAAACTCTTCATCCAATAATTCATCTCTTAAGTATAGGCATGTTGTTGTTAGCTGCGAAGTCGTGTCCGACCCATCGCGACCCTATGGACAACATTCCTCCAGGCCTTCCTGTCCTCTACCATCTTCTGGAGTCCATTTAAGCTCACGCCTACTGCTTCAGTGACTCCATCCAGCCACCTCATTCTCTGTCGTCCCCTTCTTCTATTGCCCTCGATCTTTCCCAGCATTAGGCTCTTCTCCAGTGAGTCCTTCCTTCTCATTAGGTGGCCAAAGTACTTGAGTTTTAGCTTCAGGATCTGGCCTTCTAAAGAGCAGTCAGGATTGATCTCCTCTAGGACTGACCGGTTTGATCGCCTTGCGGTCCAAGGGACTCGCAGGAGTCTTCTCCAGCACCACAGTTCAAAGGCCTCAATTCTTTGGCGCTCAGCCTTTCTTATGGTCCAACTTTCACTGCCATACATTGCAACTGGGAAGACCATAGCCTTGACTATACGCACTTTTGTTGACAGGGTGATGTCTCTGCTTTTTAGTGTGCTGTCTAGATTTGCCATGGCTTTCCTCCCCAGGAGCAAGCGTCTTTTAATTTCTTGGCTACAGTCCCCATCTGCAGTGATCTTGGAGCCCAGGAAAATAAAATCTGTCACTACCTCCATTTCTTCCCCATCTATTTGCCAGGAATTGAGAGGGCCAGATGCCATGATCTTGGTTTTCTTAATGTTAAGTTTCAACCCAAGTTTTGCACTCTCCTTCTTCACCTGCAACAAGAGGCTCTTTAGTTCTTCTTCACTTTCTGCCATTAGAGTGGTATCATCTGCGTATCTTAGGTTGTTGATATTTCTTCCGGCAATCTTAATTCCAACTTTTGATTCATCTAGCCCTGCCTTTCTCATGATGTGCTCTGCATATAATTTAAATAGGCAGGGCGACAGTATACAGCCTTGCCGGACTCCTTTCCCAATTTTGAACCAATCAGTGGTTCCGTGTCCAGTTCTCACTGTTGCTTCTTGACCCGCATATAGGTTTCTCAAGAGACAAATAAGATGGTCTGGTACTCCCATCTCTTTAAGGACTTGCCACAGTTTGTTATGATCCACACAATCAAAGGCTTTAGCATAGTCAATGAAGCAGAAGTAGATGTTTTTCTGGAACTCCCTAGCTTTCTCCATGATCCAGCGTATGTTGGCAATTTGATCTCTAGTTCCTCTGCCTCTTCGAAATCCTACCTGCACTTCTGGTAGTTCTCGATCCACATACTGCTGAAGTCTAGCTTGTAGGATTTTAAGCATGACTTTACTGGCATGAGAAATGAGTGCAATGGTGCAATAGTTTGAACATTCTTTGGCACTGCCTTTCTTTGGAATTGGAATGTAAACTGATCTTTTCCAATCCTGTGGCCATTGTTGAGTTTTCCAAATTTGCTGGCAAATTGAGTGTAGCACTTTTACTGCATTGTCTTTTAAGATTTTGAATAGCTCAGCTGGAATACTGTCACTTCCACTAGCTTTGTTGTTGCTCAGCTTTTCTAAGGCCCACTTCACTTCACATTCTAGGATGTCTGGCTCGAGGTCAGTGACCACCTCATTGTGATTATCAGGGACGTTAAGCTCATTCTTGTATAGTTCTTCTGTGTAATTTTGCCACCTCTTCTTAATCTCTTCTGCCTCTGTTAGGTCCCTGCCATTTTGGTCCTTTATCATGCCCATTTTTTCATTAAACGTTCCCTTCATTTCTCCAATTTTCTTGAAAAGATCTCTGGTCCTCCCTATTCTATTGTTTTCTTCTATTTCTTTGCACTGTTCATTTAAGAAGGCATTCTTATCTCTTCTAGATATTCTCTGGAATTCTGCATTCAATTGGGTGTATCTTTCTTTTTCTCCCTTGCCTTTCGCTTCCCTCCTTTCCTCAGCTATTTGCAAAGCTTCCTCAGACAGCCATTTTGCTTTCTTGCATTTCTTTTTCTTTGGGATGGTTTTGGTTGCTACCTGTTGTACAATGTCACGAACCTCTGTCCATAGTTCTTCAGGCACTCTGTCTATCAGATCTAATTCCTTAAATCTATTTGTCACCTCTACTGTATATTCAACAGGGATATGATTTAATTCATACCTGAGTGGCCTAATGCTTTTCCCTACTTTCTTCAGTTTAAGCCTAAACTTTGCAAGGAGAAGCTCATGGTCTGAGCCACAGTCAGCTCCTGGTCTTGTTTTTACTGACTGTATAGAGCTTCTCCATCTTTGGCTGCAGAGCATATAGTCAATCTGATTTCTGTGTTGACCATCTGGTGATGTCCATGTGTAGAGCCGTCTCTTGGGTTGTTGGAAAAGAGTGTTTGCTATGATCATCGTATTCTCTTGACAGAATTCTATCACCCTGTGCCCTGCTTCATTTTGCACTCCAAGGCCAAACTTGCCTGTTATTCCAGTTATCTTTTGTCTTCCTACTTTAGCATTCCAATCCCCCATGATGATAAGAACATCATTTTTTGGTGTTAGTTCTATAAGGTGCTGTAGTGCTTCATAGAACTGGTCAATTTCATCCTCTTCAGCACTGGTGGTTGGGGCATAGACCTGGACTACTGTGATATTGAATGGTTTGCCTTGGATTCGAACTGAGATCATTCTGTCATTTTGAGGATTGTATCCCAGTATTGCTTTTCCTACTCTTTTATTGACTATGAAGGCTACTTCATTTCTTCTGAAGGATTCTTGCCCACAGTAGTATACCTGATGGTCATCTGAATTAAATTCACCCATTCCTGTCCATTTTAGTTCGCTGATACCTAAGATGTCAATGTTCAGTCTTGTCATCTCTTGTTTGACCACGTCCAGTTTTCCTTGATTCATGGATCTTACATTCCAGGTTCCTATGGAGAAAAAATCTTTACAGCATCGGACTTTCCTTTCACCACCAGACACATCCACAGCTGAGCGTCCTTTCGGCTTTGGCCCAGTCGCTTCATTCTTTCTGGCGCTACTAGTACTAGCCCTCTGCTCTTCCCCAGTAGCATATTGGACGCCTTCCGACCTGAGGGGCTCATCTTCCAGCGTCATATCATTTTGCCTTTTGGTACTGTCCATAGGGTTTTCATGGCGAAGATACTGGAGTGGGTCGCCATTTCCTTCTCCAGTGGATCACGTTTTGTCAGAACTCTCTGCTATGACCTGTCCGTCTTGGGTGGCCCTGCACGGCATAGCTCATAGCTTCATTGAATTACGCAAGCCCCTTCGCCATGACAAGGCAGTAATCCATGAAGGGGAAGTATAGGCATATAGAATAGATAACATATTTCCAATCCAGGTATCAGCAAAATGTCCAAACAGAGCTCTAAAACAATAACATTAATTAACATATGTAAAACTAAACATTCCACACCTCATTTCTTAGCTGTAAGCCGCCCTGAGTCTTCGGAGAAGGGCGGGATATAAATGGAATTAAAATAAAATAAATAAATAAATTTAAAAAACATAAGTGGTCCCAAGTGTGAACAAAAAAATTAAAAATCCTCAAATAACAATGTCACATTCAAATAAACATTTCACATGTCAATTCTAAGCAAATCCACATTTAGAAGGCAAAAAGGAATCCTATTATCCTAATATAAACAAAAGACTGGAATTTAACATAACAAAGATTGATAATATTTCCTTTAAATAGAGCAAGCACACAAAACTTCCAAACTTTTAAGTAAAAAGACAGTTACAAAACCAATTTAAATGCTGTCAGATTAGGATACATAAAGAAATTGTAAGGGAAAAGCTTAAACACCATGTTAACTGTAAGTAGGTCCAATACATAAACGTTTTTCCAGTCCAGATGTCAGCAAATTCAAAAAAAAAAAATCCACCCCAAATTGTAACATTACCCCGTTTTTTTAACCCTGATCAAATAAATTGATTTTGTGTTCCTTCTTTTTACATAAAACAATCTTGTTCTTTAATCCATTCTGATGATTGTTGAACCTTGCTTCAAATTTCTTCACAGACTTTAAACCAGGCATGTCAAAATTGCCGGCCCGCAGGCCAGATGCATCATACTAAAACTACAACCCACCCCATTGCCGGCAATGGGGAAAAAGTCACGATATGTCATGCGATGTCACATGACGTCACGAGTTTGACATGCCTGCTTTAAATGGATGCTTTTATAACTACAACAAAAAGAAAATATTCCAATTACTTTATGGGATTGTCATTTTATTTCCTTCTTAATTGTTAAAGGCTCATCCAGGATATTTTATGTCTAATGGCAAAATCTTGTTTATGTTGGGTTTGGATATATTCTGTTGCATATCATTTTTGTAACATCTTTTGGGAATAGACTCTTCCCAACAAGACACAACATAGCTGACATTGATATTGATATTGCAGTTCCTAAAAATATTTATGTATGCCATTATAAGTTGCTTGTCTTATGTCTTCACTATAAAAAGGGTTTTTTCCTATAAAAATACATTTATTCTTTAAAATTAATTTCAAAGTCTTCATATCTAAAGTCCAATACTCCAATGATTTCCAAATCCTTAATCCATTTAAAAATTTCTAAAGTCAAAACCTTGCCTTGCTTCTTGCTGTTTATTTTAAATGCTTAAAGGTTGTAAAGATGCACCTTCATTTTCTTATATTAAGGATTGAAGGCATTCTCTTGATGTTTTCAGCCTGAAGGTATCTAACTTCTTTAAAACAGTTAATAAGCAATTTCCGAAAGAGGTTAACAAGAAAAGTGCAAAGTTAGTGCCCTTTGAAAGACTCTGTTTGCAACTAGAGCAAGTATGGCAAATTCCTTCTTCTACCAGGTTCTCCAAGCCTCCTGAGATTGTCCTGGTGAGAAGCAACCCTATGGAGCACACCTTGGGTGATCTTGTGTTCTCCTTTTATTGAAGGGCTAGAGCTATCGTTGGTCTGCCATTCTTTCTGGGAAGTCCTAAAATCAAAGTTTGTGTGCTACATTTGCCTACACAGTAGGGGGAAGAGCAGTGGTGGGCTTCAAATATGTGAACAACTGGTTCTCTGTGTGGATGCTGCTTCCGGAAGTCCATTCTGGGCCTCGACCACAAAAAATTAGCTACCACTGGGGAAGAGGTACTCCTCTCATACCAGAATCCACTACTACATGCATTCCCCCCCATCCTTGTAATTATAAGAGTGCTGAATAGTTTTTGTTGAGTCTTCTCATTTTGAGAGGATCTAGGCAACCTTAATTTTAAACATTATTTCAGATATACAAGAACTTCTGCTTATACCTTCCTCATTGGCAATGCAATAGTCAGTTGTCAAACGGTCAAAAGCAACAGTCTGGTACCAAATCAGTCAATTAGCAAAAGTAAGAATCAGATTAAAAGGCTCCTTCCAGTCAAAAGATTGGCTTCTACTCAATCTGACTAGATGATTGCTTGAGATGGACAAAGAACTACAGTGATGTAAACCTTCATTTTATTATTTTCTAATGGCCTTATTACCTTTGCTACAATAAATCTACTCATCAAACCGTGGGTATCCTTGAAAGTCAATTCATGCAGTTTCTTACCTAACTTAGAAAAGTCTGACAAATCTGATATCCTCTCTCAGAATTAAAAATAATGACATCTGACCTGAAGTTAAGCATGCTTTATGCCATTGATTGTTCCCTAGCAAGTGTTTACTCTGGGTTGATCAATGTGTACTATATGCAAAAAACCATCGGCCAGTGCAATTAGAAAGTAAAATGGTTGAATTTCTTGACCTCTCCATGCCAAGAGATTATAGCACTCATTGATGCATGTTTGTTGAATGGCTTGGCAGAGGTCAAACATTGAAGGGACACAGAAGGGACACTAGAAGTCTCCTTCCCACCAAAAATCTCTACCACAGCAATTAAGGATTCCAGTATGGGATCTCCCATATGCACCTGGTGAGCCTCAGTTACATTTAAGCAATTAATTCTTTAGCAAGCCTTTACTAATAATAGTTAATCACAGTTTTAAAATGTTTTTTGTCTAACCATAGGAGAATTACTAGATTCATTTAGTTATTCTTAGCATATCTTATTACTCAAATTAGCTCTTTTCCCCTTATGTTGCCTTTTTTGAGAATGTGAAGCACTATCATCTGATGGCATATTTATTAAGTATGGTGTAAATGAGTCAATTATATTCAGGAGTTTATCTGTCTTAGATCTTTGCATTTGCTTGCTTCCATAATTTACAGTACAGTACTTGCACTGACTTGCAGTGACCTCTCTATCTAATATCTAATATCATCCCTAATTAAATATTTTCAAACTTAAGAACTAATTTAAGGGGAAATGCCATATTCATATACTGTATATCATCAACTGTTTAAGACTGAACAAGTCAGAAAGGATGAATTTATATTAGCAGGATATTGAAAATGATTCCTTAATTATATTTAGATATCAATGACTTTAAATATGTGCAGTCCAATGGAACTATTTAATCAGGGAACTACTTAAAGCCTATCAATGTCTTGATACTTGAAGGACTAGTAACCCATTAGTTAGAGATTATATATCAATTAATCCTCTAAATTATTCAAGAAAAATGGTATCCAAATCTGATTAAGTTCATATAGTTAGCAAAGATACAGTTGTAACAGACATGATCTCCCATTCCATTCCATTCAATCTGTATGCTATTTTGGCTCTACCATACTTCAGTTTTAAACAGAGATCATATCCTTTTTCTATTGGAGAATATTTTGATTAAATACTATATTCAGAGGATATACAAAATGATTTTCAAGTAAATGATTTGAATTTAAGCCCTATGTTTTATGGAATGCCATGAAAATTGCCTCTAACAGATATTAATATGAATTGTATATCATATTTAAAAAGAATTCCAGTATGAAAAAAATAATACAATACAACGGAAGTAGGAATTAAATAAAAAGAAACTGGATTTACTAAAATTTATTCTGTTTTAAATACAGACTGTAAAGATTTATTAATGCTGGACATTGAAGATAATGTACCTTTCATTTATATGAAATACAGAAACTAGGAGTTTGAAAATCATTCAGTTTTATTAGCCCCAAGGATATTGGAACACTGTACTATTGGATATATGGAAAAAAGACAGAAATGCAAATAGAAAGTGATGGTCTATATGTGAAAGAAAAATAAAACTCATACCTCTGAAGATTGTCTTAGCATGGAAAGTTGATCTAGCAATGTATGATAATAAAGAATAGTAAAAATCATTATAAATCTGCAGTTGTAATGGTGCCAAGACATATTTAAAGTGAAATATTGTATTTATATACAAAAAATACTGGATGGATTGAAGGCAAATTATAGGAAAATTGCACTAATCTGTGCAAGAAGAAGGCCTGTTCTTTCAAGCTTATCCTTGTTGACTCTGCTGCTCTATCCAAAACCATTTTTGACAATTGTTATGATGGACTGAATTTATTTATTTTTTTCTATTCTCTTGAGGCATTAACAATCTGCCAATTTTTTAAGAGAGCGATTTCACTTTGCTTATTCAGATACTTCTGGTAAAAATGTATAAACTCAGAAATACTGCAGTTGTAACTAGTGACCAATTTCAACAGAAGAAGTCATATAGTAAAAAAAACCCTTATGAACAAAAATTAAAGTGAAGCATAGTAAAAGTGAATAATGGAAATTATCATTTGTGGAAATTCAGCATGAAGGTGCTCGTCTCCTTCTCCAAGGACCAGGTCAACATCAGAAAGAAAGGTGCAGTGCAGTGAGAGGTATGTGCATATATTGCACAACTCATGAGATGAAGCCACCAAACTAGTAAATGTACAAACAAATGTATTTCTTACAGGAACTGGTAGAACAGAGGAATAAGGGGGGAATGAACACAAATCTTTTTAAGGTTAGAGAAGTTATCAAACAGACAAACAAGTTTCTAAAGAAAAACTAGACAGGCACCCAGAATGCACAAAGAAAGGACAAAGACAAGCCCCAAATCAGAAAAGGAATGAGTGAGATACTGAATAATTATTTGGTGCACTCACTTGACAGCAAGAAGCAGAAAACTAGATATGAGTCACAACATCAATGTAGAATGGACTTCCGGAAGCGGCATCCACACAGAGAACCAGTTGTTCACATATTTGAATCCCACCACTGATACAAGTTATCCACCTGAGGCAGAAATGCCTTTGAATTGCACCATAAGTCAATTCATACTTCATCAAACATGAGCAACCTAAAGAGAGACAAGACACAAATTCCACAGGGACTTCTGCCAGAGCACAGAAGACACTAACACCATCTGGGAACAAGTATTTTATCATCTTAACTGATGATTGTGCCATTAAAATATATCTTATGAAGTATAAAGATACAATAAATAAATGTAGGTGCTGGGCATACCAAAGTGTTCCTGTATAATGGCCCCAAGGAAATTATTCAAATTATAGGGCAGTTGTGCAAATTGCATAAACTCAGCTGTGGTCTTCAAAAAACTTGAGGGAGGCAGAATGAGTCACTATTAATGTAAAAAGTGCTGCTTCCACAGCCTACCTTTATCATACCTCAGATTGAGGATGCTGCCCTCTGTTTACTGCAGGCAGTTTCAAGGCAGTCATCCTTTCCTCTCCATCCCCATTTCATTTGCCCAGAGGGGAAAATCCACTACTGAACATGTGGAAGGTATATATATGCGTGTCACTTTGAGCATCCTTCAGCTACTCCAACTATCAATGGAACAGTTTCCCTTTTTTTAAAAAAAGCCCTCCAGGTTTACATTAATTTTTTAATTTGTGCATTACCACGGGAATATCAATCACACAATGTCCTAGAACAGGTGTATCAAACTGCCGGCCTGTGGACTGGATCTGTCATGCCAAAACCATTCCCACCCGATTGCTGGCAATGGAAAAAAAGTCATGATACGTTGTGACACGTCACATGACGTTGCAAGTGTGACACCCCTATTCTAGAAGATTAAGACTAGGAGTTCAGCATCTTGCAAAGGTCCTGCATGAGACATCTTGAATCACAATGTCAAGGAAAGCATTAGTTTTGAGAGAGAAAACCTTAGACCAATGATATCAAACCCCAGAAGCAGCTGATTGAAATGAAATGTCCTCAGCAAACAGCTATTGGAGTATTGTGTCATTCTCACATTAGGATGCTCTGTATCCCAAAACTAGATCTGAAGTCTGATTCTAAACAGGTCTACCTTAAACATCTTTCCCTGAAGGTCAGGGGCTATGATCCCATGCAGATTTCTGGCAAAAAAATTCAGTTGGTAGCTATGACCACAGAAAAATACATAAACTGCTTGCTTTCGTGGGGAAAGGTCTCAGCATCTCTGCCCAGAAATTATGTGCTGGACAAGTAGGATCTACTTGAAGTATACTGAATGATCTTAGCATTAGCCAGCTCTATGAATTGTATCCAGAAGGCTATATTTTGATCTTTTTGAAGCAGAGATGTCAACACGTGTAGAAGAGTACAGAGATAACCTTGGAGAAAACATATAGCATTGGTTAGTAAAACATGAGTTTCAGGCTAAACTGGCTAATGCTAAGATCATTCAGTATACTTCAAGTAGATCCTACTTGTCCAGCACATAATTTCTGGGCAGAGATGCTGAGACCTTTCCCCACGAAAGCATGCAGTTTATGTATTTTTCTGTGGTCACAGCTACCAACTGAAAACCTGAATGCATGACAAAGAAATTTAACTTTGCCTCACTCTGGCTCTCTTTGATATAAGAGGGAGGGGAAAATGCATCAGGATTTCAAGGTTTTATTTATCATTTATCTATTTATTTGAATGTTTTAGCTGCTAAACTTCAATGGACTCCAACATAATGTTATTTTAGCCAATGCCAATTAGATATAGTTGAGAGTTCTAGTATTTATTATGATACTAGATTCCTGATCTTGCCTACCTTGAAGGAGTGACAGCATTCAGGTTATGTGCAAATAACAACTCCTATTCACTAATAAACAGGGTGCTGAATTTCAAAGGCAATCTCAGGTGGAGAGCATTGCAGTAATTTAGTCACAAGAAGAGTATGAGTCACTGTTCACAGGATTATCTCCTACAAAGAGTGCCACAACTGGCATACCAGTTGAAGCTGAAAAAATCTCCCTTCCCCAACCATGATCTCCATTTCTTGTCTGATTTTTGTCATGAGCCTGGGAAGACCTCAGACCATGTAGCTTCTTTTTGAAAGAAGGTGCTGCTTCATTGAGATAATCAGATGTTTTGGGGTCAAATAGTGACCAGTCTTTCTGGGATTCAGTTTCAATCTATTTCTCCATACCTGAGGCCTCGATCCAGGTACAAGGTCAACACTTCCATTACATTACAGGCTTGAGGCTCAGATGTCAGTCTGGGCATTGCAGTATATTCATGATAATCCATCACAAAGTAAGAGAAAATTTCTCCCAGTAGGTTCATGTAAATTTTTCTCTGCCCCTACTACCACTTACTAAAATTATCCACTTAGGAAGGAACAGAACCACTGCAAAATAGGGCCCCTCATTCCCATTTATTACAGGAATCTTGGGAGATATGAGCAATAGAAGATAATTAGTGCCAACATGAAGTAAAAAAGGACTAGAAATGACTCATTGTCCTCATCCAGATTCCAAATACATCGCCCACCAGCACAAGCATATTGGTTCCTGCTGCCTGTCTGGGCATGGAATAAGAATCTAAGTAATCCACTGATATGGCCAGATCCAGGAGGAGCCTCTTCAAGACAGATTGTACCTTTGCCTTATTCAGGGCACATACACTAACCATCTTCAAACAAGGAGTTATCATCTACCTTAACATCCAGCCACTGTCCAAGTGATGACTGAATCAGATTGCAAGGATTCTTCTCCTGGAATGGTCCAAGTGGGGTCACTTAATTCCCACACCTCAGAACAGATACTGCTGATTGTCCCAAAGATGCTTTTTCACAAGGCAACTGGACTTTCTTGTTTTTCTTTGAAGATGTTTTGCTTCTCATGCAAGAAGCTTCTTCAGCTCTGAGCTGAAGAAGCTTCTTAGATGAGAAGCAAAATGTCTTCAAAGAAAAACAAGAAAATCCAGTTACTGCGTAAAAAAGCATCTTTGGGACAACTATGACCTGGATGATTGAGAATCTCCATAGACAGATACTAATGATGTTATGCCCATCGACTGTTTGCATTATATTGCAAAAAATGTGATCATATCTGAAATAGAAGTGACTTGTGGAACAATCAATATCCTTAGAAAGTGGTAAAGAAAAAAATTAGAAGGTTTCACATCAAGATGGAACAAACTGAAGCTTAAGTCACTTAAGAAAATTATATTAGCTTTAAAGAGAGAGGAAGATTCTCTAGTTTATAAAGTTAATCTATCTAGCCACATGTCTGATGTATCCTGAAAAGCCCTGCTCATCAGTTGGAACAACTGCAAGGACAATTATTCTTTGGCTAACTCATATTTTTTCAAATGGGGAAAAGTATAATACGTTTGAAGTTGCTCCTTAAAGGGTAGACTGTCATGGCTCCCAACTTGTATGAATTATGAATGTCCATGAAGAAAATATGGTGAGGCATCTTTCCTCTTTTTATTTTTTTTATTTTTATTTTAATCCCATTTATATCCCACCCTTCTCCGAAGACTCAGGGCGGCTTACAATTTAAGCACAAACCAATGTGCTTAGCAATAGCCTTCATTCTATGTATATGCCTGCTTATTAGGGCTTTCACACACACACCCAAGCGGCATTATTACAAAGTCAGCTTATTGCCCCCAACAATCTGGGTCCTCATTTTACCTACCTCGGAAGGATGGAAGGCTGAGTCAACCTTGAGCCTGGTGGGATGTGAACCTGCACTAATTGCAGGCAGCTGGTGTTACTTAAGGAGGCGTTAGCCCACTGCTCCACCAAGGCTTTTGGTCATGAGTAAACAAAAACATTTTTTTTTGCAGGGTAAATCAAAGAATATTGGCTCCCTACTTTATCCTGCATGGACTCCTCTGTAAATGCAGGAGGAGACAAAGACTATCCAGTTCCTTCTTCTTCCTACACAAACTCATGATATAATTGGAAATACTTATATATTGTGGAATGATGGTCTTCTCACTACAACCCAGCCCCTAGATATAATTTTGCCCACTAGAGTACGTGGGAAATGAAATCATGCCCCTATGCTAGAAATAGTTCTCCAAAGTTCCATATAATATATGTGTCTATGTTTGTGTGCTTGTTTCTCTATGTGTGTGTGTATGTGGATAAGCTTACATAGTGAAGACCTAATTAGTGATTACTCAGCAGTCAGGTGGAGTTACTTAAGCATATCTATCCTGTTGATCTAATAGAGAATGCTTTTAAAAGTATAGGAATTTTCTGAGGCTGAACCACATAAAATCTGACAGATTTTATCTTATTTGATTTAGTATATTGTATTCAAATGTTTCTGCTGATAGGCAACTTTGAGGAGCAGGATGAATAAGCACAATTAAAGTTTGATGTAAACATGGTAATAAAATAACTATTTCGATGGAATGAGTTTTCATAGAATTTGATGAATTGCATCATAGGGTATTGTAGAAACTTTATGATGTTCGTGTCTTTTAACATGATTTTTGAGAAAACTTGGTGAACTGGTAAAATACAGCCTGTCTTCATTATAGGGACTACCTCAACAACCATTTACAAATACTATGGTAACAAATGATAGTAAATAGTAGTAATGTAACCATTTTCCAACCAATGTGGATAATTACACCCAAATTTCTGCACCTGCAACCATACATGTTGGAGCAAGAATAACACTGGCATTGCTGTACAAGAGAACTTTATCTAAATGAGATGGAAGCAACCTGCAAACTTTGTAAAAAAAAAAACCTCTGTGTGTGTGTGTTTGTGTGTGTGTGTGTGTGTGTGTGTGTGTATGAAATAGTTTGTTTAGTGACAATTTTACCAGAACAAATTGCAATTGCAAAATAAGGACATACTGTAACATACAATTGGAGCAAGGTAAATATTGTCCATACTTTGAAAAAGAGAGTAGAAAAGATGGTATCAAAAGAAAATCCAAAGCACTGTAGATTGGTCAGTCTCCCATTATTATCTAGAATATTCTAGAGCAGATTCTAGAGCAGATTCTGACCTTGATCAGTGGTGGGATTCAGCTGGTTTGCACCACTTCAGCAGAACCGGTAGCTAATTTTTTGTTGCCTAGTCCCAGAATGGACTTCCAGAAGTGGCATCCACACAGTAAACCAGTTCACATATTTGAATCCCACCACTGACCTTGAAACTATTCAGCATAACTCTCTACTCTAACCTTAACTTGTTTTTTTAATTAGGTAATTTCCTTAGCAGATTTTGTAAATGCTGTAGACTTTGATGATTTCAGCAAAGCATTTACAAAGTACTTCCAGACAATCTCATTAATCAAGCTAGTTAAGTGTATGCTAGATAGCATAAATCAAGGGGATACATGACTGATTCAAAAATATTACTAAAAGAGTGCTCATCAACAGCTCATCAAAGAAACTATTATCAACAGAAAGATTTTTTTGAAGGTGACAGAAAATAATAATTTCCTTTTATTTTGGGTTGTATATTACATTTAAAAGGATTCAGACTAACTAGAATGGATGCAGAAAAGGGCAACAGGGATAATTTTGAGGCTAGAAATAAGTCCTATGAAAACAGAGTGAAGGACACCTGGAATGAATGAATGAATGAATGAACCTTTATTGTCAAAGTACAACCATGTATGCATTGAGATTAGCTGAGCCTCCCTTCGTGCCCCACCACCACAACTCACAGTGACAACAAACCCACCATCTTATTACACCATGTGAGCTAATTGCACAACACACCGGCCTCACAAGTCAATCATACATAAAGTTATTTCCTATGCAAGAGCCTGACAGCCCATGGATAGAAGCTGATCTTCAGCCTGTTGGTACGGCTGGCTATACTCCTGATGGTAGGAGAGTAAAGAGGTACCGACCAGGGTGTGAGTCATCCCTGAGAATTTTTCTCACTCTCCCAAGGCAGCAAACGATGTCATCCAGTGATGTCAGGGGACAGCCCACAATGTTTTGTGCTGTGCTCACCACCCTCTTTAATACTTTCCTATCCACGGCTGTCAGGCCAGCATACCAAACCACAATACCACACTTGCCTTGAAATGATAAAACTCAGAGTTTATATGTTTCTTGAAAAGTTGTCAACCCAATCACTGGAGAAAGCAATTATATTTGAAAGCATTAGCAGCAAAAGGAAACAAGGCTGCCAAAGAACATGGTGGCTGGACACCATCAAAGCTGACACCAGCCAAAGCATAGAAAAACTCAAAGAAGTAACACAAGATTGGAAGATGTGGAGAGACCTGGCCTCTAGGAGCACTAAGAGTCAGACATGACTGAATGGATAACATCATCTCCATGTCAAACCAAAAGAGAGGAGGAGCCATTCTTTATCATTCCAGGATGCAAGATGTAATTATTTAAATTATAGAAAGGCAGGTTCTAAGTTAGGGGAAAAAAAACACTTCCTAATAATAACAGTACTTTGACAGCAAGAGAAATAATGGACTCCCTATCCCAATGGAGATGCTCAAGTGGAGGCTAGATACTAGGCAGCCAACTGTTTAGGATTCATAATTTGGATTTCTGGATTGACCAGAGGCTGAGTATAATGGCTTAATGGTACCTTCCAGTACTGCAATTCTGTCTGTTTTGTAGCTAGTGATATCTATTTTGCTGCTACAGAAACTAGAAATGGAAATTTTATTTCTAAAATCATTAAGCACTAGGGATATTAAACATAGACAAAATTAAGTGATGAATAATTTAGATTATGAATCTCCTGGCTTAATCATAAGATTCATTTCTAGGAATATTCATGAGGAAGGGAGAACCTGAATCTGGTTAAGTTTTAGCACTGCTAATTTATTTTTCTCTTCACTTACTTTTTAAAGATTTTCTTAAGCAAAAAAGTCACCTACTGTGAAGCTGATAGGCTGCAAAGAATGGTTGTAAGGTAGATTTTATGGTTGTTTTCATAATTATTTTTAATTGTGAACACTTTCAAGTAAAATCTGCGCTATTTCCTTGTTTCCTCCAGAAATTAATACCTGACTTTGTCAATAACATTACCAAACATAAACCATATGATCCAATTTTACTGAAGAAGCACTGTAGCATCTCATGCCTCTTAATGGAATATTATACAATTCTCATTTCTCTCTTTTATTTGCTTACTCCTGATATCTGTTTCATGTGCTATCCCTGAACACCATTTTTCTTGCATTATCACTACAGATGTTGGCTTCGACTTGACACCTATTTCATTTGGAGCTTTATAGGACCGGCAACGTTGATCATTATGGTAAGAATTCTTAATTAGCTGTTTTCTGGAAATGCATCTTTAGGATCTTGCATGTCTTGCATCAAATGTAACTTAATTGGGAAAAGATGATGCCAGAAACTTGTCAGTGGTATTTTCTGCCATGGAAGAACATTATAAAAATGTTTTGCTTTAAATCCCTGAAGATATTGTCACTGAATAGGAAGAAGCAAACTTGGCCACATAACCATTGCTCAAAGAGAGCAGAGAGTGAACCTTTGCAGGGGTACATCTAATGTACCAATTAGGCCCTTTGCTGGATCGGGATCCCTCAGATAGTTGTTCATGCCCTGGTCACTTCACAAAATGGATTACTGTAAAGCAGACATGTTAAACACAAGGCCCAGGGGACGGATCCGGCCTGTGAAGTGGTTTCATGTGGCCCGCGAAGCCATCCTGGAAACAGTGAGGGAATGGCCCCCACTGCCTTGGCCCTGGCCCAGAGACCCTCCTTCTGCCAGAGACCCTCAGATCTGTCCCACTCCTGCCCAGGCCCCCATAGGCACCCTTGATGCGAACGATGTAGAGCTGGCCATGCCCACCCAGTAGGCCATATGCACTCTAGCCATGCCCACCCAGTAGGCCACGCCCATCCTGGCCATACCCACCCGGCCCCCTGAGGGCAACCGCAATGCTGATGCGGCCCTCAATGAAATTGAGTTTGACACCCCTGCTATAAAGCATGGAGTTGCCTTGGAAAACACCCAAAACTACAGCTTGTACAGACAGTAATGGGGATATTGTGTTATGGTCACATGACCCCACTGCTTTGGGAGCTGCACTGGTTACCAGTTGGCTTCTGGATGCAATTCAAGAAGCTCTTAAAGTCGTTAGTTGAGTTAAAACAAGAAAATATTGTACCCAGTATACTCAATTTCAAGCTAGGTGGAAGTTAGATCAGAAGGTTGGCATTACACTACTGGACAAAAATTTGGTAAAACAGATCAAAGATCAAAATCGAGCGCATATAAAGAGAATTTACAATGCTTTAATAGAATTGGATTCGGAAATGGAATTAGTTAAAGATTGTATGGTAAAGTGGGCTCAAAATATTCAAGAACCGATCCCATTGGATATATGGGAGGTAATTTGGGTTAGAAATGTTAAATTTACCCAGGCCCAAAATTTAAGAGAAAATTTTTATAAAATGTTTTATAGATGGCATTTGGATCCTAAAAAGTTGTCTTGTATGTATCCTAATTTACAGCCCAAATGTTGGAGATGTGGCAGTTTGGATGCCACTTATTTTCATATCTGGTGGACTTGTAGAAATATAAAAGCTTATGGGTAAATGTTAGATTGTTATTATTATTAATAGTTTATTATAGCGGAATTTGTATTAGTTTTAATTATATGGTATTATTATTATTTTTAGTATTAGTATTGTTTAATAACTTGGATATTAATTTGTTTATGTTTTTATTATTATTATGTTCACTTTTATTTTGTTTGTATTTACATTAAAGGGGAGTTAAAGCACATTATAAACTTGGTTATTTATATAGTTGGTTAATGTTAGTTAGATTATGATTATTATATTTGTAACCCTGTGTTCAGCTTTGGGAAGTGGGGGAGGGAGAGGGGGGATTTGGGTGGGTTGGTTTTGGGGATTATATTGTAATTTTTACAAAACTTTTTAATAAAAAAAGAAGGGTGGATGTGCTCAGGTCTAATCAATTAGGCAATCTCATCTTATGAGATCCGGGATATCTCTTTTCAGTTGCACCATCTGCCCACTGGCTTAACATCCCCCAGAGTTTCATGTGCCTCCTACCTTTAGGATGTCCAGCTCCAAACCTAGTTGTCTTTCCAGGCCTTCATTGAAAGTGGCCCCTTTAGTTAAGCTTGGTTTTATAGCTGGTTGAATTCTTGTTATATGTCTTGTTTTTTTCCTTTTTATTTGTAAGAGTTAAGGAGTTGGGTAGCCTCAAAATTGCATAATAAATGAGTAAATATTCATAGTTCCTTAAAAGACCATTTTTCTTTAAAACTTTTCTTATATTAAAGTTTTCAGTTAAAATTAAATTCAGAGGGAACGTTTTGAGAACTCACACTAATTTGCATGAAAATAAATCTCTGGTAGATTTCTTCAGGATTAATTTCCATACCTGTATTCTTTTACGAGTGTTTTCCTTGTAAGAAAATGATTCAGTACAAATGCATCAATATTTTTCCACAAGTATTTTCCCCCCCATGCCATTCGCTTAATCTGTTTCCTAGACAAGATAATGCAAAGACAGACTGATAGACAGACTGATTGATTGGCTTTTAGGGCTAGTTTATTTGCTTTGTGTTATTTGAGAGCAATCAAACTCTACAATGCATCATCCCAGCCAGCATGTCATAATATTTGTGAGTTTTGAAAGTAGAACACAAATCTGAAATAGAGAATTTAAGATTTTAAATGGAAAGTCACATTCCAGATATCATAATTTATGTAGCCCTATACAGGCAAATCAGCAAGTTCTATATTTTTATAGCTTTAACTTTTTCACTAGTTATTTGTATAGTGAAATTTTTAGAAAACCAAGAGGCTCAATGGAGTATTTTCTCCTAAAAGCTCATATCTCATGAATGTCTTTCTTTTTAAGTGAGGGAAGACATAAGTAAATTCATTCAGCTGCCTCATCCAATTCACTTGGATTCTTGGTGTCTGTTGGAACCATTATCCTTCAGAGAAGGTTTGCTGCTTAGAAAATAACTGCAGCAAGCTTTGAGAAAAATATCAAAAGCCCCTCTGAGTGCAATCACGTTGAAATAATTTTTCTATAATTCAGTGTAAGATTATGTTATAACAATGGTGACCTCAAAATTAGTAAAAGATATAAGGATTGATGGCTCCCTTTAAAAGGATCAAAGTCTTTTGGAAATTTTTTGTTTTGTAAAAACTCTCTTTTTAAAAAAGTTACTTTGAAAATTTCTACTAAGCAGAGATGCTAAATTTGGCTTGTTCTGGGTTAAGGGTGACATTTTGTTTAATCCAGGATCTTAATGACTTATACCAAACTAGTGGTTGAATACAGTGAAATTGCCTGGTTTTCATAATGTTTAGGACATTTATAGAAACAAAGCTCTTTTAGTGTAAGGGTGGAGGGGTGAGGTATCTCTACATTGTGTATTAAAATCTACTTTGTCTATCCTTATGGTACTGCTTTTTATTTTGCAGTGTCCTAGTTACTTCATTCTGTCTTTGTTCAATTTTACAGAGTCTTACAGTATATATTAATCCTAGAATGTGCTTGAAGAATAACGATAAACACACTCCAGTAACTCAGAGAACCGATGTGTCATTTCTCTTTTACTATTAGAAAAACCATCAAAAAGTTACTTTGATATTGTGGTTGGGATAGTTTTGTGAGTTTTGTTAATTGCTTTTCTGTGAACAGTTTTCTGTTGTCCATGCAAACTAATAAAGTCCAGTGGACTTTATCTGCTGTACATAATGCAAAAGCATATTCAAGTCTATATTTCATTGAATACATGCCAGGTTATTCCTCTTCAGACTTGGAGGTAGACGGTCACAGGACAAGAATTCACCCATATAAAATGAACAATTATTTAAATATACTGCCAGAAAAAAGTTCCTAATCTTCTGGTGTACATTTACTCCTTAGAACACAGATTCACTTTACCGTGTATTATGGACAAGTAATTGAGTTTTGAGCATATCTCTGCTTTTGGAACTATTATAGTCCATAGTTGTATGATGTCAAAGAAAACTAGGTTCATCCTTTTTCCTCTTCTTATAACTTGCCATTTTATTTTATTTATTTTATTTTATTTCAGCTTAATGTAATCTTCCTTGGAATTGCCCTTTACAAAATGTTTCATCATACTGCCATTCTGAAACCTGAATCAGGGTGTCTCGACAATATCAAGTAAGTAAATCCTTCCCACTTTCTTTATTGTTTCCAGCTGAATTACACAATGGAGTACTAAACTAAGATACTTGTGTCCTGACACTGTACTTATGTCCTGACTGAAATTAAGGGTGTCAGGGAGAACTAAGTAAAAAGACATCGAAATAACTAAAATAACTGCAGCCAATTTACTGTGGACTTAAACCATCCTGTTAGTGTCCATATTTTATTATTCAATTCTTCATGTGAATGTCTTGCTTTGGGGCGAAGGACAGATAAATCATATTCAGGCATAGCAAGCACATTGGAGTTTTTTCTTCATGGTAAGGCCAGTAATATTTTCAAATGATGGACATAGGTGTCAAAATAGTAAAAATAAAATAGCAAAAATATCATAAACCTGATGAGTTTGCTGACATTTTAGCAATGTCTTTCTCAACATTTTGTGTAAGAATTCAGAAATCTTGCGAGACTTTGGCCATGTGATCATATAGAGTTTGGCAGTTATATGGGTGCCATTTAGGGTAACAATATAATTTGAACTGAATGTTGAAGCAATGAATGCAGAAGCAGGAAATAATTTTATGTTGTTGATTTATTTTGTATTGCTTGCAATATTTTGAATGCATGGGTGGATTTTTTTTCTTGATTCAATGCTAGCAAGCGTAATATCTGCCCCACTTTTCTGTAGTGTAATATATTGAATGGCTGTTTTTGCTTCTCTGCTGGACTGATTACAAGGGCCTTGGATGTTCATGTTTAAATAAACCAAAACAGAAACGAATCATGAGCACAGCTTTAAAAATGAATACTTTCAATAACAGCATCTTGGATTAAACAAAATTGGCAAACAGATTTTTTTTCCAATATTAGAGAAAAGTTGGCCCATTATTTAAAAATATTATTATTAAAACTAATATTTAGAAAGATATTACACAAACTGTATTAGAAAGAAGGTCAGAGATTATCACCAAAAATAATACCTTTTGTGAGGAGATTTACCACCTTTGCAGCATCTTTCCTCTGACGCATACAAATACTTTCCAAAATTACATTTAGAAGGAAAAGCAAGGAACGGGTATTTCAGACCTTTAGCTACTCTTAATCCTGTAAAGTGGTCATTTCTTCCTTCTCCTCATGTAGACCACTATCTTATTGTCAAATGCTCTTGCAAATTATTTTTTGCCCATGCACACAAACACACACACATACAAGAATGCATGCGTCTGTACATTCTTAAAGACCCGGTGACTTCTTTCAGCAGCACAACAGCTACTACTTCTATCTTTTTCCCCCTCTTACAGTGATTATTTGGACATATAAATGTCAAGTGATTACTGTTGAAAGAAAGAAGAACGCACATACTGAAGCTGTTTTGGGGAAAAAAGTGTTTAAAATGGTGAAATAGATAGAAAAAGCAATTGATGGTCTGCATTTGCTTTTTGAAGAGAAATTGCTCAAAAGAGAAATTGGATTTCTCTTTTGAAAGCAACAGAAAAGGACCAATCCATCATTCTTGTCAGTGAGCATACACAAACCTCTGTCCTGTGTCTTCATTGTGTGTGTGTGTGTGTGTGTGTGTGTGTGTCTGTGTCTGTGTCTGTGTGTTTGTGTTTGTGTCTCTGTGTGTGTGTGTGTGTTGGGGGAAGGTGAAGAGAAGTGTTTGAAGAGAACTTCAAGAGGACAGTTGATCCATAATACTCTTCAAGACCTCCACGAGTCTGTGGCCCATAAACTGGTTAATAATCTCTTAGTTTGATTCAGTAACTTTTTTTGTGTGCTATCTTCCTTGGTGCTTGTGTGGGGAAAAATTCTATCTACTGTATCTAATCTACTTCCCTTTCCAGCATTCCTAAGATTTCCAGAATTAAAAAATAGGTTTAGTAATACTCTTAATGACAAGAATAAACTTAATAAGTATAGTTTTCTAAGGAGATATGTAGGTATGTAGATGCATATGAACAAATCATAGACAAATTTATTTCTTATCCCTATATCACATACAATCACTGACAGAGAGATCTTACAAGATTTGGGGAGCAAGATGATGACCCTCTTCTCCTGGAAAGGTGATCTGGTTTCTCATATGCTGGAGAAGCGAAATGGAAATGAGAGCTTGTCGTGGCAGACTGCATGCTGGTTGTCCTATCATATTACTTGAAGGTCAAGAGCCATCCTCTTGGTATTGCTGCTGATCCATAATCATGGGTCATCATGGTTAATAATTACTGTAAACACCCTCCAATTTCTAGTGATTATAAAATAACACTACTGCAATTAGAATACTTAGTTTGTAATCCCCTCCTGGAAAATAGTCTCATAGTGATCACTACTTATAAAAACCAATGTATAGATTAAAAGTACAACAAAATGCCAGCCATAATTATCAGAGGCAGAAAAATCTTTTTTTCCAAATAAAACTGTAAGATTTGGTTAAAAAGCTGAAATATAAAAATATGTGCAGTGTGAGATAAATTACATCCATTTCTGTCTGTTATCCAATGAAGCTCATTTGTACCAAGAAAAATTGATAGCGTGATGCAATGCCTTGCTGCCAAAAGAATCAAAAAGGAGCTTAAGAACACAATGGTTGCAAATGTAGCAATTAGAATATAGAATAATAGAGTTGGAAGAGACCCTTTGCTCAAGCAGGAAACCTTATTCCATTTCAGACAAATGGTTGTCTAGTCTGTTTTTGAAAACCTGCAGGGTTGGAGTACCCACAACTTATGAAGACAAGCTATTTCATTGGTTGATTGCTCTAACCGTTAGGAAATTTCTTGCTAGTTCCAGGTTGCTTTTTTCCTTGGTTAGTTTCCATTCATTGTTTTTTGTCTTGCTTTGTCTTGCCTTGTCTTGCCAGCAATTGTCTGTAATCCATTAAAGCAGCTGTGTCTTTTCCCAGCATCACATTTCTACCCTCCACAGCTGATAATGGAAAACAACTTATTTGGTTGAAAGAGTTGGAGAGAAGTGCTGCATAGTCCAAAATACCTTTTTGCATTGAAATTCAAAGTTATATATATATATAATTTACATAACTTACTTTTCCCAGAAAGCATTACTCGATTAAGTCTATAAAGGTAATTGGTTTAAACTTTGAAAATAGGAATACCAACACCACCACTGCTTTTATTGCAATTTGTCACATTATATGTTACATTCAATATCTGAAGTAATTAACTGAAAATTGTGAGAAGGTTGGATATTAGATCACATTGGTTAATCTAAAGCAAAGTTCTTCTTTGCTTATTAGTTTAGTTGATAAATGCTGGCACACCTGGTAGGTCTACTGTGATTTAAAAAAATTGAATGCACGTTTCTTCAGATTGCTCTTTATAGTACAGGGGTGTCAAACTGCCAGCCCGTGGGCCGGTTGTATCATATGGAGGCCGCACCCACCCAACTCCAGCAATGCAAAAAGAGTTGTGATACGTTGCGACACATTACATGACGCAGCGAGTTTGACACCCATGCTATAGTAGATAGGGATACATCTCTACTTAGAAGATTTAATAATTTATTGTACAGAATAAAGTTTCTGTATTACTTTTTCTTCAGCTAGACTAATCAGGGAGAGAAACTGTGTTCAATATTATTCACAGAGATACATTTCCAATGAAATATTCTTGAGAATCTGAGAATGAAACAAATGACACAAAAAGAAATAAAAGCTTTTCTACTGATACTGTCTTAAGAAGTTAAGATAAGTACACACAACTCTGCAGTCTAAAAAAGAACTTGCTGTATATTTGCAGCAAGTACAAAGTTATAGCCATGCTTTGTGGACCAAGTAAAGAGAACTTGGAACAGTCAGTGGCCATATTTCAGCTCTTTAAAAAAGACAAAGTGTGATTATATCAAATCAGCTCTGTGCAATTGGAATTCAGGAATAACTTTTAGATCCTCAAAGAGGAAAAAGCTCTGGTTCCCTAGACAAAGCATAGGAAACTATGCAGAATGGGTGGCTAGAAATGAACAGAATGTATTCAGAGTGTACCTTCAAGAGAACAAAAAGTGTTGTAAGAGTTGGTGACTTGCTATTATGAGGAATAAAAACTAGTAATAATATATGCTGGCCAGATCTGCTGGTTTTGACTGTGTGCTGTTTCCCAGAAGGCATATGAAAAAGCAGGTGCCTAGATTCATCAAGTAGACTTCTCAAAGAGTCTACGGAGATCAGGTCATGGTTGTCCAGGTGATGGTTGTCCCAAAGGTGCTTTTTTCAAAAGGCAACTAGCCTTTTCTTTGTTGTTGTTTTTTCTTGAAGACATTTCACTTCTCATCCAAGAAGCATCCTCAGTTCTGACTGAATGCTGGGGAATCGAAAGATTTATATATATATACATATATATATATATATATATATATATATATATATATATATATATATATATATATATATATATATATATATATATATATATATATAATATATTATTATTTTTTAAATATTATTTTTTATTTATATTACTTGCAGTCATCTGCTTGTTAGCACTTTGAAGGTCAGTCATGGTAAAAGAGGCCATCTATGTTAAAATTGAACAGCCCTCTCTCAACAGAGGGGGAGGAATACGATGCCACCTATGCCCTGTTTACAATACAGTCCTTTCAGCAGTTCCAAGAAGATTTCACAACCATTTGCACTCTGATTCAGATAACCCTGAGGGCATAGATCAGAAGTCCCCAACCTGTGGGCTGCAGCCCGGTAGTGGGCCATGGGCTGCTGGCCACTGGGCCATGGGACAGGCCGGCCAGTGCATGCACATATGCGTGCACACACACCCACTTCTAGCGCCGTGGGGCACGAAAATGGACTGCCACACCTAAGGAGGGAAAATGGGACGCCACTGCCGCTTGGGGGGAAACGGGACGATGATGCCATACTGCGGGCACAAAAATGGACAGCGTTGTGCTGCGCAAGAACGGAGCAGGGCTAGCAAGTATCATGCAAGCACTAGCCCCACCCCATTTGCATCACGTACATACTCAATTGAGTGCTACACTCAATTTGCCAGCAAATTTGG
This sequence comes from Vipera ursinii, assembly GCF_947247035.1. Lineage (NCBI taxonomy): Eukaryota > Metazoa > Chordata > Lepidosauria > Squamata > Viperidae > Vipera > Vipera ursinii. The sequence continues at coordinate 188,758,315 of NC_139513.1, read as the reverse complement.
AAAACTCAACAGTGGCCACAGGATTGGAAAAGATCAGTTTACATTCCAATTCCTAAGAAAGGCAGTGCCAAAGAATGTTCAAACTATCGCACCATTGCACTCATTTCTCATGCTAGTAAAGTCATGCTTAAAATCCTACAAGCTAGACTTCAGCAGTATGTGGATCGAGAACTACCAGAAGTGCAGGCAGGATTTCGAAGAGGCAGAGGAACTAGAGATCAAATTGCCAACATACGCTGGATCATGGAGAAAGCTAGGGAGTTCCAGAAAAACATCTACTTCTGCTTCATTGACTATGCTAAAGCCTTTGATTGTGTGGATCATAACAAACTGTGGCAAGTTCTTAAAGAGATGGGAGTACCAGACCATCTTATTGGTCTCTTGAGAAACCTATATGCGGGTCAAGAAGCAACAGTGAGAACTGGACACGGAACCACTGATTGGTTCAAAATTGGGAAAGGAGTCCGGCAAGGCTGTATACTGTCGCCCTGCCTATTTAACTTATATGCAGAGCACATCATGAGAAAGGCAGGGCTAGATGAATCAAAAGTTGGAATTAAGATTGCCGGAAGAAATATCAACAACCTAAGATACGCAGATGATACCACTCTAATGGCAGAAAGTGAAGAAGAACTAAAGAGCCTCTTGTTGCGGGTGAAGAAGGAGAGTGCAAAACTTGGGTTGAAACTTAACATTAAGAAAACCAAGATCATGGCATATGGCCCTCTCAATTCCTGGCAAATAGATGGGGAAGAAATGGAGGTAGTGACAGATTTTATTTTCCTGGGCTCCAAGATCACTGCAGATGGGGACTGTAGCCAAGAAATTAAAAGACGCTTGCTCCTGGGGAGGAAAGCCATGGCAAATCTAGACAGCACACTAAAAAGCAGAGACATCACCCTGTCAACAAAAGTGCGTATAGTCAAGGCTATGGTCTTTCCAGTTGCAATGTATGGTAGTGAAAGTTGGACCATAAGAAAGGCTGAGCGCCAAAGAATTGAGGCCTTTGAACTGTGGTGCTGGAGAAGACTCCTGCGAGTCCCTTGGACTGCAAGGCGATCAAACCGGTCAGTCCTAGAGGAGATCAATCCTGACTGCTCTTTAGAAGGCCAGATCCTGAAGCTAAAACTCAAGTACTTTGGCCACCTAATGAGAAGGAAGGACTCCCTGGAGAAGAGCCTAATGCTGGGGAAGATCGAGGGCAATAGAAGAAGGGGACGACAGAGAATGAGGTGGCTGGATGGAGTCACTGAAGCAGTAGGCGTGAGCTTAAATGGACTCCAGAAGATGGTAGAGGACAGGAAGGCCTGGAGGAATGTTGTCCATAGGGTCGCGATGGGTCGGACACGACTTCGCAGCTAACAACAACAACAACAACATACTCATGGCTCCATGCATGCATGCGCACATAAAATGCTTCCCCCTCCCTTTCCCTCCGGTCCACCAGCCGAGAAAGTTTGGTGACTTCTGGCATAGATAATAACCCCCAGCATTCAGTCAGCACTGAGGATGTATCTTGGATGAGAAGTCATGATGTAGCAGACTCAGTAATTGCCCTAATTTCTCTTGGGAAACAAGAGCTGCAAAACACAGTCATTGTAGGACATTCTTGATATTTTTTTTCCTTCAAAGGGATAGAGGAAAGTATTTGGGGTTTAACTATTGTTGACTCAATTGTAATTAATTTAGTCAAATTTTACTGTTTAATATTGTAATTTTAGCTCTGCATAATCATGTGGGTAGGTTAGATTTATAAAAAGCCAATTTTAATAAATCTATAGCCATGATTAACAGGATGGATTGTAGAAACTGCTAATAAGGAGCTGAAAATGGATACAACTTCTTAAATAGGTCATTTTAAAAGCAGAATTTCAAACAATTCCATGGTACCCAATGCCCTGCTCATAAAAGGAATATAAATTAAACATCCCTGAAACAAATTTGTAACTTCATTGATTAATTGGTTCTACTGTCAAACTCCTAGTTAGAATATTTTTTAAAAAATCCAAACTTCTGTATTATCTTTCAGATATCTGCATGGTATTGATATAGCCTCCTCACCCATGAACCTTTTTTCTCAAAGCTACCGATTCCCAGCTCTTGCAATTTCTTTTTATAAATTTGATTTCTGCCCCAGCTTCTTTGAATTTTTCTTAGAATTGGACAGAGTGCTTGCAATGAGGCCTGAGCAAAGTAGAAAAAAGTGAAACAATTACTTTCTGTGATTAGATTAGAAAAAGTATGCTTTTCTTGATGCAGTCTAAAAAGAGTTTAACATTTTTGCAGCCACATCACACTGCTGACACATATTCAGTTAGTAATCAACTACTATTCCAAGATCTTTTTCACAAGTACTTTTACTTAATGAGTTATCACTCAGACTGTATCAATACATTTGATTTCTGTTTCCTAAATGCATAACTTTGCATTTTTTAAATTTCATCCTTTTAAATTTTCATCACCTTCTTCTAAATTCCTCTCTTTTAAGGTAGTAGTTATTCCCCTCAATTCTGAAACAACTACAAATTTGATAACTTCCTCTATATCATGGTTATGATGATATAACAATTTAGATTAAACATATTATTTTACATAATGAAATGCTGGAAAGTGCAGGGCCCAGGATTTAAGGGTATAGTCACTCAGTATTAACTACAGTTTGACAGTGAACTACTGATTAGCAGACTGACTTCAGTACAATGTTAGAGCCATCACTGTATCCATCTAATTGCTATCACAGTATCCAGCCAATGTTTTGAATCAGAATGTCAAGGAGGATTCTGTGAAATGCTTTCCTCAAGTCAAAATATATGTCAACATCATTCCTATGGTCTACCAAAGAAGAGATAAGGCTGGACTTCAAAATTGTTTTGACAAAATCATGTGGAATTTTGATAATTAGCGCATGGTTTTCAACAGTGGTGGGATTCAAATATGTGAACAACTGGTTCTCTGTGTGGACACCGCTTCCAGAAGTCCATTCTGGACTTGGGCAACAAAAAATTAGCTACCAGTTCTGCCGAAGTGGTGCAAACCAGCTGAATCCCACCACTGGTTTTCAAGCTTCCTAGTGACTGATTTTTATTTTATTCTTTTTGCTTAAGAATTTCCCAGATCTAATCTTTGTCTCCTATGTCTTCTTTTCCCATATTGTTTTATTATTATCAGACACATAACCGTGGGCAAGCATTTGGTTAAATAACTGCTAATTATAAGAATATTAACAATGATTTCTGTGCTTTATTATAATTTACATTTTGTTCCCCATGTTTTTTCATATCTTTGTGAAGCCACTGAAAAAGATTGCTAAGAAATTTTGCACTCTTTCCTGAGCCCTCAAAGCTTCCTTCATAGCCAATATACAGTTCTGGGAGAAGACATCTGTTGTTTAAAATAATATTGTCAGGTGCTCTGTGCATGTCTGCATGCTCTCTAAAGCACACATTGCCTCTTGAATCTGGATTTCTGCACAGACATAGCAGCAGTGATGGTGTTCACATAATATGTAAAAAAAATCAAGATAGTGGTTGTGACAGTGCAATAAAAACTCCATCTATTTTATGTCTGAGGCAATTCTGAGAGTTTAAGTCCACACATCTTAAGTGTCTAATGGAGATTCTTGGAAAAGCACCTTTGGGACACATCTTGCCAAGTTTGAAAAACACTGGACTAGATTATATGCCCATTATATTTATCCCCATATGACATTGACACCCCACCAAAATTCTCTGAGGCAAATGACAAGGCAGCTAAGAGTAGGCAGAGCCTAGGGTGATATTGTTCATTGTTTAGGACAGAGGACTGTTCCACTGAGCTTGTGGTCTTTTGCCTCTATTGCAGTTAATTTGCTCACAGAAAAATCTAAAGGAAGTTCAAGTGCAGAATTAAGTTTGCCCATGCTTTTCAACTCATAACTAAAATTCTTTTATTTATCTCTTCTTCTTCTTCTTCTTCTTCTTCTTCTTCTTCTTCTTCTTCTTCTTCTTCTTCTTCTTCTTCTTCTTCTTCTTCTTCTTCTTCTCCTCCTCCTCCTCTCCTTCTTTTATTGGAATCACAAAATCTTTCTCCAAAACCTTTGCTGATTTTCTGTGGCATCACAGCAATCACTGCTACTGCCATTGAGATGTTTTTCTGTGTTCAGTCTCACCTTACTTCACTATCCCACTTCCACAATCTTCTTTTATTTTGGACCGAAAGTTTGGCAGTCAAAATAACTAAAATAGTAATGTACAGTTGACACATAGCTTTATTCTGAGACTCTCCATTCATAAATTCAAAATTGTGTCTTGATTTATTCCTGCAAGCCAATAAGAGCAGTACTGGGAGGAACAAAAGAGAGCAATATGCTTAGTTGCCCTGGTCTGTAATCAGAGGACTTTGGAGTGGAAATGAACATGCACAGAGTAAGTAAGGCAAGTAGGAGACAGAAGAGATCCCCAGTAATGGAGATGCAACATACCATTACTTCAAAAAAGGGACTGACTTATATGATGGGTTTTTTCTCATTTCCTCCTAGATAAGATAATCAAGTCTCTTCTGTCACTGTAACAGCTCATACAGTGTCCACTTTCAAAAATTTTCTTCAGATAGAAAATGCTTTTTATACTTAATTCTTGCACTGAAAGATTAATATCTATAGATATAAAATTATACTTTCATGTGACGTCTTTTTAGACGTATATATTTACAATAAAAAATAAACTAGCCAGACCCACACTAACTGCTCTAACACATCAATTATTTACCATATAATATGCTTTTACATTGTCCCAGTTTGCAAAATATAAGCTAATTCAAAATCATTGTCAGATCTATTCCATACTATTACTGAGATATGAGTCAATAGGCCAAGTTCTTTTCCTTTAGCTTACTATCAGGGATCAATTGTGTGTTGATTGAACCTCCACAATGGCATCAGCTGCCCCATTTGAAGACTTGGACAGTTCTGTCTTGGTAAGTACCAACATGGGAGGAATATCATTTTACATCAGAAACATTACCTCAGTATTGGCTAGCTCACTTTTTTTTACTCCAGATGGTAAGAAATTTATCATTTGACCAAAATAATACAAATAAAATATTGCCAATAATAATATATTTTTTAAAAAATTAATTAAAAATTAAAAAACAGAGCCTCTTTGGAAATGGATGGCATAGAAATTGCAATTATAAAATGGAATGAATGAATAAATAAGTAACATTACTGGCATTTACACTGAAGGCTGCCATGTGCCTACATATCATGTTAATTGTGATGAGTTATTTAATGATAGAGACAATATACATGATAATCACTTACAGAAGTCTATTTTGTAACACTATTTTAAACGCACTAGTAAAACACTAAATGATCAAAAACATATCCCCCCCCCCCAGTGAACCTTTTAAATCCAACTGTGCTGATGGGAACCTAGAATGCTATTATTACATTTAATTATTATGCTATCTAAAATATTTTTGACATTTTTCCATATTAAAACATCAAAACTTTATAGTAATCAGTGCAACAATTATCAAAATCAAAGACAATGCAAATATATCTTGCACAGATCGTAATTTACTTGGGATAGTTGATTATCTAATGATGTACTATTTGCTACAATAAAATAAGTGTTCTATGCTGTTTACTCTTGTCAGCACTTCCAGATAGGCCAATTAAGGAACTATAAAAACACTAAAACTTAAATTTACTGATATAGGCTATCATGAGAGAAACTTGAAAGTCTTACAGAATTTCTCTCTCCCTCCCTTTTCTCCCAAACAGTGTGAAGGTGGACCAGTCTTAGGGTTCCTCCTTATTCCTTTCTGTCTTTGTAAGGGCTGCAAAAGCTTTGTAAAGATTAAAAAAAATCCCCCATCATGCTAGCAAGTAAAAGTAATTTTAATATCTTATCCCCATACCTTAATATTACATATACTTTCATAATCCCTTAAAATCAGCTTCTAACTAAAAGCCAAAAGTGTCATCATTTGTTCTTTATCAGCAAAACTCCAGTAAGGGAACTAATATAAGAGATATAACTAATTTTCTGTTTTAATCTTGATCAAATAAGCCAACCCTGTATTCCTTCTGTGAACTTTAACCAGTTTAATTTTTAACCCTATCATATATAGTTCCAGAGCTTGTTTTCTATTCACTTTTTTTTACCCAAGAATCTTTCAGAAATTTAACACACTTCTTTTGTATATCCAGTAAATAAAATTTGCCCTTTTTTAATCACTTCTCATAAAGTCTTTCAGTACTTAACAGACTTTCTTTTTGGATGAAATTTCTGGATCTAATTTCTAACTGTCAAATATAACTCATTCCTCGTCTTTTATATACCTCTGGAAATGATGATCCTAAATAGTAACCTTAGCTTCTGAAATTGCCCATATTTTTTATTCCTTACAGATAATTATATTCTAAAATCAGTCAATACTTTAAGGAAGGTTTAAGCATAACCAGTTCATAAATTCCTGATTCAAATTAGACCTTGTTTGCCTGCAAATCAGCTATATACTATGTACATAATGCTCAACCTTAGAGACAGAATCTACTGCATGTTTGCTTTTGAAACAAGGCAGGGCTTTCTGAAAAATCCTCTCCCTTGGTGTAAATTGCATGACTTGCAAGAGTAATGGAAAATAATTCTGACTAGGTCAGCTAATTAATTCTTATTCAACTCTAAGTTCCCCTAGGAAATTGGATTAGGTCCCTTTTTGTTGCAAGCAACACCTACTGAACTCAATCCTTAAGTTGCCACAGTAGCCCTCTTTCCTACCCATCTCAGAATTCTTAATTATATTTTGAGTGGGTTGGATAAAAATGACATGAGTTAATAAAAAGATTTGTCTGACATCTCCAGGAAGAAACAATATTTACAGTTGCAAGATCCAATCTGGCTCGGTCACCAGGACCAGACGTTTACTCTTCCAAGCTTTTGGACTCATGCTAGAGCCCATCTTCAGGGAACTTCTCTTTACTGGAATATGTGCTTTGGATTATTCTATGAGAGTAGAATATTTACAATGATCTTTTTGCTGTATCTGGAGGTGCTTTTTCTACTCTCATTGTCTCTTTTCTCCTACTCTGGGTGAACAGAGTAGATGGCTATTGGGAATGAACTTCATGAGCTCTCTTGAATATTTTGTGAATAGAATAGAGCTGGAAGGGACCTTGGAGGTCTTCTAGTCCAGCCCCCTGCTCAAGCAGAAGAAGCTGAGATGGTATAAGTTCTCCTGCTTGAGCGGGGGCCTAGACTAGAAGAGCTCAAAGGTCCATTCTAGTCTAGTCTAGTGTATTCTATTCTATTCTATTCTAGTCTAGTCTAGTCTAGTCTAGTCTAGTTCTATTCTATTCTATTCTATTCTATTCTAGTCTAGTCTAGTCTAGTCTAGTCTAGTCTAGTCTAGTCTATACCATTTCAGACAAGTGACTGTCTAGTCTTTTCTTAAAAACCTCCAGTGATGGAGTACCCATCACCCAAGCTGTTCCACTGGTTAATTGTCCTCACTGTTAGGAAGTTTCTCCTTAATTCCAGGTTGCTTCTCTCTTTGATCAGTTTCCAACCATTGTTTCTTGTCCTGCCCTCTGGAGCTTTGGAGAATAATTAGACCCCCTCTTCTTGGTGGCAGCCCCTCAAATACTGGAATACTGCTATCATGTCACCCCTATCTCTTCTTTTCTTTAGACTAGCCAGACCCAAGTTCTGCAGCCGTTCTTCATATGTTTTAGTCTCCAGGCCTTTGTTCACTTAGTTTCTGTGCTCTGAACTTTTTCCATGGTCTCAACATCTTTTTTGTAGTATGATGACCAAAATTGGTTGGAGTATTCCAGGTGTGGTCTTACTAGGGTTTTATAAAGTGGTACTAATACTTTGCATGATTTTGATTCTATGCCTCTATTTACACAACCCAGGATTGTATTAACTTTTTTGACAGCTGCTGCACACTTGCTAGCTCCTATTCAAGTGATCATTCACTAGGACCCCAAGGTCCCTCTCACAATTACTGTTTTTGAGCCAGGTCTCACCTAGTCTGTTCTTATATCTTTGATTTTTCCTGCCTATATTTAAACTTTGCTTTTCTCCACATTAAAATTCATTTTGTTAGATAGGGTCCATTGTTCAAGTTTGTCAAGATCTTTTTGGATTCATTTTGAGGATCCATACTTTCAGTATGAGAAATACTTTGATGATGTCTAAAGATTCCACATTCTGTTAAGGCAGAATCTCCTAAACTGTGAGATGTACCTCCCTTGTAGAGTCCAGAGGAGTTTTGAAGAGCCTTTTAGTTTCATAGGTAAAATAGATCCACTTTTCCCAAATTTTCATTGTATTATTTTCATTATTTATTTACGTTCATTTTGGTTTTTAGATTTTAGGGGAAGTGAATACTGTAAGATTATACAAAAGGGAGGTGGGATAGCAGAAAGTTAGGAACCCCTATTTTAAGACAAACAGAAAGTCTATCCTTCCATCCCCAAGAACAGTAGTTTTGAAATTATTTAAATTCTAATTACCTTTCAGGTTTTGTGACTGTGTGTCCGTGTGTGCACATATGCCAGAGAGATGCATTCAAATTTTTTTATATAGCTTAAAGTCAGTATGTAAAAGGTTTCACTTACCTAGCTTATTTCAAACTTCATGCTTCTTGGTCATCATTGGTAGCTAATATTACTAATTTCTTAAGTAATGTACTTCTAGCAAAGTAGTGCAACTTTCTACATTCAGACTTCATGCAACAATAAGAAGTCCTAAGTCTATAAAACAAACTAGAACAAAAAAGGTCCTTTGGCTAAAAATGTAGTATTGTCAGTCAAATGTCAAAGACAATTCTGACTTATATTGAAATATAATACGGAAAAGATACCGTAGCTCACCAATCAACATTGTTAACACTTGGATTATTGTGATTGGTCTTCTGACCTTTAATGGAAAGTATCAAAATGTACTGTCTAAATGATTACTCAGTGATTCTTTTTTAAAACTTTGGGTAATAATGCTTCAAATGGCAACACAATTGAGAATTCTAGAAGCTAAATAGTGAATTGAATGAGATTTTCATGTCATTTCAAGGGACACATCACTTATAACTTATTATAATAATTAAGGAGGGAAGTTAATAAAACAAGAACTACTGAAGTCAAAGCTGCTTTTAGCAAACGTCTGAAGCTGGTGAAACATACTCCAAGAGCTGTTAAGATCCAATAAAAAAGTGCTTCAGATTAGGCATGGCTGTGAACCCCCACAAAAATAGATGTTTCAGTTAAGGAAGCATTATGAGGTCCTTCATCTTTCTTTGGTTTAGTTACATTTAAAAGCGTGTAAGTTGTTTTGGTGGAAATTAATATGATGTCAGCAAAGAGCTTTGAAGTATCTTACAGTCGAGAATAGATTTAAGCAAATCTGCTCATCATTTGTGACAGTTTTTCTTAAAAGATTATGTTTGTCTGCACAAATGTTATACTTTTAAGAATGATTGTATTTAAAATGTTTGTATTTTTCTTTGAGATCACATATATATTCATACACATACAGAGGTGGAACTGTTTTGGTTTTTTTCTGTTTTTATTTGTCTTTTTAATTCTTTGGGTTGTTTGTCTTGATGTTTTTCTGTGCAGTTTTTTTTTTAAAAAAATTAGGGAGTTATGATCAGTTGTGAATTCATTTTCTTTCGAACTAGCAACTTTTCATATTGGCAGAAGCAGTTTATTTATTTATTTATTTATTTGATTTTTATAGTCACCCATTTCAGCAAACAAATTTGGGTTGATGACAATTGATATGTACTATATCAAACCAGTATATTATTAAAAAAAACTATGTACCATATCAAAGTAGTCGTTAAGGAGTTAGAGTAGGAGTAGGGAGACCCAGATTCTAGTCCAGCCTCAGCCATGAGAGCTGGCTGAGTTACTTTGTGCCAGTCTATCTCCTTAAGCCAATCCTACTTCACAGAGTTACTATGCAGAAATAATAGGAGACAACACAATATACAGCACCTTAAACTACTGTACAAAAGGTGAGTTCCACCTCTAATAAATGAATAATAAATTTAACAACTGAAAGAAAAGAAAATGTTTCTAACTCTTTAACTCTGAAATCTCATCTATTCCTTCTTATACCTCAATTTAGCTAAATGCTAATTGTGAAAAGCATCCCAGTAAAACAATTCAGAATTCTCAACCATCAGTGTCTGATTAGCAGACACTTGAACAGCTTTCCTCCAGAAGTTGTGGGTGTTCCGTCACTGGAGGTTTCCAAGAAGAAATTGAACAAAACATTTGTCCTGAATGGTAGATAGTCTCCTGCTCAAGCAGGGGTTGGACTAGAAGACCTCCAAGGTCCCTTCCAACTTTGTTATTCTATGTTGTATAGTTACTTTTAGCATCATCACTGGAGTGTAATGTGTATTCTTATTCTAAAAGAGCTGAGGGAGAAACAGTTTCAGCGAAAAACCTCAAAGTGTTTGGAGTAACACACTGAGCGTGGCATAAAGGTTTATAGACATTTTTGTTCCACTTATTCAGATGTAGAGAATTAACTTAAGATATGAACTTAACACACACGCATATAGCTTGTTGGGGGTTGGGAAATGATGTTCCATGGAACTGATGAAGTGGACTATAGTCAACATCATTCTTTGTCAGTTTGCTGAAAGCTGCTACATACCTACCCTGCTATAAAGAGTCCTACACTTCTGGAAAATATCTATTCAGCAGTAATAGATATGAGAAGAAAAACAAGATTTTTGAACTACAGCTTCATCCTTTTTTCAAAAATTCATGTAGATCATAATTTTTGTATTATATTTTAAAAAGGAATTCTCATGCATGGTTATTTACATATTACAGTATGTTTCTGAAATGACTAATTTCAAAAGCACAGCATGAAAATCAATGCTTAGTCAGAAAGAGTATAGTTGCAAAAAATGTATTACTTCTTATTAAAGGCTGTAGAAATGTATTGTTAATTAAACAACATTGGTGATTTTTCCTTGGTTGTTCACATTATAGGCTGCCAAAACATTATCTTTTAATGGCATTAAAAGAGGTTAGTTTTTAAGCTGGTTGTCCATTTTTTTTTCTAGCTTTCTATGATTTGAATTGGAGATGAACTTGTTTGATTGCTTACCTACATGGTACCTTTTTGTCATTATATTCTAATGCTGACATTCTTGTCTTTATGTCTATGCATTCTTCAGCTTTGAGGATAACAGACCCTTCATCAAGTAAGGATGACCTGAATGACTGATAAATTCTATAAATTCTATTTATCAGTGTGTTCCCATGAACTGGCTGTCAGATCAGTATTTAAAAATCATTACAGCTTCTGTCATTTGGCTTTGAGAGAGGTAGAAGAGCAAACTGTGAGGGAAAAACTGTAAGGCCTAAAGTTTTATGCTGTATTTATCTTGATTGGCAATTACTTGGACATCTTATTCAATACTATTTATTATAGATTTGAGATAACTTCTCAATTATATTCAGAACATTTATTGTGTTTTAGTTTATACTGGCTGATGCAGCTGATTGGCAGGATTCTTTTTAAATGCAGGAGTCCTAATGCTTTTATTTAATATGAAAAAAGGTTCCTAAACTGACAATTTAAAGATACACAGAAATAATTAATCAAAAATATTTAGATTGCTTATTTACATTTTTTGAAAACCGAAGATTTCTAATAACAACCTTGTGCTTAGAACAGCTGAATGTTAAGAGACACAGCAAAATATTAATTATGGGCCTTAGATAATGCACTGCACCACCACCCCAAATCCTGCAATCAGTGGTATTATCTTTGCAAGTGCTACTACTTTACAGTGGACTTTCAGTTTGTTCTTCTGGTGAAGAGTCATTTATGTTCATTTATTTTGTCTCATTCTCATCATTGTCATTCTTTTACACAAGATTGTGAGATGCAATCTATTACACTGGGTTGTGATTACTATATAAAGTCTAAATCTTAATTATGTATAATTGTTAGCCAGTGTTAAAATATACCAATTTATAACAACATATTATCAGCTGCACCTTTTACATGTGTCAGTTTTACACACAGACACACGACATGGAGAAAATCTTTAATAATGTACTTCCTGCTTGATGTACATCTGTTACAGATTTGATTATACATTTGATTTCCTAAATCAATCATCCATCCTTCCTGCATTTAACAAAAGATTAAGACGAAGATTTTCTACTATATATTTTAGGAACAATAGCAGCCTCAAAGAAAAAAGAATTAGAAGAGTTGTTGAATAATTATAGTGCTTTTTTGTAGTGGGTGAGATGAATAAGCTATTAGAAGTTCTAGTGGGTCTTAATTCCTACAGCAGATTTTCCTCTCTGCAGGTGGTTGCCTCAATATGCCAGCAGAAGCCTCTGCCATTAACATTATTCCAGTGGTAGTTGGGTAAATGGAGTGTGTTTAGTTTGGAACCATGGATTCTAGAAGTCAGTGGAAATGCTTAACTAAAAAAAAAAGATCAATTAATGGGGAAAGTGTAGCAAAAAAGGAAAAAGCTACTTCCTCAGCTACTACCTCAGCTGATCTATGTAGTCCTAGGAAGTGCTCATTTCTCTCCCAAGGATTATTTTCCCAATAGTATTGATGGGACAAGATCCTTAAAATATAGACTGAGCTTCTTTCAATAATTTCCATTAATGCCTTTATATTTTGGATGAAGAGCTAAAGTTGAAAGAAAATACTTGTCTAATTCTTGAAATGTCCATTGTGGTTCCCTGGACACATTTCTTGGTCCTGCCAAACTCCCACCCCTGTTTGACTAAGTTCATATGTATTTTTAGTTATATTTATTTTCAGGAAACTGGCATCTTACAAAGCCCATGAACAGATCTCCAACATTATCTTTATTTATAGAATGCCTTAGGTCAGGTATGGCTTTGTTAGAATGTACAAATGGGGTGTGAAGGTAGCAGTCATCAGTTAGCCTTCTAAACGTATAAATGCTTTGAAAATAACCGTAACAGTCATTCGGTGAATTGATAAGACCTCCCTGGAGTCTTCCTGTAAAAGGGTCCATTACATGCTTTCAAAATTCCACATGTTCTCACCAACTGAAATATATATGGAATCTTGCTCCACATCAACTTCTAATTTCATAAAATGGTTGTCATGTGGACGAGAAAATTTCTGATTCACAATCCATGTTCTTAGCAAATGTACTATATGGCGTAGCTGACCTTGTTCATACTTGTTCAAAAAGGTATCCAAGATTGGATTTGGCTAGTACTTAGAGGAGAAACAGCCAGATCAAAAAGGAGGAGCAGTAGCAGGAGGCACTGTCAAGCACTCCTATACTGTTACCAAGAAAACTACAGGAATATGCCCATGAAGTCTCTCAAAGAGTAATTTTTAGATTTTTATAGGCAATTCTTATCTCTCTTAAAAATTGACAAATTAAAAAACTATATATTTTTAGAAAAATAATCTATATTTCTTCTTTAAAAAACTATATTTTTTTAGAAAAATAATCTAAAATGAGATTACAGGAATCATTTTGTTGTATCATTACATTCCATGCATTTTTTAAAAGGGAACTCTGAATGATATTATCTTCATTATTATAGCACCTTGTTGCACTATATAGCTTCTCCTAATTCATTCTACTTAATTACAAATTATTATACTTGTTCATTTTTTATCCTACATTTATCCTTTTTAGTAATATATCAAAACTACTTTAGATGGTCAGCCATCTTAACCTTTAGAATATATACTACACTGTTGTTTTGCAGTACCTAAAACTCAAGTAAATCAGATTAGTATTTTATTTCAGTTATTGATCAGCCTTAAGTAACATAAGGAATAGAGACACAGTTACATAAGATTAAAAGTTGAATATGATATATAAATGGAATAAAGAAAGATAAATAAAGTAATAATGGGTGGAAATTTCTTAATTCGAATAAACCAGTTAGATCTCTGATGCTACTGGCAGTAACTCTTTAGTTAAGAGGTTGATGTTGGCCAGATAAGAAACAGACAACACATGTATTCCCAAACACTTTAAATTATTTTTGTACATCAACATAAACAAAAAGTAGAGAAGGGAACTAGGGGATTAGCCATATTGGACCTAATTCTCACTAACAGGGATGAAATGATAGAAGATGTTGAAGCCACATGAACCTTGGGGGGGGAGTGATCATGCAATATTGGAATTGAACATTATGCAAGCACAAGCAATTGAACACAGTCAAAGTAGAGTCTTGGACTTCAAGAGAGCTAATTTCAATAAACTTAGAGAAAGCTTGGAAAGGATTCCATGGATGAGAATTCTCAAGGGGAAAACAAGTCAAGAAGCTTGGGAAATTTTGAAAAGTGAGATAATAAAAGCCCAGTCAAGCACAATACCAAAGAAGAAGAAAAATAACAGCTCTCAAAAGAAACCAACATAGCTGCATGAAGAACTCTGTGATAAATTGAAAAAAAAGGATAAGTATAACAAGAGGGGCACTTACGGTAACTAAGGCAGAATATCAGCAAATAGCCCAAGCCTGCAAAGATGAAGTGAGGAAAGCTAAGGCTCAAAATGAACTAAGGCTTGTGACCAAAGTCAAAAATTTAAAAAAGATTCTTTCAACATGTAAAAAACAAGAAAAACGCAAGGAAATTATTGGCCCATTAGTGGGAGGAAGTGGCAGGAAGGTGACAAGCAACAGGGAGAAAGCAGAACTATTTAACTCGGTTTTTTGCATCTGTCTTTACACAAAGGGAAAAAAACAGTCCAACCTATCAAAAACATGCCGTAAAAAACAGATTAGATAGGCAAGAAAATGGTAAGTGAGCCTCTGTCCAGCATAGATGAGTTCAAATCATCAGGACCAGATGGATTATTTTTTATTTTTTTTATTTATTACACCCGAAGGTTCTCAAGGAACTGACAGATGTGATCTCAGAACCACAGAACTATATCTTTCAAAGATCCTGGAGCACTGGGGAACTACTGGAGGACTGGAAAAGAGCTGATGTAGTTCCCATCTTCAAAAAAGGAAAAAAAATGGATCCAGGAAATTACAGACCTATCAGCCTGACCTCAATACCTGAGAAGATTCTGGAAAAGCTAATCAAACAATGAATCAGTTAACACCTAGAGGCAAGCAAAGTCATTACCAAAAGCCAACATGGGTTTGTCAAAAACAGATCATGCCAGACAAATCTTATCACATTGTTTGATCAAGTGACAAAATTAGCGGATCAGAGGAATGCTGTTGACATAATTTATTTGCCTCAGTAAGGCATTTGATGAAGTAGACCACAACCTACTACTTGATAAGATAGAAAAATGTGGGTTAGACAGCATCACCACCAGATGGATTCGTAGCTGGCTGATCGGCCATAATCAGCGTGTAGTCCTCAATGAAACTGCATCTACATGGAGGGAAGTGAGTAGTGGAGTGCCCCAGGGCTCTGTTCTGGGCCCAGTTCTCTTCAACATCTTCATCAATTATTTGGATGAGAGGATAAATGGGGTACTCATCAAATTTGCAGACAACACCCAGCTGGCAGGAATAGCCAACACTGCAAAAGACAGGCTTAAGATACAGAAGGATCTTGACAGACTTGAACACTGGGTGCTATCTAACAAAATGAAATTCAGTGGTGAAAAAAGTAAGGTTCTACATTTAGGCAAGAAAAACCAAATGCACAGGTATAGTATAGGAGATACCTTGCTCAACAGTAGTAACTGTGAGAGGAATCTTGGAGTCCTAGTGGACAATCACTTAAATATGAGCCAGCAGTGTGCTGCAGCTGCCAAAAAGCCAACACAGTGCTAGGTTGCATTAACAGAGGGATAGAATCAAGATAATGTGAAGTGTTAATACCATTTTACAATACCACTTGGAATACTGCATCCAGTTTTTGTCACCACGATGTAAAAAAGATGTTGAAACTCTAGAAAGAGTACAGAGAAGAGCAACAAAGATGATTAGGGGACTGGAGGCTAAAACATACAAGGAACAGTTGCTGGAATTGGATATGTCTAGTTTAATGAAGAGAAGGACGAGGGGAGAAATGATAGCAGAGTTCCAATATCTCAGGGGTTGCCACAAAGAAGAGGAAGTCAAGCTATTCTCCAAAGCACCTGAAGGTAAGACAAGAAGCAATGGATGGAAACTAACCAAAGAGAGAAACAACCTAGAACTTAAGGAGAAACTTCCTGACAGAACAATTAATCAGTGGAACAACCTGCCTCCAGAAACTGTAAATGCTCCAACACTGGAAAGAAGACTTTAAGAAGAAATTGGACAGCCATTTGTCTGAAATGGTATAGAGTTTCCTGTTTAAGCCGGGGGTTGGACTAGATGATCTCCAAGGTCCCTTCCATTATTATTATTATTATTATTATTATTATTATTATTATTATTATTATTATTATTATTATTATTATTATTATTATTTATTATTATTATTATTATTATTATTATTATTATTATTATTATTATTATTATTATTATCTTGAAAGTCTGTTCTGGCTTCTCTATGTCCCTATTCATACTAAACAAACCAAGGTGGGGTTATTTTGATTTTCTTTCTCACACTTCCTTCTATCGCTAGACTGTGAGAAACGGTAGACAACTTTTCTCCAGGTCTCTTCATAATGCCTTCCTTTTTCTTTCCCCCTTCATCACTCTCCCATATCTTCTACAAGGTCAGCTCTATATTTTTTATAAGTAACCATCATAAATTATAACTAGAAACAGATAAAAAGTTAAGTTATTGTTATTGTTAAACTTTAAACAATTTTAATCAAATCAAAATATACCTACTGAGTTCCTGCCAAATCTTTCTCGCTATTAAACAGAAGTTGACAAAGTTATAAGAGAATGCATCACTCCGGCCAGCTAAAAGATAACGGAGATAAAAGCAATCAGAACAGCCTGGATATAAGTTAATAAATTTACAACACAGATGTGTGTGAGCTTCTGTTTCAATGGCTTCTGATTTATAGTGACAGAGAAAGCAGCTGGTGATGTCGCTCCCTCATCAGGAATTCCATGGATCACTTTTCTTAATGTATTCCTATTAAAGCTAAAGAGGCAGAAAGAGCTAGATTTTTGAGACAGAACAAGTGATGCTAGAATGTTTTGTGCCATTTCATAGGCTGTCCATACACCGTATGCCTGAGAATAGAAACATGTACCCAGACATTTGGTAGGTTACCCATCAATAGATGTGTTCAAGAGAAGCCTAGCCAGAAGTGTCTTAAGTCTGGTTTCCTGTACTGGATCTAAATCCTTCCTATTCTATGATTTTGAGGAGAAGAAGAAGAAACAAACTTGTTACTACAGGAACACAAATAGTCAATACACAAAATTATTTATTCAGATTTAAACCTTTACGCACAGATGATTAGTCTGGCTAGAACACATATGCTATTGGAGGACTATGGTCCTGCTCTTTCATTGCTACATAATGTGCAGCCCTTTGTCTGTTCTTTTCTACTAGAAATTGACACAGCAGCTAACTACTTCTTTCTGGGATCTTCGTTTCCATGTAAGATATTAGCTTCTCTTTCTCCTAGTCACCAGTTACAAGCAGATATCTTACTTTGAATAAAAAATATGAAATTCATAAAATGTTTATAGATCTAGGAACTTTGATCTGTAATCCTTAACTCTGTTTCTGAAAATTGTGTGAATGTGGGAGCTTCATGTAAGGCTGCAAGTATCTTATATTCTGTCAGCCTTATCAGGTAGATTAGACAGAAAACATGACATGATCAGCTAATTCTACTTTATTGTTAAAGGTTAAAGGTATTAACAGAATCTTGCAAGTTTGAAAGTGCAATTCTCCCATCTCCTCTTCGCCCAAGATATTAGGGAGGGTCTCTTTTGAACTCTAGCCAGCCCACTATCCATCTGTGGACTATGCTCTCTCTTATCTGACCACTTCCTAGGCAACATCTCTGGGCCCAATCCCCTGAGGTCTGTCCCATGCAAATTGTGCCTATTTTTGCCTTGATAAGATCAAGATATCTGATCCTCTTTCTCTGTGGTTTCTGTTTCAAATTGTCTTTTCTAACAGTCTCATTCACACTTGTTGTCATGGTTGTGATTCTGACAAAGCACGCAAACTATGATGATTATCAAAGTGGAATATGCAGACTGTGTTTGCATCAGAGAAAAAATTTCTATAAAATAAGGAGAATTAGAGTACAGTTTATTCTCAGATATGAAACCAGGATTTATAATTAGTTGTAAAGGCCCAGGGCATAGGTTTTTAACATAATAAAATGGGTTTGAACCATTTCTTTTTATCTCCCTGTTGCCTTGTGAATAGTTGATACTGATTGTCATAGGAATAAATTTATACTTCTAAGCAAATTCTGCAAACTTTTCTCCCATACATCTCTCTCTGCAAAGAATAGGTTAAATCTATTGGGCATGCTATGTAAATGTCTTGTACGAAGTCTACTATTGCCTGTGGCTTTGAGTCAGCAGAAGTAATATGTTGAAAAAAAGTGATGAGAAATAATTTTTGAAATAGGCATTTCTGCTTCATTTATTCTAAAAGTCAAATTAAACTTGAATCAGATAACACTACTGATTATCACAAAAATATCTGCTACTATAGTTATTTTCCATGGATAATATACAATAAAGGGGTAATATCTTATAATGTGGAGAAGCCCTTAGCATCTTGTTGCTATAATTCAAAACTTTTGAATTATAATTCAAAATTTGAATTATAATTCAAAAGTTTTGAATTATATCAGGGGAACCAATGACCTGAGATTTGTGTATAGCTGGAATGATTCCAGGCCATAAGCTTCAGCTCTCCTACATGATCTGGAAAAAATATATCCTTGCCTTTTGCATTATCTATTAGATATTAGCTATGTAATCTCAAGCATCTCTGCCTTTTCTAAATCCAGCTTGCACACCTGTTATTTCACGGTCCATATATTGATAACATTTGGACTGAAAGATATGGAATACGATCTTGCTAGCATGTGAGCTAAGTGCAATTGATTCAAAGTTTGAGCATTCTTTAATACTGCCCATTTTGATATTAGAATATAAAGCAATCTTTCCAAGTCCCTTTGTCTTTTCCGTACCTGCCTATAAACCACAAGTAAAACCTCATACTACCGTAAGATTGTTCAAAGTTCTGCTGGTATTTCACCAATTCTTGACTTCACTTTTCTAGAATATCTGGGTCTAGTTCAGGGATAAAACTTTCATATGTATTCATGATTTGGACATTTGTTCTCTATAGGTTTTTTTTATAGCATCTCTTCTTTAAAACTTTTTTTAAGTAAATCTTTGCCTTTCTTTTTATTGTACCTATTTTTTTTTTGCATAAAGGTTTCTCTCCACTGCTGTATTTTTCACAAAAAAATCTCTTGTCATTCCCATTTGATTACTATCTTATTTTCCTGCACTATTGATTTAACTGTCTTATCTTGCTGTACTCAGAAACCTTGTATTTACCGTAATTGGGTAAATTTTCCTCTTGTTTTTTGCCTGTTGCTTTCTCCTGTTCTTCAGCTATATTCAGCAGAACAGCTGACAGCTATTTCACTTTCTTTTGCTTTTCTATTTTGGAATATTTTTGTTTGCTTTATCCTCAATAATGTCATAAATTTCAGAGCAGAATTCTTTGGGCACCCTATTCATCGAGTTAAATCAAATAAATGTATTCATAACCGCTACATATAAAATGTTCCTGAGGTCATGTTAGGTTTGACTGATAATTTTGTTTTCTTTAATGTCAATTTTGCAAGAAGTTTATGATCTAAGCCACAGTCAATTTGATAAAGTCATAGTTTCTCCATCTTGATTTGTATTGTATATAATTAATTAATTATGGTGTTTCCCATATAGTGATGCCCATGTTTAGTGTCATCTTTTAGGTTGTTGGAAGAAGGCATTTGTGATAAACACAGAATTTTCTAGGCACAATTCCATTAATATATTTCTTTCATTTTGTACACTATGGCCAAATATTTTACTTCTTAATATCATTTGATTTCCAACTTTAGCATTCCAGTTTACTATAATTTTTATGTTCAGTTGGAATCTTTCACTTCCTCTGTATCTATGGGTGGAGCATAGATTTAAATCACTCATATTGATTGGCTTTTCTTGGACCTGAATCAAGATCACTCTATCATTCTATCAGAGTTGTATCCAAGCACTGATGGCTACTTTATTTCTTCTATGATTTTCTTGTCTGAGGTAGAAGATTTGATGGTTTCTGTATGTAAAGTGACTTATTACAGCGAGTCCAAACTTCAGTTTGGGCATTTAATAGCATAAGGTTTGTCCAGGTTGATGGCTATAATGATGGTATAAATAACTGTGCAGCATCAAACCTTTATCTTTGGTCACATCAGCAGTGATGTATCTTTTCAGATTTAATTCAAAAGGAACAATGCCACTCTCCTAGTTGCTCTTTTTCCCTATAGCCCTATGGAAACGTTCTGTCTCGGGGGAATCATCTTCC
Source organism: Vipera ursinii (assembly GCF_947247035.1). Classification (NCBI taxonomy): domain Eukaryota; kingdom Metazoa; phylum Chordata; class Lepidosauria; order Squamata; family Viperidae; genus Vipera; species Vipera ursinii. The sequence continues at coordinate 188,737,853 of NC_139513.1, read as the reverse complement.
AATATCATGTTGACATTAACCTAGTGTTAAATGCACATTTGTTTTCTTGACAGATTACTGCAGTGGGTTACTTCCATCCTCCAGTGGATCATATTTACTCTGATCCCTTGGCAATTATGAGTAAGCCTTCTGGGAGTATACAGCTTCAGCAGTATAGCTCATGGTCTCATTTATACAAGTTCTTTTACTACTAAAAAGCAACAGTCCACGAAGAGGGCCACCTTATATAGGCGTCAACGTTTTCTGCAAGCTGCTATGTTCCTTGATGAAAGCAAGCACTCACACAGATCAAGTTTTTCCTGGGCAAAAATATTGATCCCATAGTCTGAAGACAAAACTGAAATTATTTTTATTTGCAGTAGCAACACGGATCAAAGTTTTTTTAAAAAAAATTGCAGTGTCTGTGATCCTATAGTCACATGGAGAGCACCTGTCTGGATTTTCATTTCATTTCCTATAGCAATTCTGTTTCCAGATGGCTTTCCAACAAGCCTCCTACTATCAAAAAATTCTGGGGGAGCAAACTGCACCATTAGTCCTTACATCTGGAGGACTTAGAAGCAGGAATTTCCAAAACTGCTGGGTGATTCAAACTTTCTGACACTCATTAATTTTTAATAAAATGGCTGAAGACTTTTCATTAAAAAAATTAACTTAGCTTATTTAAGGAATATAAATGGCCTTATAGCTCTTTTGCAAATTTTCTAGTAGAAATTTCATTCCTGCTTTTGTGGCTTCCTCCTTTCCTTATAAGATAGTATCTGTCGGGCATAGTCACTGCTTAGAATCTCATTTTATTACAGATATGAAGTTGGGGCACAGCCAGAGGTTATTATCTCAACATATAGATATAGTCATAGACACACAAATACAGGGGGGGGGAGAGAGAGAGAAGGAGGAGGAGAAAGAGGGAGAGAGAGGGGAGGAAAGAGAGAGAGAGAGAAGGATTATGCACAATATTTATTAGACTTCCTATGAGAAAATTTAGAGATGTATTCCATCATCATAGTAATATTCTCAGGCATACAGTTCTCATGGCCCATGAAAACAAGTGAGACAGCAGGATACTGTTAAAATAATTCATTACTTTCCATGATATTTCAGGATTACTATTCTTTGAATAATCAAATATGCCTTAATAATTTCCTTATATTTGTCCTGAATGTCCAAATAGAAAATCAAATTATCTTGCATTTTATTTTGCCACAGTGCATAATTCATTTTATGCATTCTAGAATCATATAGTCTCTCATACGTGGGCTGCAAAAATCTGAACAATCTCTAATTTGCAGCACAGAAGCATAGATGGCATCTAATGGTCATCTGAAGTTTTGCATATTTCTATGATTGTTCTACATAATTTCAAACCACATGGGTCTATAACAGTTCCAGTAGCTGCTAATTCTTGCATCTGAATTTTCTCACTGCTACTTTGTTATCTATGAGCAGTATAAATTTTAAATTGCTTTTGCTACACCTGCAGTCCTATTGCTCCTATTTCTTTCATTTCTAATTCAGTGAAAATGTTGAATAGCTTTGTTATTAATCAAACAAATTTCAGGTTTCTAAGTTGATCCAGTAACTGTTATTGTATATCCCACAATATTCCTGGTATTTTACCCACCTTTAGACTCCATGAACCTATTGCTAATACAGGAATGCTTTGTCTACTCATTGGAATGGCCTACTATAGACTTGAAGTATTCTCCTGACACAGAATGGAACTGTCTCGGATCAGGATAATCCACAAATTATATACTGCAACCTCCTATAGTTAAAAAAAACTCTTGCAAATTATCTGATTAATCTGGGTCAAAATAGCTACGATATTCCTAGTCATATAATATTTTGTAACCCAAATTCCACCACCAAGGAAAATGGTAGTTCACTTCCCACTACTACTTTTCTGTCACCATTATTTTCCTGATTTTTTTTGTTCATTTAGAGACAGTTTTTTTAAAAAATGGAATGTGTATAGGGGCTCAATCTTTCTAAATTCTTCTGAAGAGTATTCAGAGGCCTTTTAAGTATATGCCTAAAAATTCTTCCTTTGAATTTTGTAGTGATAAACACTGAATGCTTCTTTACTTATTTATGTGTTATTAACAACATTTGTATATGCTTCATATTCTGAAAACCTGAACTGTTTTCAATAAGTAGACAAGTATGAAGTTAAACAGATCATAAACAGAATAGAAACAGAATAAAAACAACACAGCCCCTCTCCAAATATTACTGGAGCTAATGGCTAAGGAAGTCGATTATATTAAGCCAATGTTTCAAAGATGCCTAAACACAGGGGCCAGCATCATAAGAGAAAAAGTCATTCCAGAGAACAGGTGCCTTGCAGGAAAACCTCCACCTACTGTCAAACTTCAGGTTACAGAGCAAAGAACAGAGCCTCACTGGAGAATTGTATTGTTGGCACCTGGGGATATTTAATAGAAGACAACTGTTTCAGTTTAGTAATACCAGCTTTATGGGTGAGTACTAGGCTGGCAACCAGCGCAGAGATACATTCATGATAATGTTCCCTATTCAGCAGACTAGATGATGAATTATAGGTTCCAGAATATTCCAAAGGAAAGCCCTAGAACATGGATTATATTAATGAGTTTTGAAGTTACTGATGCCTGAATCTATCTATCCAAGCTATTTTTAATCAACAATGGACTCCACAAAGATCACCTGTTCGAGCAGCAATGACAGATATAGGAAGCCCTTCAGAATAGGAGCCTGTTCCTTCAGGGGCCCACAATTCCATCCAGAATAGAGAATACATTCAATTCCTATCCCTCCCCAGGAGCCACTGACCCACAATGCTTGTGTTCTATTGACATGGCTTTTACCTCTTTTCCACTATTGCATTCAAGCAACAATTTAAGACTTGCATGGCCTGTCATGATTCTGAGATCATCAAGTAATAGAGCTGGGATGACACCTCACCCCAAATATTCTCATTACTTTATCAAGCCACTTTATAGATATCATAGATGGCATTGTAAGTAAACTGAGGCATTCCACATAAAGATTGTCAGGAGGCCAAACTACAGTGCTGTATCCCAATGCTTTGCTCTAGAACAGGTGCAGGGCTAGGACTACAAAGCGCTCCAGCAGTTCCAAATCCATAGTGCCAATACAGGTTGACACTGTAATTAAATATAGCAGAGAAATCCCACAGGAGAACAGATTGAAAGCATTTTCAGAATAGAAAAGGAGGTGATGAATGATGTTCATGCATTACAATATCACAATGAAAATTTTGACCATTACATAGTGGTGTATGCTGTTACATTGATATGTAACTTTCATGTAGATACAAGAAAAAAAGCTCAGATGTTGTACTATAACATCATGACACATGTTTTGTCATTTTGGCACCATGGACAGCAGTTGTTGGTATGTCCATACCATGTCCATAAAGATTATGTTCCTCACAGGAAAGTAATCCAACACAGTAGCCAAGGGAGATTCTCTTATAATTAGGCCAGAACAGAACCCTGTCTGAAGTGGATCTAGAAAATCAGTACTTATTAATAGTTATAAATACAGTATTTTGGAATTTCTTCTTTTAAAAAACAAGCCATGCTTACAACAATACAGTTGGGCAAAATTTATTTTGAAAGTTGGCTAGGTTGTATTTAAATTTTAATTCAAGTTACTTAATATATAATTCATTTGAAAATGCAAAGAATTTTGGAGCCAGCTAACTGCAGAAAATATACAAAATATATAAAGCCATCTGCTAATGTTCCACAATTACACTTTTTCAAAATAATAGGACTGTTGTTCTCTTAATTGTCCTTCAATATCATGAAGCTTTAAAAATTAGGCATGTAAGGGATGGAGGCAAATTTAAAATATTTTTTTTAATTTTCCTCTACAGTGTCATATATCTCTATATTTTATTACATCTGCACAGAAACATTTGCTACAAGCCTGTTTTTCTAGAGAGGCATTTTCATGCTCATGACATTTTTCATCTATATATTTTCTTCAGATTATGAATTTGATAATAAACTGCATTGAATTCAAAAAGTTCATTTCTCACAAATATTCACGTTCTGCCTTTCTTTTCATCAAAGAATAATTTAAAATACTGTTGTGTTCATTGAATTGTTTTCTTTATACACTTCTTTTCTGTCCTTTCTTCTTTCTTTCTTTCTTCCTTTCTTCCTTCTTTCCTTGACAGGTCATGGGTTATAGGTGCAATAGCTCTGCTCTGCCTATTGGGACTCACCTGGGCCTTTGGACTTATGTATATTAATGAAAGCACGGTGATCATGGCGTACCTCTTCACCATTTTCAATTCTCTGCAGGGAATGTTTATATTCATTTTCCATTGTGTTCTCCAAAAAAAGGTAAGGACGATGCGATGTTGATTTTGATAGTGGTGGATGTGGTGGTGGTGATGATGATGATGATGATGGATATTTTAAAGGAAGCAAACCAGGTGCTTAATAGCCTAATAACTACAACATTTTTTTATATACAGGGTCTTATATTTTGCACTCGTGGTTTGGTTTTGAATTGGTTTGCCTGACAATAGAATGTGTCTGAACCCATGATAAAAATGAGTGGTTATTAATGATCATGGAGCTTTTAATTAAATGTACATTATTTAGAAATACATTTAAAAATAATCCCTTTGAATTTCTCTCTGAATAGTATTATTCCAATTGATTTTACCTTGGCAGCAGTGTGGCACTAAAATCTACAGCTTTTCAGGAGGTAGAGTATTGATCTGTTTTTTGTGGTAAAGGAGCTTTTGTGATACAGGAGAGCCAATTTGGTGTAGGTACTAGGCTAGAAACTAGGAGACCCTGAGTTCCAATGCTGCTTTAGCCCTGAAAGCCAGCTGGATGACGTTCAGCCAATCCCTCTCATCTCACAGGGTGGTTGTTGCTAGAAAATAAAAGGAGGAAGGTGTGTTGGATATGCTTCCTGCCTTTAGTTATTTGTAAAAATAATAAAGGTGGGATATAAATAGGTAATGAAATATTTTTGAAGAATTTGCTTTTGGCAGATATTAGTACAAGCTGATTTCATCTGCTCCATCCAGATAAATGTAGAGGTGGTGATTTTATTAGCCATCAAACAACATAAATTTTCAATTTCAGTTTATCAGGATCAAAAATTAGCCAAAAGAACTTGCATTTCATTGAACATAATATTGGTATACATTAAAATATAGAATTTGGGGTGAAAAATATATTTTGAACTATGTGTTTTGAGACTAAGTAGTCCCTAGCAATCTTCTTTAAAATTGTAGATCCATCTCTTGTACAGGTGGATACAGAAAATTATAGGCCAGAGAGTTTTAACACATCCTGGATAAATTGGCATAATGCAATTAAAGTAATTATTATTAATAAAATAAGTAAGCACATAGAAGGTCACATCTTGCCAAACAGAATTTTTCTAATGTTAATCTTACTTCACAGCATTTAAAATGGCTTTGAATGTCAACAGACATATAAATGGGTGCGATCCATGTAAGTTAATTTTATCCATTGGAATTTGAATTGGTTGTTTCCAAGTTGTTCCAGTGATTCAAGGTTTAGACTTCAAAAAGACTTTGACAAAGTCTTTCACTAAGACTCTAGAGTAAATTTAACATCATTGGGATAAAAGGAGAGTTTTAATTTGATTCTTCTGAGTAACTGGACTCAGTGACTTGTGGGTTCTTTCTAACTCTTTGATTCATTGAAGTCTTTTAATGGATTGCTAACTGATTAAAGAACAGGGAGCAGAAAGAAGGAATTACCGTATATACTTGAGTATAAGCCGACTCGAGTATAAGCCGAGACCCCCAATTTCACCCCCAAAAACTGGAAAAAGTTATTGACTCGAGTATAAGCCGATCCGCCGTTCTGCAAGCCTCTGCCGCCAGCAGAGGCTCGATCCGCCATTTTGCAAGCCTGAATACACAGGAATACCCTGTGTAGCCGCGGCTCGTCGGCAGGTCTCCGTTCCTCCTGCCGACCTTTGGGGAGGTTTGGGCGCCTCCCCAAACCTCCCCAAACCTCGGCAGGTCTCCGTTCCTCCTGCCGACCTTTGGGGAGGTTTGGGCGCCTCCCCAAACGTCCCCAAACCTCGGCAGGTCTCCGTTCCTGTTTGGGGAGGTTTGGGCGCCTCCCCAAACCTCCCCAAACCTCGGCAGGTCTCCGTTCCTCCGCGCAGACCTGCCGACCTTTGGGGAGGTTTGGGCGCCTCCCCAAACCTCCCCAAACCTCGGCAGGTCTCCGTTCCTGTTTGGGGAGGTTTGGGCGCCTCCCCAAACCTCCCCAAACCTCGGCAGGTCTCCGTTCCTCCGCGCAGACCTGCCGACCTTTGGGGAGGTTTGGGCGCCTCCCCAAACGTCCCCAAACCTCGGCAGGTCTCCGTTCCTGTTTGGGGAGGTTTGGGCGCCTCCCCAAACCTCCCCAAACCTCGGCAGGTCTCCGTTCCTCCGCGCAGACCTGCCGACCTTTGGGGAGGTTTGGGCGCCTCCCCAAACGTCCCCAAACCTCGGCAGGTCTCCGTTCCTCCGCGCAGACCTGCCGACCTTTGGGGAGGTTTGGGCGCCTCCCCAAACGTCCCCAAACCTCGGCAGGTCTCCGTTCCTGTTTGGGGAGCTTTGGGCGCCTCCCCAAACCTCCCCAAACCTCGGCAGGTCTCCGTTCCTCCGCGCAGACCTGCCGACCTTTGGGGAGGTTTGGGCGCCTCCCCAAACCTCCCCAAACCTCGGCAGGTCTCCGTTCCTGTTTGGGGAGGTTTGGGCGCCTCCCCAAACATCCCCAAACCTCGGCAGGTCTCCGTTCCTCCGCGCAGACCTGCCGACCTTTGGGGAGGTTTGGGCGCCTCCCCAAACCTCCCCAAACCTCGGCAGGTCTCCGTTCCTGTTTGGGGAGGTTTGGGCGCCTCCCCAAACCTCCCCAAACCTCGGCAGGTCTCCGTTCCTCCGCGCAGACCTGCCGACCTTTGGGGAGGTTTGGGCGCCTCCCCAAACGTCCCCAAACCTCGGCAGGTCTCCGTTCCTGTTTGGGGAGGTTTGGGCGCCTCCCCAAACCTCCCCAAACCTCGGCAGGTCTCCGTTCCTCCGTGCAGACCTGCCGACCTTTGGGGAGGTTTGGGCGCCTCCCCAAACGTCCCCAAACCTCCCCAAACCTCGGCAGGTCTCCGTTCCTCCGCGCAGACCTGCCGAGGTTTGGGGAGGTTTGGGGAGGCGCCCAAACCTCCCCAAAGGTCGGCAGGAAGAACGGAGACCTGCCGAGGTTTGGGGAGGTTTGGGGAGGCGCCCAAACCTCCCCAAAGGTCGGCAGGTCTGCGCGGAGGAACGGAGACCTGCCGAGGTTTGGGGAGGTTTGGGGAGGCGCCCAAACCTCCCCAAACAGGAACGGAGACCTGCCGAGGTTTGGGGACGTTTGGGGAGGCGCCCAAACCTCCCCAAAGGTCGGCAGGTCTGCACGGAGGAACGGAGACCTGCCGAGGTTTGGGGAGGTTTGGGGAGGCGCCCAAACCTCCCCAAACAGGAACGGAGACCTGCCGAGGTTTGGGGACGTTTGGGGAGGCGCCCAAACCTCCCCAAAGGTCGGCAGGTCTGCGCGGAGGAACGGAGACCTGCCGAGGTTTGGGGACGTTTGGGGAGGCACCCAAACCTCCCCAAACAGGAACGGAGACCTGCCGAGGTTTGGGGACGTTTGGGGAGGCGCCCAAACCTCCCCAAAGGTCGGCAGGTCTGCGCGGAGGAACGGAGACCTGCCGAGGTTTGGGGACGTTTGGGGAGGCGCCCAAACCTCCCCAAAGGTCGGCAGGTCTGCGCGGAGGAACGGAGACCTGCCGAGGTTTGGGGAGGTTTGGGGAGGCGCCCAAACCTCCCCAAACAGGAACGGAGACCTGCCGAGGTTTGGGGAGGTTTGGGGAGGCGCCCAAACCTCCCCAAACAGGAACGGAGACCTGGGGAGGTTTGGGGAGGCGCCCAAACCTTCCCAAACGTCGGCAGGTCTGCGCGGAGGAACGGAGACCTGCCGAGGTTTGGGGAGGCGCCCAAACCTCCCCAAAGGTCGGCAGGAGGAACGGAGACCTGCCGAGGTTTGGGGAGGTTTGGGGAGGCGCCCAAACCTCCCCAAAGGTCGGCAGGAGGAACGGAGACCTGCCGAGGTTTGGGGAGGTTTGGGGAGGCGCCCAAACCTCCCCAAAGGTCGGCAGGAGGAACGGAGACCTGCCGAGGTTTGGGGAGGTTTGGGGAGGCGCCCAAACCTCCCCAAACGTCGGCAGGTCTGCGCGGAGGAACGGAGACCTGCCGAGGTTTGGGGAGACGCCCAAACCTCCCCAAACGTCGGCAAGTCTCCGTTCCTCCGCGCCCTGCCTGCCTGCTTCTTTCCGCTGTGGAAAGAAGCAGGCAGGCAAGGCGCGGAGTTTGGGGAGGTGCGCGCGCACCTCCCCAAACCTCCCCAAACTTCGGCAGGTCTCGGACGGCGGTGGCTTGGGAGAGGTGCGGGCGATCCCGGAAGCACCAAAGCCTCGGCCGCGCACAAGTCCTCGGTAAGATTTTTTTGTTGACTGGAGTATAAGCCGAAGTGGAATTTTTCAGCCCAAAAAGTGGGCTGAAAAATTCGGCTTATACTCAAGTATATACGGTAATGGATAATTTTCATAAGGTGGAGGTATCCAAAGTGAGGTCTCCTAAGGATTTGCAGTGAGATTGCTTTTTAATATATTCATAAACCACCTGGAATTACAGATGAACAATATGGCATACATCTCCAAAATTAATCTTTCCAGCCTGGAAAAGGGACTTTAAAATGGCAAATGTAATTCACCCTAAGCAAGTGATTAAGTATCATCCAGGGGCTTAAAATTCATGGAAACATACCGTGCAGCAGCATGGACCTTTAGAGGATTAGAAGCGTTTCTCCAATGCTTCCTGGAATGGCAATATGTCCACAGAATAAAATGCACATTGAGATGGTCATTGCAGGTAGTGAAGAAAAGAAAAAAAGCAAACACTTAACATCAACAGGATGAGAAAAGTGAGAGTGGAAGCAGGAGTTTGGCAGGGAGAATAGCAAGGGAATTCAAGGGGGAGACCCTTTTGGAGTGTGTAACCTTCTCTTTTTTTTACCTGTCTTCTTTCAGTCCAATCTAGTCTTCATCTAGAATTTCTCTGCACTCAATGCCACAGGAAGCAAATATTGAAAATTTCTGTGGGAGTTTTGGCTAGAAGAGTTCATAGGGGAGGATCCCAGCTACATGGACAGTGACCTGAAAAATAGATAGAATGGACACCTTTCTGCCTGGACTATACTTGCAGGATTGGAGGAAGAGGAAAAGCTTGTAGACCAGGATGCAATTTGTGCTAGTCCAACTGAAAAATGAGTAAAAAGGCTGTCCCTAAAGGAGGACCAATAGCCACTTGAAGAATGTATGACATAACACTTTCAGAAGTCCCTGGGCCCTTATGGGAAAAAGAAATCCAGGAGGATCACAGAGAGAGAAAAGGCATCTCATGATGTTAACCTTAGAAGGTAGACAAGACTAGGAAAGCAATGCCATGTAGGCCAGTACTACTTTTATTGTAAAGCTTTTATTGTAAAGCTTTTGTAACAAGATCTTGCAAGTCTGAATGCACTTCTCTTCCCTTCCCTTCCCTTCCCTTCCCTTATCTAAAACATTTCAGACAAGCGCAGTGGCTTGTCTGAAATGTTTTACCCTTGTTACATTCTTGACTCAGGTTCAGGCCTCTTTTATCTGACCATTGCCTTGGTAGTGGCGTGTCCTTCAAGGCCATTCCTTCTGTCATCTGCACAATAGGTGATTCCTTATTAAGGTGAGCCAAAAATGTGCAGACCGAATAAGAGAATGCAGAGAAGTACGGTCTTCCAGGTAATTCTGATGTGCAGGTTCTGAGGTTTTGCTTGATAAAAAATACAGGAAACCAGAAGTTGCCTTCAAGCTTATGTGTTTGTTCAGGTGAACAAAGATGGGCTTCTGTACAAAAAGACCAAAAGCCCCAAATATCAGAAAAGCTTTATTTTTATACATACTTTGTTTACATAAGCAATTCACCCAGCAAAGCTGACACACATAAGATTAAGACTTCACCCTTTAAGGCTGGCACACTGTAGATAAGAAAGCAGAAGTAGCTAGTATGTTCCCTTTTGGGTGTTTCCCCAAGACACCAGCTGTTCCCGGGTGGGTTAGAATATTGGATGTTTCCTTTGCTGTCCTTTCATGACCCCGCATTCATAGGCCTGCAAGTGACCAGAGAGAGAGGGGCCATCTGCACATATTCACAATTGATACTGTCCCCTAAGTCCTGGTCGTCATAATCCCCCCTTTCATGCTTTGAGCAGTGCGCTGAAGCATGATTATCCAACTGAAGAGACAGAGGATAAGCTTCTGCAGTACATTGTGTAAATCGTTTAGGACAATCAGAGGTGATTAGGGGCAAGCAGTGAATGACACAACAGGAAACAAGAACAAGGAATACTACAAAGAGAAGACCAAGGAATAATTTCCTAAACCATCCCCATCCTGGGAGTCAACTGTAAGAAATGAGAATATACCACTGAAGACCTCCCATACAGTATCAGTAGAAATCTTCAGATCTTTAGGGTAATTCCTAATTCCTTCTTCCATGAAATGGATGGTATGACTAATGTTAACTTGATAATCAGTTATAAAAGTGTAGCAATGTGAGTGGACTAAAGCACACACCCCACCTTTTTCAGCCAGTACCATATTCAATGCTTGGCAATTCTGTACCACTAACTCCCATATTTCTCTCTGTTCCTTATTGAGTTGTGTAAATGCCTGTATGGTGTGGTTAAACATTTCCTCTGTCCAGTCACCTAATTCTATAATAGAATTATAATTCAAACCAACTCCTATAGCTGGAATTAATGCTCATGCAATGGCATTTCCCAGGCCATGAGATAGAGGATGGTATTTAATATGTTCTTCATGCTCAAGGTGGTCCTCGTCCCGACGATTGCAGGTGCGGAAGTTCCAATCATGATGTTGGATAATACGGACAGAGGGAAAGATAATTCCTATGGTACATGTACCAGACCAGTAAGCTGGCAAAGATTTATAGGCAAACCGACCACAAAGGAACCACCAGTCCAGGTGGTTAGCAAGATAAATGCCTGGTTTGCCTTCTAACCCTTCAGGCATATAAGCTGTAACACCAGACATATAAGCCATGAGTCCCATTGCTGCAAACAAACTACAGAGAGCAGAGGGGTCCTTCTTGTAGTCAAGGCCAAAGGTCTGATGACATCTATGCTAATCATCTCACATGTTAGTACTGACCTTCCATGTGACTGTGCAAGGTGCATAGATCCCTAACTTATATCTGGAAGAAGAATTAAAATGACTAAGACAAGCTGCTGCAGGGTGCTATATACGCATCCCTAGTTTAGCAATCTGCAACTTTCCTGCCCCAAACACAGGAAGTGTCCAGCCCTAGTTACATCGTTCATGCTGAACATAAAGGCTCCTAAAGCTGTAGCTTCCATGACCAATCCATGTGTACCAGTGGGGGGGTATACGTGTACAGATTCAGCAATCTGTTACATTCAAAAGCTTAACCCATGCTTGCATATTCTGTATATGGGTGTTGGATCCCCAAATTCCTAAAGAGAGACTGGGAAATTGGGGACCACCTTGGCCTTCTATTTTACTGGGGAAGATGGGGAATGATGTTTGTAATTCCCCAGACAGTTTAGGCACAGATGTAGGATCCCGAGAATCAGAAGGAGGTGGCTGTTGTGCCAAGATATGATCAACCAAAAATGGCAGAACCCCTTCTTGATATCTGGTTTCACCCAGAGGCAGCATATCAGATGTCTTACTTTGGGCTTTATTGTGCAAAGTACCCCTTTTAGATCCAACCACAGTGTTATGGGAAGCATCTGGCTGAAGTCCTGGAACTAACTTTCCAGGGTGAGATACACTTGATGGGGTCTTTGGGTTGACCTGACCAGCATCTGGACTCTCTTGACTATGAGACCTTCTCCTCGAAGATATAGTGGGAGGCCTCAAGTGTGACAAAGTATCAAGGGAGTCCATGCCTGTAGGGTCTGTGCCCCTTGCCATGTCACATTCCTCAACCATGGCCAGAACCTGACCCCCCCCCCCGCCATAATCCCCCTATAAGGGTAGATCAGGCTCCACAAAAAGAAAGAAAGAAAGAAAGCATGGAATAGGGTAAGAAAAACAAGATAGAGTAACAAAAAAGAAAATATGAACAACCCAAACAAAAAAACCAGATGTCAGCCAAGAGAGAGAGGAGTGATGCCCATGCTGAGAGTAAGCAGGAAGCTGGTGAGAGGAAACTACTCATGTGAAAACCCGGCAGGCACAGGAATCACAACTACCAAAATGTCCCGGCAAACAGGTCAGTGTTGGCCCTCAACAGAAGCTTTAGCCCAAGTTCTTCCTCAGCACCAGAGGCCACAGTCCAAGCAACTTGGTCCTCAGCATCAGAAGGTGGTGAAGAAGAGAGAAGGCATGTGTGATGAATCCAATTACGAATTCCAGCAACCTTGACCGCTGTGTGGATAGCAAGAAGAACAACGAAGGGTCCTTTCCAGCGTTCAGCGTTCAGACTTGACAAGCACCCAATCATCAGGAAGGAAAGGATGGAGCGGATGATCCAATCCCAGATGAAGACCTGAACAGCTTGAGAATTGGAAGAAACATTATTAGCAAGAGGGTGTATTAGCAAGAGGGCCTGGTCTCCCAAAACAGGGAGGGAAGTGGATAAGGAAGAATGATAAAGAAAGGGCAACCATACATGATCTCAAAGGAAGACAGGCCAAGAGGTTGCTTGGGGGCGGTTCTCCCACGCAAAAGAGCGAGGGGTAGCACCTGGACCCAAGTAAGATATGTCTCCTGAGCAAGCTCGGCAAGATGACATTTAAGAACACCATTAACCTTCTCTACACATGCTGAGGAGAGAGGGAGGGAGGGAGGGAGGGAGGGAGGGAGGGAGAATCATTCAAAAGGTCAGGGAGACCAAGGCCCCCCCAGCCCCTGACTCCCCTAGTATTTAAAGCATGGTTGTGGAGTAACACAATATAGGATGGCTGGGAAGGGAACATAAAGGACATTCCCTGCCCCAGTGGCCAAATGTCTTATATATACAACACTGGTCCTGCCTTAGGGCAAAAGACTGCATTAGACGTTCCATGGGTGCCTGGAATCTTGGTGGCATCATTCTACTTTTCTCCCCAGGGGGCCCTAATGATCCTCGCCATCCTCTTCCTCGAGTCACACTTCTCCCCCCTCCCTCTAGGGGCGCCTGTTGTAAAGCTTGAACCAGCACACAACACTTCTTTTTTCATCCCTCTTAACCCCTTTGGCTGTTACTTCTGTCTTGATTCATAGGTTTTATAAGCTACTTCCAACAATTTTCCAATTGTGTCAGCTGAAGCCCCTTCCAGCTTCTGTAATTTGTGCCTAATATCTGGGGCATTCTGCTCAATAAAGAGCATGATCACCAAGTGGGAGTTTTGTGGAGCTTCTGGATCCAAATCACTATATTTTCTGAAGGCTTGGTACAGGCGCTCAAGGAAGTCACTGGAGCTGTCTGATGGCAATTGTTGAACATAATAAATTTTGCCCAAATTTTTATGTTTAGGGATAGCAGTCTGCAATGCAGTGACAAGAAGGTCTTGAAAGCCTTTTAAATGTTCATAATCTCCGCTTTCATAAATATCAATTACCCATCTAGGGTCAGTTTCAGGACAAAGGACCTTCCTTTCTTCAGCTAATCTTTTTGCAGCATTTCCTACCAGACATCTTTCCTCTGGTGTTAGAAAGACATCCAGCATGGCTTGGAGGTCTGCCCAATTAGGGTTATGAGTTTAAATAATGGAGCCAATTCAGAATATTTGTGTGGGGCTGCAGTATAAGAACCTAATCGGTCCTTCCATGCATAAAGATCAGATGTGGAGAAGGGGGTATGAACCAGGACCTTATTAGTATCCCCCCTTCCAATAACTACCTGCTCTGTCAGGGGGTAAATAATATTTTTCTGTTTACTTAAATGCTGAACTAAGGTTTATAAAGGCATCAATCAGCTGTGTCCCCTAACTGACATATTTAGTAATCAGATGGTTCAAGACAAAGCAATAGTGGATTGACTGTGCCTGAAACCAGCTTGTTCTTTTGCAAGAATGTGCAGTACTTGTCAGCTACCCAGCTCTCAACTCTCCTCAAGAGGAACCTGGCATATATTTTAGCCACAATATCTGTTAGATGCATGAGCCTGTAATTGCTAGGATCCTTTTTAGGAACTACAACTGCCATCTTCCCCTTGGCTGCAGTATGGCAGGTGCTATTTATATGTATAAATAAACCCACCAAGAGAGGGGCCCGTGGTTGGGTATTTTTTGAATACCTTGGCTGATAGAAAGTCTTCAACAGGAGCTGTATTCATTGCTCTTCATGCCTTTTGTAATAGATTTAATCTCATTTTCTAATACTGGTGGCCAGAGGGGTATAATTTCAGTTGGTAGTAAATTGCTATTTAGTAACTCTTTCTCAACAGGTTCCAGAGAGCAAACAGGTGATGATAATAATTTTCCCAATCCTCACCTGTGATTGGTATATTGAATATGAATCTCCATTCTTTCAGGATCCCAGCTACACAGTGCCAAAATATAGCTGAATTATGACTTCTTGCTGACAGCTCATGTCCTGACCAATTTGAAGCAGCATGGCTCTCCCCCCCACCTTTGATTTAACAAGCTTTTTATATCCTCTTAGAGACAGCATCCTAGCCTGTATATGTACAAAGGAATGCCTCAGAGCAAATCTCTTCTGTGTTTTCAATTGCTTTTTCATCATTGTCAAACCAGGGAGATCTATCTATAAGGAAACTTTTGGAGGAGGGTTTGGTTAATAGATGTTTTTTTCTCAACCTATGGTACAAATTTATGAATACATTAAAGACTGATTGTTTGTCAGCCATGAGTGAGTGGACTGTTAAAACCCAACTGATAGTGTTCTCTGATTTGAGACTATACAGCATTGCCTTTATAGATATACTTTGGACCATATTAACCTTTTATTTTATTCTGACTCACCTCTCAGTTAGTTATAACCCATGTTATATGAGTTTAAGTCCAAACAGATTAGGACATTCACACTCGCTGGCTGGTGATCACTCTCTCTTAGATTGACAATGACCTCTGAGAACATCGGCTTTACTTTTTGATACACAAATTAAATCTAACACATTTGAGTATAAGGTAGATGGGTATACATAATCATTATCCTTGCCTTCCAGAATTTGAAGATCATATTTAAAAATCAGCAATGTCAAGTTTAGATCAGCAGTATTATCTTTATCTCTTGAATGCCAATGATGATTATCAAAAAAATGTACCATATTTTCCGGCGTATAAGACAACTGGGCGTATAAGACGACCCCCTACATTTCCTGTTAAATTATAGGGTTTGGGCTATACTCGCCGTATAAGACTGATTGTTTGTCAGCCATGAGTGAGTGGACTGTTAAAACCCAACTGATAGTGTTCTCTGATTTGAGACTATACAGCATTGCCTTTATAGATATACTTTGGACCATATTAACCTTTTATTTTATTCTGACTCACCTCTCAGTTAGTTATAACCCATGTTATATGAGTTTAAGTCCAAACAGATTAGGACATTCACACTCGCTGGCTGGTGATCACTCTCTCTTAGATTGACAATGACCTCTGAGAACATCGGCTTTACTTTTTGATACACAAATTAAATCTAACACATTTGAGTATAAGGTAGATGGGTATACATAATCATTATCCTTGCCTTCCAGAATTTGAAGATCATATTTAAAAATCAGCAATGTCAAGTTTAGATCAGCAGTATTATCTTTATCTCTTGAATGCCAATGATGATTATCAAAAAAATGTACCATATTTTCCGGCGTATAAGACAACTGGGCGTATAAGACGACCCCCTACATTTCCTGTTAAATTATAGGGTTTGGGCTATACTCGCCGTATAAGACTACCCCTCTTCCAAAGCACACCAAATAAAAATTAAAAAACATCAGATTTGATTTTAATATGGTAATTTTAATTCAAATGCTTATGACATGCAGGTGGTTAGTAGGAAAACTGTCACTTATAAACATAAGGCTGTCATCAAACATGTAAACATAAAACAGTGCAAGTGTATTAAACATAATAATAATAATAATAATAATAATAATAATAATAATAATAATAATAATAATAATAATAATATAAGTTGGAAGGGACCTTGGAGGTCATCTAGTCCAACCCCCTGCTAAGGCAGGAAACCCTATACCATTTCAGACAAATGTCTGTCCAGTCTCTTCTTAAAAACTTCCAGTGTTGGAGCACTCACCACTTCTGGAGGCAGGTTGTTCCACTGGTTAATTGTTCTAACTGTCAGGAAGTTTCTCCTTAGTTTTAGGTTGCTTCTCTCTTTGATTAGTTTCCATCCGTTGCTTCTTGTCCTGCCTTCGGGCGCTTTGGAAAATAGCTTGACTCCCTCTTCTTTTTCTCACCCTGCTATTGCAATTCTTCCTTAGTAAGAATACATAATCCCCCTGAAGCTCTCCCTTTATACTTTATTTTTTGGGCAGAGGTGTACCAGCATTGAAAACCTGGGCATTGTAATGAGTCACCCTCTTCTACTAAGCAGGTGTCTTGTAAAGCTATTTTCTCAAATTCATAAAAGAATCTCACCAAATCAATTGATATTCTATACTAGAACTCTAGAATTGTTTCAAATTCAAAGAAGTTCTGTTTTGAGCTCAGAAATTAGGAATTTCATTTTGGACACCTTTCTGAAATGATAGGGACACAAATGGGACACTTCCAGGTAGAATGTGTGTGTGGAATTTGGTGTTATACTTGGCACAATTCTAACCATTTTACAAGAGACCAGTTAAATTATTTAGGTATTCTTGAAAAGTTCACCAATAAGATACATCAAATGACAACAAGGGCACGTTCTAGGTGAAATTCAGATGCCAAAATAAAGTATATGTTAGCTAAATATTTCCTCCTTCAATATCTTTAAAGTCCAATTGAGAAAAGAAATGCAAAATAACTAAATAGGATTTCCGAATCTGAAGCATTATACTTCAGAAGTGAGTAACTGAATATAAAGGCTTTCTGGCAAAGGCATCTAGCTACCACTGAAGAGAAAGCATTACTATACAGTATTGATCCTTGCTCTGAATGGGAAGCAGGAGCCTTCCAATCTTAGACAAGTAAACAGTTCTCTAGGATATGCTGAATTAAAAATGTTTAGTATATTAGTATATTTAGCTTACTAGGAGTCTGTGTGCTTCTGTGATCTCATGGGCATTATTTTACCTGGACTGTGTGTTAGTAATTCTTTCGGTAAGTTCTTATAAGCATATGATTATGTCATCAATATCCAGCTTCTCTTGGTCTTTAATTCTAAGAAGCTGGGGATATTTCTTAATAATCAGTGCAACTTCTCCTTTTCTATTGTTCATGTTCTTTTTAAAGAAATTCTATCTTTTCATTGCTGTATTTCACTTATAGATTTCTTATTAGGTCTCAGTTAATAGCTATAACCATAATCTGATTATTAAAATATAGAAAATGAAAGAAATTAAATTTAGGAGTAATGATCTTTCTGAATTTTTTTAATGGAGCTACTCTCTCGCATCCTCATACTGGGCACAAATCATTTGTCATAAGTCACTTTGTTTATTGTAGGAAAAGAAAGGTAGAAAATTAATAAACCAAAACATTGGTTTATTATTTACATTAAGTCTTTCTGAGCTGCTATCTCCAACTAGCACAAAATTCAGCTAAAACATTTTTAATCAAGAAGAAATTTCTTGTCACAGTTTACTCAGCAATGAAATGGCCTCATGGAATGGAACTTGAGTTAAAAGTAGTTGAGAATCATTTTGATTGGCTTGCATTTATAGCCAGAAAGTTGTGTTTGTCTGGAACTGCAGTTGATTTATTTATTAAGGATTGATTGGTTGAATTTATATTCTACTTCTCTACTCATATTGAATATTCAAGGGGCAACTAAAACACAATATTCAAAATTTAAAACAAATAGAAAAATTTATTTAAGTGAGGTTTTTTTCTTAGTTTCCCAATTTATGCTCTGGTTTTTTCCCCTGTATTTATACATTTCTATTGCAATGGACTCTGGCTAAACACAAATAAATATTGACTTAACAGTTAATAGAATATAGAGGTTTTTCATGTAAATTTATTAAAAACATAAAGCATAAAAATATCTGCATCTTAGTGACTATATTACAAATAATAATTTGCTGAGAAATTAAATTGAATAGAGTTGGCAAGAAGTACATGTGACTCTGATCCTGATTATTTTTCTTCTGATCTACATAGCCATAGATAGGATACATTGTTCTATTCTACTTCATTACGAAGAAGTTTTAGGTGGATTTACTTTGCTTTATGTTTTTTTATTTATTTAAAAAGTTTTACAGTACATTTTAACTTTTAACAATCCCCCCTCCCCCACCCCTATCTAACCCTCCCTATCCCTCTCCCCCATTCCCCCCTCCCCCCCGACTTTCCAGAGCTAAATACAGGGTATAAAAACGAAAAACAAACATAAGCATCCATATGCTATCAACAATAAACTATTAATTCTATCACCCTCTAGCTCATGTAAAATGATTACAAACAATATTAATATTACAGATAAAAAAAGAAGAAAACAGAAAAGGAGCTTTACTCAAATAAGTCACCATCCTTATTCATATTAATTAAAAAAAAAAGACTTTCATCTACTCTTTACATTCTCCCACATTTCTCTAATTTCTAGACAAATTCTCAGTTACGCGCCAAGAGCGCCTATCTCTATTAACCTTATTAATCTCCAACCAAACTGAACTATAATCAAAAATAGTTCTTGCATGTATCACGCCAAATGTCTTGCAGTTCCAGATCATCCTTAAGTTCAAATAACAAAAAGATTTAGGCAATCTAGCATAACTCAAGACACGCTTAAAAAAAAACAGCTTTATCCATCTATACGTCTAGGACACCATTCCAATCTCCAAAAAAAATAAAAAAAAATTTTTAAAGAATTTATAATCCAATTAGGTAGCCTTTATGTATAATAAGTTAAGAAAGGTCAACTTGTTGACCTTGCGTACCCAATCTTAAATTCAGTAAATACTTTTGGTCCAAAACCCTAATATGCATTTCTTGCAAACAAATAACATCAGTCTTAAATTGTTTTAAATATTGAAAGACTTTCTTTCTTCTCTATAATGAATTTAATCCATTGACATTCTAAATTAAAAATTTAGTCACTAATCTTGACGCCCCAAAGCTTTTGGAGCACGTCTGAAATGGCCCCTGTAGCTTCTTTGGACCGCGCCCCTCCCACAGCTTCACTGTAAGTACGCTTTGGAGATTCCATAACTTTCTGCTGATCTTGCTCTTGCTCTCGTCTCGCTCGTCTTAGGGCGGCACGTGTCATCCTCTGCTCTCCAACAGCAACCGATGAGACTGTAACTTGATCCCCTCCAGCACCATTCTCCTCTGTCACATCTTGAGGCTTTCCCTCGCCATGTCCCTTTGCAACTTCCAGAAGTGATAGGGGGGTTGCTTTTAACACATTGCTGTAAAAATCACGTGCCTGGGCCACAGTAACGAGACGATGTCTTTTACCTTCGTGCATCACCACCAGTCCGACTGGAATCTCCCATCCAAACTTGATATCACATTTCTTAAGTTCCTGTACAAGAAATGCAAAATCTTTCCTTCTCCTTAAAATCTTTGGAGGAATCTCTTTTAAAACCAGGACTTCTTGTTCAGCAACTACCAATTTAGTATCATAAGCAGCTTGAATGACTTCATCTCTAATTACTCTCTTTGTAAAATAGACCACCACATCTCTGGGTAACTTCCTCTGTCTTGCAATCCATGAATTTACACGAAAAATTTTGTCCATGCTTCCCTCAATTTCAGATGCTGGCTGGCCCAATACCGCTTCCAAAGCCTCAGAAATCAGCTGCTTTAAATCTTCTTTAGAATTCTCTTTTAAGCCCCTGATTCTAATAGCATACTGCATCTGATGGTACTGAACAAGGCTCAATTCTCCGTCCATTTTGTCCCTTATATTTTCATTCTCTAATACCTTTACTTCTAATATAGAGTTCTTTTGACTGAGATCCTTCACTTTTTCATCCAGCTGTTGCACACATACAGCTACACTTTCAATTGTAGACAACATGTCTAACCTCATTGCTCTAAACTTCTCTTCCATGTTCTTCTCCAATTTCTCTTCCAGCTTTTTCAGCTTTTCATCCATCATATCAGACATTAATTGTGTATGCTTTTCAAAGGCATCTTGTAAATCCTTAAGCGTCAATGCCGGAGGAGGTGCAGGAGGAAGCAAAGCTTGCAACGAGGTCTGTTGCACCGGGGAAGACCCCGCACTCCGAAGAGCTTTAGAAGTTTTGGCCGCCATCTTTCCACACTTTCACTTGTTGCGCACTTTCACTTTAAAGCTATAAAATCCATTGAGCTAGAGAGTAAAGATAAAAGTCCACATCACCTTGACCTCCTGTACCGCTCTGCCTGCATCTTGATACTCAGAGGTATTTCTTTCTGGCAGGGGTGGTTGCTAACGCCTGGCTCTGCTCCAAAAATCACGGAGCAGAGACGCTGCGCAGCTCGGAGCAACCCAGGCTTCGGGGGGGCTCAATCCTTCAGCCGCCCAAACTCTCAGCTCAGGCAGCCCCGGAGAGCTCAACCCCTACCTGGGGCCTCACCCCCTCCTCTTCTCTCGAGGAGGGGGCTTCAAATCCATCTAAACAGCTGATCGGTGCTGTTTACGATGAAAAAAACACAGCTGCGGAGCGGACAGCCCGGAGACGGCTGTCTTCGGCGCCGCGTCGCCACCGGAAGTCCTTTGCTTTATGTTTTCTTGTGCTCTTCATTTTGCTGGTTTATATTTTAAAATTTAAAAAATTCAATCATGTTGTACTTATCTACGTTGAAAGGTGATTATATTAATGAATGAACCATAAATACAAAGATGTAGAGCATATTGGTAGAAGAAAATGGAAATTTCTGAATTAGATAGGCTTTCCTTTTGTACCCACAAAATTTTATTTCTTATTACTCCTTGAAAAGTCTGGATTTTTAATTGAACACCTTCATAACAAATACTATATATTTTAACATATGACAGTAGCAGCCCTAATAGATATTCAGAAACAATTATAGTTGAGTCAATTTCCCAATATACACACATATAATAATTTTCAAAATTGAAGAATGTATTTCCTGCTAATAAATATCACAATTTAATTTGTTAGGTACGTAAAGAATATGGGAAATGTCTGCGTACACATTGTTGTAGTGGGAAAAGTACAGAGAACTCCATTGGCTCAGGAAAAACTTCTGGGTCACGAACTCCTGGACGGTACTCCACAGGATCACAGGTAAAAAGTATTTCTTAAGTTGAACAATTTGTTACCTTGCCCAAATAATTAACGTTTCAGTCATAATTATTAGAGTTCTTTTCAGCTCAGTTTCTATAACAGTTTGCTTATACAATATAAAATGGGCTGACTGGGGTTTATAAAATATAAGATTTTCATTGCATGCCAGATTCTGCCCCAAATTTCTGTGTTTTGAGAAAAAAATTACTTAGCTGTTGTTATTAATTGGACTTGCATCCCATTGTTACCTTTGAAAAAAAAATGTGTTCAATATGGCTAACAGGAAAAAATACATGGAAAATATTATAAAATATTATAAAAATACAGTCTTAAAAGCATTGTCATCACGACTTATTCAGAACTTTGAAAAGCTCAAAATGAAAAGCTCATTTTGGGCAGGGGTGCCATTTTTTGTGTGCCTGTCATGCAGGCCTAGGCACAGGTCCCTCTATTCCACTTCATTTCTCTTTGAGGGCCACATCACAGCACTTTTGATGATATGCAATTATCTTTTTTCATATATAATTTATTTCTAGAAACATTAACAAATCCTTGGAAGGAGACATGGACATAAGCAAGGAATAAGCAAGATACAGTTAACAATGAGTCCCTGCAACTGGTTTTCCCATAGTCTTGGTCCCCTGATCTTGAGGGTCCTAAGCTTTTCCTTCAGAGTTGTCTCATGTGTCTTGGGGAAGACACGTGATGGGTATCTGTAAATGCTTTAGGCATTTACTAAAAAAGGCTTACTGCAATTACTCATCACAGCTACAAGCAAATCATTGGATGTAAATATGAAAGCCACAGCCTGCAAAGGTACAGAAGACCCTCCACTACTGCTCTGGCACTCAAACTTTCATCATGTCTCCAAAATCCTCTGGAAATTATCATGCTTTGCCTCATGCTTGTTCAATGTCAACCATTCAAAGTCACTAGCACTCAAGCAATATAAATGGATGAAGGAATGAATGAAGGAATGAAGGAAGGAATGAACGAAGGAATGAAAGAAGGAATGAATGAATATAGATTGGTGTGACTTTGGGTTCTTCCGCACAAATTGTTACCCATAGGCAGGCAATGCTTCATCAGTCTCATTGAGAGGCTTGAACAGATCATATCAGTTTCATCTTGCCCTGTCCCAGCATGGATGGCAGCTTGCAATTGAGCTTCCTTGTCTCATCTGGTTCATGTGTGATATTTTCCAACTTATACCTGCACTTAATTTTATTGGGGCAATATCTGTCTTCCTATTGGTCACTCTATGGAGATACTGGCACACACATATCTTTCTGTTCACTGGTCACAGTTTCAACATACATTCTGCGTACAATGAGAAGGGCAAGTACATATAAAACCTGATTGGTTCATCCTTTCCTATGTGCATGTACAACAGGTATGTCAATGGTTAAAGCAAGTGAGAGATGATGAGAAAGGACTGGACTTTTCACATACATAAAGCACATCCTGAAACCAGTAAAAAGAAGACAGGCTAAAAAAAAAAAGATGTGTAAAATATAGCAAATACTGGTAGAAATTCTTGGGAAAAGCGACCCCTTGGGTAACCAAGTACCAAACAATGTAGGGCTTTAAACGTGACAACCAGCACCTTAAATTGCACCCAGGAACATACCAGTAACCAGTGCAGCTCATGCAGAAGTGGTGTTACGTGTTGTCTATCTGGCACTTTTTATTACTCATGCAGCCTCATTCTGCCACAGTTGAAGCTTTTGAATCTTCTTCAGGGGCTGCCCCATGCAGAGCACATTTGCAGTATCTAAATGAGAGGTTAAAAGGGCTTGAGTTACTTTGAGCAGTGCCTCTAGGAGCAAGAACAGATGCAACTGGCATACAACCTGATGGTGTACAAAGTCTCTCCTAGCCATGGCCTGCCAACTGCAGGAGCGATGAGTCTAGAAGGAGCCCCAGATTGTGCACCAGGTCTACACTAACTCTATCCACAACTAAAGATGGAAAATCCTTGTCTCCACAGGGTCCAAGAACCCATAGCAACTCTGCTTTGCTAGGATTGAGTTGGAGCCTGTTTTGTCTCATCCAGTCCCCAAATATGCCACTATTATAGAAAGATGGGATACTTAATTTACTTTCTTTTTCTGGGAAGGGATTTGTTTATGAATATAAAATGGAGAAGATGGGGAAGTCCGTTCCTGGCCAGTAGATGAGCACTGAATGGCTTTGATGTGTCTTGCTTACCTTGGTGGGCAGAAATGAAACTTTATCAACTGCTACCATATCTGGTCAGATTAGCCATAGTAAAATGTTTCTAGTGTCTTGATGAGTGAAATGATATGAACAGTCCTGGTTCATTCATTCTAACTTTGAAATAAAGAAAAAAAAGGATAATGGAACAGTCTGTCATCTGGAAGTGTCCATAATTGTCTGGATGAACAGTGTTAGAGAAAGGGGAAAATTTGTTGTAAATAGGAAAGTAAGTCTCTCTCTCTCTCTCTCTCTCTCTCTCCTCTCTCTCTCTCTCTCTCTCTCTCTCTCTCTCTCCCTCCCTCCCTCCCTCCCTCCCTCCCTCCACTTTTTGGTGTTTCTGCTTGGACACTTGAATAACTTGAATAGAATGCCTTCCCACAACCAGATGTTATGTTTTGTTCTATAGTCCAACTTCCAATGCTGTAGCCCCTTTTTGTAATAGACCCATGAAGTCACTCACAATTCTCTGTTCCTTTCAGAGGCCTGATCTCAGATTATTGTCCATTATTCTCCCAACCTGCTTCACAATAAATATCATGAAACAGTTCAGCCTTCTCTATGTTCCTTTCAAAGTCCCTCATTTCTTTATTTGCTCCTGTTATTAAACATCAACAGCTGCCTCAGACTTAACTTGTCCATCTCCTATATAATGTGCTTCCAGAAAAGACTAAAATAGTGACATCACATTTTTTTAAAAAAGACAAAATACTGGTGCGGTTTCCTATTATGTGCTTACCCTTTATAAAGGGCTTGACTACATCAGAACAGGTTGTATTGTAGGGAAGGAAGAGAGCTAAATGAAGAAAGAAAACTGAAGCCCCGAAGGTGAAGCTCTGAAGAGCTAGGAGAGAGCAGAAGCAGCAATGAAGGAGAGTGACACCAGAATGACAGCAGTGGCCCAGGGACATCAGAAGACCCCCAAGCTTCTAAAAGAAGTTCAGTCACTGGTAGTGAACCAGAAAACAACTCACAGAACTGGCATTGAAGAGCAACCCAAAGACTAGCTCAGTGATGGCGAACCTTTTAGAGACCGAGTGCCCAAACTGCAACCCAAAACCCACTTATTTATCGCAGTGCCAACACAGCAATTTAACCTGAATACTGAGGTTTTAGTTTAGAAAAAACATTATACATCATACATTAACATATTTTGTCTTAAAAGAAAAATACAGTAACAAAGCTTTCAATGATACAAGCAACTTTTTATTGAAAGGTAAAAGTTTGCACTTGGCATGCTTTTGAACAATTAATGTGATTTTTGCTGTTGTATGCATGCTGATAATTTGTCTAACCTTGGCTCATACTTTGTAAGTTTGAGAGCAACACATGCAGCACTCAGGTCATCTGTTAGTCTGTTTCTGATGTCAGATTTGATATAATTCAAAGCTGAAAACAGCTGCTCACAAGCATAAGATGATCCAAACAAAGTAAGGGAAGGAATCCCAAGTGCTTTCATTGACTTAAAATTATTTGGCAGAGAATTCCACACTTTAAGGATTTTATTTTCAGAACTAACTGTGCTGTCCTTCGTCATCCTTGTTTTTGCAAGATTGCTCTCAATAAGAATGAGGCGTGCTTTGGCTCCGTTTTCACCAGGAAGGGGCTTGGGGAATGGCTTTTTCCTGGCAAAAACAAGCCTCCAAGCCCTGATACTTGTGGAGTGAGGCAGCGGAGGCCAGAGCACACCCCTCCCCTCACTGCCCCAAAGCTTCCTTTCACTAACCTCCTTTCCAGTTCTGTTCTCTGCCACCATGTGCAGAATAACAAAAAAGGCTTGTGGGACTACTGATTTTTAAAAAAGTTCAACCAGACCTTCCAACTTTGCAAGATCTTTTTTTTTCTCATGAGAAGTTGGAAGGTCAGATGGATCTCTTTTTTTTAGTCCCACAAACTTCTTTTGTTGCCCTGCACATGGAGAATGGATCTGGAAAGAAGGTTAGTGAAGGAATGTGGAAGCCCTGGGGTGTGGTGGGGGTTAAGGTTTGGCATTGTGGATTTTGAAGTATTTGTGCTCTGGTGGGGCTATTTAAAATGCAGGGAAGGCTTCGGAGGCTTGTTTTGACTAGGCAGGGGCTTGAGAAATGGCTTTTTCCTACAAAAGCTTAGCCAAAGAGTGAGGCACGCATGCCCACAGAGAGGGCTCTGAGTGCCCCCTCTGGCATATGTGCCATAGGTTCGCCACCACTGGACTAGCTATTCCTTTGAAATTTCAAGAATGTATCTAAGGACACAGCTTCAGGCCTAGAGCAGTTATTAGCAGCAGAAGAGAGTCTTTGAAAAAACCCCAAAACCTATCGGACAGCAGGATCAAGTGCTAGATAGCTCTTTCTATCTCATCCACAGCATGTGACCTGGAAGCAGGTTTTCAGTGTGAAAAATATATATAGTGCAATAAGTATAGGACAGAAAACATAGCATAAAATGTAAGTTATTGGTTAAGAGATAAAATAGGATCTTGGATTATAAGCGATAAGACTAGTGGCATAGGGATAGAATACATGAGTAGGTTAAACAACTTTAGGAAGAATGTTTTAGAACAAAAAAGATTGAACACTCAGTTGTATAAAACTTTTTATAATAAAAAGGTTGCCTATGTCCCCATCCCCAAACTGGAGCTATAACTCTTATCTTCTGCTGTTTAGCAAGTATTCGTCTGCCATGTTCTTTGGCTTGGTCTTTCTCTTCTCCTGCAAACAAGGGCTCTTCCTTTATATAATCTTCCTATTACAGAAAGGGGAAGTGTATATTAAAGCTCTGGTCTGACTTCCCCCACAAAAACCTTGGTACAGAGTGCTGAGAAATGCTTCATGTTAGCTGCTTTACAGATGTTATATTCCCATCAAGAAGGACTTGGTGGGTCAACTTGTGCTCATGGGCACCACACCGGAGACTCATCTCTCCACTCTCCTGACATTGATCGTTCAACATTTAAGTTTTTAGTTGGTAAAATACAGAAACAGATTCAAGAAAGATGAGGGTTTTTTTCAAATTTACTATTGCATTAAAATGCATAAGGAGTTTTCTTTTTTTACCTTTACTTAGGAAACAGCACTTGGGCATCTCTGGGGTGTGAGGGAGCTGATAAAACCCACTGCAAAAAAGCAACACAAACTACATGCATGCACTCGGTGTCATGACACAAGTATTAAAGGGCAGTGTAGTGTCACAGTACTATGCCAGAATGCACATTTTGTTGCTTTGGCATTCAATGGACTTCTATGAAATAGTATCACATAATGCTGGTTCCCCACTGATTAATAGAATGAACAAGGTTTAAAGTGTTGGTTGGAACACATGAAATCCTAACAGCTCATGATACTTTAAACGGCATTGCTTCCACATGGTTAGATATTTGATCTGCTGGAGGTCCAGGCAATGCCCGGGACTGATGGGGGTGGGGGAGGGTGGAGGAGATGCTGTCAGTGGCCCTAAGAAAAGCCAAAGCTGCCTTCAAGTCAGGTTCCACTCTGACAATATTAGGAAAGGTTTATAAAGTACCAATATTGCTATTCATCAAGCATCATTCTTTTTCTTTTAAATTTTCCAAGGCTTTTTCTAAGTAATTTGAACTCCTGCAAATGTGATTGGCTTTTCTAGTGTTTCTTACCCAGATTGTTAGTCTGAATTAATTGTTCATTAATTAAATGGAAGTTCCTTATTGTTAAAAATACAGAGTAGCCAATAAGAATAAATATATAAAAAGCAAATGTTCTTTTCAAAGATGCGCATGTGGATTCAGCCTGCCTTAGGTTATTTCAAAGACCAAGGGAAACCTTTTGAACTGGGGGAACAAAAGGGAGGGTTAGGGAAGAAGGCATCTGGCCTGTGTCTCCATTTGAATCTGTAAAGAAGAAGGCAATAACCATAAAGATTCAAAGTTCCCTTTTTCCCACAAAAGGGATGACACGAAGTAAAATGATGGGGTGCTGACCAAATGGGGTTGAGGGAAGGGGGGGTTGAACCGGGAACTCTTTATAAAGTTTCAGTTTGTAAAACAATACCAAGTCCTGTCTTGTATTTCCACAACCAAGCATGTCCTAGTAAAAATTCCTTTTGGACTAGAACTGACTCCAAGAGTTTTTGTTTTCCTAAGACGTGAATTGGGGTGGGTCCTGACATCTTTATCAAAATTTGAAAAAAAAAATCTTGAAGTATGCTTGTGAGAGAAGGAAGCTCAAGTAGGGTGTGAATGAATCTTATCATGATTTTTCTAGCTTACACTAAGGAAGTAGCAGAGAAGTATTGAGAATTTTTAAGGCTCAGGCCTCTACCAAGAAAGAGCCTCTAATATTTTATTTACTGCATGCAATTTTTTTAATCATAATGTCAGAACTGTTTCACAACTTTTCAAGTTTCTGAAGCAGTCAGTAACAATATTCTTAATTTGGTTTGATTTCTGCAGGGGAAAAATGAGCTTTCTGTTGGATTACAATAGCAACATTTTACCTTTAGGAAATAATTGACATTTGTTTCTTGCACAGATTAATGAAATAGTTTGCAACAATTAGTTATGGCATGCAGGTTTATTACAGACCTATTCATGTAACTGACACCCTTTTCTCCAGAAGCTCAAGGCAATGTACAGTATGTGATATCCCACATCTTTTCCTTAAACATCCCAGTTAGGTAGATTGAGTTGAGATATATATATAGAGAGAAAGAGAGAGAGAGATAGACAGACCAACAGCAGATAACATGAATCAATTTTTTACCCTGTAATAACCCTCTATTTCCATACTCCTGAATTACTGAAATTATATTAATATCAATTCCTAATAGAAAAAGACCAAAAAATCTTTATATGTAGAGATTATAACTATAAACATTTTTATAAATAAATAAAATGACATTGATATTTTACTAAATTATATAATGTATAATAATTTTAGCAGTCATGCTGACCTCATTTTACTCTTGTGCATGAACAATATTTTTTAAACTTGTTTTGCTACTATCCAACATCTCAGAATGAAAGCCAGTTAATTAAAACCAAAATTAAAAATATTCAGTTAAAAGCCTGTTTTAAAAAGTGTGTTTTAGGGCTTTTTTAAAAAGCAGTGAGCCAACAAAGAGCTATTAGTATTTACAGGGGAGTGAACAGGAAAGGACATAAGGAAACATGCTAAATTCTCTCCTTACATACTGTACATCTTGGGCGGAGCCCATCCAAGTGATACTGTCCAGGTCTTGTCCCATAGTCTGAAAGCTACCCAGGTCTGGATGTGGGAGGAACACAATGATGCTCAATCCTAACAAGAATTAGTAGCTGCAAATATTTGGGCCCTGCATCTTGGGATCTTGCATTTTTTGTCATAGGTGGATTGCATTTGCTCATCTATGGTGTACTACTGAGGATTCTGTTCTGTTTGTTTGTTTATTTATTTATTTATTTATTCATTCATTCATTCATTCATTCATTCATTCATTCTCATTCATTCAATTTCTATAGCCACCAAAGACAACCAAGTGACTCATACTCACAGTTCATACTTACCAAACAGATGACAGCAATGGCCAAGAGGGCCTTTGCACACATACATCTTATGTAGCAGTTGTGCCCTTTCCTAGCCTGAGAGATCCTTCATGTCTTAGCCACTAAAGAGTGGATTGCTGTAATACACTCTACCTGGGGGCTACCTTTGAAGATTATCTGAAAGCTACAGTTAACTAGAATGCAACAGTGCAGGCAATGATGGCAGGCTTCATTAGAATTCTTTATTGGCCACGTGTGATTAGACACACAAGGAATTTGTCTCCGGTGCATAAGCTCTCAGTGTACATACAAGCAATAAGTGATAAATCATGATTACAATCATAAATTACATTCATCTTAAATCATATCCTATAAGACTTAGTGATGGTCATAGGATACTAAATAAGCAACTAACATAAATCATACTAGGATAGTAAATAAAACAATATAAATTGTAAGATACAAGCAACAAAGTTATAGTCGTAAGTGATAAGGAGTAGGTAATAGGAAAGATGAGAAAGATCATAGTAATAAAGCCCTACTAAGTAGTTTGACAGTGATGTGGGAATTAGTTGTTTAGCAAAGTGATGGCATGGGGGGGGGAAACTATCCTGCCTAATTCTCCACAAAATGAACTGATTATCAATTGGCGGTGCAATTCAAGCTGTCCATTATCACCCATAGAGACCTTCCTGGCATAGGATCAGGTTATTTGAAGGACAGCCTGCCTCCAGTTGTTGCTGTCTGCCCATTGAAATCTGGCAGTGTGAACATGTTTTGGGTCCCGTTGATTAAGCTGTGTAATCTTGTGGGACTTTACAAACATGTTTTTGTTGTGGTGACACCTGTCTTCTGGAATCTCTCTCTCACACACACAGACACACACAGAGAGACACTCAGACACACAGAGAGATATTGAGATCCAGATGACTCCACCTTGGAAACTTTCAGGAAGCTATAAAATACTTGGCTGCTCTTCCAGGCTTTGGGGCAGGGTGGTAGTTGAACCACTTTTATATGGGGGTGCTTGTCTTCAGCTACTTGTGATTGCTTTATGAAGTTTTTTCCCCCTTTTTTTAAAGACTAGAACATATAAAATATAATTACTTTAGAGGAAAGCTGAAATTTAAATTTAAATTAAATTCAGGTTTCTCACCAGGTATACATCTTAGCTTTGTTTGAAGAGTGGCATAAAAAGTGCCAAAATTAACTTGTCCTTTGAGTTCAGCTTGAGAATCATTATTTTATTTTACTGAAATTGTTTACATGTATATATGCATTATATTTCATTAACATAATTGAATGCCAAAAAGGTATATGGTAAATACTGAAACTTATTCCAAGTGAATTATTAATGTAGCTAGTGAAAAATATAATCCAAACTACTGCATTAATTTTCTCTCAGAATATTTTAGACATAGAGCATCAGGTATCCCATATTTCTCCTCATTACATTCTAGACTTGGGAACTGAACATACATTTCAATTTATATATCAATTTATGAAACATTTACATTTACAAGCACCTCTCTCAGATACTTGCATACAACAACATTACCTATTTCCCTAGTAACAGTCTGAACTTTGGAGATGTAGAATGAGTATTATGTTTTCATGACATTAACTAAGTAGGAAACTTTTGTTTTTATTTACTTAACTGATTTTTTTTTATTCAGGAGCTCAAGGCACCATATATAGCATTTCTCCTCCTCTTATCTTTTCCCACAACAATGACTTGTGCGATTGGACTAAGAGAGATGGACCAACATTAACTCAGCCAGGAATGTTTATTTATTTATTTATTTATTTATTAAATTTTTATACCGCCCTTCTCCTGAAGGACTCAGGGCAATAAATATCAAAATATAAATACAAAAGTTAAAAAGAAGTTAAAAAGGATTAAATAATTATGCCCAATATAATACAATAATAAAACTGTGTTAAAACTAAATCCAACCCCAAACCCATCAGACCAGGCCAGATTGTTCAAATAGATAGGTTTTTAAATCGCACCGGAAGGAGCGAAGGTCGGGGGCCATCCGGAGCTCAACCAGCAAGCGGTTCCACAGGTCTGGCACGCCCACAGAGAACGCCCTCCCCCTGGGGGCCACCAATCGACATTCTCTGATCGGAGGCACCCTGAGGAGGCCCACTCATGTTCTGTGGCTAAGGGTAAACTGAAGGCAACATCTTAACTACTCCAC
The DNA here is from genome assembly GCF_947247035.1 of Vipera ursinii. NCBI lineage: Eukaryota > Metazoa > Chordata > Lepidosauria > Squamata > Viperidae > Vipera > Vipera ursinii. The sequence continues at coordinate 188,706,499 of NC_139513.1, read as the reverse complement.
AGCACTGGCACTTGTACTCCTTGCAAGTTTCCCATTTGGGGGGGAAAATAGTGGATTAGATGGATTTGTTCACATTTTAGCATAGCTTTGGACAACTTTCTGGCTTGAAGTCCACTATTACTTTTTACCTTGTTTAAGGGACAAAAAAGAAGGGTTCATGAAGTTGTGTTATTATTAGAGTGAGGGGAGCTGAAAATGATAAATCTTTTTTCCATTTTTGATGAATTCTAAGAAGTGAAAATTGTCTTGAACTTTAACATAACACTCTTGAATAAGAACAAGTGACTTCTTTCCCCCCACCACCACCCTTGTTCCAGTAGAAGGTGTTAAGTGGTCTTATAAGTGCATGAGCTTCTGAAAGGCTTAATGCACTTGGTTTCCCCAAGTCAAACAAAAGGTCCAAGACTTTCAACTTGACCCACTCTGGGCGGCTCTGGAGGTCATTCATGTAAGCTGCATATTGTCCACCCTTGCTCTAGGAAAAGCAGGGAGCTCTTTGCCCAGAGAGAACAATTTCAGAAAATCAAAACACCTTGCTTACTTCTTGCACTGCCAGAAGCCATCTCCACAGAAACAGGAAGAAGCAGGTCATTATTTCCTATGGATCCTCTGCTTGATGTTCATCTTCTGCCCCTTCTTCTTGTGCTTCTGCAGAGCCGAATTCGCAGGATGTGGAATGACACAGTTCGAAAGCAATCAGAATCCTCCTTCATCACTGGGGATATAAACAGTTCAGCATCACTTAACAGAGGTAATTATGGACTTTTCAAATACATATGACCTTTGTAATTATGAATAATCTAAACAGCAATGCTTTGTTAACCTTGCAACATGTAGCATCTTGTTCCCTTGAATTAAAATGTTACCACAGAATAAAAGATCCATTGTGCACTGTATTTCATTAATAGAAAATACTTCTTTTAACTTTCTCTCAGTTCTTTAACATGGATATTAAATGTCGCTGAAAGTCAGTTGTAGAAGGAGTAGTGGCAGTGAGGGAGAATAGTTTTGAGGTCAGGCTGCTGGTCATAGACACAAATAAAGATACCTGTCTTCTTAATGTTACTGCTATTGCTAAGAAAAATAACTGCCATTCATGAAAGGTGTTAGTACATCCTGCTAAATGCTGAAGTCCAAGAGAAGGTTCCATGATGGAGAAAACCTGCTGCATAATGTGGAGTTATGCCATTTTCCCAGCATAGCCTTCCTGATATACTACATATATTACCTATATGTAGTAATGTAATGAGGATGTTTTCAGCCAGGCTCAACACTGGATCTAAAATTAAACTTTTCCAAAATTAAAGAAACCAATGTTCCAAACTCTATTAAAAGACATGCCAGGATACTGAGGATTGAAAAAATATTCCTCTCAGGGAATGTTCCTTCCCCTCCCCCCACACACATTCACCCATTGTGTCTTTTTCACTGCCACAACCACCACCATCACTAGCTCTAGAAGACAACTTTCTCAAAGATTCTGGGAAGGTTAATTGGAGCAGCAATGAGGGTAAGTGTATGTTTGTGTGGGAGAATGAAGGTAAAAGTAGTGCTGAAAAACAGAGCTGAAATTGCCTATCAGATTTTGGTTATAGAGAAACTGCCATTGGGGAGGAAAGGCAAAACAAGAGTCTTTGAGTGTCACTTCACATTGCCTTTTTTTCTTCTGAAAATCCCAAGAATGATACAAGATGATGGGTGTTAGTCGTCTGGGGAGAAATGTAAATAATGGCTGTTTTTTTAATGGGCTCCTCTACCTTTCTGGGGGCATGAGAACTAGACCCATTAAAAAATGGAATTTTTATTCATGCTACACTAGCTTCAATAGCTGAAACAGAGGACAGATGGGTCTCTAACTTAAAACTATAGGCAGAAAACAAAAAACCTGAGGCTACCATAATTCTATTTCATGTTTTATATACTACCATATCCTTCCTTGGTCTTGCCAAGGCTGAACTTACACAGTTCTTCCAAGTATTTTCCATTCATTCCAATGACTTTCCTGACTTCCCTTCTGTGACCTTGTTCTTTTTCTCAACTCTTCTTAAGCATGGTATCCAGAACACTATTAAAATCTTAAGAGCAGCTTAATAATAATCCTGTGATTCAGAAACCTTATTTCCTTTAATACAGTCTGTATTTGCCTTTTATACTCCAATGTTATACTATAATTAATTATAATTGAAATTTCATGAACTTTTTTCACAAAGCCAGTGATTCCCATTTCATGCTGACTTCTTATAATCCCTGCATTATTTCCAAAGTGTTTATATCACTGCATGGTACCTGCTCTAGAATTTTCTCAGGTAATTCCCCATATTCTCCTGGAGAAGAAACAATGCTTGCCTTCCTTCGGTCATTGGGCTCTTTACCTGTTGTCCAAGGTTTTTGAAAGATAATGGACAAACACTTTGGCCAGACTGTCAGTCAGTGCCTGCTATATGTTAGGATATAGTTCATCTGTCCTCTGGACTGAAGGTCATTCAAACTTAGCAAGTGTTCCCTAGTTACAGGTGTTTTAACCTCAGACTACAACCCTTCAGTGTGCTCTTTATGATCACCTAGTGGACCACAAACTACCTTATTGGAAAAGACTGAGACCAAATAGGAACTAACTTCCTTTGTTAGCTTATACTGCCATGAACGTCTAACCACCGTTGCTGTAAATGTATTAAAAATTGTTCAAGTTCAAAATATTACAAGAGTAAGAAAGAAGACTTTGATGGAGATGAATGAGACCTTTAGAAAACCACAAGGGAAAAAACAAGCAAAAATTTGCAGAAGATGCTGAGACAGATACCTCCCTAATTTAAATGAGCATAAAAAGGAAATGAGGTATAGTCCAATGAGATTTGAAAGATTGTTCTCAGTAGCACCAGACAGATGAGACCAAAACTAAACTGCATGTAACCACTTAATAAAGGTAGTCTTAACTGTGAATTGGGAAGGTGTCTGTGTTTAGAATTATTTTGCATTCACCATTTCTGCCCTGCCACCTTTTCATTAACTAACCAAATATAATTTTTCTATTACTTAAATTCTGAGCCATATACAGTACATGCTCTTGGGATATTTATCTCTGTTACTGAAATCCATTTCTGATCATCTAGAGTAGCTGATCTAGCTGGTCTCTCATCATAGAGAGACCTAAGTGAGAATCTATTTTCTGTACGTTCACCATCTGAAATTAATATTTTCTTTCCCTAGCTTCCCTCAACTGTGTCAGTCTTTCCCAGCCTCAGCATCCTCCACATATATAAAGTTTTATTCCCCAGAATTCTCAGCAATGGCCAATCTCATGATGATTCTCATACTCTTTCCTTTTCTCTTCTTTCATTCAGGAACTTAACATGCATAACATTCCCTCCGTTTTTTCCTACAATATAAGAGAGACAACTAGACAAGTAAACTTCTCTGGCAATTAGCATACCGGAGTATGAGTTTTCCCACTCCTGGTTCAACACCTTAATTATTACATCATATTGGTTTTCTATTGTAGGAATTAAAGTTTACATTTCAGGAGATTGCCCAAATTAGGAAGACTGAATTAGATAATTTTCCTTGGTCTAGGACTGTGCACTAATAACAGACGCATGACTTGGGTACCATAATAGTAGTTCTTTCCAAGGTAAGAAAAACACTAATATCTGAGCAGCTGCATGTCATCTTGCCTAAGTGCAAAGTTTCCTCAAGAGAGTGAGATAACAATGAGATAATAAGAGGCATATATTTTCCTGAAGATAATGTGAAAATGGCTTGCTATTGCCTTCTTCTGAGCTGTTTCTTTAATTCTCCGGTCTAGCCTACAGCCCTGGGATTCCTGCACAGTCCCACAACATCAAGAGACTGGAGACACTGAATTCTGCAGGATTATCATTTATATTATCACTTTCCCTTTCCTTGCAAATATAACCATAACAAGGAGAAACATAACTAACACTCTCAATCACCATCTGACCTTTTTCAATATGTCTGTTCCCATAAGAGAGCACCTATTATCTGTTTGAACTTGCAGGGCAACTTTGAAAAAAAATATTTCAGCTATTGAGGAACTCAAAAGAAACATTATTGTTTAAAAGAAAGGTCTCACTTTAAAATATTACAAACTCCCTCCCCCTCTTTTTTTTTTGGCCAAACAACTTATTGCCCAATTGCAGCTGTGCCACAAGGTTGAGAAGAGGTTTTAATTTTCTCCCACTCATCTTGCTAGACACACCAGCAGCATCAAAACCATACCTGTTTCCCAGTTAGCCTGTCAATCTTACTTAAAATGTAATCACCTGCCCCCCTCAGATGAGAAATAACATTTCAAGTAAGTATTCTTACAGCAATGCTAAGAGAAACAAATCCTTATCATCCAGGAAGCCTATCTGAACAATTCTGCTAAAAAGAAATAGTAAATGTTCATGTTAAAGTGCAGAGATTCCTTTAGATATTTTATGTTTCCAAATGTAATAGAAGTAAATTCAAAGAGTATTTTTTTTAAAAAAAAGTATAAATATTGATGGCAACATTAATTACTGCCTTTTAAAAAGCTTTCTCCCCAACTGAATGCAGACAAACCACTTTTAAGTCATGGATCATCAACACTCTCATCTTGACTTGTCTTGCTGGGAGTCCTCATTGCCTTTCTCTCAGCTCATGGTTTTAAATAAATTATTTGGTAGCATTTATCAGCAAAAGATGCCACATTTAGGAAGCAGTCAAAGAACAGAAGAAAACCTGTAGCAGCTTCTGATCCCGAGAATATGGAACAAGGAAGACATAAATATTTTTAGGCTTAAATACTGTAAGTTCTATGACATGCCAGTAACTATTTAGCTGTCCTCTATAAAAACAAATAAAATGAAGGGCCTTATGGATTTCTAATCCAGTTGTGGGTTTTTTCAGCTTTTAACTGCTATTTTTAAAATGTTAACATGTTTCAAATATTGCTTTCCTTCTTGACTCATCTCAAGATCTTTCAATTTATTAAATATGTTAGGGCCACCCACTTCATTAGATAGGTAAAGGTAAAGGTTCCCCCGCACACACGTGCTAGTCGTTTCCAACTCTAGGGGCGGGTGCTCATCTCCATTTCAAAGCCGAAGAGCCAGCACTTGTCCGAGGGCATCTCCGTGGTCAGGTGTCCGCCATGACTAGATGCCAAAGGCGCATGGAACACTGTTACTTCATTAGATATTAGGTGATTTTATCTGTTTCCAAGATCAGTTGTTTTCCAATGACTCAAACCTCCATGTGTAGACATAAATTTATATTGGTAATACCTATACAATATCCAGTTCTGTTGCAGACCCATAGGTGATAGTAGTTGGTAATATGCAAAAGAAACAGTGAGCAGGGATGGTGGGGGTGGAATGCTGTCAAGAGCAGTCGCAATCTTGGCCCTCTGCTTGGGGGTTTTAAGTGGCTTTTAGAAACCTCATTGCCCCAAAGAAAGCCTAGAACCAGGTATGTTGATCATTCTCATGATTTGGGTACCTGTTCACCCTCATTTATGGCAAAGAGGGGGATTTTTCCGTAATGTAATCCTACTGGTAGGAAGCAGGGAGCAAATTTCAGGCACATTCACCTGAAAACCTCTTGTTTTTCTGTTCTCTATCAAGCCCAAGGCATGGAAAATTGTGTGCAATGTATAATTATCCTATTTCCTTCCTTACCTATTTTCCTTCACCTACTGTATGTTCTCTCCCTTTCTCTATCCTACAGATTCCCTTCCCCTTTAATGCCCTGAATTCTGTCTGATCACTTATTTCTTTTTTCATTTGCTGCTCCCCTCCTTATCATCTAGCCAGCTGCTGACAATTCATTTGACAATCTGATTTTATATTCTAACTTTATTGTAAAATGAAAATTCGTATTTGGTTTGTGCATACAATATGCTTAAATCATTATGTGTGGAGGTTTACGGTTATATAAAACACAGAGATATAGTTGTATAGGAATGTGAGTGATAGAGAAAGAGTACAGATGGTTGAATGAAAGTTGTGTGTGAATAAAGGGGAAAATAGAAAATGTATTGGCATGGAATTACAACAAAAAGGATGGAAGGTTGCTATGGTAATAGAGGGAAGAAGAAAGTGAATTCTGGTTCTTTTGCTTCAGAAGTAAAAAAAAATAACTATTTTAGCTTGCCTACAGTTGTAGCATTTGGGCTGGCCATAAGAAAAGTATTTCTGAAGTGTAGAAATTCCCCTGCCTTAGTGGACCAACATGGCTATTTTTTGAGAGTTGGGTTTAGTTTTTGATCCAAATAGCCTTTCCCTTGCTTCTTATTCTAAAATTATTGTAATCTATTGAGATACAACTAAATGAATTCTTCAAACTAATGTATATGGGGCTTTTTTTGTGTAATCCAAATTTTACATTGATTGAATCCCACCAAAAAACCCACAAAATAAGGGGGAGTGGGGTGAACAGAAGAAATGTCCCAGTAACTTTGCAGAAGTAAGAGCTAAGCCTATAATTTCCTGATCCTTAACCCAGGTTCTACAATGTATCAGCTCTACTTTCCTTTGCATTGAGTAACATCAGCTTTTTGTGCTGCAAATACGTAGATGATTTGGGTGATTTTATCTCGGTTTAGTTTGATTTGAAATACTATTTGAAATACTTTCCAGCTTATATTGCTTTTATGTAACATAACACACACACCCAACTATCCTGTACTATGTGGCTTGAATCGTAATCATTTGGATAATAAGGTATCAGTAGTTTGGTGTTTCACAGTTTAGCTCTCACAGGGACAATTATGTTACAGTCTTTTTAAAACTTCAGAACAATTACAAGGAAGGTAATTTGTAAACTCATGAGAAGTGGCTTGGGCTTTCCTGAACAAGGCTCTGCGATTCTCCTTGTCATGGCAACACAATCTGCTTCAAGGAGGTACTTCATACAACACAAAGCCTCCATTGTCATGAGCAGAAGACTCTTGCAGGAATGGGAATTGCTGAACAACACAGAGCAGGAAGGACAAGGAAATCAATACAGTGACAGCATATTTCTAGCATGCTATTTGGCCAAGTGCTTTCAAAGGAGTGGCTTGTTCAAAGCCAGGGGTGTCAAACAGCTGGCCTGTGGGCCGATTACATCATATGGAGGCCATGCCCACCCCAGTTCCAGCAATGCAAAAAAAAGTTGCGATATGTTGCCATATGTGATGTGACATGGCGAGTTTGACACTCGTGTTCAAAGCATTGAGCAAGTGACAAAGCTTTGCACAGTCCTAGTAATTATGAATGCAGTGAGGGAGCATGGTTTTAAAATTCTTTTCCCCAATTCCTCCAGAAAGAAAACAGCCCCTGAATTAAACTTTGACTCTGCTTTGACACAGGGGGAATTTCCTTGAGACCGAAATATCTCTTCAAAAGAGGCTATTCACTAAGGGAAGGGAAAGGAGGGCACCACCATGCTTGCTCACTTCATACAGAAGCTAGCATTGCACACAACGTACCTACTGTTTATTTCCCAAAAGTTATCTCTACATTTGCTCCACTTGTGGAAGGGAAACTCACTTAGGCCATCCCTTAGCTCTGCCTATCCTCTTTCTAGTCGTTTTGCAAAGCAGGATCAAGCATCCAGAACTCCACTTTTGTCTCCCTGCACTAGATAAAAAGAACAAGTGGCTCAGAGAGAAAACATAGCCCAGAAGAGCAAACCCTCCCTTGCCCATAGCCAGTGCTTAAAGAAAATGTACAAGGAGTACTTGCCACCTCCAATCAGGGTGAGAGAGATGTAGATCTTCTGCCAGAAGGACCTTGGCAGCTGAGGGAAGAAGGCTCAGACTGAGGGAAGTAAAAGGATGGGAGATTTATTGAATAGGTAGATGGGCTTAAGTCACTGGGCTTAAGTCTACTCCCTCTTTGATATATTCTTCCTGGAATTTCTTTTGGCATGAATTATGGGCAGGGATGATCTCAACAAGTTATTTATTCCAGCACAACAGGAAGAAGCATAAGCTCCAAACTAGAGGCAGTTTGTTCATATGTTTCTTTGTTAAATTAGTTTGACGCCCATCTCACTAGAAGGTGACTCTGGGAGGCTTACAACATTGAGGCTATCTGAATAAATACTGCATGTATTAGAAATGGCTGAAGTAGAAGGAGTGGCAGCTGTCTCCAGGCAGAGAATGAGAAGTGCTGCAGATGTCCTGTTGGATCATTCTGTCTTTGCTTGATGGCTGCTGAGAAGAGGAAGAAGACGAAATAGATACCTTTCCTTGTGGGCCCACCCAGGTGAAAGGGGTGGATCACAGAGACTGACTACATTAAGGAAAGGAACGCTGCCAACAATGTCACAGGGAAGCTTCTTGCAGTAGAGAGGAAGGGAGTGTTTGCTGCTCTGGTGGAAAGGAGGGACCAAGAGTGTGGAATGACAGCTGCTGAGACTACAGCAATGAGCCTGGAAGGGGAAGAATAACCCTTTCAAGTTGTTCAAACCACACACAATAGTAGGGAATTACTTTCTCCATGGGTTTTGCAAGACAGAAGGATGGCAGTCAACCAAAGCATTTGGCTTTGCTTGTGAATTCCCTGGCTTTTCCTGCCACCTGTCACCGTGCCCTACTAGCCCAACTGAGCACCAGCCACAATTGCACCTGCCCTATCTCTGATTATAAATGCAAACTTAACATTACTTTTAGCTATTATGTCAGACTAAAATGTAATAGTGGATTGGCATTCTGCCTTCTACTTTGTGCAGCACACAGAAATGTCAAGATTGGATAAAATTCCTGTTCACTATTCTAAGAGCTTCTAAATACTCTGAGAGATGTAGGTCTTTCTAATTGTGAATATAACATATGTGAGTATTTTTTTCCCCATTTCTGACTCTCTGATGACTTTATTCTATGTGAAGTGAAAAATATCTGTAAAATGTAGAAAACAATATTGGTAACAATAGCGAAAGATAATAACCAGTTTAACTGGTCTATATATATTCTCATGAACTGAGTAAATTAAACCCATATTCAAGCAGGGGGACCCTGCATCTGAAAGGCATCTAAAAAGCAAAATTTTCATAACCTGATTTGTATCTCATGAAACTTAAATATTTTCAGAACTGAATTGCTCATATCACATTTTCTGTTACTGTACCCAAGGTGTGGCATATGATATAATTCATCCAATAAACCCCTAACCCTCTCCCCAAATGCACAAATAGGTTTCTGATGGATTTTTAAATCCTAGTTCTTAGTCTTTGTGCATCACATATATGGGCTACACTCTTGCACAGACACATTAGAAGAAATGTTAGGCTGCTGAGGAAAAATTTGGCAGGAGCCACATCCCACAATTCCCTCAGATTTTGGGGGGAGTGTGGTTTTACTGCCACAGCAATAATGTTCTTAGGTCTTTCTCTGTCTTTCTCTTGTGAAAATGTGAAAAAAGTTATTTCTCCAATTTATTTTCCTCTTGCTTGTTTTCTTTTTGTTATATACGGTAATATACCTCTGACTTTTGACTTATGGCAAAAAGCATCTGAATGCTCAGAAATGTGAGAGCAACTTACCACCCATGGCACTGTTATTCTGTGCTTTGTCTTAATTGATAGCAGATAGTTTCCCATCCTGCCAGAATGTACAAAACAGGCCCATAATCACACTTTTGTGTAGCCACTTGAGCAAAATGCTTTTTGCTACTCATCCAAACTGAGGGACTTGTCTACAGTCTCCATTCCCACCTATGGAAAATCTGCCAGACCTATCTCTGGTGCCTTAGCTACCTTCTATAGTTTCAGGCATATGAGTGACAGATTCATAATTACTAATGTTTTCTGACTGGTTCCATATCCTGTTGAAATAAAATGGAAACAAGCAGCCCTCCATTGACTCAGAGAAGAATAGAAAGAGGCCCACGTGTCATTTGTCAGGGAGGCAGAAATCTCTGTTTCTATCTCCAAACCTTCCTATTGCATCATTGTCAAGCCTCCTTTTGCTACCTTCACTATCTATCTGTTGTCCTAGTTCTGACAGTGAGTATCATCAGTTCATTCCATTCTTTGGACTGTGCCCCTTTTTGGTTCGATTTCAGATGAAGCAATTCAGAAATCTTGTAAGAGGTTCTGTGGTTGAGCACCATTCCTGTCCCTCTTGGTCCTGATCCTCATAACATAATACAACACGAAGGGCTCATGTTGGTATTTTGGGGAGAAATGGAAGAAGTTATTCCCTGTGGCCACTCTTTGTGAGTTTCCCTATTTGAGTTTCTACTGTATCTCTCTCAGTTTTCTCTTCTTAGGGCTGTATTTATACAATATTCTTTATGGTACTTTCCAGTATCATACTCCTGATTTCATACCTGAGATGAGCATTACAGTCTGACTGAATGGGTGTTTCCGTGTCTGAAATAAGATTCTAACACTAAAACATACAGCAAAAAGCATTACAAAGTGTAAAGGATTCGGTATTGCAAATGTCTGAGTAGAAATTATCAATATACCATCTTTAAAGTAGGAATGTTTTTTTTTCAGTAATGTAGGAAAAACACATTAAATTTTTAGTACTCTTGGGTATTACTTTTGCAGAATTAAAGGTTGAAAGAAATCTTTCTAATCTCACATTCTGAAAGCTAAAGTAAAACTATTAATTGTTAATATATGATTCTCTTGGATTAATTAGTTCTTTGTGCAGTTGCTATATGTATACAGAATCAACTTTTTATTTGATTATTACTTTCACAGAATTCTAGAATAGAATTGGAGGAAAATACATAGGTCATCAATCTTTTTCATAAGTACAAGTATCCTTTGCTATACCTAATATATTTGATTCTTTTTCCTAACTGTAGAACTTGCATGTTCTATTACATTTCATTCTAGATATTCAAGCTAGATTGTCTAACCTATCAATGTTGAATTTTATTTCTGTCTTCTAGGGTATTATTTATCCCACCCAGTTTTGTGTCAGCTGCAAATTTGATAAGCATTCTTCCACCTCTTCATTCAAGTCATTAATGAAACTGTTGACGAGTAGAGGACCCAGGATTGATCCTTGTGGCACCCCACTTGATACCTTTCTCCAATTTGATGAGGAACCACTGATGAACACTATTTGAGTATGATTTTCAAGCCAGCTGTGGATCCATGTAATAGACATGCTATCCAATCCATACTTAACTAGCTTCCTAATCAGTTTTCCTGAGATTAACATATTTAATGTCATCTAAATCCCCAAATCTACTAAAGAAATTTTCCATTCAGAAAATAAGGAATTCTTCTTGACAATTCAATGTTGACTTCTGGCAATTTCTGTGTTATTCTCAAGCTGCTTACCAATCAGTCTCTTTATGGTCTTCTCTAAAATTCTCCCAGCTACAGTGTCAGATTGACTGGTTCTGTGTTGCTAGATCCTGCTTTTTCTCCTTTTTGATGAGAAGGACTGCAATTGCTCTTCTCAGTCATCTGACATCTCATCCAATCTCTGAGATATTCGAAGATCAGACATTAAGGATCAACCAGACCATCAGCAAAGTCCTTCTGTACTCTAGAAAGCAATACACCTATCCCTCATTCAAAGAATTCCTTGACAATCTTCTGTCGGTTTCAAGTTTCATTTCTGCCTCTTCATGTTCCTCTTCACAGTCGCCTGGTGGAATATATGCCCTCTCTTTGGAGAAAACAGAGCCAAAATACAAGCTGGGTAGCTCTGTCTTTTTCTTGTTGCATTTTAACATTTTGTCATCTTCATTAAACAGCTGGAATACTACGATTTTGCCTTCTTTTTTATTGACATAATTAAATAGTTTCTGTTCTGTTTGGCATCATGTACCAGCTTCACTTCATGTGAGTTTAGTTTTTCTGATACCATCTCTACAGTTTATGTATATGTATCCTTACTTGGTGATCTATCCCTTTTTCTATCTCCCATCTATGTTCTTTTTTATCTTCAGATCTTCAGTAAATTTTTGTGCTGCCACATTGACTTCTTATGCTGTCCTTCCTATTTCTCCTAACTGGAATTGTTTGCAATTTTGTTTTTAGTATATACTTTTTTTTTTAAAAAAAAGCCTTCATCTTCTCCTGCTATGTAATCCTATTTATCTTGCTCTGACTTTATTAAAATATGTTTTGAGATTTTCAAAAAATATAGTTTTGACTATACTCACTCAGCCTATACTTTCTTTTTCTTTCTGTACAGCCTTTTTGTTTCTGTTCCTTTTGAATAAATAATATTCTTCACTTGCAATATTTGAATCATGAGAGATATCCTACCAGATCTCTTATGTCTATTAAATCTATGCCTTCTTAAGTTAAGAATTTTAACATTAGTGTGAATATCGCAAAAGCTGTAAATTTTATGAGTCAGTGTTGTTTCTGATTTTGCACTGAATGTTTAATAAGACCCATTGTAACAATATACCCTCTTCCTTCTCCAGTGCACAAGTCCTTATTGTAGGATTTTCATCTCTAGGTTGTACACAATTCAGTAAGTCCTGCTAATCAAGCTTGTCGCATTTTGGGCAAAGATAATTTTACAAGTCCTTCTGAAATGCAACCCATTTCATGTCAGGTAGCACAAACAAGGATCACAGAAACCAAATCTCTCCCACTGAGTTTTTGGGATGTGTAGGCGCATGCTTGCAGGGCCCCCTCCTCGTTTCTTGGTAGGAGGACTGCCCCCACAGCCACATCGCTGGATGACAAAAGGAGCATTCGGGTCTGGTGCTTTCGGACCGGCTCAGCTGCAAACAGGCATTTAAGTTTCTCCAATGTCACTTGACATTCCATCGTCCATTGGAGCACCTGGCTGGGCTTGAGCATCCCCCCCCTTTTGTTTTTAGCAAGTTTGTGATGGGGAGGGTGATTTGTGCAGTTGATGGGGGGTCTCCATTAAACTGCATACCGGGGGGGTTGTCTTGCAGGCTGTCCCAGAGCTGGTCCTCCAGGTGCTCCCTGCCAGGCAGCCACCCCTGGCATTAGAGTGGTACGGCCACCACCATTGAGCTGGCTGAGGTTCCAGTTGTCACAGCAGGGATGGAGCACCATCGCCAGCTGTATTAGGGGGTGGATACACATCAGGTTGCCACCTTTGAGCCAGGGTTTCATGCACTTTGAGGTTCTTAAAGCCCCCTGCATGAACTTTATGGCTTGTTCCATCATCCAGTCCATCTCCGCACGCATCATCACTCTCTTTCTCCAGCCCTTCCAACTGGGCTTGCTTTCCACATCGGTGGCTGCCCCTACCCTCATGGGTGAATGTCACCCCCTGAGGTTTCTCTTCTCACTCCTCTTTTCTTCCGACCCCTAGGGACCATCGGGGGCTCAGTGGGTCATCTTTCCCCACTGTCTGAATGGTACAGACAGATCCAGTCCTCCCAGAGGGGGTCTCATAGATACCTCTCCCCAGGTTTCAATTTCTTCTTGGTCAGTCCCTTGAGTCAACATTGTATGCACAGTCCCCACAGTAGAGGTAATATCCTCTCCGGGTTGACCAAAACTGCAGTTTCTGCCTAATGTCAGATCTGTCCCCAAACAAACATTTATGAAAGCAAACTCTCAACTCCAATTGATTGAAGTGCAAAAAGACTTTTACTAAAGATGTTGGTTTCAGGAAAGTGAGGCAGGAACTGAAGTTCCTGCACATTAATACAAAAAGCCAAACCCAACATTCCCCATCACTCCCCCTGATGTCTGGTCTGTAATCACCCAATCTGGGATCGCCACAATGTTGTGGGAAACTCTGGTTTGTTTAGGCTGCTGGAATTTAACATCTAGAACAAGTAAGTGGCCTTGAAGATGCCCGGCATAAGCGGTACAAACAGCTCTGGTCTTCCTCACATGTCAGCTCCCCCTCCCCATTTCCCACTTTTAAATATACAAGTATGGATTGCCCCAAATGCCTCCCCCCTCCATTCCCCTTTGATGGCAGGACGCCAGCAAGGCGCCAAGCCAATGATGGCGATCCTAACAATGTACATATTCAGTTATTCACCTACATTCCTCTTTTTTCCTGGCTGAAAACAAGACATTAAAGTGGACCCCAAAACAGAATTCTATGCATGTTGGAAAGGTAATACTGAATAAGTAATTTGCTGGCCTGAAAAATTTCCTGTTTTCACCACTTGAGCTTCCAGATTCCTGAGCTTCTTCTCCAGATCTTGAAATATCGTAGTAATATGGTTGTAACTGTTCTTTGCAGAATCATTGTCCTCATGGTACAGGGGGGGGGGGGAAGGAATAATTGACAGTGGACTTGATAAGACTTGAGCTTGATAAAAATGATAGACCTGGGAAATGGATGAAGAGCCAGATAACTGGAAGAGGGCAAACTTTTCCATCTTCAAAAAAAGAGAATAGTAAGATCGATCCCAGGGTGATTACTCATCTAACATTTGCAGACAGGTCTGGTTACCAGAATTGCCAACAACGAAAACCTGGGTGGGGTAGCTAATACCTGGAAGGCAACCTTTCAAAATGCTCTTGAGGAATTGGCTGAAAATAACATTTAGCAAAGACAAATGCAGCATTAAGCAGTTCATCCATTTTCTAAGAACTATTTCTGTCAAACTCCAACTAAAATCCTGCTTCTGCAACCTACAATTCACAATTGCCTGAAGGAAAATACAACTTCTTATCAGATAAGAGTCAATGAAAATAGAAGTAGAGTAATTCTGACTTTTGTTTTAATTGTTTGTTATTTGACGTCTTCTGGTACACTGCTACTGGTACAGTGTTTCTTTTCACGTTTTATTTGGAACATGTCAAAATAGGCCATTTTTGTTGCTGTTAGCATCTCTCAGTAACCTTAGCAGATTTTGTGCATTTTGTTTCCCAATACAAGCTCAGTAATTGCTGTAATTCTTTAATTTCAGACATTCTTCTTAGTTCACAAGTTCCTGTTTTCATCTCCAGTAGGGATCTGGGTTGATTTTCAGCTTTTCAACTTAGTCAGCTGATTTCCTTTTTTCCTTTCTTGAAACAATATGTTATGATTGCTGTAAGTCTCTACCCGTGTAGTTTTCCTTGCAAGAGTATAGTCATAATCCTCTATAGATATGGTTTCTTCCCTCATTGTGCGGTGAGGACTACAACCCCTGGATTTCCGCTGTTCTCCCACCAAACACCTCCCTAACCTTGCTTAATTTTTTAAAAACTAATTAGCTAGGAACTGCCACTTGCTGTTTTTGTTTATTTGTTTAATTTGTTAATTTGTTTTATTTTCTTAAAATTCAAAGTAGGCATTTGATTAGCTCACCTTTAATTTCCTGTAAAATCAAGCACTCTGCCATTACATGATGCCCTTTCCCACTCTAACAAGTCTTCTCTCAGATGTCAAGGATATCTGATCCTTTGTGTCTTTCTTTGTCAGCAAGAGAAGTCCAACATTTCCCAAAATTAAAATATTTGGTCAATTTTGCCTTCAACAAATTTAAGTTAAATAAAGTCCACCACCATTACTATTCATTTATCTTTCTTTCAAATAACTGCAGTTAAGTCAATCATCTCTGAAATCCAATCATTTATATCTGAAAATAGGGTATTTCTCCATCTTATTTTTTGCTATTATCAGAACATGAAAAAACCCATCTTTGTTTTGAATGTGTTAAATTCAGAGTAGCCACTATGTAATTAAGTGCATTATATTCCAAGTAGCCACTATGTAATTAAGTACAATATACATGTCTTTAAAGAGCCAAGTTTTCTCAATAGTCTTATCAAGGTGTTGTATAACATTACTATTCCGAAAGGAGTGCAGTATAAGGGAAAGCATGACCATTACATTAAATCTTAAAGTTCCCATGCCAACATAAGTTGATCAAATTGTGCTCCTCCTTTTACACTTATAAAGAGAATGTTGCCTAGAAAACAGTTATTTCAGAAATCCCTTAATAGTTAGAAAACTCCATTTATTTGGCATTTTTGCCCTTAATGCAAAATTATTGTTTAAGATGATCAAAGCACTGAGGATGAAATGTAAATCAAATAAATAATAAGAGCATTAACCCAAATATTCCACTTGGATAGTAAGTAGATGTATGTTTCCATTTCTTTCCCAATGTTATATATACTATTTCATGTACCTTCTAGCCATTTGTGTTAAGCCCATAAATGCCTCAAGGCTTATGTGCACAGTATAGCAATATAAAGCATTCCTGATAGATGACTGATCCATTTCTTCTGGAAAGAGAGCATTATTCACTTCCCATTATTCCGTATCTGCACTCTGAGAGAATGGAGAACAAATTGTTAGGCATTTAAAGAAAGTCATCATTTTCTCCTTTGGGTATCTTTTCCAAAGGCTAAGGACTCAACTTACTATTACAACTAACTATCATCATTGTCTTTCTTTATTCTTAGTCCTGTTTAAATCCTTTTCAAGATGTCCAGGATTAGAAACAATGAATGAAATGTGGTTTGCCCAGCAAGACTGTAGTGATAATAATTTGGAGAAGGAAGAGAGAGAGTCTAAAAAAAGGGCTTGCCTTTTTTATAGCTATATCTCTATATTCCAGGATTTTTCTCCCACAAATACTCTTGCCACACTAAGCTTCTCTTCAGGTTTAACACTGGTGCCACTCTTTTTCACTAATGCCTTGGATGAAAAAGTGGAGGAAACCCTTATCAAAAATGCTGTTAATACAAAACTGGGTAGAACAGCTAATACTGTTTTGATAGATTAGAGAAATGGACAAGAAATAATAGAATGAATTGTTTTAAAAGGCAAAAGCAAAGATCTTCACTTAAAAAAGGAAAGCTAGAATAGAATAGAGTAGAGTAGAGTAGAGTAGAATAGAATAGAATAGAATAGAATAGAATAGAATAGAATAGAATAGAATAGAATAGAATAGAATAGAATAGAATAGAATAGAATAGAATAGAACAGAACAGAATAGAATAGAATAGTCCAGCCCCCTGCTCAGGCAGGAGAACCTATGCCATTTCAGACAAGTGACTGTCTAGTCTCTTCTTAAAAACCTCCAGTGATGGAGCACTTATGGTTTCTGAAGGCAAGCTGTTACACTGGTTAATTGTCCTCACTGTTACGAAGTTTCTTCTTAATCCCAGGTTGCTTCTCTCCTTGATTAGTTTCCAACCAATGTTTCTTGTACTGCCCTCTGGTGTTTTGGAAAATAATTTGAGCCCCTCTTCTTTGTGGCAGCTGCTCAAATACTGGAATACTGCTATCATGTCACCCCTATTTCTTCTTTTCTTTAGACTAGCCAAACCCAAGTCCTGCAGCTGTTCTTCATATGTTTTAGTCTCCAGGTCTTTGACCATCTTAGCTGCTGTACTCTGAACTTTTTCCAAGGTCTCAATATCTTTTTTGTAGCATGTTGATCAAAATTGTTTGCAGTATTGCAGGTGTAGTCTTACTAGAATTTTATAAAGTGGTACTAATACTTCACATGAACTTGATTCTATGCCTTTGTTTACACAACCCAGGATTGTATTAGCTTTTTTGGCTGCTTCTGCACACTGTTGGTTCATATTCAAGTGATCATCCACTAGGACTCCAAGATCCCACTCACAATTACTGTTTTTTAGCCAGGTCTCACCTAATCTGTACTTATATCTTTGATTTTTCCTGCCTAAATGTAAAACTTTGCTTTTCTCCACATTAAAATTCATTTTGTTCAAGTTTGTCAAGAACTTTTTGGATCCTGAACTTGTCTTCTGGGATGTTGGCTATTCTTGCCAGTTTAGTGTCATCTGCAAATTTGATGAATTCCCCTTCTATTCCCTAATCTAAATCATTGATGAAAATATTGAAGACTCCTGGGCCTAAAATGGAGACTTATGGTACCCCATTGCTTACTTCTCTCCATGTGGATGTAGTACCACTGAATACTACTCATTGAGTACGGTTTGTCAGCCAGCTACAAATCCAGTGGTGGGATTCAAATATGTGAACAACCGGTTCTCTGTGTGGATGCTGCTTCCAGAAGTCCATTCTGGGCCTGGGCAACAAAAAATTAGCTACCGGTTCTACTGATCTTGTGCAAACTGGCTGAATCCCACTACTGTACAGATCCATTTGTTGGTGATGTTGTCTATTCCACATTTTTCTAGCTTACCAAGAAGTAGGTTGTGGTCTACTATTTCAAATGCCTTACTGAAATCTAAGTATACTACGTCTACAGCATTTTGCTGGTCTACTAATTTAGTCACTTAATCAAAGAATGAGATAAGTTTGGTTTGGCATGATCTCTTTTTAACACACCCCTGCTGGCTACTAGTTTATTTATTTGTTTGTTTGTTTGTTTGTTTATTTATTTGTTTTATATACCGCCCTTCTCCCGAAGGACTCAGGGCGGTGTACAGAGCAAGGTAAGTATACAGTAAAGCAATAGAAAAACAAATGAAACCCCAAAATCTATCAGGCCAGGCCGGCTTGCTGGAATAGGTAGGTTTTTAAGTCACGCCGGAAGGTGCGAAGGTCAGGGGCCATCCGGATTTTGGCTGGCAAGCAGTTATAACTTTGTTTGCTACTATTTGTTCACAGATCTGTTTTTTTTAATTATCTTTTCCAGGGTCTTCCCCAGTATTGATAGTATAGGATAGGGATGACTTCATAAACAGTGTGTGAGAAATACATTTGGAGATTGTATTTTATTTGAAAGTAATCAAAAGTTATTAATGAATCAACAGACATGGCTGCTAAAAAGGTACGTACAAGTGCAGGATTGCATCAATGAGTTTACAAATCAAAAGGAAATATTATTTCCTCTCTCTTTGATTAGAGCCCCTCTTAGTTATTGCTTCCAGTTCTGAGCACCATATTTTAAGAAACATGTCAGAGAAGCTGGGACTGGTGCAAAGAAAACAAAGAGGATGATCAGGGACTATAAACACACCCTTACAAAGATAAAGAGAGTAAGAGAACAAAGCATATTTACTTTTCAGGATAATCGATCAAGAAGAGAAGCAATAGAAATTTTCAGGTCTGGTGTCACATACAAAAAGATAAAGGCTCTTTTCAGAAAACAGGAAGTGACATAATGCTTTTTCCAACGTTAAGGAAAGTAGCCTGTTATGTATTGGGCTTAATTGTAACACCATGTGGTAAGCTGGAGCTAGCTAATGGCTCCCAGCAACTCAGACACCCCGTCTCCGGTGCTGCTATTGGCTGCCCCTAGGCGGCAATGGGTTGCTTTAAACCTATTGGCTGCCGCCTAGGGACCAGGCTATAAATTGCTGCAGCCTGCAGCTCAGTTCCTCAGTTCAGATCCTGCAAGCGAATAAACATGACCATTGCCGAACTCACTCACCTTGTCTTCATTCCCACACAATGAACTCACTACACAACACTGGCGACAAAGGTGGGATCCTGCTTCTTCGAAAGAGCTGAAAGTCACTAGGGGAGAGACAGTGCATGTCTGGCAGAAAAGCATTTGCCCCCCCTACGGTTGGCTAGCCAGACACGCTAGTGACCACGCGCTCAGTGGATCAGTCCCTGGGCATCGGAGAAGCAGGATCAGAAGGCACAGGAACCAGCCGCAAAGACCAGAAGAATGCCCAAGGTCGGCAGGCTGCGAGAATTCAACATCAAGCAACCAGAAGGATGGCCATCGTACCTGTCCCAGGTCGAAAACTACCTCCGGGCAAACCAGGTTGCAGTGTATGGACTGAAGGCCACCACGCTGCTCTGTGTGTGCGGCCCAGTAACATTCGATCTGGCTGAAAACCTGTTCACGCCAACACCACTGGAATCAGTCTCCTACACTGATCTAAAAAAGAAGCTCGGAGAACATTTCCAACCAAAGATGTCAGTAATTGCCTGGCGCTATGCCTTTGAACAATGAATACAGCAGCCCAGTGAGACCGTGTTGGAGTACATCGCAGCCTTGAGGCAGACTGCACGCCTTTGTAAATTTTCGGACATTGAAGAGCAACTTCGAGACTGGCTCGTCTGCGGCTTACGAAATCAAGAGCTGCAGAAAAAACATTTTGCTAGAGCTAACCTGTTGTTCACTGAAGCCCAGGACGAAGTCATGGTAGATGAAGCCGCTGGGGGAGCCGTCCAATCCGGCCTGCCAAAGCAACGCAGCGTGAAGAAACTGTCCACCACAAGGATGCCGAACGCACCAAAGATTCAGATGAAGAAGATGCCAAAGTTGACAAGCTGCACAAACAGCCCGACACACAGCACCGCAGCAGCAAGCAACAAGAGACTCCTTACAAGGCAGATCTCTTACCTAGATGTAAAGGTTTTGCCGGCCGCCACCAATGCATGGACTGCAGGTTCTGGTCAGCCATGTGCCGGGCCTGCGGCAAAACCGGCCACATCGCAGCAGTGTGCAGAGCTCGCCAGAGGGACTGGCCTTTGAAGCGCCAGTCAGAAGATCCAACCAAGAGAGGTACCGGGGCCCCGGGGCCGTTCAGTGTGGGGGTTTGTGCAAGATGCATGAGTGTCTGTCATACTGGAGCCAGATGCCTTCTCAGACCCAAATTTAAAATTCAGGTGGAGCTACAAGGCGTCCCCTGTAAAATGGAGTTGGACACAGGCTCAGCCATTTCCATCATTTCTCTGGATACATTTAATTTCATGTGCAGTCGCAGTAGAAAATGGGTCAAGCTAAGGCCCTCTGACATAATTTTAACAGATTTTCAAAACGCTAAAGTCACAGTCAAGGGTGAAGCTACCTTGGCTGTTAAATTTAAGGGATTTTTTTGGGCACCTGGATGTCGTAGTAGTAGGGGGCCAGAGAACGAGTCTAATTGGACTCAATTGGTTTGATGCATTAGGCATCCAAGTAACCAGTATCAACCGGACACAAGCCACAAATCTAATGTCAGTTTGCGAGGACTTTGCAGACGTATTTGATTCAACCCTAGGAACATACACAGGCCCGCCTATATCTTTCAAGCTAGACCCCAACGTGGTCCCCAATAGGATTAAGCCTCGAAGGGTTCCCTTTGCCCTCAAACATAAAATTGACACAGAAATAGACAAGCTTGCAGAACAGGGCATTTTGCAACCAGTTGATGGTGGGGAGTGGGAAACTCCTATAGTAACACCACTTAAGGCCAACGGAGAAATTAGAATATGTGCAGACTATAAATGCACAATTAACAAAGCCCTTAAGCAACACACATACCCTGTCCCAGTGGTGAACCACATCTTGGCATCTTTGCAAGGGGGCACCATTTTTGCAAAGTTAGTTTTGGCACAGGCCTATCAGCAACTGCCGGTTGATGAGGCCACAGCCGCTGATCAGACAATCGTGACTCACAGGGGGGCTTTTAAAGTGAAGCATTTACAATTTGGGGTTAGTGTTGCACCAGGCATTTTTCAGGGAATCATGGAACGCACGCTTAAAGGCATTCAGGGTGTTTGCCCTTATTTTGACGATGTGCTTATTGCAGGGGAATCCACAGAGGTGTTAGCCAGCAGGCTCAGAGCCGTCCTACAGAGGCTGCATGAAGCAGGCCTCAAATTAAAAAAGAGTAAATGCAGTATTGGGGTTTCTTCAACCAAATTTTTGGAATTTTGCATTGATGCATTCACCCAGCTGAGTCCAAAGTGAAGGCCATTTAAATGGCACCTAGCCCTAAATCAAAAGGAGAGCTACAGGCATTCTTGGGCCTCCTCAACTTCTACCATGTGTTTCTGCCTAACAAGGCCGCATTGGCAGAACCACTTCATAGGCTCTTAGATAAAAAAGCTTCATGGAAATGGACCAGCATTCACGAGAAAAGTTTCCAAGACCTAAAAGCACTTTTGTCGGTTAAATTTACTATCACTCATTTTAGGGAGCCTAAACCAGTCTGTTTAGCATGTGATGCATCCCCTTATGGGGTGGGGGCAGTCTTGAGTCATTTAGAGAAGAATGGAACACAAATTCTTATTGCATTTTATTCAAGGACACTGTCCTCTGCTGAGCGTAACTACACTCAAATTGACAAAGAGGCCTTAGCGATTGTAGCAGGAATTAAAAAATTCCATGACTATTTATGTGGCAGGGACTTCATGGTCTTCACAGACCACAAACCACTACTAGGACTCTTTACAACAGACAAACAAACACCCCACATACTTTCCCCAAGAATGTTGAGATGGTCTATTTTTCTATCAGCCTACACATTTAAACTGGTTCACAAACCCGGCAAAGAAATGGGCCATGCTGATGGCCTGAGCAGACTTCCATTGCCACTAATTGAACCAGATCTGGCCCCAGCGGCCAGAATCCTGTCCATTCAGGATTTGCCAGAATTTCCCCTCCACGCAGGGGACATAGCTGCAGAAACAGCTACTGATAAAACACTTAGTAGAGTGCTTTCATGGGTGCACACAGGGTGGTTAGATAAAAGCCCAGGCTCTGAATTCCAGAGTTATTTTGTTAGAAGACATGAACTATCAGCTCACAAGGGTTGTATCCTATTGGGAAACAGGGTCATAGTTCCCACTTCACTGAGAAATAGAGCTTTACAGTCACTACATGAAGGCCATCCAGGCATTGTCCGTATGAAAGCTTTAGCAAGAAGCTACCTATGATGGCCTGGATTAGACAAGGCCATAGAGGCACAGGTGCATGGATGTTATACGTGCCAGCAATCAAGGCCTGAAATGCCATACGCACAGGTGGGAGGAAATGCACACTCCCTGGTCTAGAATTCACATAGATTTCGCTGGGCCATTTCAAGCACAGCTCTTCCTCATAGTGGTAGACAGCCATTCTAAATGGCTTGAAGTAATTCCAGTTGCAAACATGACTACTGCTGGACCATCCAGGTGCTGAGAAAACTCTTTGCCACACATGGGTTGCCAGATGTCTTAGTATCAGACAATGGGGCCCAATTCACTGCTGCTGAATTTCAGGCTTTCCTGAGAGCAAATCTCATCAGACACGCAACGTCTGCCCCATTTCACCCATCCAGTAACGATCAAGCTGAACGTATGGTAAGGAGTCACTAAAATGCATAGTAACTGGGGACTGGCATCACAGATTGGCAGAGTTTTTACTTTGCCAGCATTCCACGCCCTGCACTGCTACTGGGAAAAGCCCAGCAGAACTATGTTGGGGGAGATGCCTGATCATGAAACTGGACAGGTTGCATCCAGATAGAGTGGCAGCAGAAGCCTCTTGACCAAAACCCCCAAGGGGGCTGCAAGTGGGTGATGGGGTGTGGGCTAGAAACTATGGGCATGGGAATCTGTGGTTTCCTGGAAAAATCACTAAATCATCTGGTCCCCTCTCTTATGAAGTGGGGCTGGAGGGAGGGTGAGTTGTCAGACACCACATTGACCTACTCAGAAAGCGGTTTCCAGAATGGCCACTAAGTGAGGACTGCATCATAAGTCCCTCCCAAGGTCCCCAAACTGGCAACCAAGCCAGTCCATGCATAGACATGAAGACTCTCACAGCACAAGCAATAAGGAGTTAGCCGTAGAGGAGGGGGTCCAGAAGTGCAAATGGATCCCCTGATGGAGCAAACCAACCTGACTTTCACAACTGCTGTGCCAACTCTGCTGAACAGTTTGACTCTGGGGTGGGCCAACCTGGAGAGGCCAGCCAGAGAGCACCAAATCCTTCTGGCTCAAGTGCATCAAAGAACACTGGTCTGCCCAGCCCGGTGGGTAAGCTGGTAGATCAGAAAGTGACTGAACCCCTGAGGCGTTCCACAAGGGCACGCAATCCTCCTGCTTATTTAGCAGATTATATAGTAAAATAAAGGAACTATAATGTTGTATGTACTTGTGATAATTGTTGACTATGAGACTACTAAAACAATGATGGAGCTATAATGTTGTTAACTGTCTTATTGTATTGTTAATGGAAACCTATTCATACTATTGTTAAATCTTGTAATTTGTTATTTTCACACTTAGTGTTGCTATGATGTTTGTTCATTCTAAGAGGGGAGGGGTGTTATGTATTGGGCTTCATTGTAACACCACGTGGTAAGCTGGAGCTAGCCTAGGCTCCCAGCAACTCAGACACCCCGTCTCCTGTGCTGCTATTGGCTGCCCCTAGGTGGCAATGGGTTGCTTTAAACCTATTGGCTGCTGCCTAGGGGCCAGGCTATAAATTGCTGCAGCCTGCAGCTCAGTTCCTCAGTTCAGATCCTGCAAGCAAATAAACATGACCATTGCTGAACTCACTCACCTCGTCTTCATTCCCGCACAAGGAACTCACTACACAACATAGCCTATCAAGGATAGTGGTGATTTCTCCTTCATAAGTTGTGCTCAAGCAAAGGAAAGGAACACTGAGCACAGAATGGATTTGATGAACTAAGTGACCCCTTCAGCACTCTTTTTGCATCATGTTTTGATTAGAGAAAAAAATGTGGAAACTGAGGGATAATAATGTAATCATTTAATTAATTAACTAGGTTAGTTAATATAATGTGAACTAAACTGTCAATGCCTCATCCCAAACTGTGAAGGAAATCTTTCATGCTAACAATTCATACTGCCAACTACAGGTAATTCTTGTTTAGTTATGATAATTGGGGGCAACAGCTTGGTCATTAAGTTAAATGTTCACTAAGTAAACTTTTGATTGTGCTTATGATCTTAGTTCAGCTTGGCTTTGCATTACAGATCTGTGAAGGTCTTAAATGCAAGGATTGGTGGCAAAGTTACCTCTTCATCACTGTCATAACTGTGAAGGTTGCTGTACAAGGCAGTTGCTAAATGAGTTCTACTTGCAATTTTAAAACCAACTGACAGTTTGACTAGCCCAGACTAAATGTATTAAAGGCTTTAGCAGATATACATTGGTGCTAGGCAGCCAATACATTTAAGATAAGTCCTTTCCACAAAATATACGAGGAAGTAGGCATTAAGAAAGCTGTTTTAAAAGAAAATTGGGAAAAATATCTGGCCAGCTAAAGAGTAATTGTTTTCTGGTAGTAGTTTCAAGCAGCCCATAAACATTCCTTGAACAAATTATTCTGTTCATTTAAAGTTGATAGCACAGATACTAAAATATGAAAAATATTGCTCAGACCTCTTTCCATCCAAGTCACATGCATTTTGGTTATATGTATTTAAGTAACTACTGTAAATATAGTCAGTATGTCTTACAATAATAAATGAAGCATGTCAGCTGCAGCTGCCAAAAAAGCCAATGCAGTCTTAGGCTGTATCAACAGGGATAGAATAAAAATCATGTAAAGTGTTAGTACTGTTTTATACTGTTGTGGTAAGAAAACCCTTGGAATACTGAGTCCAGTTTTGGTCACCATAATGCAAAAAAGATGTTGAGTGCAGAGAAAAGCAACAAAAAGTATTAGGGAAGTGGAGACTAAAGCATATAAGGAACAGTTGTGGGAACTGGGTATGTCTAGTCCAGGGGTAGGCAACCTCAGCTCTTTTATGACTCATGGAGTCATAAAAGAGCCGAGGTTGCCTACCCCTGGTCTAGTCTAATGAAGATAAAATCTAGAGGTGACATGATAGCAGTCTTCCAATATTTCAGGGGCTGTCACAAAGAAGAGGGGGTTGACCTATTCTCTGAAACACCTGAGGGCAGGACAAGAAATAACGGGTGAAAGCTTATCAAAGAGAGAGCCAATCTATATTTAAGGTGAAATTTCCTGTCAGTGAGAACAATCAGTGGAATGGCTTGCATTCAGAAATTGTGGGTGTTTCATCATTAAGAAGTGATAAGACAGCCATTTATCCCAAATGATAGGGTCTCTTGCTTAAGCAGAGGGTTGGCCTTGAAAGGTCCCTTTCAAGCCTATTATACTGTATTCTGTATGTCACGTTGTTTTTTTTATTCTAGTATTTGCTACACTTGTTTTAGTGCACAAAATATTCATTGAAAACATTTTAATACTTGTACACTCTCTCTCTTCATCCTAAAGCAGAAATGGTTTGAACATTTGGAACTCATTAGTGAGTTTCTATTCTCAGTGCAATGAGTATACATTCAAACCAGTTCCATCATACTTCATGCATATTGTTACTGTAAGTCACTTATTCCAACCTGCTAAACTCATTGTTGGATTACAACAATTACAACAATTTAAAGAGCACTTTGGGAAGTCTGCCCTAAATCATTATTTCCTATAAATTAAAGTAAGGTGGGAAGTGAGTATGCTTAGATTTATAACTTATAATTTGGTAATCGTATGATTTGCATTACCATGGAATATGGCATATACTGTAGATCTTGGCAACTAAGCTCAAATTTTAATGCTAAAATAAGAATATTAATTCAAAATAAACACTGAAATGCAAATTATTTTTATTTTTAAATGTAGTTTCAAACATGCTGTTTTAAAACTGTACAGCTTTTGTCGATGTTGTAAAAAACATCCATTCCACATTTAGTGTGGTATAGCAGTTAAGAGCAGAGAGACTCGGGTTCAACTCAAGTCTCAGCCATGGATGCTCATTGTGTCACTTTAGGATAGTCACTATCTCACAGGCTTGTTGTTATGAATACAAAATTGCATCAGGGAGCCTTATGCACACCACCTTGTGCTCTTGGGAAAAGGTTGTTCTGATCAGCAGAGGTTTCTGAAGATGTCCCCAATGTCAGAAGTTTGATGTTCATGTCTGTAAGAAACAACCTTCTCCTTTTGGCTCCCAGACTGTGGAACAGACTAAGCAGGTTGCTTCTTCCCTTCTTCCAGAATTTAGAAAGAAGATAAAAGCATATCACTCATTGATTTTAATGTTGGTATTTAACGTTGAGATAGCAAAGCCCACCTGAAAGTTTTGCCTTGTATACTTTTATATCATTATTGTCACCATTCTTTCCTCTCCTATAGTTTCTATAGCAATTGATGGTCAACTGCAATCAGAACACATACCATCGATCACCTTCTGCAGAATTATTTCTTGCCCAAGGCCAGCATCCTGGAATTAGGTCTGAACCTCATCTTGTGCCAATTGTTGGCAGAAGGTGATCCATTTTTAAAAAAACAGCAATTCTTGAAATGTTTGGCAATTACCGTTCCAACTCTATTAAAATAAAGGAAAGCTTTACAACAAGACAATAATCTTTAATCTGGCTGTTTGTTTAGGCAGACTTTGGAACTTGCTTGTTTATTCTCATGCTGGGCAAAAACATTATTTTTGTTTTTTTAACAATTACTCATATCAGTCTTGTCTGGAATCTAATTTCTATAGAAAAGGGTTTTCATATCTGTGATCGCTGAATTATAAAGAAGGGAAATAACTCTGGGTGTTATTTCTGGGTGGATTACTTTATATCAAGAGCAAAGTTGCCTTTATACAAATTGGGCTTTGTTGGATGCACCATCAGAAGAGTTCAAAGATGAGATTAGGAACAGTTCATCATGAAGAAAATCTATCTCTGTGATTGTTGAGAGTCAACAAAATTTGATGACACACAATCAATCAATCCTGAAACCTTGCCAATTTTGGGTACTAACAAGTTTGAGAGTTAGTTCTTTGTAAAAAAAAAGAACAGAACAGAACTGTAAATATGGAATGTGAAATCATAATATCTGAATGTAGTATAATAAGCTTTTGTATCATCACAAAGTATTCAACAGAAGTACATCCTGACCTAGGGGAGGTCCTGTTAGAAAAGGGCAATGAATGTTATAGCATTATTGCTCAAAATAATCTTTTTTACTTTTTGTGGTATTAATTGAATATCCTAAATCATTTTGCCTAGAACCTAGAGAACTCTGAGGAAAAAATTGTGACTAACACAATGGAGTTAATTGTGCCATTTTGTTCTGGCTGTCTTCCTTATATTTGTTTGGCTTTTTCTATCAAGTTTTCACAAAGGTTGAATGTGGCAAGCATGCAGAGTAACTTTTCAACTTACATTCTCAAAAGTTGGTTTTGCATCACCGCAACCCATTTCTGTCTTCATTGTTGGCAGTGTCTGCTTTGATGGCATTTAGCTTGCCGCTTGAAATAACTGGCTGCTTTTAATCAGGACTGTTTAAATTGTTGTCAGTCTGAATATATTTTTTTCTTTTTTTAATTCAAATTTGCCTGATTGACTTTTTTTTGCTTTTTTGTTTTGTTTTGTTTTGTCTTTCTCTTGGCTGCTCCAGGAGCCATGGCTAACCATCTTATAACCAATGCTCTCCTTCGTCCTCATGGCACTAACAACCCTTATAACACATTGCTCGGGGAATCGGCCGTCTATAACAACCCTTCTGTCAGCATGTACAACACGCCAGGTGTAGTGGAGTTTCTCTCATTTTTTTAGTGAGAGTCCCATTATGTGCTTTTATAGACACAATTTTTCTTTCTTTCTGTTTTTTTTTTCTTTATTTGTAATTGAGCACAAATATTTCCCCATGCATTTCACAAAGTCTTTCCATTTCTTCCAGGCTTTTTGGCAAAATGCCCAAATTAATTTTGGAAAATATTTTTCCATTCTATTGATCGGATTATATATTTTAATTTTGATATTTTCAATTTTATTTACTCTTCAGTTCTATCCATTTAATCTCTTGCATATTTATTTGTCAATCATTCATTTGAGAAACAGAAACACTGCCAAGGTAAGTGATGCTTACCATTTATTTTCAAAATTTAAAGCTTAATTAGAGGAGGACAGAATATGTCAGCTGTGTCTCCCTCCAAAAAATGGTAATAAATTGAAGTTGACTGTCTGTACATTCCACTGAAATTAGTACAGCTGAATATTAGCAAATTGTCCACTAGTTTCATTTTAAAAGCTACAATTGATTAGTATACTATTACATGTGACCCAGATTGAATTAGTTGATTATTATCCTACATAATAATGCATATATGTTATTAATTATAGCCAAGCTTGTTTTATATCTTGCAATTGTTGCCTGAAATTTAGGTCACAGCAGTCACTTGAAAAAAGATCCTGGAATAGGTAGATGATGTCTCTTTCACCCACAGTGATAAGAAGCATTTTATGTTTTAATTGCATCTAAAAGCTACTATTCAATAACCATAGCATTACTCATATGACTATATTTTATTTTCAAAAATTAATTCAAATACAAAAATAATGGATAATTGTGTTATAACACCATAACAAATTATTAAAAGTTTTCCTTGCAAATATTATGTGATTGTTACAAGATTACTACAACTTCTTAATTTTTACACCAGATAAATCAAATTGAAACTAAATTTCCCCCATAGAATTTTACATATGTCTACTAAGAAATCCCACTGAATTTTAAGAGACTTAATGTCCTCCCAAGTAAGCATATTCAGAACTGCAACATTACAGCTCAAATGTGTTCATCTGTACAACATCTTCGTTCTAATTTGCACCTTATTATATTATATTAAAGTTATAATACATATTTTCAGCTGGAGATTTAATTGTGAAAAAAAACATGGTCCCTGCCAGCAGAATTATTCATTTAATCATGTGTTAGGTTTGCATGCTTTTTACACAAAGTTACTTTTGTTTCACATGAATTTATATGCAATTTCAGAAAACATTCTTTGGTCAAATGTGATCTCAGGGCTGATCTTGATAATGCTTTAAATCTGTGTTTCTTGGTAAATAAATGCTGTCCTGATATACAGGTATTTCATTTCATCTAAAGATTGCAATAAATCACCAATATGTTAAATTTCCAACATATTGCAATATGTTGCAATAAATCACTAAAATTGAATCCATAGTAGATGGTGGGACCTTAAATTTTTCCTGTGGATTCATTCTGCTCATCAGATTGGTTTTCAGGATCAATTTGTATCCATCTACAGGTAGTCCTCGATTTACAACCATTCATTTAGCGACTGTTACATTGTGGCATTGTAAAAATTGACTTGTGACCAGTCCTTGTATTATGAGCCTCCCCATCGTCACATGATCAAAATCTGGGCGGTTGGCAACCAAAGTGTATTTGCAATGGTTGCAGCGTCTCAGGATCAAATATGATTGCCATTTGTGGCCTTCTCGGTCAGCTCCAACAAGCAAGACCAATAGGGGAAGTTGGATTTATTTAAAAGGCATGATTCATTTAACAACTGCAGTGATTCACTTAAAGTTCATGAAATCAGCCATGACTCACTTAACAACTCCCTTGCTTAAGAATGAAAATTCCAATCCCAATCTTGGTCATAAATCGAGGACTATCTGTACTCCAATTAAGTCCTCTACAACTGATTCTGAAGTTACACAAAAAACTGATCCCAGCATATTTATATGCAGATAAAGTGGCACAGCTTTGCACAGGCATACACAAGAAAAATATTTATGTCATTTATGTAAAATTACATGAAGTAGAAAAAGAGGGAGGGAGGGAGACTATTGAATTCAGCAGTTCATTGATTTGCCCTCAAATTATAATTATGACTGTTGATTAGCCCCATCACAGTTCCCTGAAAAGCAGAGAAACTCTGGTGGGAGAGAGAAATCCCTAGGACAATAATTAAAAGTATTTATCTTGATTAATTGTGACAGTTTTTATGCTAGTTGTATTAGCAAGCTGGCCTTGCCTAATGACCAACATTGTAGAAAAAACCAGCAAGTTCATCTCATATACTCGCACCCAACTCCAAGAACCAAATTGCACTTCATTTAGGAAAGGACCAACATTCCTTGCTAAAGGTTTAAACTTTGTTTGAAAACCATGCACAATTAGTACCATACCTGGCATATTTCCTCCTTGCATAATGATCTAACTTGCCTGTAGATTTCATCCTGTTTTATTAACTGATTAAAAACTACAGCCATTTCTGCTTTTTCTCCTCATAATAGACTTTGGAGAAATGGAACTCCATCCATCTGAAGCTTGATCTGAATGAAAACACATAATCAAATTGGGCTATTTCCAAATAACCCAGATCAAATTCCAGCAGAATTCTTAAATAGACCTAAGCTAATATTCCCTATTTTTGGAAGTAAATAATAATCTGACCCCTCAATATCAAGTATGAACAATTATCCATCTGTCTCTCTATCTGTCTGTCTAGCTAAAAGGTTTATATGGGTATTTATCACAATGTAATCCTGGGCAGCTAACAAAAAATGAAACGCTTTTAGTATAGTAAGAATAACTCCCTTCCAGGGTTAAAAAAAAAATACTCTAACTAGACCTTATAATAACCTCACACCAACTACGTGTGCTGGGCTCAACTCACATCCTGACCCGGAGCCTGGGAACCATGCAACATCTTCAGGCTTTTTAGAATTTCAGGAGGGTTGAGCCTTCATTGGGGAGAATTGGATGGGCACCACTACAAAGTGGGTCCCAACAGATAACATCATTTAATAGATGGGACTTTCTGATAGGGCAGGTGAATACCTTCAACTCAAATCCCGAGGGTGGGGGAGGGAACTGTTGCAAATTGATTTTCCAGACAATCACTAGAATTCATGAATAAGGAACTTAGGCTAGAAATCTACTGTAGTGTGTTTTCTTGTGTCTAATTAAAAACTGCAGGATACCTGAATCACACAGCAAAAAAATTCTGTGTTGCGTAGCCACAGATGTAAAGATTGATGTAGAACAGACATGTCAAACACAAGGCCCGGGGGCCGGATGTGGCCCGCGAAGTGGTTTCATGTGGCCCGCGAAGCCATCCTGGAAACAGTGAGGGAACGGCCCCCACTGCCTTGGCCCTGGCCCAGAGACCCTCCTTCTGCCAGAGACCCTTAGATCTGTCCCACTCCTGCCCAGGCCCCCATAGGCACCCTTGATGCCAATGATGTAGAGCTGGCCACGCCCATCCAGTAGGCCATATGCACTGTAGCCACGCCCACCCAGTAGGCCACGCCCACCCTGGCCATACCCACCTGGCTCCCTGAGGGCAACCACAATGCTGATGCGGCCCTCAATGAAATTGAGTTTGACACCCCTGATGTAGAACATCTCAAAATTTGGCATATTTAGTGCATAGCCTTACTATCACAGGAAATAGAATTTATAACAATAATAAAACAACACAGGTAATCTTTTTAGTGACTACAATTGAGGCAGACTCCTTAGTTGTTAAGTAACGCATTGCTAAGTGAAACCACAATTGTGCTTATTATCTTATTTCAACTTTTCTTCGCCTAACATACCTGTGAAGGTCGTCCCAAAGGTGCTTTTTCAAGAGGCAACTGGACTTTCTTGTTTTTTCTTTGAAGGTGTTTCACTTCTCTTCTAAGGAGCGAAACGTATTCAAAGAAAAAGCAAGAAAGTCCAAGTTGCCTCTTGAAAAAGCACCTTTGGGACAACCATGACCTGGATGACTGAGAATCTCCATAGAAACCTGTGAAGGTCATAAATATGAGGGTTAGTTGCAAAGTTACTTTTCCATCAGCATCATAACTATGAGCAGCCGCTAAAAAAAGTAGATGCTAAACAAAGGACTACCTGTAGGATTTATATGTGGGATGTGATCTCTTGTCTACAACCCCTGATCTCAAAAGATTGGAATATGAAGGCATGAAATAAAATCCTTTTTCTTTTCTGCCAGACATAACTTGTCAAACTAGGCAGTGAGCTGAGACAAAGCCTGAGAAAAATCAAACACTAAAGAGCCAATCAGGAGTAAGAACAGCCTTTAAGAAAAGAAAGGGGCGGCTCCATTTTTTCTCTTTTGCTTTTTTTCTCACAGGAGGAGCTAAACTATCTCCACCAATGCTGGCTCCTGATAAATCAATGCCCCCAGCCTTTAGAATCTGAGTTGGAAGATCCTGGAAAAAATAATTCCATTTAGGGAATAGTGATGTTGGATTCTGATTAGAGTTTCGGATTTCATTTAGTGAAAAATCATTTGTACTGTGTACTGGTTATATTTTGCTTTACTTATTCTGCCTTCAATCTGTTTGTGTATTCCTGATTGGTAAGTAAATTCTGCAGAAGGCATTGTATTTTGTTCCTATTTTATTTTCTACTTTTGTCTTCAAATCTTGACTAATTCTTTATTTGCCTAATAAAAAATTGAATTCTAAATTCTAAAAACTGCTAAGTCTTATTCTGACAAGGAATTTAGCACATAGCATATGCTAGCTTTCTGACTTAAACTAGTGAGAATAAAGCAAGTTTGGAACTTGCCTCTGCTTTAGTAGACCATTGCAATGAGGCTTTCACTGGAATAAAGTGGATGGTAACAGATTTACCATGTAGACTCTTTCTTGAGAGTTGTGAAGTATGCAAGAGGGTTGTAAGTGGAGGATCAAGAGTTCTTCCTGATATCAAACCTGCTTGTTGTTTGTAAAATTCCTTATGACCTAAATGGCAGATATTGAGGGGCTGAGGGAATAGCCTGGAGGGTATATGTGTTATGCTTGTTCCTCAGTACTTAGGACAGGGGTCTTCAAACTTGGCCCTTTTATGACTTGTGGACTTCAACTCCCAGAATTCCTCAGCCGCTTAGGAATTCTGGGAGTTGAAGTCCACATGTCATAAAAGGGCCACGTTTGAAGACCCCTGACTTAGGATGTTATCTATTACATGGATTATATGGATTATATTATTATTTTATTGTTTGTTGCTGTGCTTAATGTTCAATCTTACTACTTTTCTGGAATATAAGCCATTCAGAGTCAAATTTGATTGAAACAGCAGATAGGTATAATAAAATAAATAAATCTAGAAAAGCCAAAGCATTTAGGGTTCTTGTTCTATTTGTAGGCATAGAAATTTTCTTTGGCCTAGAACAATGGTATCTTTTGGACAATACTTCTCAAAAATTGGTAAACTGGAAAACATGGAAACCTGTTTTATCCCACTTCCAGTCCATGTTTTCTAGTATAGACCAAAGTAAAATGAGTTTCTTCCTTAAAAGCCAAACATCCATATGTTTCCAAAATATTGTTTTTTCACCTTAACGTATTTAACCTACAGTGGAAATTGTTGATGAAGTAATCAAGACTTAATTAAAGGAAAAATTCAAATCCAATGGAGGAAAACAGAGCCTTGGTTGTTTCTATCTAGGCCCAAGGATGAGCAAACATCAAAAGAAAAGAGAAAATGGATTTTTTTCCCCTCCAAGAAAATGGAGGGAATTACATCAGGAATCATCTGAGAGATCCAGGTATAAGCGAGACAGGGAAATACGATTCATTTAACATTATCTCAGGAAAGCATATAAGAAGCATCATGGCCCAAAATTCCAGCAGTGATCTGCAACAAATGTGCTGTGTTTGTTCTTCTCCCCGAAATAATGTGGATTTCATCTAGAATCAATCGATGAAGTTCTAAAAGCAAACCTTGGCGGATTAGAGGCCAGAGCATCATCCCTACACCTTATTTGTCAAGATGAAGACTTATTGAATAGCAGTGGGGAAGTCACTGCTCACTATAAGAAATAAACAAAAAAAAGATTTATAAATCCAAAAGTTTTCCAAGTTCTTTTATGCCTCAGTCATCTTCACAATATTGCTATAAGTCAGTTTTAATTTCCCCAAAGCTTAAACTGCCGCTTATAGTTCAGGAGGGAGGGCTAAGGAAAAAAAATCCCACCCTCCCTGTAGCTTGGGGATTTTGCTTTTGAATGCTATTTCCCAGAACCGGTATTTCCACTTGTAGAGAGATAAGGAAAGTAATCTCACCCAGCTCAGCTGTTTTGCCTTCTGCTTTAAAATTCTTCTGACTCTTCATCCTCATTGGATTAGTTACCATGGGGGCTCCAGGCCTGGCAGGTCTGCTCAGTGCTGTGGCTGTGGCCAGGCAGTGCCCTCTGGGGTCACCAAGACTCCTGCTGTGGGGTCTACTGTCGATGCTCTTGCCCCATCTTCCTCCTCTTGGGTTTGCTGGGCCTCGCTAGCAGCAGCTTTGGCATGGGATTCACATGTCTTAAGGCAGGGCTTTTCAACCAGTGGTACAGGTACCACCTGTGGTACATTGGGACCTGGCAGGTGGTACGCAACCATCCTAGAAAAGTGGTAGCAGGGGAGGGTAATGAGCTGAACCAGTGACAGCACCACACAAGCCTCAGCGAGAGATGTCTGGAGCTGCAGGGCCGTCAGGGCTCAGTGGAAGCTCCAGGATCAGCGTCAGGCTCCAGCTGGATCTCAGCGCTGATCCTGCCGCTTCTGCTGAGCCCAGAAAAAGCACCAATCAGCTGGAATGTTGCAGCATCTCCAGGGACTTGTGGTTTACATTCAGATACTTGGCAACTGATTCATATTTATGACGGTCACAGTGTCCCAGGGTCATGTGAAGTGACCAAAACCTGCTACAACCACCCAGCAGAGGGGAGGGAAATAAAAACCAAACACCCCCACACACCCCACCCCCGTTGCCAATCCTCAATAGAAATGCTCACAACAATGAAAACCTCGAACAGGAGGAAGAGCACCGCCAGGCGGGCAGGCAGGTGTCTTGCTTGGCTGTGGCTTGGGGGGCACTTTTTCCAGTGCCATTGTAACTTCAAACAGTCACTAAGCAAACTGTTGTAAGTCGAGGACTACTTGTACTTCATCACTTTTTTCCTTCTTTTTTTTTGGTCATCAGGTTTTTAACACCTTGCTAGGCAACTGGTGGTACTCAGATGTTTCCATATCCTAAAAGTGGTACAATGGGTGAAAAGGTTGAAAAGCCCTGTCTTACAGGTTTGGAAGGCATCCATCATGAGCTTCATGGCTTGCTTCATGAGGCAGTTGGCATGGTCAGGTTCTTCACTTTCTTCTCCTCATGCTTGGGTACTTCCAATTCCAGTTGCTGTTCCTGTCATCAGCCACCACAACTGCCTTGGGTGAGAGTCACCCCTTGGACTCTCCCTTCCCAGTCTTTGCCAACGCCTATGGATCACCTAGATCTTGTTGAGTCCCCCAGGGTGGTGGCTTCCTCCAACCACTCAGATATGTCCAGTCTGGGGGGAGTCCTGGAAGGCTTCCTCACAGCATTCACCCTCTTTCTGGTCACTGCCTTGAGTTGACATCATGTGCACGGTGCACCTCTCCAGGTTGACCAATTCCACCTAATGTCCCAGCTGGTCCCTCAGGAAAGTAAGACTCTTGAATCCATGTGGTTGAATCAAAAGAAATGTTACTGAGAGAAAGTAGTTTCAAAGTCAGGTGGAATCTGAAAATCCCATGCCAAACACAAAGCTATTCTTTCATTTTTCCCAAGTCCCAAATCCCCAACCAGTCTACCAGCAGCTGATATGATGCCATGAAGATGTTTTGAGAATACTGAGGTACTGGGCAGATAACAGGTCACTCTCAGGGCACAATGGCCTTGGAACCAGGCTGGAACCAGCTGGGAAGGAGTCTGCTTCATCTCCAAAGACAATCTCCCTCCCTAATTCCCAAGCCTTACAGCGGGGAAAAAAAAGCATCCCAAATATGCCAATGTCCTCCCTCCCCTCTAACAGAATGACAGGACAAGAATGTGGACCTGACAATTACTTTAACAAAGAAGCAAAGGAGAAACTGAATATAGAACATCTAACCCATTATGTTAAATGTCTCTACATGTCAGCTCTATGAGGCAAGAAAAGCCAAGAAACAGATGCAAAGGGATTCCAGGAATAGTCTATATTATTGCATAGTAACAGAATTTGGAAACCTTGTCAGAGTTTGTTCTGCCTCATCTTATACCAAACAAAATCAGAGTGGGATTATTTTGAGTTTCTTTTCATAATTTCCCAGAACTAACTCATTTTTTCCTCTCTTAATTGTTCATTGCTCTCTTCCCTTTCCATGGCCAGATTTACATTTCTTTATACCACACTAACACACAAATTATGAGTAACAAGAAATGTCAGCTAGATATAAGACACAAAGTCAAATATAATATAATAAGGTTCTCCATCTCGAGATTTTTAATAAAAGATGGACAGACATCTCTAAAGTTTATTTAACTAGTTTTCCTGCACACTGCAGAGGGTTGAATTAGATAGACTTTGTGGTTCCTTCTAATTTCAAAATTCAATGGTTCTCTCTTTCATTGGTGTTAATTCCAACAGAGTAATTCATGTACCCACCAAAATAGAACAGCAAGTTACCATGACAAAGCTGATTAAAAGGAAGAACTCTAGCAGAGGAAAGCGGGAAACTCTGATCTCCATCATGTCTACTATTGCAAGGACCATGAAGTGGGTGAGGGAATATGGTAAAGGGGTAGGCATATTATCTGTGAAAAATTTATACCCTCCCCATTTTGAGTTTTTATACCATAATGGCAAATCAACACAAATAGTTCTCATTTGATAGTCCTGGAAGAAAAACTTAACAAGTTACCACTGAGTGATTTTATAACAAAGAGTTAGCAGGCTGAGGTAAAATCCAAGTCAATTAATTAATTCTGAACCTTGAGTAGCCAGAAAGTTTATAATTCTCAAAGGGTGGATTTTTAATAATGTTAAGACTACTGTGAAAATAAATGAGTCCCTCAGTGAGAGAAATGTCTGAAACTATTTAATTTAGTTTATTTTTTTTACTCTAACAGAAATAGAGGTATAGAAGAAATTTGACAAATTGAAAGCCTGGTGCTAACTGACTGTTAATAAGGCAATCCAGACAGAGTTCTTTAAGCAGTTTGTTTTTATAGGAATCAAATTCTTCTTTGTGGTTTAATATCCTTTTTAGATGAAGCTAGTAAAATCATCAATTATATGAGATTTGTGGATACATTAAACTGCAAGAAGTCTTTTTTTTAATGATCAAGAGTAGAGAGGAAAAAATAAATGAATAAAAACAAAATACAAAAAGAGAAAATAAAACTATGCAATTACAACAAGATAAACTGTATGATTCATGCACAGATAAATGAATGTATGATTCTTTATATAACAGTTCAGTAAAAAGTAATCCGATTCCATTGCAATTGCCCTGCAAGGTCTTTAGGCAATTAATTCATAAGATGCAAGTAATATCAGCTCTTTAATTCCCTGGGTAGCTGGGGCCATAAATGTGTCTTTCAGAACTGATCTTGTGGCAATAGTACGGGCACAGAGAATCTATTTCCATTGTCCAGTTCTCTGTTTCCACACAGTAGCTATGAGATTCCAAAGACTCTGTACATCTGAAAGATTAAACTTTTTTTGAAGTTAATGTATGCAATTATTTCTTCCAAAAAAATAATTATTCAGGCAATTGCAATACATAGATTTTAATGATGCACGTTCTTTTTCTATATAAACAACATAGGCTTTATGAAAGTCATATTATTTTTTTGTTACATAAGCCAAATTCTAAGACCTAATGAAATTATCCATACTGAGGTTAGAGTATTTTAGGAAAAATATTGTTCACTAGTTTCAAATGACACTTAGTCTTTAAGCCTTGAATTGATGTATTGATAATGAATATTTATAAAGGCAATTTGTAAACATTGGGATCTCGTAGTATTTGATTGATTTAATTATTTTGAGGCTGAACATGTCACTGGTCCAAGTAAAGATATCAACAAATGCTTTAATTGTACATACTGCCAGAAACTGATAAATGTTATTCATTTTTTAATGTAGAAAATGTTTTTTTTAAAATGCATCATTATCATCTGGTTGATGATCTGATGTAGAGAACCTAGTGTCTATCCAGATGTTCCATAAGGGCAATTTCAAATTAATTTAGAACTCTGGATTACCTCACAATACCAATTTAGCATTAGAAGAAGGATAAAAATGTATTTGACTAAATAGTAACAGGAGATATAGCAAATCTATTTTGTTTTTAATCCCAAACAATCCAATTAGCTAAAGGTGTTATATACAAATATTCTAAAAAACCACAGAACATTTCTCCCAGGTAAAAATATAAAACTGGTACTAGTCAAAATATATAAAGAGCAGTACAATTCAAGATTCAGAAAACTGAAACCTGCATCTTTAACAGATAGCTAATAATTTTTTCCAAGAATGCATTTAGAATTGAAGAACTCAATGAAACGGTGTGTATGAAACAGTGCACTGAGTATCTGAAAATGTTTTCTGGATATGTTTATAGGAAATCCACATGCCTCTATTGTCTGCAAGTTTCCTGATTATTATTTACATAAATTACATGAATTAATGCAAAAATGATCATATACACCAGAGTTCCCCAACCTTTCCACCTTTGTGGACTGGGGAAGAGGGGGAGAGGGGATGGATCAACGCAAGCAGCAGACACACATGCCCTCCACTCGCACAAATGGAGCATGCACTCCTGCCCATTGCTTGCTCATGTGAGGGTAGGTGAGCACATGCTCACCACCCACTTCCACAGCCCAGTTCTGAACAGCTCAAGGCCTGCTAGAAGGCCGCGGCTCGGGAATTGGGGACCCATGATATAGAACATCTTATGATAGGGTCCTACTTTATTCAATTTTGTGACAGGAATGGGTTTTTCTGTTTATCCCAAAGCAAAGTGGTGCTTGAGAATCTATTAATTGTTAGCAGAAAAAGATCCATTTTGAAATATCCCAAAATCACATCAAAAAATCAAAAGCTTCTTAACTCACTTTTAAGGATTATCATCTAGTATGACTAGTTGTTTTTCTTTTTCATTGTTCCACCTATACCTTTTACCCCTGTAGCATAAAGAATCATATTATTTGTATTTGCCTGCACAGCAACTAAAGAGCAAAAATAGACTTTGGAGAAAGCTATATACATATTCATGACACTTTTTGTTTCCCCAACTTGTTTAATTTACCTTTGAGAAGAGAGCATTTATATATATTCTATTGCTGTTTTCACCTTTAAAAACACCTCCTAAATTTGTTTATAAAGATAATTTTTCTTAATTTGTTTATACATTTTAAAGATTTCATACATAACATTCCTATGATAAATGCCATGAAAAATGCAAACAGTAGCATTAATACTGTGAGCCCAATGGCTTTTTCTAGTTACAATTACTGCCTGACATCAGATAAACAGTTTGCTGCTTAATTCAAAATTTAGCATAATATCAACCCACTAAAGGATAAATATATATTTACATAGGATTTGTTAATTTTTACATGTTGCCAACATCCAAAAGCACACAGATAGACCTCAATTTACAACAGTTTGTATAGTAACTATTCAAAGTTACAACGGCACTGAAAAAAATGACTTATGACCATTTTGCACATTTTGCATCCATGTGGTCATGTGATCAAAATTCAGATGCTTGGCAACTGGTTCATATTAATGACAGATGTAGTGTCCCGGTGTCACATGGCACCTTTTGCAACCTTCTGATGAGCAAAATCAATGGGGAAACCAAACTCACTTAACAACCGTGTTACTAACTTAATAACTGCAGTGATCCACTTAACAACTGTGGCAAGAAAGGTCATAAAATGTGGCAAAACTCACTTAACAAATGTTTCATTTGTCAATAGAAATTTTGGGCTCTGTTGTGGCTGTAAGTCGAGGATCACCTATATTTAGAACCACAGAAGCATAAAGTTGAACTGAGCCACTTAGGTTGTTGAGTCTAATCTCCTCTTTAGTGCAAGATTCCAGGGGAGTTCTCATTGGCTGTCTAGCCTCTGCTTGAACACACCCAGTGAAAGGGAGCCTGTCACCTCTTTGAGCAATGAGTTCCACTGTGGAACTACTCAGCCTGAGAGGGAGGTTTTTTTTCCCTGATATTCAACTGGAATTTGCTTTACTTTAACTGAAATCATTGTTTGGTACCTTGCAACTATAAAGAGTACTGTTTGTGTAAGATACTTTCAAGTACTTGAGGAATGTATTCCTATTCACTGTCCCCTCAACATTCTCTTTTTAAATTTATTTATTTTATTAAGATTTTTTTCTATAAAATAAATGATAAATCAAAAAAGAAAACAAAAAGAAAATAAATAAAAAAGAAACAAAATAAGAAAAAACATAAATTGACTTCTCACCTTCTTTTTAACAGACAATTACAACCTCTTGCCATTTTTTGTATTTGTCCTTTTTGTCTTTCAGTTTGTCAGAGAGATCTTTGTATAGCCATGCTGGTTTCTTCTTGAATTTCTTGTTTTTCTTTTTTAGTGGTATTGTGCTGGTCTGGGCTTTTATGATCCCATTTTTCAGAGTTTCTCACACTTCTTGGGTTGTTTTCCCCTTTAGGATTTTCATCTATGGGATCTTTCCTAGGTTCTCTCTGAGTTTGTTAAAGTCAGCTCTTTTGAAGTTCAAGACACTGGTTGGATTGTTTTCTGTTGCTAGTGTTTGTGTTATATTAAATTTTAGTATGATGTGGTCACTTTCGCCCAAGGTTCTGGCAACTTCATCTCCCTCTATCACTTCTTCTCTATTAGTTAGAATTAAGTCCGGTATGGCTTTACATCTAGTTCCCTCCTCCACCTTTTGAATGACAAAGTTGTTGGCTAAGTTGGTTAGGAATCTGCTTGATCTCCCGCTCGCTGCAGTTTGTCTCCCAGTTGATATCTGGATAGTTGAAGTCTCCCATTACTACTGTGGTATGCTTCCTACATATATTTGTTAGCTGATTGGCAAAGAGTTCATCTATTTCTTCTGATTGGTTGGGTGGCCTGTAATATACACCTATGTTAATGTCACTTTTTTTTCTTTTATATTGGCCCATATACATTCTGGAGAGAAATTATCTTAGATCATGTGCATTTCTGTAGATATGTAGTGTTCTCTTACATATAGTGCAACTCCCCCTCCTCTTTTTGTAGACCTGTTTCTTTTGAACAATTTGTATCCATCTATCAGTCCATTCCATTCATGGGTTTCATCCCACCAGGTTTCTGTAATGCCAACTATGTCATACCCTCCCTTGTGTACTATTGCTTCTAGTTCACCCTGTTTGTTCCCCAAGCTTTGAGCATTTGTATATTAGCATTTAAGATTTTTGTGCCTGTCCAAGGGAGTGTTTCCTGTGTCTCCTGGTTGTTTCAGTGTTTTTTTTCATCACTGCCTACCTCATTGTTTGCTTTGTTTTCTTGGGAGTTGTGATTGGTTTTGGGTTCTAGAGATTCTAGAGATTGGTCACTCTCCCCCCTCAGTTTTAGTTTAAAGCCCTCCTGATGAGTTGGGCCAGTCTTTTTCCAAGTACATTTTTCCCTGTTTTCGTGAGATATAGCCCATCCCTTGCCAAGAGTCCATTAAAATAGGAAATACAGTCCATGATCCAGGAAACCAAAGTTTTCTTGGCGACACCAACCTTTTAGCCAATGGTTTATTTCTAGAATTCTTTTTCCCCTCAATGGGTATTGGCCTTTCGTTGGGAGTACTAATAAGAACACTACTTGTGCTCCTAGCTTCTTAACTTTATTGCCTAGTTGTTTGTAATATCTCACTATTGTACTCAAGTTCTTTGTTGTGTCATTCATCCCAATGTGGAGGAGAAGGAAAGGGTAGCAATCAGTAGGCCTAATTATTTTGGTTAGGTTCTCAGTCACATCTTTGATTTTTGCTCCAGGGAGACAATGTATTTCCCTGGATTGTATGTCTGTCTGCAGATGGATGATTCCGTTCCTTTGAGGATAGAATCTCCTATTACCAACACTCACCTTCCTTTTTGGGGGGCTACAGTCTGAGGTGCTTTTCTGTTTATCTCTGGTGTGTTTGTTGATGTGACTTTTTAGGGATATTTGAAGTGACTTTTTTGAAGTTGTTTCTTTGCTAGGCGTCTGCCTGTTTTCTTTGAGGGGGAGGTTGTGGGTCTGCATGTTTCCATCTAAGGGGAGAAATTTCATTAGTCTTCCATTGTTTTGTATTCAATAATCTTGTTGCACTCACCATATAGAAAAGCAATCTACTATGTGTCTTTTTAATTAATCAATATACTATGTGTCTTTTCTAATTCCCCTTCAACTTTTTTCCTGCAGTATGTCAATAGGCCCTCTGCATCATCTTTTTCTGATAATTAGCATTACAATGTAATTCAATTAAACAAGACTTTTAGGGATCTAAAGCAGAGGTAGGCAAGGTGATACCCAGAGATCAATGGCTCTATCTATGAGACATGGTGCCCATGGAAGGGGAGCTGGTATGATGAACTATACTGAAGTTTTCCAAGAAGGAAGGAGCGCCTTCTGGAAAGGGGGACATGAAAAGAGGGAACACAACCCAGAGCTGGACAGGAGATAGAGGGAAAATGTAAGGATAGTCACTCTCTAGAATCCCCCAGGGTATATCCATTAGGATAAGAGTAGTACAAGTTTAGTGAGCAAATAAGAACTCATATTGAATTATTCTACATTGTGCTTGGGCTTAGCCTGAAAATGTTTCTTAGGAGCAGTAGGCATCCCACTCCCTTGGGTTAATTTTTTAAATTATTTATTTTTAAAATTATTATTATAAAGCTACAACCCAAATCATTGGATTGCAGCTCCTCACAATTTTTTTAAAAAAAAAACAAATTTTATTGTTTTTTCCAATTTAAAAACTATATATTCAGAAAGCGTGGACCATTGGGTGGGCGTGGACCATTGGGTGAGCGTGGCCCATTGGGTGGGCATGGCCCATTGGGTGGGCGTGGCTGTGTTGGTCATGGCAGACTGTGTGGGCATGGCTGGGGTGGGCGTGGCCACCTCAATGTTGCTCCTGGTGAGGGATGCCTATGGGGGCCAGGCAGGCCTGGGGGAGAGCCAGGGGGACTCTGGTGGGTGGGACAGAAGGGCAGGAGGCTCGTCCTGCGGGGTGAGGCAAGGCAAGGCAGGGGCTGCAGCGGTTGCTGCCTGACACCATTGGTCCCCACACACAGCAAGCACATACGGGCCAACTGTGTCCATCAGCACCCACAGCCTGCCGGCACCTCAGTTTTGGT
Organism: Vipera ursinii; assembly: GCF_947247035.1. Taxonomy (NCBI): domain Eukaryota; kingdom Metazoa; phylum Chordata; class Lepidosauria; order Squamata; family Viperidae; genus Vipera; species Vipera ursinii. Next base: position 188,663,027 of record NC_139513.1, on the reverse strand, counting down.
GCGAGGTGGCAGTTTGTCGCCATGCGCGTTGCACCCAATGTGGCTCCCATAAGGCTGCCAGTATACCAGTTTCTTACTGCCACCTGGCTTGTTCCGCGGCCTCATGGCAGCGGCATTCAGCAGGAGGAGGCAAATGGCCAGGGTGACATTGCGTAGGTAACATCGACTCTCACGCTGCTCATGGCTTCCCCTCCCCAAGAGCCCACGAAGCCGGATATGTGAAGTAGGTGAGGGTCATGTGCTGGCCACTTCCAGGCGATGGTGCATTTTTTCATTCTTCACAAAGACTGACACTTCCCCAGCTGCATTTCTTGCCTGTTTTTCTCCCTCCCTCATCTCAAATATTTTCCAAACACTCTATTGAAGGAAGGAAGGAAGGAAGGAAGGAAGGAAGGAAGGAAGGAAGGAAGGAAGGAAGGAAAGAAGGAAGGAAGGAAGGAAGGAAGGAAGGAAGGAAGGAAGGAAGGAGGGAGGGAGGGAGAGGGAGGGTGTGAGGGAAGTCCTGCCTTAGTCTTGCCCTGCTGCCCTTTCACCATCCCCTTGCCCCCTCCTTCTGACCTATCCTGGGGGGTCTCCCATCCTATTGCTAAGGAAGCTTTGGATACAAAGCCAGGTCTCCTCACATGGAGAGGGAGTGGGTCTCCCTCTTGACTTTGCCCTCGTACCCATCATGAGCAACCTTGCTAAGGAGAGCAAGCACAGCAGCAGCAGCCTTGAGGACGAGGTAAGTGCAGCTGGGTACCACCTTGGGGAAGTGGGGCTGGACTTAGTGCTGCAGGTGCTTGAGGGCTGGGATGGGCATTTGACCTCCATGCCAGCACCCATCCACCCCCGCATGGCCTGAGAGGAACAGTGAGGCTCCTCCAGTGGACCATGCCTTGGCACTTGCCCCGGTCCCATCTCCTTCTGCCAGAGACCCTCAGATCTGTCCCACTCTTGCCCAGGCCCCCATAGGCACCCTTGATGTGAACAATGTAGAGCTGGTCACGCCGATCCAGTAGGCCATACCCACCCTGGCCACACCCATCTGGCCTGCCAAGGGCAACTGCAGTGCTGATGCGGCCCTCAATGAAATTGAGTTTGACACCCCTGAGGTAGGATATGGAATGAAGATATGATTGGTTACATCTAAAGAGATGGTGATAAATTGTTAATCTATTATATTATCTTTACCTGCTGGGAACAAAGGATTGGTGCGTTTTACCAGTCACTTACTTTCTCAACCTATTGCACAAAATATAAGGAGCAGATGAATGTACACTGCTTTGAATCTACTGAGGAAATATTAAGTATAAAGCTAATAATAAAAAGAATAAATTATGTTGGAATAAAATAAATTCATTTTATCTATTTATCCTGATGGGATAAATAATCCTAATGGGAGAAAAAATAATTTTGAATACTGTATCCAGTGTAGCTATCTCTTTGAGCAAAAGAGTTCATGCAAGAAAAGAATAGTAGCACTGCACACTGACTATACACAGTTCATAAGCCATAGTTTTATCATTGCCGACTAAACTGTCACATCCCAGGAATCTATCCACTTTATTAAAATATTTTTGATCTAAAGAATGGCTTAATGGAAACAGACCTGAGCAAAATTTATTCCAAAATTTATTATCTGCTCTCTTAATCCAGGTGGCAATTTTATTAAGATGTTGCAGGGATATCTTAGCACTGAACATTTTTTAAATTGAAATGTGCAAAGAGAAATGTAACAAAATAAAATGATCTTCAATTTTCAGGTAGACACAGTGTAGATGGAGTGAGGGAACACAGCACCGTAATACTGAACACTTTTACCTTGCTTTCTTGTGTGAGGTGAATTTCTTCTCAATTAATAGAATTTATTTATCTATTTTCCATAATTCTCTATGTGGTAGTTGGGAAGGTAGTCCTCAGTCTGACATCAGAACAGTTGGTGATCAGCTTCTGGTCTCAGTTTTCCCTCCTTTCAGACAAAGCCAGTGGAATATGGGGAACAATATGAGAACAAGATTTAAAGGGGTTTTTTTTCTTCTTCTTTCTGATATTGAAGGACTGGTCTAGAGGTCAGAATAGAGTGAAATCTAGACAGAGTTAGCCAATACTGGTTATTTTTACCTGATTGCATCTTATTCTTTAAATATTGCTTGATTGTTTTCAATATGGTCTGTAGAATTAATTTAAAATTTTTAATGAATCTGTTTTGATAGCTACTCAGTATGGCCTCAAGGTTTCTTTTTGTTTGTTTCATAACCTTAATTTAAGCTTAATGCCAGCTAGGGCAGAGTGTCTGGGTATCTACATTATTCTTAATTATATAATTCCTTAAGATTTCAATGTCATCCAGAAAATTTGTATTCTGATATTGAGATGGTATGATTCTTTGTTCTCTAAATATAATTAGCTGGTAATGATGGGCGATTTTGCAAAAACTGAAAATTAATAATTACTTTAAATATCTGAATATATACTTCAGTGAGCAATTTATGTGAGCAGGGTAAAAATTAGGACAAATACTTGGATTATTTTTCTCCATGGCTAGCCAGTTGGTAGATTTTACATTCTGGAGAAAGTTATAATTCAACTCTTTTATGACATACAGGAAAAAGCATTAACAAGGTTCTGGAGATTTCACAGGAAATATCTATATTCCTTCCTCAAAGGCTTTCAGTAGAATATTTAGGAATAAAAACTTTCCATTCTACAATAGTGAAAGATAATTGGGATCTAACCAGTGCAGAATGAAGTAGAGATTTCCTGAAAATTGGGAACTAGACTTTTGTTCTTCTGTCTAAAACTATATTTTACTAATAATCTTAGAAGAAACACTTCCAGACGTATAATAGGAAAGTTAAGTTATTGAATGAGATATCAGCTTAACTATAAAATGTTGTTTGGATGAGTTATCATTTTGAGTCTATCTTCCAAAACATTTGACAAGAATGTTCATTTGGAGACACACTTTTAATCATATTCTGCTTTCTGGGTCTATGTCAGTCACTGAAGACTGAGTTCCTCTTCTTTCAAATGAGTATGTTTGCACTGTGCACATTTTTGCATTTGGCAGTCCACTTTTAACTTCAACTAGATTGGACCACATTGTATAAATATAAAAATTAATATTTTTATTCCCTAAAATAGAGATAGTGCTCTTTTAAGTTCTTATAGAATTGGAATTTTTGACCTTTAATATGTGTTCTTCAATAGTGTTCTGGCATTAAGTTCCTCTACAACAAACACATTCCCTACAGGAAGAGTTATAATCAATGAATATATAATGTGAATATGGGATGCCCCTGCCCTGATGGACAGGGCCCTTGCTGCTGTCAGTGCCACCACCTGTCAGTTAGATCCTTGTCCCTCCTGGATGGTGACTAGCAAGTGGGTCCAGACAGTGATTCATACATCATTAGAGGAGAGGACATTTCCGGATGCTTTTAAGCAAGCCCTGGTTTGCCCCTTTAAAAAAACATCATTAGACCCCACCTGCCTGGACAATTTTCATCCAGTTTCCAACCTCCCATTCTGAGGGAAGTTTGTAGAAAAGGTGGTGGCCTGGCAGTTGCAGAGGGTCCTGGATGAAATGAATTACCTGGACCCCTTTCAGTCAGGATTCAGGCCTCGTTATGGGATGGAGACAGCACTGGTCATGTTTGTTGATGATCTCTGGCAAGAGAGAGATGGGGATAGTACAACCATCTTTGCTCTCCTTGATCTCTCAGCAGCTTTCACTACCATCAACCATGGTATCTTTTGGGGCCAGCTGCAGGGGCTGTGCCTGATGGCACAGTTCTGTTCTGGTTTGGCTCCTTTCTTTGTGGCAGCTCCCAATCGGTATTGATAGGGAGGGAGAGGGCCAGCCCTTAGCCACTATTCGGTGTGTACTGCAGAGCTGGGTACTTTCTCCACTCTTTTTCAACAACTATATGAAACTGCCGGGTGAGATCATCTGTCACCAGGGGTTGAGCTATATCCTGTTTGCTGATGACACCCAACTCTGTATTTCCAATCTTTATGACCCAAGTGATACTATGGCTACCCTTTCGTGGTGCTTGGAGGCTATGGGGCACTGGGTAGGGGACAACAGGCTTCAACTGAACCCTGGTAAGACCAAATGGCTTTGGGTTTGTGGGGCTCTGGGATCTGGGACTTTGTCATCTTTGACTCTAGATGGGGTGGCAGCAGTGTGTGTGAATATGGAATGCCCCTGGCTGCCTGCCTCCTCACCCACTGTTCCATCCACCACCACCACTGTCCCCAACCTTTTCAGCCAGAAGTGCAGTGGCAGCAGTAGCAGTGGTGGTGAAGTGTGTAAAAATAGGAAACCCCAGCCACCACTGCCACTCTACACTCTGCCCACCTGCCTGTCCAGCACTTCCTCCAGCCACCCATACAGAGTTGTCCCCACAGTGAATTGGCCATATGGAGTTATCCTGCAGCAACTTGGCAGTGGTGAGTTGGCAGAGGTGACCTGGCCACGCCAAGTTGTCCCATTCCCGATAATGTTAATTCTCGAACAACTGCCTGCCCGAAAGGGGTCATAATTTAAGTTCCATCCACCTTTTGCATGAAATGTTTGGGACTTTGATTGTTTGGTCCTACCCACCATTTGGGTGCTTCCTCTAATCCATTGAATACCTCTGGATTTCAGAATTTATGAGCTCATCAGTATCATCCAATGAATAAAACAGATTTTTTAAACGTAATATACTGTATTGCCAGGTAGTTGCATTAGTAAATTGTATTCATTTTACAAAACTGCAAAGATTATTTAAAAGTGCAATTATTTTATTGAGAATATTTATCCTATTTTCTGCTGGTGTTTTCTGAAATAAATTAACAGCCATTTTAAACATGAATTGAAGCCAAATGTCATGCTTGCTTCCTATTCTCTCACTGGCTGTTGTACACCAGCCATTCCTTCCCTTTCTCTGGCATGTCTTTGCCTCCTTCCAAGCAATCATGCCCTGCAGCAACTATTTGGGAAATGAGGTCCCTTGGGCACAAATAAGATATCAGACATGTTCCACTGTTGGAGCCTGATTACATTGTGTCTTGATGGCAGTGCCTGAGGACAAAGTTTCTGCCATTCGTGACCTTGCCCTCACAAGCTGTATTCTTGTTAGACTCATCAATCTAGCATGCATAAATTTGCAGCTGGAAATACTGTATAGTCCCAGTTCAGTGCAATTAAGTTCCTCTCATAAACTGAGGTTAATAAAACAAAGCAATGTTTATTATCAGTCAGGCCATGGTCCTGTTCCTAATCTCTTCTTTCTGATTATAATCCTACCATTCAGTGTTGTTACATTTTGTATAGCAGCTTGAAAAATTTGCTGAGACTTAACTAGCAATAGAAGTTAAATATAAAAAACCCCTCACTTAAATACTTGTGTTGTATTTCTGTGCAGAACAGAATTCTCTCAATAGCAGTGGCTCTAAGTCACCTTGAAAACAGTGTGTTTCTTACAAGAAGTGAATATAGATTGATCAAGCAGAAATCTAGCCAGAATAAATTGATTTCACCTTTTGATTAATTTATTTGACCATAGGAGTACTGCAGATATATTTTTATTTCAGCAAATCCATTTTGATAACTAAACTAGTTAAGGCAAAACATGCTTGAGAAGCACAGTCAAAGAATTCGCAATAGTGCTCATCAGACTGAAGGGAGGGAGGGAGGTCACTCCTAAAGCTTGACTCTTTAGCAATGTTATGAGTGATTTCAAGAAGAAAATGGAAAGACTGCTTTACAGGTTTGCAAATGGCATAACACTGGATAGGAATGCTAATAATCTAGAAGGTAGAAATATAACGAAAAATGAGTTTGATAGATTAAGGTAGGTGTGTCAAACTGCCAGCCCATAGGCCAGTTGTATTATGCGGAGGCCGTGCCCACCCCAGCTCCAGCAATGTGATAAAAGTCATGATACATCACGATATGTCACATGATGTGGCGAGTTTGACACCCATGGATTAAGGAAATGGGCTGAAAATAACAGAATTAATCTAAAAGAGATAAATAAAAAGTGTATGTGCTCTAGGAAACAAATTAAATTCAGAGGTTTAAAATGGAAGAATATCTGACTTGGCAACAGTGCTGATGAAAATGATCTAGTGAATAGTCTAGTGATTAGACAGTCACTTGTCTGAGATAGTATAGGTTCTCCTGCTTCAGCAGGGGGCTGGACTAGAAGACTTCCAAGGTCCCATTCTATTCTATTCTATTCTATTCTATTCTATTCTATTCTATTCTATTCTATTCCATTCGAACAGAAGTTAATTACAAACATCAGTGTTATATGACTATGAAAAACAGCAAATGCAATTTTAGACGGCATCAATAGATGTCTTGACTTTTAAAGCAGAGGAAGTAACACTTCTGTATTGGTCATCCAAACTTCTAGTGCCACTGTGCCACTATGTAAGAAGAATCTACCCACATTGAAACAGTTTTGGAGAAATTAAGAAATATCAGAGGACAAAGAAGAAATGGAGAAAATTGACAGATCTAAAGATACGTTTCTCAATATTTATAAGAGCTGCAACTTCTTTATTGTCTCTGAACACAGAACTCAACATAATGGTTTAAATTACAAGAAGCCAGATTCTAGAAAATAGGAAAAAAAAACAGCCATAAGAGCAGATTGATGTTTAATACCAATTTCCTAGGGAAATGATGAGCTCTCGTCCACTAAGCTCAAATGGTAGTTGGACAGCCATCTATTGGGCATGATTTTCTTTTAAATTTCTCCTTTGAGCAAAGAATTGGACTCTATAGTTAAACAGCTTCTTTCAGTTGTATGATTTCATAAATATTAATGATTTGTTTTCCTCCATAAACTACAGTAAGAAACACTGTGCTATGGCAATGGTAATAAAAATGTTATGAGAAAAGAATAGAGTGGTCTAGCTCAGTATATATTAATGAGGGCATAAAGCATTTCATTTGCAAGGAGTGAAAAAGAGAAGGCAAAATAATATACATCTTTTAATACAGTATTAGAAAAAGAGCATTTCTTAATTTGAAAGTGCATTCTAACACAATCCTTAGAATTGATGGAGGGTGGTGTTGCTATTACTAACATAGTTCATGTTCGATGTTTGACATAATTAAGAAGTACATTAATATTCAGCATGCCCTTTAAATACTCACAGTCTGAGTTATTATTTATTAAACATGGAAAAGTCAAATTTGCATCCATGCCCTCATTCAGAGGCATAAGTTCTGCCTTTCATTTCAACAGAGTTAAATAATGTGGCTTCAGCTAGAACACAGAGGGAAACCACACTATAACTTTTAACTATCCACTGAGTTCAAGGAGGCAGTCATGAAGAAATTTTCTTTGGGAAAGTAATTGATTGGCTTCAATTGCACCATTTTTGGCTATAATAAACAACAGTATCTGGAGGGTGCTGTTATCTGGACCCACTTGACTTTGTGTTTTTAGCTAGGATATGTGAGCATGACTGCTTCTGCTGCCTTTGATACTAGGAAGCTGAGGAGTGTGGGGATTTTTTATTAGTTTCCTTTGACCTTTTATTAATGTACATAATTTCTCTCAGGGCCACTTTGAAGGATTGGTCCTTGTGAACACTTTTAGCAGTGGGTTTCAACCTTTTGGTCATACCATGTTTGCTGTTGATTATTGTTTGATATCTAGATTATGTTATTCCACACAACACTCCATTTTGCATTTATTATTTATATAAGACTACTGGGAGAGACCATGATATCTTTGAAGTATATTGTCACTATATGCTGATGTCTAGTAGTCTTACTGTCTGTCTCAAAAGAAGCCATTGATTCCTTTAATCAGGCTTAACATCAATGGTTGATTAAGTATCTTCTAGTATACCCTTTTATGTATTTCTCTACCTTGGCAAGTTTAAGATGGGTGAACCAATTTCCAGAATTCCCCAGTCAGCATTACTACTTCAGTGTAAGGGGACAGCTGCATAAACAACTTCCTAGCATAGCTTAGTATAGCATACTATTTGCATTCCTTTTAACAAATGTAAGGAAACCTAACTGGTATACAAGTATGTCAAAGAGCCTAGATCCATGGTGGCGAACCTATGGTACGCGTGCCACAGGTGGCAAGCAGAGCCCTCTCTGTAGGCACACACGCCATCACCCCAGTCCTAGGCCTTCACCTGGGTTTTATAAAACCTTTTCACTTTAGGCCTCCGCCGCCATGTGCAAAAAAAAAAGTTCAATCAATCAATCAATTTCAACTTCTCACAGGAAAAAAAAAGATCTCGCAAAGTTGGAATTGATTGATTGAACTTTTTAGTCCCACCCAGTCTGCCGTTAGCACTGCAGCCATGCCCACCCAATGGGCCACACCCACCCAATGGGCCACGCCTACCCAGCACCCAACGATACATAAGCAGGTTTTGGGTTGCAGTTTGGGCACTCTGTCTCTAAAAGGTTCACCATCACTGGCCTAGATATACCATTGACATGGGGAAGAAAAGTGTATGTCTATGAAACTTAAGAGAAAGGGAAAGGATGCAATCATCTGAATGAAGGTAACCTGCTCTTGTGAAGTGGGTGGAGATTTTGAAGACATGCATAGATATAGGTTTAATTATAACAAAAAAGTTTAAACTAATATCAGAAAGTATGAATCAGTGTCATCCACATTATTTTATATTGAAAATGAAAGTAGGAAACTATAATTAGATGATACTTCAGTAAAGTATGACAATGGGAGATCTATAGATGGAGAAAACCATGCAACCTTTTGAATACATCAGAAGCAGGGGAAATATTCTGAGAAGGAAAAGAAAATAGAAAAAAATTGGATCATTTGGACAAATCAAGAATGCCATTTGGAGTAGAGAAAAATGTTTATTTGTTCTGAATAGATGGTTTATTCATGCACCAAGATAAAAAAGAATGATTAAAATGAGACTGAGTTGATAGATTATAATAAAAGGTTTAGAGAGATAGTAGTGAAGGATACAAGAATGCTAAGAGTTTCTGAATATGAGACAGATAGCTATTTCATAGTATCAAGAGTAGATCTTGGGAAAATAGACAAAAAGATGTAAAAGATGGATAGAAAGATATAAAAGAGCCTAGAGTGAAATTTAAAATGGTAGTAATAGAATGGATGAGTCCTGTAGATCAGAGGTCCCCAACCTTTTGGACACCAGGTACCGGGTCCATGGAGAGAGGTTTAACTGCGTACCGGAGGGTGCGTGGTTATGTGTGCTGCCTGCGTCTCACGGATGGGGCTTGGCTTGTTTGCGCAGACCAGTTGTTGGCATGCTGTGGCCCAGTACTGGTCCACGGAATGGGGGTTGGGGACCCCTGCTGTAGATAGATCAGTATAAATTTAGAATATAATTAATCTTGCAACAGGATGAGTGAAAAGTGAATGCAACAGATTTTCCTTTAAAATGAATGGAAAGTAAATGCAAGAAAAGAAGGGTTGGCACTTAGTGAAAAGAATTATGTGAAAGAAGCAAAGGAAGGAGAAAGAGGTGGAGAGGGAGAAGGAATGGTGTAGAGAGAAAGATGGCCTCAGAACAGAATGGCATTGGAAGACATGCAGCACAACAGCTGAGCAGCAGCTGAAATAGTGCAACACAACATATTTCAGCATCAACTCAAGAGGAAGCAAAAAGACAATAAATGAATAAATAAATAAATAAATAATTCCTGAATAAATCTCATTGTTTTTTAAAAAAAACACCAAATATTGATTTTTTAATTAAACTTTAATTTTTTAAAAAAAAATAGATTTTGAAATTTTTGAATTTTAAAAAATCCCATTCCATTGCAAGTGCCCTGCAAGGTTTATAGGCAGTTCATTCATTCATAAGATGCAAGTAATATCAGCACTTCTATTCCCCAGGTAATTGGGGCCAGAAATGTGTTTTTTCTTTTTTGTATTTTGTTTTTATTCATTTCTGTTATTTTTCCCTCTCTGTTCTCGATTTTTAAAAGAACAAAGGGTCCAAAGACTAAAAAATTAGATCATTTTATTACCAAAAAATAAAACCCTTCATAAAACCATTTTTTAAAAAATATTTTTTAAAAAAAATCTAAATTTTTAAGATTTTTAAAATTTTAAAAGATAGGAGGGACCGAAAGGCTACTAAAATACACAAAATTAGACAAAATTAGAAATGCTGCTAAGAGACAATACCCTGCCTTGGAACTACTGGGAGCAATTGAGAATTTGCTATTGTTTTTTAAACTTTCACAATAATTGAGAGCTTGTTGTTGTTCAATTATTGACCCCATGAACAACATTCCTCCAGGCCTTCCTCTCCTCAACCACCTTCTATGTATCAATTGTATTTTAATCGGGCATGCATTTAATTATCTTTTAGTTTTTGTAAATTTCTGTGTTTTATTCTTGCCCTGTACACTGCCCTGAGTTCTCCGGGAGAAGGGCGGTATAGAAATATTAATAAATTAAATTAAATTAAATTAAAATTCTGGAGTCCATTTAGGCTCACGCCTACTGCTTCAGTGACTCCATCCAGCCACCTCATTCTCTGTCGTCCCCTTCTTCTATTGCCCTCAATTTTTCCCAGCATTAGGCTCTTCTACAGTGAGTCCTTCCTTCTCATTAGGTGGCCAAAGTATTTGAGTTTCAACTTCAGAATCTGGTCTTCTAAAGAGCAGTCAGGGTTGATCTCCTCTAGGACTGACTGGTTTGATCGCCTTGCAGTCCAAGGGACTCGCAGGAGTCTTCTCCAGCACCATAGTTCAAAGGCCTCAATTCCTTGGCACTCAACCTTTCTTATGGTCCAGCTTTCACTGCCATACGTTGCAACTGGGAAAACCATAGCCTTGACTATACGCACTTTTGTTGGCAGGGTGATGTCTCTGCTTTTTAGTATGGTGTCAAGATTTGCCATGGCTTTCCTCCCCAGGAGGAAGCGTCTTTTAATTTCTTGGCTGCAGTCCCCATCTGCGGTGATCTTGGAGCCCAGGAAAATAAAATCTGTCACTACCTCCATTTCTTCCCCATCTATTTGCCAGGAATTGAGATGGCTGGATGCCATAATCTTGGTTTTCTTAATGTTGAGTTTCACCCAACTTTTGCACTCTTCTTCTTCACCCGCATCAAGAGGCTCTTTAGTTCTTCTTCACTTTCTGCCATTAGAGTGGTGTCATCTGCAGATCTTAGGTTGTTGATATTTCTCCCGGCAACTTTTGATTCATCCAGCCCTGCCTTTCTCATGATGTGCTCTGCATATAAGTTGAATAGGCAGGGTGACAGTATACAGCCTTACCGGACTCCTTTCCCAATTTTGAACCAATCAGTGGTTCCGTGTCCAGTTCTCATGGTTGCTTCTTGACCCGCATATAGCTTTCTCAAGAGACAAATGAGATGGTCTGGTACTCCCATCTTTTTAAGAACTTGCCACAATTTGTTGTGATCCACACAATCAAAGATTTAGCATAGTCAGTGAAGCAGAAGTAGATGTTTTTCTTTCTCCATGATCCAGCGTATGTTGGCAATTTGATCTCTAGTTCCTCTGCCTCTTTGAAATCCCTCCTGTACTTCAGGTAGTTCTTGATCCACATACTGCTGGAGTCTAGCTTATAGGATTTTAAGCATAACTTTACTAGCATGTGAAATGAGTGCAATGGTGCGATAGTTTGAACATTCTTTGTCATTGCCTTTCTTTGGGATTAGAATGTAAATTGAAATTTTCCAATTCTGTGGCCACTGTTGAGTTTTCCAAATTTGCTGGCAAATTGAGTGTAGCACATTTACTGCATCGTCTTTTAAGATTTTGAATAGCTCATCTGGAATACTGTCACCTCCGCTAGCTTTGTTGTTGCTCAGATTTGCTAAGGTTCACTTCACTTCACATTCTAGGATGTCTGGCTCGAGGTCAGTGACCACCCAATCGTGGTTATCTGGGACGTTAAGCTCATTCTTGTATAGTTCTTCTGTGTAGTTTTGCCACTTCTTCTTAATCTCTTCTGCCTCTGTTATGTCCCTGCCATTTTGGTCCTTTATCATGCCCATCTTTGCATGAAACGTTCCGTTCATATCTCCAATTTTCTTGAAAAGATCTCTGGTCCTCCCTATTCTATTGTTTTCTTCTATTTCTTTGCACTGTTCATTTAAGAAGGCATTCTTATCTCTTCTAGCTATTCTTTGGAAATTCTGCATTCAATTGGGCGTATCTTTCTCTTTCTCCCTTGCCTTTCGCTTCCCTTCTTTCCTCAGCTATTTGAAAAGCTTCCTCAGACAGCCATTTTGCTTTCTTGCATTTCTTTTTCTTTGGGATGGTTTTAGTTGCTACCTCTTGTACAATGTTGTGAACCCCGTCCATAATTCTTCAGGCACTCTGTCTATCAGATCTAATTCCTTAAATCTATTTGTCACCTCTACTGTGTATTCATCAGGGATATGATTTAGTTCATACCTGAGTGGCCTAGTGCTTTTCCCTACTTTCTTCAGTTTAAGCCTAAATTTTGCAACGAGAAGCTCATGATCTGAGCCAGTCAGCTCCTGGTCTTGTTTTTACTGACTGTATAGAGCTTCTACATCTTTGGCTGCAGAGCACATAGTCAATCTGATTTCTGTGTTGGCCTTCTGGTGATGTCCATGTGTAGAGCCGTCTCTTGGGTTGTTGGAAAAGAGTATTTGCTATGACCATCGTATTCTCTTGACAAAATTCTATCAGCCTGTGCCCTGCTTCATTTTGTACTCCAAGGCCAAACTTGCCTATTATTCTGGTTATCTTTTGGCTTCCTACTCTAGCATTCCAATCCCCCATGATGATAAGGACATCTTTTTTTGGTGTTAGTTCTATAAGGTGCTGTAGGGCTTCACAGAACCAGTCAACTTCATCCTCTTCAGCACCAGTGGTGCTTGGACTATTGTGATATTGAATTGTTTGCCTTGGATTCGCATTGAGATCATGCTGTCATTTTGGGGATTGTATCCCAGTATTGCTTTTCCTACTCTTTTATTGACTAGGAAGGCTACTCCATTTCTTCTGAGGGATTCTTGCCCACAGTAGTATACCTGATGGTCATCTGAATTAAATTCACCCATTCCTGTCCATTTTAGTTCGCTGATTCCTAAGATGTCGATGTTCAGTCTTGTTATCTCTTGTTTGACCATGTCCAGCTTGCCTTGATTCATGGATATTACATTCCAAGGTCCTATGGAGAATAAATCTTTACAGCATCGGACTTTCCTTTAATCACCAGATGCATCTACAGATGAACGTCCTTTCGGCTTTGGCCCAGTCGCTTGATTCTTTCTGGCGCTACTAGTACTAGCCCTCTGCTCTTCCCCAGTAGCATATTGGACAACTTCTGACTTGAGGAGCTCATCTTCCAGTGTCATATCTTTTTGCCTTTTGGTACTGTCCATGGGCTTTTCATGGCAAAGATACTGGAGTGGTTTGCCATTTCCTTCTCCAGTGGATCACATTTTGTCAGAACTCTTTGCTATGACCTGTCCGTCTTGGGTGGCCCTGCACAGCATAGCTCTTAGCTTCATTGAGTTACGCAAGCCCCTTCACTGCAACAAGGCAGTAATCCATAAAGGGGAATTGAGAGCTAAGACAGGGCTTTTCAACCTTTTCACCCATTGTACCACTTTTAGGATATGGCAACATCCACGTACCACCAGTCACCTAGCAAGGTGTCAAAAACTTAATGACCAAAAAAAGAGGAAAAAAGTGATGAAGTACAGGTAGTCCTCGACTTACAACAGTTCGCTTAGTGACTGTTTGAAGTTACAATGGCACTGAAAAAAGTGCCCCCCAAGCCACAGCCAAGTAAGACACCTGCCTGCCCACCTGGCGGTGCTCTTCCTCCTGTTCGAGGTTTTCATTGTTGTGAGCATTTCTGTTGAGGATTGGCAGCAAAGGGTGGGATGGGGGTGTTTGGTTTTTATTTCCCCCCCCCTCTGCTGGGTGGTTGCAGCAGGTTTTGGTCACTTCATATGACCCTGGGACACTGTGACCATCATAAATATGAATCAGTTCCCAAGCATCTGAATGTAAATCAGAAGACCCTGGAGATGCTGCAACATTCCAGTTGATTGGCGCTTCTTCTGGGCTCAGCGGAAGCGCCAGGATCAGCGCTGAGCTCCAGCTGGAAAGTGGCACTGATCTTGGCGCTTCCACTGAGACCTGACAGCCCTGCAGCTCCAGCCGTCTCTCGCTCAGGCTTGTGCGGTGCTGCCACAGTTTCAGCTCATTCCCCTCCCCCGCTACCACTTTTCTAGGATGGTTGCATACCATCTGCCAGGTGCCAATGTACCACAGGTGGTACCTGTACCACTGGTTGAAAAGCCCTGAGCTAAGACATTAGTTTTTCTTATAGTCTTTTCATTTCTTCCCTCTGTGGATTACAAACTATATCCTGAAGAAGATCTGATATGTCTTTGAGGTATTACAATTAAAGCATTTGCAAGAAAAATAAAATACTCATGGAAAAAACATAATCATGGAAAAAAGATTAATACTGTTGTGATTTGCAAAATAAGTGCCATGCATGTATTCATGCCCATAGAAGACAAGTCATTCCACTCTGAGACTCAAAAAAGGAGAAGCTCCAATTAAAGGAAGAAGACCATAATCAAACTGAATACAGTAGAGAACAAACAACTAGAAAAAATGAAGCTTTAGAGATAAACTGATGGCAACTTGTCACTCATAGAAAAAGAAAAATCAAGAACAATGTCTATGCGATCTAGCCCAGTCCCACTAGAGCAGGTATGTCAAACTCGTGATGACGCGCGACGTATCGTGACTTTTTTCACATTGCCGTCAATGGGGTGGGCGCGGTTTCATTGTGATGCATCTGGCCCATGGGCCAGCAGTTTGACATGCCTGCCCTAGAGCTAAGTGATCATTTTCATATCCTTTCCCTGGAAGAAAGCATGCAGTCATGTGGAGAAGAGACACCGTCAAGTTTACCAGTGACAGGAAGAAAAGTAGCCCAGACTTCCCCAAGGGGGGGAAGAGAGTTGTGTGTTGTTGATTGGCAAGTCACTTTTCAGAGGAATTGAATCACCAATTTGTAGAACAGACAATCTATCAAGAGAAGTATGCTGTCCCCTAGCAAGAAAGATGAAAGATGTGACTGATAGGCTTACTAAAATCTAGACTATATGTTCTACAGAATAGTGCCAAAGTGTATGCAGCTACCCTGATGTGGAAAAAAACGAAACAAAAAATACTTGATGGAATGACGGACAAAAATAGGCTGCGGATGAGGGGGGGAAATGCATACTGCAAAAATAAGAATGAGAGAAAGATATATAAAGAGAATAAAGATAGTTAAAGAATTGGAATCAAAAAGAACAACAATTAAGATTAAAAGAGACAGACAAATATAGAGCAAGGTTTAGTTCTAATGATTTTGGAAGGGAACAAAAAGAGGAAACAAGTAGCTTGCAGCAGAACGAATAGAATTAAAAACAATTTGGGGTAAAATTGAAGAGGCAGAACACCAGAGGGAGTATTTTACAGATTTGTATGGGAATGATATGTTGCGAAGTCAAACTGAAAAAAATGCTTTAAATTTTATTGCCCAAGAAAAAATAGATGAAAGGAATTCAAGGCTGTGAGAATGCTGAAAAATACTAAGGCTCCAGGAGAAATATTACAGTGGGACACGTATTAGGTGATGAAGGTGGTTTGTGTAGGGAATGGTTGTGGTTGTGCATCTTGTTTAATGGTTGTGTAAAGATTGTTTGTGTGCCTGATTATTCTACTGCTCCAAGGAGATAAAAAAAAAGAGTGAGTGCAAAACTGCAGTGAGATTACTACACTAAATGTGCTTTGTCAGGTCCTGGTGGAATGGGGCAAGGATGATAATGATCAAAGATAATAATTATTTGGGAATTACATATTTTGGGACAATACTTTGCCAGGTAGGGCGAGAGAAAGGTATAGATGTGAGAAAGCTCATTTCATGCCTACTGATATAGAGAAAGCATATGAAAAAGTGATTGGGCAGAATTAAGATACTTTACACCAGGGGTGTCAAACTCAATTTCACTGAGGGCCGCATCAGCATTGCAGTTGCCCTCAGGGGGCCGGGTGGGTATGGCCTGGGTGGATGTGGCCTACTTGGTGGGCGTGGCTAGAGTGCATATGGCCTACTGGGTGGGCATGGCCAGCTCTACATCGTTCGCATCAAGGGTGCCTATGGGGGCCTGGGCAGGAGTGGGACAGATCTGAGAGTCTCTGGCAGAAGGAGGGTCTCTGGGTCAGGGCCAAAGCAGTGGGGGCCGTTCCCTCACTGTTTCCAGGATGGCTTCGCGGGCCACATGAAACCACTTTGCGGGCCGGATCTGGCCCCCGGCCTTGTGTTTGACATATCTGCTTTACACAAATATGGAGCTGAAAGTTGTTAGCACAATGTAAAAAAAAGCAATATATGATGGAAGAAAAGCATGAACTAAAAGCATAAATTGAATGCTTAGCAAATTGTTTAATACTGAGCAGGGAAAATGACAAAGAAATGTAGATGAATTAAAGTATTTTAGCAGAATGCTGGTGAATAAATAGTATGTGGATATATTGCAATGAACGTTTGTCAAAAGGAACAAAACTGGCATTGCATAAGAAAGTCATTTTCCCACTTAATTGTGTGTAATTAGAGCTGGGGAAATCTAAAAGTTCAGTGCAATGGGAAAACTAGAATATAGGGTAACACACAGGTGGGATTCAAATATGTGAACAACCAGTTCTCTGTGTGGATGCCACTTCCAGAAGTCCTGGGGAACAAAAAATTAGCTACCGGTTCTGCCGAACTGGTGCAAACTGGCTGAATCCCACCACTGGTAAAACAAGAAGAAAAGGTGAAGATTGAATAGATCAATGGACAGGTAATGCAAGCGTGAGTGACTGATATACAAAAAAGTATATGGAGGTGGTTTGGTGATATAAAGAGAATGTATGAAGTCTGAGTCTTCAGAGAGATGTGTTAAAGTAGTACAAATGAAAGAAGATGATCAAGAAAAGTTATGGCTGAACGAAATTTATATGTTTAAGAAACAAAGGGCAGTTTACCAAGCAGTTGTATGAATGTGGCGACTTAAGAATGGTTTGTAGGGTTCTGAAGGTATACAGAGGTGTGATGAGTGGTGCTATTGCAAACTATATTTATTTCCATTCCTTTTTCTTACCTCATGGTTTATTTCTTTGGCTTACTATTCCTTAGTTCTTTTCTGCACTTTGCAGAACACTGTTTTCCCCAAAAGGAAATAATGGCAGGATGGATTTTTGCATGTTTAAGAAATTATTTGAGGGTTCATTTGCTATGATAAAACATTTGAGAATTCAGTTGATTAGCTTATAGTTACTTCATATTTTTCTTTGCCATGTCCAGTTTTATCCCTTCTATACAATTGTTCTACAGATTAATTCCTCAACTCTCTAAAGAAGATCTATATGAAATCACTACTAAGTTCTTCAGTGGTGATTACGTGGAAAAGTCTCCTGTCTATGTTCCTTCTTTAGGAAAAGATAATTTCTCCTGATTGCTAAACTGCCCTATGAGGGTAATTTAATCACTCATGTAATAATGTCTATGAGAAGAATAGAGATCCACTGGAACCAAAGCAATAAAGGTCTGAAACAAAATTTCTTTATAGTATTAAAATGCTCTCTAACAATGACCTCTGGGGTCCCAGCCAAACAGACTAAGATCCCAGAGAAGAGGTTGGCAAAGGAGAGAAGCAGTGCATAACGAAGCACTGATTACATTACGGACGCAGGAAAATCGCCCAACTCCATAGCTTCAGCCAAAAGATAGGCATTCCTTTTAGTATTATCATTAGATGGTTTTATTCACACTACTTGAAATGCAAGCCTGGGTCTTGTTATCTGCTACTTTCTTCTTCATTCCTCAGGGTCACTTTAAGCTGAATTATGATATCAAAGGACATTCTGAATTCCAACAAGTTTCTTATTTTTCTGCAATTGTGCTTACACGGGAAACATGTTTTAAATATGAACAATCAAAATTTCAACTAAGAAAATCTATTTGAAAGAACTTTAACTTTCAAACTTTGCATCTGTGATTGCATTAGTCTAATGTATAATATCTAGTCGCAGGAAAGAATATGACCAATATCAAAGATATTTCAAATTTTAATTAAATCAGTAACTCAATTGGCATAAACTATATAAAATATTACTATTAACAATGTTAACTTTGTTCATTAAAATGGCCTAGTAATAATTTAATTTTACTGTTGAAACTGAATGGAAAACATCAAAAAGAAAAGGAAAACCATAGAAGCAGAAGCAACAGAAGCACTAACAATTATAATAATGATAACAGATATATTTGGGTTACCCAATTTAGGCTCAGATATATCCCATATCTTAACTATATTAAAAAAATAGTAGAAATTAGTATGAGCAGGTATTACTATAAGTTATACATATGGAAAAACCTAAGACCATCATTTGGGAACAAAATCTGAAAAACCTTAAAGCAGGAACACCCTTCATACTGCATAAGTTCTATGGCAAGTTCAGATAGATTGATTGAGGGAGTTCTGTACAAAGGAGAAAAATATTTATGCGAAGCAGTGCACACAAACACACACACCTTACTTTGATTATAATGAAGCTGATTGTTGGAGTTTGGAGCTTGAGGCAGTAGTACGAGAGATGAAATCACGTTTTTCCCCTCAAATGAAATCAGTTTTTTGTTCAACCAATTCACAAAGCTGCTCATGATGGGAGGCAGAGCCTCATCAGGAAGCAAATACTAAAATTAAAGGTTTCTCTTTCTGTATATCTAGTCTTTTTACAACCCAAGAGTTGTGACTAGCTGAACTTGCAAGGATCAGTAGCAGTTTTGAACAAAACACTTTCCTTCCCAATCATGACATTTTACACAAATGTCAAAAGGGTCATTTTGTCTGCCTCCTGTTTTTATCACTGCTGCTTCACTGAAACGCTTTCCAGCACTCTACAGCTCAGGAGGAAGTGATCAGAATGAGAACTTCATGAAAGCCCAAGGATCAAGGCAGACTGAATCCTGACTGATAGATAGATTCCTCCCTGGAGAAATAGAAGTCTCTTCTCCCAGCCTCTTTATCCGTGCCTCAACCAAAGTCAATGTCCACTGTAATGTAATGGCTGGGAAGGAGAATCATAAACAACCACCTCAAAAAGAAATAAAACCATTTATTAAAGATAATTACATTTTATTAATAGTGGAATTCCCAGATTGTTGAATAATAACTCAATACTTTTTTCACTGCTTAGGTAATTAACATATGATTTGATTAAAAAAAACTCTTCTTATAATCATAGCAGATAAATGTGAACTGCTTGATGAACCATAGCTCATCACTGTTTATTATCAAATAATAAAGAAAACTAGAACGATGCTGAAAAATCATCTTCATTCCAATTTTGGGTAGAATACCAGGGTGCAGGAAAAGGAAGTCACCTTTTTTGTAATTCATTTTCTTTTCAGTAAGCAATTACCAGTTGGCTGTGCAGGTCCAAGTGATTCTTATTTAATGAGAAGGAACAGTAAGCAAGCTTATTTTACTGCTTGTATGTACATTCAACAAAAGACAGTGATAAGATGACTTTCCCGTACTCTGGCACAAAGGAAAGTGAAATGAAGGAACACAACTTACTGCTCTGGCTGTGCACTCTTTCAAGTTTTACGAGAGCTCTGTTACTCCTTAGTAAATATGAATGATCAGGCAACATTACATTTATAAAAAATTTTTTTTACAAATTCTGTTCTTTTTCCCTCAGGCACTTCTATTCATTTATAACATCAGAAATTAAAAGTAGGTTGTTAAAATATTACACAGAGTTCTAGTTCTACAGTACATGTCTAATGAGTCTTGTATGTGTCACTGAGAACTGGTTTGGTGTAGTAGTTAAAAGTACTCTGCAAGAAACAAGGAGACTGTGAATTCAAATCCCATCTGAAGCCAGCTGGGTGACCTTGGTCCAGGCCCTCTCTCTCAGCCTTGGATGTAGTCAAGGACAAACAACTTCCATGATCTTACCGAGAAAACCAAAAGGATTTGTCCAGACAGTCACTAGGAGTCAAGATTGATTCAAAGCCACAAGAAAAGAAGTATCGTGATGTATTCAGTGATTATTTGGTAGTTAGTAAGGTGCTTATCTGTATATTACTATGATCTGAGTAAGTTGGAAAGCCAGACAAGAGAGTTTTCACATCTACAGGTGGCCCTTGTTTAACAACTGTTCACTCAGTGACCATTCAAGTGTATGACAGCACTGAACAATGTATGACCACTCCTTATGGCCATCGGTGTCCCCATCGTGATTTGTGACCTTTCCTTTCAGATTCAATGGGAAGGGGAATCAATGGAGAAGCTGGCAAGAAGTCACAAGTCTTACTTTTACTTTTTTTACTTTTATTAAATTTGTATACCGCCCTTCTCCCGAAGGACTCAGGCAGTGAACAGGGCATATATAAATAGAGAATACAAAAATTAAAAGGAATTAAATAATCGCCCAGATAAAAACAATAACAGTATAAAAACCCCATTAAAAATCCTAACATCCCCCATCAGGCCAGGCCAGCTTGTTCAAATAAGTGGGTCTTCAGACCGCGTCAGAAGGAGTGAAGGTCCGGTGCCGTCCGGAGCTCGACCGGCAGCTGGTTCCATAAAGCCGGAGCGCCCACAGAGAAGGCCCTCCCCCTGGGGGCCGCCAGCCGACATTCTCTGACTGGAGGCACCCTGAGGAGGCTCTCTCTGTGGGAGCGCACAAGTCAAGTGAGGTTCTTGCTTAATAACACATATAGTCCTCATTTAACAACAATAACCAGGAGAGCCATAACTGCCCTTGCCAAGTAGCACATCATCTGGTCTTTTCCATTTATAACCATGTTGTGTAACAATGGAGTTTCTGTTCCTAATTAGCAGTGAGGACTACCTGTATTCCATTTCTCATTAGCTTCTGTCTGCTGCCCTATTGGTCGAACAGTATGGCATGGACAGGAGTTGTGAAAGAATAAGGGCAGAACAGCACAGAGTAGATGAAGGCATCTTTCAGAAGGGATATTGTGGTGACAAAGGAGCTGAACGGGGCACTTGCCCCAGTGTGAGTTTCATTTAATCTGCTTAGCTGTATTTTAATCCCCAACCTTCGCTTTAAAGCATCTGCAATGTTTGTTTTTTCAAAAAACCTACAGAGGAATATAAGTACTGTAGTAGAAGTATAATTCCTCTTTAAAACATGGCTTTTCAGAAGAGAAAAACAGCAGTTATGAAAAACAGCTAGGTAAAGGTAAAGGTTCCCCCGCACATGCATGCTAGTCATTGCCGACTCTAGGGGCCGGTGCTCATCTCCGTTTCAAAGCCGAAGAGCCAGCGCTTGTCCGAGGACATCTCCGTGGTCATGTGGCCAGCATGGCTAGACGCCAAAGGCGCATGGAACGCTGTTACCTTCCCACCGTAGTGGTCCCTATTTTTCTACTTGCATTTTTACGTGCTTTCGAACTGCTAGGTTGGCAGAAGCTGGGACGAGTAACAGGCGCTCACTCTGTTACGCAGCACTCGGGATTTGACCCGCCAGACTGCCGACCATCTGATCGACAAGCTCAGCGTCCTAACCCACTGAGCCACCGCGTCCCTTGAAAAACAGCTAGTTTATGCTAATTTAGGTTCTCAGATCCTGTTATTTTGGTATGAAAACAAAAAATTGTCAGTGCTATTCCATATGAGAAACTACTTCAAATAAGCCAAGAAGACTACACCACCTGGTATAGTGCATACATGTGCAATCAATCATACACTTTAATATAGCCACAGTTAATATTTCTATCTTTCATCAAAACTAGACAAAATGTCTCCCAAGAAAACTGCAATTTTTATACATAATAAAACATTCAATCTCTGTAAAGTTTTGTATATACTTTACAAGTATATGTGAGAACGCTGCTATGTTTCTTGTTAGCTTCTGCATTAGCTTTGTTAGATTAGAAAGGTCTTGTGCATAAGTTGGGTAAACTGGGTGAGATCTAACTGTGGAAATCCAGGGAAAGTAACCTATAGTAAAATGAAATTGGATTTTCAACATTGTTGAAGGCTAATTTATTTATTCCAAGCATTTCCATTTATTAAGACCAGTTTTCATTGACATTTTCCTATTAGACTAAGAAGTGTTCTTGGATCCAAACAGTATTTTACCAGTTGCATCAGGCTCTGCACTAGAAGCTGGGAATGCTTAACGTTGTTTCTGAAATGTTTCTCAAAACAACAGTGTTTGTTTAAGAGTACACTGACTGTTATGTTTGAAAAAAGCTAACATGATGTCCACAAAGGGAAACAACCATGTTAATACAGAATTGGATGGTGTAATTAACAAAAAATAAAAGTTTTTATCAGTATAACAAACATTAAATATTTTTATATGGATATATACCATGATACTTTCAATTTCAGTTTCTAATTTTGAATTTTTCTTTTAAAAAGCTGATGATGAGATGAAAACTTCATTTATTATTATAAATATGTGACTTATACTCAAACAGAAACAACCCATGTTCATTTGCTTCAGGGAGTTGAAATAGTTTCTGTTAATACTTTTTTCTGCATATCATCAATTTGCTTTTGATTCATATTTCTTCTATTGTCACTGTAAGCTTACTTGTTGTTTTTTCTTTCTTTTTCTTCATGCTGTCGTTTAGAGCCCTACAGAGAGACAAGTATGGGAGTAAAGCTAAACATTGCATATCAAATGTAATTTTTTTAGTTCACTTTTTAATGCATCATATATCAGTGATGTACATATTTAAAACAATTCATCTCTCACAATACAGAATCAAGAATAAGCCATATTTTATAACTATATACAGATAATAGATATGTTGTGTCTGTTTCATTTTGTCTTTCATCCAGTATGTTTAGTTTTGTGTGTATATGAGAATGACATTTCTTTTTAATTAAGAATATTTTTGTCTGCAAAGTCATGCTGTTTTCTTGCTGTGGCACATTTCATGAGAACTGTATTTCATTTTCAATGCAAGGAAATCTTTTATTTTCCTCAAATATATAAAAATGGTAACTTCCAACTAATAATTGTATGCTTTTGCTGAAAAAGCAAGGAGCAATGCCTTAATGGATAGGCATAACCAGTCATCCACTAATCAGCTCCAATCATTATGAGGATTGTTAATACCAATTTAAACTACAAAAATGAATGATTTTTTTCTGCATCTGTAATGGCTATTTTTCACTCATACATTATTCTGTCTATATGAAATACAGACACTATAACACCCAAATTTCAGTTTGTTAAAATAAGCCCGAAAGCATGGGAGGAAAACTTGGGGAAAAATGTACTTGAGATCAGAAAAATTGCAAGGTCTGCATGTAACGACACTCCCCAGTCCATAGTGCCTCACAGATGCAGACTGAATTCATTGTTTTCAGAAAGTTTGTCTTCTGAAAGTGAATGGCCAATAAATGGTCAGCAATTTACTTCAACAAAACAGTGCTGGTTTAGCCTCATCCCGCTCTTTCTGGCAATAGCATCTGAATTAATAGAAAAATGTGAACCTTTGCATGTCTCATCTTTTGCATGCATTTAAAAGATTATAATATTAGGGATATTCAGATGGATCATGAGTACTTGAAGACTGTCAGTTACTCTAAATAAGGGTTATCACGCAGAAGTTGCAGTGAGATGCTTTTTTGGTACTTCCAACTCCAGCTATTTGAGAAGTATGTTGATTCACATGACTGACAGAACCAAATAGGAACCATATCACAATACTTTTAATAGAATCAGCTAAGAAAAGGAGCTAGTTTTTGAATGTCATAGTGCTTGCCCCTAATGTTAAAAAGAACAAAAGTATGTTTTTTGTGTTGTATGACAAAACCCAGTTTGCAGTATGTTACTATCTAAAGATGCTCTCAGCTAGGAACTCAGTTACTTTGCATCTACCAGGAAAGTGTGAAGATGCAGCTAGGCATGCTAGGACAAAGCAACAGTGCTTATGCCCCATTAAAAATACCAAAGCTTCAAATCTCAGTCATTAGTAAAAAATTAATGCAAAGAACAGAAAACATCTACTGTAATAAATCTGGATATGTCTTATAGTTGTCTGACAGAAGCAAAACTACTATGTAGTCTTGGTCAGTGTTTCTCAACCTATGCAAAATTAAGATGTGTGGACTACAACTTCCAGAAGTCCCCAGCCAGCAATCTACCATGTAATTTTCTCAGTGAACATTAAAGCTGGAAAAATAGTTTTCTCAAGAGGGTTTTTTTAACTGAAAATATACATTGATCTAAACCAGGTTCCCCCAAAGAAGTCAGTATTGACTCCCATCAATTGATGAGACGATGTCAGTGGGGCTATCCCAAGGGGTTGCTGTTGTTGCTGTTGTTATTATTAGTAGTGGTACTACTATTAGTAGTAGTACTATAAAAGTGGTATTATTTTTATATAATAAATATTTTGAAATTGATGAACAATGTAAAGCTTCATGAAAGGCTTGATGAGGTGAAGAGATTGGGGGACCCTGATCTAAATACTCACTGATGCTATAAATATCTCTCCTTCATGTTGTTGTCCACTATTAACAATTATCATCTTTGTAAAAGAGACTGAGACACAGGCTCACTATTTGCCTGTACTAAAATACTTTTTATTAAATGTTTGATAAACACTTTTTAAAAAATGCACAATTGTGCCAACATGTTATAAATTTATATAACTAATACCAAACAACATATTCTTATTGAGAGGCAATGGGCATCTGCTATTTATTGCATGAAAAAGAAACTCCACTTCTGGACATGTTTATATCTTCCAAAATAAGATAAAAGGCATCATCACTTTATTGCATTCTTCTAAAATGCTGCAGCAAAAGGGTTTTTTTAAAAGGGGGAGGAAGTATAATTATAGATGCAATGATTATCACAGTTCTGTAGATAGCAATCACTAAAGGTAAAGGTAAAGGTAAAGGCTTCCCTGCACATGCGTGCTAGTCGTTTCCAACTCTAGGGGCCGGTGCTCATCTCCGTTTCAAAGCCGAAGAGCCAGCGTTTGTCCGAGGACGTCTCTGTGGTCATGTGGCCAGCATGACTAGACACCAAAGGCGCACGGAACGCTGTTACCTTCCCACCGTAGTGGTCCCTATTTTTCTACTTGCATTTTTATGTGCTTTCGAACTGCTAGGTTGGCAGAAGCTGGGACGAGTAACAGGCGCTCACTCTGCTACGCAGCACTCAGGATTCGACCCGCCAAACTGCCGACCTTCTGATCGACAAGCTCAGTGTCCTAACCCACTAAGCCACCGCGTCCCTAGTAATCACTACCAAGTTAAAATAATGGATAGACCAGTATCCAAGGATATGTGTCAGCCACAGCAGAAGTGCTTTTTTGTTTTGGTTTTCCTTTACAATACTTCTGTAGCTGGGAGCTTTTATTTTTTGCTCCCATTGGCTTCAATAAGGAAAAAATGACAAAGGCAACATACAGTATATTTGTAAAGGAATGGAGTATGGAACTAAAGCCACCACTGATTTGACCTCAGAATTCCCCAGCATGTTTCTTCTTTGCCTTAATCATCTACCACTCTCAGGATAGCTATAGTGGTAGAAAGTACTACAGTTATCCAGAAGAAGTTACACTGAATCTAGGAAAGACTTACAGGTACCCTTAATGGTCTCTAGGTATGGATGTCCTCAGAGGGATTCCAAAATTGGAAAACCAGACTATAGGCTAGATTCAAAAGTCGAAAAGCATTCTGGGAAGAAAGCAGCAGCAAGCTACTTCCATATCATTCCAAGAAAACTGCATAGGCATGTCCCTGAAGTCATCTAGGGCTGAGTTTGACTTGAAGCTATATGCATATAGTCTGATTATGCAAGCTCATTGCCGAGAGGCAATTTGGAGAATTAATATTGTCAATGAAAAGTGATTTTTTAAAATGCTATAATGTCCCATTTAAAAAAAATCATTAATCTGATTTAAATAAGCAAAATTTTATATGAGAAAGGAATTTATTTAATTTGTACATATCAACTATAAAAGCAACCTCAAAACTAACAGAGGAATTAGTTAATTGCTGCTAGTGCTGGCCTCATTGCACTCCAAGTGGCCTTATTGTTTATATCTTTTGCTTGGAGAACTTGGTCATTTCTTTGCAGCATAATCATGAATATGTTTGTGATAGAACCCCCAGGGTTCACTGAATGTAGAAATCTTGTTGACTGTTTCTAGTTCAATGGATCAGTTAATCCTAACTAAGTCTGGGTCAAACAGGGCTAACCAGATGTGTTCTAGAGGTCCATCAGGAGAACAACAGAGAGAATGCCTCTTTTTCTCTCTTACATACTAGTTATCTATATTTAACGCATATAAGTCTTCCATGTTGGAGGTATGATACAGTCATTAATGCTATCAGTCATTAATGGCACCATTCTCCATATCTAAGCCACCTTTCCAATATTTTAATTGATGTGTCCTCCATACATTTTAGGGAACAAGGTGGCTCAGTGGGTTTAAGGCACATGTTATAGAAAGGAACGTTATAGAAAGGATGTTATAGAAGGGACGCGGTAGCTCAGTGGGTTAGGACGCTGAGCTTGTCGATCAGAAGGTCGGCAGTTTGGCGGGTCGAATCCTGAGTGCCGCATAACAGAGTGAGCGCCTGTTACTCGTCCCAGCTTCTGCCAACCTAGCAGTTCGAAAGCACGTAAAAATGCAAGTAGAAAAATAGGGACCACTACAGTGGGAAGGTAACAGTGTTCCATGCGCCTTTGGTGTCTAGTCATGCCGGCCACATGACCACGGAGACGTCCTCGGACAAGCGCTGGCTCTTCGGCTTTGAAACGGAGATGAGCACCGGCCCCTAGAGTCGGCAATGACTAGCATGCATGTGCGGGGGAACCTTTACCTTTTATCATACATTTTAACTATAATAATTTCTATAAGTTAATGCTAATATCATGTAGCTCTTTTGCATGCTCTTAATTTCAGGAGGAAACTTTACTTTCTAATAACAGAGCCAGTATAGCACAATATTTGTGCCATTCAATTGTGGAGAGCCCAATACTCTCTCTCAGTCCAATATGGCTCATAGAATTTTTATGGGAATAAAACGGTGGGGGGGACTTTTGTGCTCTCAGGAAAAAAGGGAAGGATTGAAACAATATTGCTAATTAAAGCATAATTGGATTTATGGTTTCTAAGTTTGCTATGCAGGAGATTTTGGTGCAACGACCTTTTAGAAGTTCGATTTTCCCACTTAATCTGAGATGAATGTACTCAGAAATGTATTCCACTGATTGAAATTTTATGCAGGCTTAGAAATACCATCCACTACTAGATTTGCTACTGGGTAGGAATGAAAAGAAGTAAGCAAACATCACTTGGTTTGCAGTACACTGGATTCTAGTGCTTTTTGCTTTAAAAACAATATGAAAAGAGATGTATCAGCAGTTTATTCAAATGTGTATTGTTAGGTCAAAAGGTCTGAATAGAAATAAAATAGTGATTAAGATCTCCTCCCCATCCCTATTGCCTGTCCTCCCTAAATGATTCTACAACCCCAATTTGCTGTGTCCTCCATCGGGACAGCCATACTATACCATGCCTTACTGATCAAATAGCTACCCAGGAATCTGAAGCAGTTATCTGAGTGGAAAGTAGGCTGAAATCTTATCTGGTTTAATGTCCAAAGGTAGCAGGGTTTGTTTGTTTTTTCCAAGAAAAACAAACTGAAAGCAATTTCAAATATTTATTCTTGCAATTGTGCTTAATGTAGAGAATCTTTATGTACATATTTATGTACATAGGTAAGGAAGAATGTGAATTACTTAGAAGCCCCCTTTAAAGTTCAGGTTATTCTGCTTTGTCATTTTCTCAGAACTAATTTTTTCCTTCAATTTTTCCTAATAGAAGCATTTTTAAAGGCATGGCTATACCTGTGCATTCTCAATTTTCAACAGCAAACTTCTTTCCTGGTATGTGTATATTTTCAGACTAGTGAAGTTAATAATGTAATGCCCAATCCCACTGAGTCTCAACTGAATTGCTGACCATTTTTATAGACCTTGCCAATACAAGCCAAATTGGAAGATGGACTTTTCATTTTGTTTTAAAGATAGTTAATGCGACAACAAGCCCTTTAAACTGATTCCATGAATTCTTTACATTCCTGTTTCCAGAGTCATTTTATTGGGGGAGGATGCAGGGTCTTCTCCATGATTCCACAGTAATTCTTTTTCTCTATGCCTAGCTTCCTAGTGGATTGCAATCAGGGATACTAGAGGAGATGGCAGGGACTATCTTCAGCTGTCTACCTCCTGGAACTCTCTGTCTGGACTGAAGGTTTCCAGATGTGTTTGCTGGACCTTTGGCACCTAAACTCATGCAACTTAAGAAATTTTTTGTGATCTTGGAAATATAGAATCAGAAGGTTAGAAGGGAGTTTGGAGGTCT
This sequence comes from Vipera ursinii, assembly GCF_947247035.1. Taxonomy (NCBI): domain Eukaryota; kingdom Metazoa; phylum Chordata; class Lepidosauria; order Squamata; family Viperidae; genus Vipera; species Vipera ursinii. The sequence goes on along the minus strand of NC_139513.1, from coordinate 188,634,610 downwards.
TCTAATCCAATTCCCTGCCCAGTGCAGGAATCTCATACCATTCTGGAGAAATAGCTATGCAGTATTTTCTCAAAAACCCTCAGTGATTGAGTAGCCATATCTTCAGGAGGCAAGCTGTACCTCTGCTTTTGAGTGTCCCAGAATCATACCATCACAAGAGGATTGTCAATGCCCTAAATTTTGCTCACTTGCATATTGTTAAGATATTAGCATTCCATTGCTCATCCCATCCCATACCAGTAACAACTGCTGTTAAGATTTTTCTGGCCACAGAAAGCATATGGTTTCAGAAGAATGTCTGGCAACTTGACTGGACTGCTGGACCTTACCTCACTGCTTCTCAGCCATAAAAAGACCAAGACTCAGAATGGCCCCAACTGCACCTGAAAACCCACATTGTGGCCTCTAGAAAAGGGAGCCATTAAGTTGGAAACTAAATCATTCAAAAGTCCTGCAAGAGGAGTTTTGAGGAAATGTCATGCATGTTTATTCTGTTGGATCTGTTGAGACCTACCTTGCATCTTGCATGATTGCTTGGAATTAGCCCTGGAAATATCCAGCTAGGTATATTAATTGGTTTCTCAGTGCTACCAGATCAACATGAAAAAAGAAAAGTGAAAGTTTTCCTTAAGTGAAATTCAAATCCTTCATGGACACATCCATGCAGTTTTCTTGGCAGTGTCATAGAAGTAGTTGCCTATTATCTTTTATGACCAAACAAAGGGACTACAGATAGTCCTCAGGTTATAATCTCTTGCTCAGCAACCATTCAAAATTACAATGGCACTAAACAAGGAAGACGAGGCATCTTTTGTAGCATCCCAGTGATTACATGATTCAGACATTCGGTAATTGGCTCACAATTACAATGATTGCAGTGTTGCATGGTCATACGATTGCCATTGAAACTTCCCAGTTGGCTTCCAACAAAGTCAATGGGGAAGCCAGCAGGAAATCGCAAATACTTTTTTCACAGCCTCCCCACCCTACTTATATACCTGTGCATGCTCCATATTATCTGCCCACAACATCCACCCACCCATAGGTCTTGCCCAGTGGCCTCCTGGCCTGGGATTCCCACCTCTTCCCATCACATCACACTGTCATCAGTTAATAGCCCATGCAGTTCAGGGGCAATTGGGACTGCTGGGATTGCTATCAATCATTAAGCAATTCAGTCACATGACATTGCACTTTTCAACTGCATTACTTAGAGATGGCAATTGCAGTCCAATTGTCTTTGTAACCTGAGGACTACTTGTAACCCTACTAAGTTTCTCACACACACATACACCCAGAATCAGCTAGGTGCAGTCACTTTGAGCTTGACTCTGAAATGCTACATGGAATCATCCATTCAGCTTTCTTGGCAATGATACCAAATTGGCTTGCAATTGTCTCCTTCTGGGTGTTTTTTTATTTCCCTCTCCAGCCCTAGTAGTTCCTCTTAGCCTCCCACTCAAATACTAACTGGGCTAGACTTGTATAACTTCTGAGTCAGATCAACCACAGGCTGCCACAGCTGAATTTAGGACTATCTGTTGTTCAGTCGCTAAGTATGTCCAACTCTTTGCAACCCCATGGACCATAGCACACCAGGCCCCCCTTCCTTTCCTCCACTGTTTCCTGGAGTTTGCCCAAATTCATTTCAATTGTGCTATCTAATTATCTTATCCTCTGTTGTCCCCTTCTCCTTTTGCCTTCAGTCTTTCTCAACATCAGGTTCTTTTTCAATTAGTTCTCTCTTCTCATTTGGTGACCAAAGTATTTGAGCTTCAGCTTCAGTATCTATCATTCCAAAGAACAATCAGGGTTGATTTTCTTTAGGATTGACTAGAGAATAATAGAGTTGGAAAGGATCTTGGAGGTCTGTTAGGAATTGTTGTGCAGAGGTCTTCTTGTGCTACCAAGGAGTTGCACAGACAAGGAAGGGTATTGAGAGCAGTAAGAGTCACACAGTAACCACAAGAATACACTGAGTTGTGAAAACAGAAAGTATTTTACCTTTGAGGTGGTGTAAAAACAAAAATGCACGGTCAAAAATTAACAGTCCAGGTCATACACAATAGTAACAGTCCAAGGAGTATTCCAAATACAAAGTCTTCTTACCGGTCCAGAGGTCAATACACAGTTCAGGTTTATCACAGTAGTAAACCAACAGTACAGCAAAACAGTAATAGTAGAGAGAGCAGTGAATTCAGAGAGAGAGAAGCTACGTTCCTAGCTCCTTCTTATGGCCATGAGAACACTTACACACCCATTGGCCAATTAACATCTTAAAGTCACAACATCATAGTTTATATATTTTCAACCCAACTACGTAGGCTATCACCATATGCCTAACATTCTCACCTTTGGGTAGAATAATATATAACCTCTTACAATCTTATGCCAATTCTTTGGACTTTAGTGAAATAATCTGCAACATTTACAGATGAACAATATTCCAGTTGTATTAATTTGTCTTTGACACATTGTCTTACATTCAAGTAACAAAGATCTGTATGTTTGGTTCTTGTTCTGACTGCAGCATTATTTGCCATTTTTATCGCAGCTTGATTCTCCTCATATACAATAAATGGATCTTTTACAGTTAAACCCATATCCAACAATAATTGTTTGTACACTAGCAGTTCTGTACATAACACTGATAAACATGAAAATTCAGCCTCCATTGTAGACAGGCTTATGTCTTTTGTCTGATGGACTTCCATCCAATTAAAGAATCACCCAACATTATAGCCAACCCTGAAGTTGATTTACAAGTGCTTGTCTCAGAGGCAAAACTCGCATCTGCATATGCTGTAAGGATTAACTCAAGATTTGGCTCTAAATATAATGAGTAGTGAATAGACTGCTTCAAATACCTCAATATCCTTTTAGCTGCTTGCCAGTGTATAACAGTTGGTTCATTATTGTATCTGGCTAATTGGTTGACACTGTAAGAGATATCGGGTCTAGTCCAATTACTCAGATACATAAGACTACCTATTAAAGATTGGTACATAATCTTATCAAATACAGGACTCTCAACATTAAAATCCTTAGCCATCCTTAAAATCCATAGCCATCGGAGTTTTTGCTGGTTTGCAAAGTTCCATATTATATCTCTTTAATAACTGAGATATTTTACTGGCTTGCGAAACCTTAAAACCTCTATTTGTCTTTACAATATCTAGCCCCAAATAGTGGCTTATTTCCCCAAGGTTCCTAATTGTAAATTTGTTTTGCAACCTTGAAATAATGTTCTGTGCTTCTAACTCAGTTTTCGTTATGATTGCAATATCATCTGTGAATAATAGAAGCAAAGATAACACTTTATTGTGTTCTCTCCTAAACAAACATGGATCAGCATCACTGGCTACAAAACCTATCACACTCAACTCATTAACTATACATTTATTCCATTTGTAACCTGATTGTTTTAATCCATATAGGCTTTTCCTTAATTTCCAACAATCATGGTCTCTATCATTGGTCAATCCTGGAGGTGTTTTTAAATAGTGTGTTGCAATGGAGCATGTAGGTATGCAGTTTTTCACATGGTTAACTATATATTGGTTTTTAGCCACCCACACTAAAGCCACTCTTAATGTTGTTGCCCTTAGACTGGGTGCAAATACCTCATCATAATCCTCAGTAGTTTGGGCAAAACCTTGCGCAACCAAACATGCCTTATGGGTTACAGTTCCATTGACACCCTTCTTTATCTTATATATCCATTTGCAACCTATAGCTTGCTCATCAGGTGGCAGTTTTGCTTTTTCGTAGACCTTAAGGTCCTGCAAAGACTTTAACTCCCTATTCATTGCAGCTTTCCATGATTTCTGTTCTTTTTCAGGATACATCCTGATTTCATCATAGTTAGAAGGCTCTAACTCAACTTGGCATATTACACTGGCTTCATAACGATCTGGTGGCCATCTTTCGCGCGTTGAACGCCTATGTAGTACAGGGCTTTGTACTGGTGTTTCCTCTGTTTCCTCCTTTATCTCCCCTATTGCATCTTCCTCTTTTAAAGGTACAGAAGATGTCTTCTTATTATTTCTAGCTATCAGAGGAATCCTCAAATACTAGAGGATCTGTGTTAACAGCTTCTTGTTCTAATCTATCCCAACCAACGTGCTCAAGGAATCTGGCACTTGCACTACTATATACATTGGTGGTACCTTGTTCCCAGAAATGATAGGATCTATGATTAGATTCATAACCCACAAAGTATAATTGCCTAGCCCTATGTTGGCCTTTACTCCTGAGTTGTACGGGAATGTGGACCCATGCTGGGGTGCCAAACGTATGCAGGTAATCAAGGTTTGGTTTTTTACCATGCCATAGCGTATATGGTATTTTACCAGTAGAAGAATTCACCACTACATTTAGAACATGGTTTGCACATTTTGCTGCCTACACCCACAGTCTGTTAAGCCAGAATCTTTTAACATAATTCTCATCATGGCTTGTAACGTTTGCCCACGTCTCTCAACAAATGCATTATGTTGGGGCCTATAAGGGGCTGAACGTTTATGCTCAATGCCTGCTGATTCTAGCATATTTACAAACCGCTTGTTTGTAAATTCAGTGCCGTTATCAGTTATTATGCACTGAACTTTTCTCTTTGTTTTCCTCTCGACAAACTTAAACCAGTTTGAAAATTGTTGGAAAGTGTCTGCCTTTGACTTAAGCAGATATCAAAAACCATAACGAGAGTAATGGTCAAGAATACTTAAAATATAACATGATCCTCCTAAACTAGGCTTCATGGGTCCAATTAGATCTGCAAATAAAACTTCCAAAGGGCTAGTAGTCAGCTACAGCCTAAGGGTGGGGACCCCTACATTAAAGGATCAATTGTTTCCTTTTTTCTTGTTTTTTACATGTTGAAAGAAGCTTTTTTATTTTTTACTTTTGTCACAAGCCTTAGTTCATTCTGAGCCTTAGCTTTCCTGACTTTATCTTTGCAGGTATGGGCTATTTGCTAATATTTTGCTTTAAGTTATGTGCCCCTCTTTCCATTTTTTATACTTTTTGTTTTCCAGTGTATCAACAAAATCTTTGTGCAACCATGCTGGTTTCTTTTGAGATCTCTTATTTTTCTTCACTGGAACTGTGCTAAACTGGGCTTTTATAATCTCATTTTTCAAAGTTTCCCAAGGTTCTTGGATTGTTTTCCCCTTGAGGATTCTCATTCATGGAATCCTTTTGAAGCTCTCTTTAGGTTTATTGAAATCAGCTCTTTCGATGTCCAAGACTCTAGTTTGACTTTGTTCTATTGCTTGTGCTCGCATAGTGTTGAATTCCAATATTGCATGATCATTGCCTGCCAAGCTTCCAGCAACTTCAACACCTTGTATCGTTTCACCTCTGTTAGTGAGGAATAAGTCCAGTATGGCTGACCCTCTATTTCCCTTCTCTGACTTTTGGAAGACAAAGTTGTCTGCTAGGTTTGTCAAGAATCTGTTTGATCTTCCACTTGGTGCAGAGTTTGTCTCCCAGTTGATGTTAGGGTAGTTAGTCCCCCATTATTATTGTGGTATGCTTCTTGCATGCCTTAGTTAGCTGATAGCAAAAAGTTCATCTATTTCCTCTGGTTGGTTGGGTGGCCTGTAGTATATACCTATGGCAATGTCATTCTTTTTTCCTTTTATATTGACCCAAATGCATTCAAGATGGTTTTCATCATTGTTCTGCTCTATTTCTGTAGAGATATAGTTATTTCTTATATATAGTGCAACTCTACTTCCTCTTTTAAAAAGTCTGTTTCTAGATGTATATTCCATTCATGGGTTTCATCCTGATTTTTGATTTGATATGATCTCCTTGCAGTCCAAGGGAGTCTTCTCCAATACCAATACCACAATTCAAAAACATCAATTCTTCAGCACCCAGCCTTCTTTATGGTTAGCACCATTTAATATTCTACATATTTACTGAGAAGGACCTGGAAGACTTTCTTTCCTAAACAGGGTCGATAGGGAACTGCATGAATCCAAGAGCCCTTTTTTACACCCAGCATATTTTGGAAGGCAGATCAAACCTCAATGACATAGCCAAAGAGCTGATGAGAATAGCTAGCCCAGATAGTTATTACCTTGACTGCTAAAGTGTAAAGTGGTCTACTCCCTGCCCTGATGATCTCATTATCATTATTGTCTTGGGAAGTGTATCCTCATGGGCACCTCTCACCAAATTCATCTGGAGATTCTTGCCTAGGACTAGCTCCAGGGAAATTTGCCTGGGAGGGAGAACAAGGACCAGCAGCAGCAGGAAAAGTAGAGGACTTTCTTCGTATCTCTAACAGCTCTAAAGATGGTAAGCTCTTTTAGACTACTGCTGTTGGGAAGGGTTCTATTGGACCCTGGGTGTCTTCCCCAATGCTTTTACATAGATTAATACTGCCTTAGCTACCTTATCAGATAGAATTAGCCACCCAAAACCTGGTCCATTCATTTCTTTTTTATTCCTGATTGGTAAATGCAAATGAAATAATTGATTGAAAGGCTGTTATTTAAGAGCATGGCTGAAGTGGGCAATTAATTGAAGATGAATCAATTTGAGTTGATTAGGAGTGCAGATGTAAATTAAAGGAACAGATTAGCTGGGGTTGATTTAAATTATCATCATGATTACACAAACCAAGTATTTCAGACTCTTGATATGATCACAGATGCTTATTTTATTATTTACATTTTTTAACTATATTATCTGGGTGATAAAGCTCCATAGGCAGGTTTAGTTGTATTACAACCATATGTCAAGACTGTAGTGATAGCAAATGGAGTATGGTGAGAGGAATAGCGGGAAAAAGTTCTGTGTTTAAAATTATAGTACATATTTGTGTTTAAAGGGAAGACATAAGAAATATTAATTCCAAATATAAATTAATTAGCAGGAGCAATATGATTTTATTCAGAAAACTAACATGAGAGAAAGAATTAAAATCAATCCTCCCAGTGTTGCTTCCCAAATCTCATCTATTTTGTCATCCATTGGCACATCCCTGCTCTTTTCTAAAACAAAAACAGTGGAGAATCTAGTGATGGGTGGGTTTTTTTTGGCATTTTACCTATTTCGCATTTAAGGGAATGCAATAAACATGTGATAGTTCATAATTTTTAGGAACTTTGTATGCCTTAATTTGTGAATGGGAAAAAAGTAAATCTGGATCTTCTGATAGATCTCAGAAGTGTTGCCGAAGTTAGATTGCTGAAGTGTCAAACATTTAACAATTTAACAGTAGCAGTAACAAAATTATTAATCTCTCCCCATCCCTATTCAAATAATATAGCTGATATGAAAACATTTATGCTAATTAGGACAGGATTTTAGTATGGAAGTTTTCTGAGCCCTCTTCACTAGTGGTATTCAGACCATATTTCTATACTCATTGTTATATCATTTACAACAAGCTCAGTTTCTCAAACTTCTAAGGGAGGGGGAAATGAGCAGAAGTTTGCCTATCACTGCCTTACTCCTTCTTTGATTATATTTGCTGTGCCTAACAATCATAATTAGATACATCTGAATTGACAATGCTTAGGTCGTTTAGAATAAGATGGGGAAACTTATGGCCTTCCAGATGTAGGACTATAATTCCCATATCTAAGGTTTTGTCTTCAATATTCTATATATAAGCTGCATAAATTGCAATTAAATCTGTATACCATGCAGGTGCTGCTAATCAGCAAGAAATTAAGTTTTGGGATTAGAGTCCAGCCTGAAAAAATAGATCCAGAGCCCAGGAACTTTACAGCAAGACTGTCTGAAGGAGTGTCTTTCTCAGTATGAAAGTGAGCAGGCACTGAGATTTGCAAGCAAGGACACTGTTTTTAATGCCCCATTTGTTGAGCACAAAACAAAATACCTTTACTTGTGTCAATCCCAGTTTCTTTTAATTGCTTTTAACTCCCTCTCTTTTAGTCTACAGGAAAAGAATCAAGCTCTTTCTCTTCAACCAAGCCTTTTGAGTTCAGATAGTAATAATTTACAGTTTTTAAATTGGATTTCAACTGTTTGTACTTTATATGTTGACTTTTTAGCCATCTTCAGTGTACTATGGAAGAAAAACAATATATAAATTGAAACAATAATTAATGGATAAGATTTAAATCCACATTTTCCATGTCTTGAAACCCAGTATAATTTCTTTTCTCTTTATTCCTTTTTACACAATTATTGTATATTGCAACAGACAGTATATTATTGTTTCTTAGGACAGTAGTCATGCAGATCAAAAGTATATACGAATACTTTTTGGTACAAATCAAATTTTCTTGTGTGATATTTTTCAGAGGGGCTTCTGAACAATGCCAGGGATACAAGTGTCATGGATACTCTACCACTGAATGGTAACCACGGCAATAGCTACAGCATTGCTAGCAGTGAGTACCTGAGCAACTGTGTGCAAATAATTGACCATAGCTATAACCACAGTGAGACTGCCTTAGAGAAAAAGATTCTGAAAGAACTCACTTCCAATTATATACCTTCCTACCTGAACAAACATGAATGTTCTAATGAACAAAGTAGGAATCTGATGAACAAATTTGTCAATAATCTTGGCAGTGGGAGTGACAATGATGCCATTGTTCTCGATGACGTCACCTTGTTTAACCAGGAAGATAACCTGGGCTTAGAACTCATACATGAGGAATCAGATGCCCCACTGTTACCCCCAAGGGCATATTCTGCAGAGAACCACCAGCCTCACCATTATAGCAAAAGACGGATTCCACAAGACAACAGTGAAAGTTTTTTTCCTTTGCTAACCAATGAGCACACAGAAGACCTCCAGTCACCGAATAGGGATTCTCTTTACACTAGTATGCCTGCTCTGTCCAGCATGCCAGGCACAGAAAGTGTCACCACCAGCACTCAGACCGATCCCCCATCAACTAAAGGTGGCGATGGCGATGACGTGTACTACAAGAGTATGCCAAACCTGGGCTCCAGGAACCATATCCAACAGCTACATACTTACTATCAGTTGGGGCGGGGCAGTAGTGATGGATTTATAGTTCCACCAAACAAGGATGGGACCCTGACAGAAGAAACCTTGAAAGGACCAGCTCACTTGGTCACTAGTCTATAGAACACTAAGTAAACATTTTAATAAAACAAATGCTCCCTGTACAACATCTGGAATATTGTCTGGATTTAAATCAAAGCAGTGGTAATATTGTGTGTTCTCCTACTCCATATTGTTCTAAACAACCAACAATTCTCATAACTTTTTAATGGAATTGATAGGCCCACACAGGAAAAAGGCTAACTCCCTGTTGTTCCCCCTCACCCAACACATACACTGGCGTCACATCAGAGAGACCATATGCTAAAGAATGAGATACAAAAGGAAGTGGTCCACTGTGTGGCCTTCTCACATTATACTGTATTTGTTTAAGCATCTTTGGGTGCTGTCTTCTTAGTACCAAGGACCTGACTTACAAAAGGCCAAACATGCATTTGAAACTACTAGCAATGATGCGTCTAGATTGGAGTGCTGCACAAAACAGAAGCAAAAATAGCAAAACTGTTTATTCTGAATCTGTATCACATAACAGTTTGGGATTTTGGTTTTCGGTTTGAGTTTTTTTTGTATGTGTGTGTGTCTTTCTCTCTCTTTTTCTCTCTCACCACTTAATTTAGCCAAAGCTCACTGAACTGTGGAGCAAACAAAATCTAATGAAATAGAAAGAAAGTTGGTAATTGTATGCTACATGGTATATTTTTATGTTTTTCTGTATTAACTGATGATAATTCTAATGGCAGAAAAAATGGAACAGTTCCTATGTAATGTACAGATACTAGCATTGCACATATAGTCTACTCTTTGTTCCGCCAAAACTTGCGTCCCTGTTAATGTGGTGGAAAAAAAACTTTTTCTGTTGTGCTGGTCTTGCAAGTTTGTCTACCAGTAGAAACAATTATTTTCATGTATTCTTTATTTGGCCTTTTTTCCTCTCTCTCATTTAAAAAAACCACTGAGTAAACAAAGTAATGATTCTTTAATTTTGGGTTATGTGATATCACACTCTGTGTTTGTGTGTGTGTTTGTGTGTCGGTATGCAATATATATAAATGTGCATATAGACACAGATAAACACCCACACAATATACTGTTTCTTCTATCTACGGATTTGCCAATGGCTTCTTTTTTCCAGATTAGAAACTTGATCCACTTGTTTCCAGGGCACAATTGATGAGATGCAGCAGCCTTTGTGGTCCTCAGTCCCTTAACCAAGGCATTATGTCCCTTCTAGTAGCTGGGATTTCATAATGGGACTTATGCAGATGAACATAATGCCCTTACAGGAGTCAAAATCTAACCTCAGGCTAGGAATTTTCACTGCGATGGTTTGAAAAACTGCTTCATAGCAAAGATATTTTTAAAAGCCTATTTTGAAGTGGTAAAAAAGATATATACAAACCCTTTCATTATTTTTCCTAACAGGAAATGTATTTATTTGACAAGATTTAAAATAATGTAGACCTTCCCAGGAGGTAAATTAGCAGCACAGATTTTACTCTTTTTTTTAATTTATGATGCATTTTGTATGGTCACCCAGTTGAATGACCTCATTACTAATATTTGTTGTAACAGTGAAATTTGTTTGCCAACCAATAAACAACTGATTAAGATTTAGAAGGCCCTGTATATATGTCCTGTACAATCAGTCTCTTCTGATTTATCTCCCTTTCTATCTTTAGCAAAAGAATATTAGTTCTTTTAGTGCTGAAGGTAGCTATACAAATAAAAGGATTACTCAGCACAGACTGATGTAGGGAAGGAAATAAGCCAGGTATCTAGAGCCGTGAGGGAGGCATAAAAAGGAAGGGCCTGGGGTTTACCTGGGGACATGCTGACTTTAGCTTTAGCTAAAAAGAGGAGCTATTTTTTTTACATACATTTTTCTACCATATTTATAACGTATGTTTGATGGATCTTTGTAGATCGTACCAGCCCACAACACAGTGGCATGAAACAGTCCCTTTAATGTAGCCATTTTGAAGAGTTAATTCCAACAGATAACAGAAGGTGATTAGCTCCACTACTGATATTATGTGAGTGCTGTAGGCACTCCTTGAGTAATCTGTGAATGCAGAATTCATGTTTGTAGTTGTGGATAATAACAATAGCCCTTATGATACTCACAGGTGACAAAACTGGAATTAAGTCAGTCTTCCCGTTACAGCTATCCAAAATAATAGAACTGGATGTAGTACAGGTAGTCCTCGACTTACAACAGTTCATTTAGTGACCATTCGAAGTTACAACGGAACTGAAAAAGAGACTTGTGACCATTTTTCCCACTTATCCTTGCAGCATCTCCCTGGTCATATGATCAAAATTTGGATACATGGCAACTAACTCATATTTATGACAATTGTAGTGTCTTAGGCTCATGTGATCACCTTTTGCGACCTTCTTACAAGCAAATTCAATGGGGAAGCCAGCTGTGTCACTAACTTAACAACTGCAGTGATTCACTTAACAACTGTGGCAAGAAAATGGAGTAAAAACTCACTTAATAAATGCCTCGCTTAGCAATAGAAAGTTTGGGCTCAATTTTGGTCATAAGTCGAGGACTGCCTGTATACAGAACAAGGATCTTCTTGATCAGTTTTGGGATTTGCTTAATTCTCTTCTCCCTGTCATAGTCCCAAGAAAAACCCCAATTGTTACATTATTTCCATTTTTCAGAAGCATTTGGATGAATTCCTTGAAACAGAAGTAACAGCTGCTTCAAGGATGTTCCAGCTCTTACTTGGTTGAAGCTACTGTATTATGAAGGGCACATTACTTGCATTAATGACATTCACGAACAGTAGTGGCTAATTTGATTCTGTTTTGTGAAACAGAAATACAAACACATTTGAAGTCTCCTAGATCTTTTGTTCTTGTTTTACTACTTGGTCCTTGTTAATACTCTGGAAAGGCAATATTACTTTCAGTTGCTTTAACTGGCTTTAACCATTGAGAAAGCCCTCTAAATGCAGGAGGAGATCAAATGGCTGTGCTGAATTGTATCCTTTGAAGAGATGTGGATAAAATCCCTTTGCTATTCCATACACCCACAACCTAAGTGCTCTTTTGTTGATACTTGCTTGCAGGATTTTGCAAAATAAAATTAAAATCCACCAGTTCTATCTGAAGTTGCTTTATTGAGACACATTAATTATTTTTAAGGTGACTTGATTAGGAAAAGATTAGAATAAACAAAGAAAATAAAAGAGGACATCTCAGGAAATGAGATGTGACCAATATAATTTATTACTTTGTGAGTGTCATGCACATTTTTCCAGCTTTTAGGAACATCTCAGGTAGATTTTCCCTGAATTTACATGGAAGCAGACCAACATTTTTCATACCCATATCTTTTAGCCCTGTGCAGGTGACAATCAAGACTGAATCAATGTGTGGAGGGAAATGGCATTTCATCCATTCTTCCCATCTCCCAATCAACACACAATACAGAAATGTTTCTCAATGATAATTGTCCTTTGCAAATGACAGTTCTTTTATTACTGCATTTTTCTTACCTCAGCATGCTTAAATCAACAGCATGGACTTCCACAAAACCACCGCCTGTTGTCATCTTCCTCTTTTACGTGTATTCTCCTGCCACACAAATGTGCAAATGTCAGTCCACAATCATTCAGCTCTATACCAGAGGTCCCCAACCTTTTGGGCACCAGAGACTGGTTATCTGGAGAGAGGTTTTTTCGCGGACCGGAGGGGGCGTGGTTTCGCATTCTGCCTGCATCTCAAGGATGAGGCTTTCCTTGTTTGTGCAGACTGGTTGATGGCATGCAGTGGCCCAGTACTGGTCCACGGACCGGGGGTTGAGGACCCCTGCTCTATGCAGGCACAATGCATTGTCAAGATTCACTTGACTACCTATCAGCTGGGTACCCATAAACCTGACCAACAGAAGGTGTTCTGCTTCTTTGCCATGTATGCAGGGAACGTTAAGAAAGATAAGAAAGAAAGATAAAGGCAGCTGATGAAACAGCAACTGTTGCAGTTTCTGTGAGAAAGAAGGTCTTGGTGAGAGATAAGTCCAGTAAGGAAGCTACCATGAAAGAACAAGTATCAATGAGTATATGACTTAGCTCTGAGGGGCAAACAGGAACACACAACACATTAGAAATTCACAGGCTACTAAACTCTAGGTGGTGGAAGAGCTATTTCATTGACTCTGCAAGACTTAAATGCTGAACATAAAGCTTGCAAACAAGACTAATTCTTATACTCCTCCCTCTCTGACCTGTCAGCTTATTTGGTCACACCTCATGACGTGTCTTCCTGCATACACACCACATTTCAAACATACACTCAAAACTTTTTTACTGTATATTAAATGGCCATATATCAGAAGCATAAATTAGGGATAGAGACTTCTCAAAACACCAGCTGGACTCCAAAAACCAAGAAAGACACACTGAAGTTCTTCTAAGTAGTTTTGTTTATTGCTTCTCACTCATAGATGAAATCTTGCCAAACTAAAACAAACTACTTACACCATTAAAGATATTCTCTGGAGACGCCTATGGAAGAGCTGTCCTGGCTCTCTTTCTCTCACTCAAATGATCTAAACTTCACTGTCTTTTGCTGTCTGGGATGCACTACCTTCTTCCTGGGAATCCAGACTCCATTCCATCACAACACCTTATTAACATAATTATTCAACTAATAAGTGGTCTTTATAAACAAAAATATTGTAATCTATGACAACTATATAGGATTGCTATTGTTCAGGATTCCGCTCAGGACAGGAAACAAAGAACTCAGGTGGCAGAATTACACTATTTTCCTTTCTGTCTTTAAACCTAGATCTTGCTGAACTACAACTCCAGCAAAACTAGCCAACATTGTCAATAATTAGGGATGCCACACAGGTAAGGAATGAAGAGTGACACATTGTACATCCCTACCCTAAGCCTGTGTCTACTGCACTATATTTTATTAAAAGGCAGGTTTAAGAGTGGCTGGCATTCCTAAACCTATATAATCATAAATATACTCCTAAATCTATAGGTTATATGGTGATGTAGGATGAGTGCAGGAAAATGGGCATGTGGATAGCATTTGAAAATATCCCCATATAGAAAGAGGAAATTTTTTTTTTAAGTTCATGGTAAACATCCTCCAATCTTAATTCCTATCACTGCTACCAAGGTTCTAGCAGAGCAGGCCCTTTGTCCCTCTGCAGTCCATTTCCATCCTGTTTTCTACTTCCCACTTTAGAAAAAAAAATGCTACTTTTCATTCCAACTTTGAAATGCTGTCATCCCATCCCTGTCCTCCCTTTGATTCTATGAGGTTCTAACATTCTGTGTCCCAGCATTCTGTAACCATGGATTTAATTGATACTTAGAGAAATCATGTTAAGGTATTCAAAGTATCTGTGTGTACCAAACACATAGAAAAGTCTAGCCAGAATGTGTATAACAAACTTGAATGCCCACAAAGGCAGGGGGGGGACAAAACATGCATCACATCACAAACTTTGTCTTAACATTGGGATGTCATTTCATGGTCAAGCTTTCTTGACCAGCATTGTTGACAAATCATAAGCCTATCCATTCTCATTGTACACCAGTTTCAAGAAGTTACTGTTTTTAATATCTGAACAAACATTTTACTGCCAGAAATTTGGACTGTATAGATTTGTTTATATGTTTTACTTCTTTTTTTATTTTCTATTAAGTAACATTATCAACTAAGTCATATGACTTCAACATGACATGAATTTATAGGAATTGACAGAGGATAGCTATCCTCCCAATACTGCCCTTTTAAAATAATTTTTATTTGCAATCATAAACTATGCAATATCTAACTATATAGTCTCTCTGTTAATTTCCAATATAAGTAAGAGAATATGATCAACAACAAAAATCATGAATACTCAAAAAGGAAAATAAATTTTCTTTGAAAGGGAGCCACCATAGCACAAGACCAAACCTTATTAACCAATGTTGCATTTTGAACACCAGATCCCAACAATTATCTTTATCTACACCATTTTTCCCCCAAAAAAGGTTTATACACACCCATGGGACTTTTTATTGAATTAATCCCCTGCATTATAAGGGGCGGAGGGATAGGAAGCAAAACTGACATGCAGTCATTGATAGGTAAAGCCCTCTCTTTTCCACTGCGTTCTCCATATCTTGTGTACCCATGTCCCAAACCTTATTAAATAATGTTGCATTTTTGAGCACCAGATCCCCAACAATTATCTTTATCCACACCATTTTTCCTAAAAACATTTATATTTTGCCACCTTTCTGATTCCTTTGGGCCTTTCGCCTCCTTTTTTCAGGACAGAAGCTAATATAAAAAATGCAAGAACTGACAGCAGACATTTACCTAAGAAAAGCCTTGATATGAATGACTTGGACGGTCAAAGTGAACCCAAACATGCCCTACCATGATTAGGAATCATAAAGTAAGGTTGCTGTCTGGTAGATACACGAACACTTCACATTCTGATATGAGCTCTCTATTCCTCTTGAATTATATCTGCTGTTTTCTTTCTTTTACCTCCTCCACGCTTGCCAGATACAATAATTCTTTTACTTCATTATCCATTCATATCTTCACAAGTTAAGCTGCATCCTTATGTCAATTTAGAATATGTGCATGAGTGTGTGCAATTTTAAATATTCCCACAGTATCTTGGAAATTTCCCTGAGGAACTAATCCTTTATTTATTTATTTTTACACCAATTTTGCTTCAAGCGAGGAGTCAGTCGCCTGAGTTTGGAATTGGACAGAACAAATTACAAACTGTAAACCATTACATTGCAGAGTATTTCTGATTAGGATTCCAAATGCTCCATTCTTTTGAGATGTTCCCAAATCATGCAAAATAGTTATTATTTTGCTTACAAACACAGGCACTTTCTGTATTGGGCATAAATGCAATGTAAAGGGGGGATGGTAAAAAAAACAGCACGCGAAAGGGATTCTTACAATGTGAGGCATACCTTTTCAGAATTCTACTCCAAATTCTATTTTTATCCTCTTCTTAGGGACACATTGCCTCTCCCCCTTGAACCCCCCCCAACACACACACATATGTGTTTTGTGCTCACTGAGAACATCTGTTTCACAGGGCTTTTGGAGAGCACGCTTCTGCTTGAGTTTTTTATCATTTTCTGCATTTTGCCGCTGTTGCCTGGTACTTTCTTCGTATAATGGATGGTTCTGTTTTGGCCCTGGGAGAATTGATTAACTCTTAGTATAAACACGCAGGTCACTCAAGATATAAGCCAGTGTCTAAAAGGATGGAAAACAGAAGTATCAAAAGCAGGAGTATTTATTCTAAAGGGGACTTTATTTCAGGTGCAATTCTTTTTTTAAAAGTTCTAAGCGTTTACAAGTGCAGCCAATCTGCATGCAAGTCATTGCATGTAGTGAAGTGTGAGTACTGATCTGAGAACTAATCCAAGGAAGATTTTAAGCAGCCCAAGCTTTAGCCTTAAATGAACAGCAAGCAACTCCTTCACACAGCCTTCCAACCTGCTAAGAAATATAATTGGGAATCTGCAGGGTTTCCTTTCCTTATTCTCTTAGCCCATCTTGAAAGAATTGACAGAAAATCCTGATGGACAATATAAATGACCAGAAGTAAGCTAATTTACCAGAAAGCTATGAAATAAAGAAATATCCTAATTATCACATCTATTATCATCCTGGAACAAACCCCTGCATAAAACCTAATTGGGCTCTTCATCCTTTGGTGTCTGGGAAATTGGTAACGTTAGAAAGTTTGAATAATCCAGATCTTATGTTTCCTTCTCTAATATGCATTTAAAACTCTCCTGTATCACATCAAATTAGGGTTTTTTTTAATCATTCAAATATATGGCCAGCCCCTAGGTAATGGTGACTATGATGCAAAAATGGAAAGTCTCTTCCACAAAAACCTCCCAGTCTTCACTAAAAAACTGGCATTTGTTGATCTCAGAGATATATAAAAAATGAGATTCTCAGCCTACCTAATAGCATCTAACCTGGATGCTCACTGGCTTTGTTTTCAGACCAACATCTCTGTACTGCTTTGAAAGCTAAGTTCCAACTCACCCTGGTAACATGTAACTGTCTGATTTTACTGATTTCATATAGACTCGTGTGTTTGTTGCCTTCCTTAATCTTCCTGTCTCCTCTCCATATCCAAATAAACTTGTTTTTATATCTGGACATTTGGGTCTATTGTTTTTTTTTTAAAAAAAATATTCTCATAAAAGGTTTCTAACATAGTAGGATTTTGTTCAATTGTTTGTTGAGCTTTTGTTCTGTTCTGTGTTTGTATTTCTGGGCTATGGGAAAGGAATTACAAAGTGACTTTCTTCTTCCTAGAGCTAGGCTGTGGGTGTCTTCCGTCAAAGTGCCCAGAAACTCTTCCCTTGGCCAGATGCCCATCTTTCGTGGGAGAAGTATCCTTGGAAAGCAGCAGATTGTCACAAGCAAAGCTACTTCCTCCCAAATCCCCATCTGCCCCAGACCTCTGCAGGCTATTTCCCAACAAATATTCCTTTCTATCACAGAACAGCTGATTTACAAATAATATCCAGTTGTGAATTGTTACCAAAAAACTCTTATGTACTATTGATAAAATCTTAATCTGTTGACAAATACTTTCATGTAAAGAAAAAGCACCTGGTTATATTTCTATGAAATGTTAACTTTGTTTGCAAAAAGAAAAAAAATCTTTTATCAAGTTCAATTTCTAAAGCCTTCCTCAGGATTCTTTTTCAGCCAACAGCTTTGCACCGACCACCACCAACAACAATCATGACCGTGCTTCTTTATAGATCAGCCCTGGCCACCCTGACCTGGGCTGGATCTCTCCCTTCATCTCAGCGGCAGGAGTGTCTGACCAACTTTCTGGGGACTTGGAAAATGCATACAAAAAAAACCCCACATAAAAAGCCTAAATACCACTTCCAACAATTCTACTAATGCAAGATTTACAAAACCACATATGTAAATCCCAGAGAATATATGCACCTTCCCAAAACAATTTTCCATACCTACAAAAAGCACATATTTTGTTAAAGGTATAAATATAGAAAAATCTGAGGCAAAAACAAAACAAGAGCACGATATATGCTGTATATTCATAGACAGCTTTTCTCTGCTTCTCAAGTAGAAAGAAAGAGCAAACCAGGAGCTCGCCTAAAAAAGAAAGCATTGTACAGTATGCAAGATTGACTAAGATTTGGTAACAGACTATTATTAACCCTAGAGATATGTACTGTATCATAATTACCCATATTTCACATTAAGTGGTTTGAATTTATAGCAGAACTGCAATTGTATGTACATAGATTCAAAGTGAATCTATGACTACAGCCTGGGATTGATCAATGATTTAGAACTACAAAATGCCACAAAAAGCAGAGGCTGATATCTATAAAAACTTTTATATTGTTTTGGTTTCTCAATACCATACACCAGGTTCACCTTTTATTACTGAGACTAGTTTTCAAAAACGTTTTCATATAGTTAAGCGTTAGAAATTTGAAATGACCCAAGGTCCCGGGATCAAAACAGTTAATAAAGAGATGATGCAGCTGTTTTTGAAGTTGAAACAGAGTATTTCAAGCTCTGGGCATTTCTAATTTGCATTTTGTACAATGTTGCTTTCTAGTTACAGAACTTTGGAGAAGCCCTTCATCTGTATCAAATGGACTTCCACTATAATGTAGAATGCCCATTGCAAAGCATTGATTCATTCTAAATAGCTATAGGATATGATAGAAGAAATCATAACCAAATGGTAATAGGAACATTTATGGACAGTCCCCACAGTTTAGTATTAATGCTTAGGGTATATTCAAATTATTATAAATATTTAAATAACTGTATCTTATTAGCAAATGTCACTAGTAGTAATTAAAAAAATGAACTCTATCACTATGGAATGTGGCAGATTTCTTGTCATAGAGCCTATTTAAAATTTTCATTCAATAGTTACTAAACAATGAAGAGGAAGAGATCAGTTAATATTACTCCCAACATCTATATTCCTTTTAAACAAAAACTCCTACAGTATTTGTTTCAAACTGGACAAGCATTTCTATCCAAAAAGTAGCTTTAAAAAAAAAAGGTAAAGATTTCTGCTGTCCAGTCATGTCCTAATCTAGAGTTGGTGCTCATCTCCATTTCCTAGCTAATCGAGGCAGCATTGTCTGAAGAGGCTTTGTTACCTTATCTACTTGCATTTGCATGCTTTCAGGAGCAAGGTGGCTTGCGTGGTTGGGAGGTTAGCAAGCCCTTATCAAAAACCCAAGTGTTGCCGTGGGGCAGGGTGAGCTTCCGTCCTTTGCTCTAGCTCCTGCCAGAGACATAAAAGGACCCCCAACTAGGCATCCCCGGGCAATATGAGTGTGATGCAATGCATGATTTCAAAGTGCTAGGTTGGCAGGAGCTGTGGTAAGAATGGTCATGCTCAATCTGTCATGTGTACTTGGGGCTAAAACTACCAACCTTCTGGTCGACAAGCCCACCGTCTTAACTGCTGGGCCACCATGCCTACTAAAATAGTAGGTACTACCTATGCAAATTGTATTTCATTCTATAAACGCTGTACTCAAGCAGCAGAAATCTGTATGATCACAAAAGATAAGAACTCCTTGTGCAATCTAGTACTGCATGGATGTTGCAATCGAGATATAACAGTCTTAGTTTCATACACTTAAAACAAATCATTTAAGACTTTAGCTCTAGTCCTCCTGTACCAATTTGTTTACCACAAATGGTCCATCTCTTCAGATTTTGCTATGCTTGCACACTTCATCCACTTTAGTAGATTCTTTTTCCCATGCCACAGAAAGGGAGTTAATAATATTTACAGCTACAGTAGGCCACAAACAAACCAGATGGCCCTAATTTTAGCCCTGAGCTAAAGTGGACTGCTGGACAAATTCAATTATTATTGTCAGTACCTATTTCTAGTAAAAACAAATTCATGGGTATCTAGAGGAAGGATGAAGCCAACATTATAGTGTCACAGTAGAAAATCCATTATTATGGACTAGTGTCAGTCATTGAGCTGCAGATACTAGAGGTGTACTGAAGACGTAACTTTAGAGAGAGAGATTAAAATATAATTAAAATATAATTGTACTTATAACTGCTATGAAGATTGTCAGAAGCCACTGCTTTGTATACTTTAGTTTTTCTTTCTATTTTTCTTAAGTTTTTTCTTTTCTTGCACTTTTTGCTTTTACTTGATTCCTTTCTTCTCTTTTCATCTTTATATTAGTTTGCATTAGTTTTTATTGCCTTTTTAAAATGTTTTTAATAAAACATACCTATAAAAAGAGATGTAAGTACTAACACCAGCATTGACTTCATGATATCATTGTACACTTGCTATTTTTCTTTATTGCTGCTTGCTGTAGATACCACTGAGGAAATCTTGACATTTGCCTACTACTCTATAAGATGGCAGGTTTTTATCTACATGAATAACAGAGCTTGTATTAATATTGCTTGTATGAGAACTTGTGATTTGTCTACATGCAAATTAGTGAAACCACTGAAACCTAGCCTAAATAACTAATGTATAAAGAAGTAAAGTTGCTCTTGGCCAGCATCATTAGTGGAATTACATATTTTCATGCTGTTCAGCAAAATTTCCCTACAAGTAGAAACCTGATATAATATGCCAGATTATATCATTACCTTGCATTGGAGGGATGTCTCTGTGTGTGTGTGTGTGTGTGTGTGTGTGTGTGTGTGTGTGTGTGTGTGTGTGTATGTGTGTGTGTGTGTATGTGTGTGTGTGTACTGAATTCATGATTTCGAGGCACATAAGCCCCAAAGGCTTGAGTGAGATCTACTACATGCCCTCCAAAAGATAAGGGAGAATTACCTACCTCCCTTGACAAGTGGGAGAGTACAGTCTTATGTACTTTTTGGAATGTGATCCTCTGAATCCTAAAGCAGCTCTTGACTGGAATAAATACTATGGCCTAGATTAAGGATAGCAGCCTAAAATGATTCACAAAGTACATCACATGATCTTGTTGAAAAGAAGAGGAGAGCGGACTACAGAAGCTGGCTACTCAAGGTCTAGGAAAGCATCTACAAAGTGATAGTGAGAGGTTATACCTGGCAGCCAACATCCCATATTGTACTGATTCAGCTGCTATCCCCAGCAGATGCTATTCAGAGCCATTCTGAGCCTTAACCTTTGTCAGTGGTAATGGTGGCAAAGTCCTGTCTGCTCCCAACTCTACTTACTTGCTTATAAAAAACTGTGAACAATCTATTTTGTAGCCTTGCAGGTTTTATCTGTAGAAAAGAAAGAGCTTAAATGGGAAAGGATGGAAGGACAGAAAGATCAATTTAGGTATGTATGGGTCAAGCATGGTATGAGTAGGGATTTTGAGTGTAAGTGTGATACTTGTAAAGCCAAGCAACAATCACTGGCTTAAAACCAATTGCATTCAGCATTCAGAGACAAGAAACCTACACTCAAAAGTGTCAATGTGTCAACTAGGCAAATTAGAGACAAAGAAGTGATATAGATCCCAATAAACACTAAGTCTGTTTTGTACTCTGATCTTGAGCTCCAGCAATAGGCTCACCCACTCACTCTGTCCCAGGATTGGAAAGTCTCTTTCAGCTTCTTCCTGGGAGAGAATTATAAATTGGGGGGGAGGGGAGGCCCCTACATTTGCGTTTTTCATTGCCCTTAAGGAGCTGTAATGCCTTAATTAGGATCTTTGCCTTTAAAAGTAAAAACAAAATCCCCCAAATTATACACATGTATTATTTGTAATGGTTTACATGGTTTTTTTAAAAAAACACACTGATTTATGAATGATTTAGGAGGAATTAGATAATTAAGGGAGGAAGACTAAGTAACTCAGTAACTTCTCCCCCTTGCTGTCTACTCTCCACCTGTCCATCTTTTTGGTCGTCATATTGATGTATTCTCATTGCGTTATTTTTTCATTGTTTATTATATTGTTCTATTATTTTACTTCTGTTTACACTTTTTCATTTTTTTACTGTTATAAACCACCTAGAGTAGCTACACAGTGAGATAGGTAGCAAATAAATTTAACAAACAAATAAATAAATAAATGGTACAATTGAAAAACAATTGAAATGCAGTAAAAGTGTTGGGGAAAAGTGAAGAATGAAAGGGGGAAAGGGAGGACTAGAAGTTTAGATTGGAAGACCAAAGATGTATATAAAACTGGACACAATTGCATAGAACTACTTAGATTACATTCCTTCATGTTAGTTTGAGGACAGAGCTACCAGACACTGAATATTATAGCAACTCTTTCTTCCCTAAGTAGTAAAATGCTTCATACAAACAGGTTCAGAATGCTTTATAAATTTTCCCATTTTCTGTAATTGTCCTAGCATTATTCTTGGCAGCCTCACAGAGGTCCTAAACTACATATCAAAAGAAATTCACAAGGGTTTGGTATCAGATAGGCCATCTCTAACACTTCAGGAATGTTCCATTCTTCAATAAGAGTTGAGATTTGCCTAGAATGGACACACAATCCCATCAGATACCAAGCTTGCTTCCTCTTCCCTTACTCTCCTTCCTGATTCCCTTATTACAGACTTCTTCCTTGGCCCCAGGGTTTTTTAAAGATGTTTTCAGTTTTTAAAAAATTCTGACAATACATATTTACTGCATTTTTGGACCGTATTACACACATATACAATGCTTTCCTCTGACAATACCAAGAAAGGAATCAAGTTCTAGAGATAATGGCATTTCTGTATTTCAATATGGGATTTGTAACTACAAAGGTATTTCTCTAATTGGAACAGGAATATAATTACAATTTATGGAATAACTTGGGTAAAGGCAGGAGTTTGAAGTCACAGTTTTGTTTTTAAGTAGAATGGAACAGAAATTTTGAGCACTTTTAAAATATTGGAAGCAGCTGACTATATTGACCAAAATCTTCATTGCCAGACTAATAGATTTCCTGAATTTTGCAATCACAGACCAAGGCTAGGGCTTCATCTGAGGAAAAATGTTCATGATTCATAAAACTCAAATCATTTTAACAATCCTGGCTGTTTCCTAAATGTTCACAATATGCAACTTGATTTTATAAACTCTTCAATGCAGTGGTGGGATTCAGCAAATTCACACCACTTCGGCAGAACCAGTAGCTAATTTTTTGTTGCCCAGGCCCAGAATGGACTTCCGGAAGCGGCATCCTCACAGGGAACCAGTTGTTCACATATTTGAACCCACCACTGCTTCAATGGATATCACTTTTTACTTCCGAAGTGTAGTAAGGTGATCGTTCCAATTGGTAACAATATGTGTATTCCACAAAGGACCTTTTCAGGTCCACAGATGACTAATTCCAGTAAATATTGAGGGTCTGTCTGCATGTAAGGAACAACTGTTGAAGGACTTGTGCCAAAAATATAAGTGTGAAGTCCTGTGTATACAAGAGATTCACAGAGACAAACATCAGAAAAGACCTAAAATTCAGAGCATGCAGCTTGTAGCAGAAAAGCCTCCACAACAATATGACAATGCAGTCTTTGTGAAGCCTGGTATCCAGGTTGAGCTAAGCAACTGTATGGTCAATTCAGTGTATAAACTGCCACTGATTAAGATCAAATGAATTAAATTTAATACATTTAATAAGGACAATATATATTTTCTATTGGAGACTTTAATAGTCACAGGAACACCTGGGGATATCCTGACAACAATAGAAATGGGGAGGGTGAGTTACAGTGGGCAGATTTGAATAACCTAGCTCTTTTACATAACATCAAATTACCAGCTTCATTTAAGAATGGAAGGTGGCGCAGGGGATATACCCCAAATTTTGTGAACGATCATATAATCCAGCAATGTGTTAAAGTAGTTTGCCCACCTATTCCAAATTCCCAGCACTTGCGAATTATGTGTCCAGTTACCACTGCAGTTCAAACTCACAGATACCCTTTAGACATAGGTATAACTTTTAAAAAGTCAACTGGCCTAAGTTTTAAAGGCTGTTCTAAATTTCTAAATTCAGAATAAATATTCTAAATGTTTGTAACTACTGGTATTTTGGAAACTATTTTGGAAACTAAAGTTCAGAAACTATGGACAGTGCTGTTACTCAATTAATACCTAAACCAAGCCATTACTACAGATTTGTGGGAGGCTAAAGGAGATAGCTGGTTAAAAAAATGCTCATGGCTATCAATCCTACTGGGCTATAAAACAAACTATATCCAAGACCTTACAGCAGAAACAAAGACAAATTGCAGAAATATCTCACTCTTTTTAAGTGCTTTTTTTGTAAGAAAAAAGGTGCCGGAACTCAGCCGCCCCCCCCACCCCCCTGGTCAGGCCATTCCTTGATTGGCAACCTTTTG
The DNA here is from genome assembly GCF_947247035.1 of Vipera ursinii. Classification (NCBI taxonomy): domain Eukaryota; kingdom Metazoa; phylum Chordata; class Lepidosauria; order Squamata; family Viperidae; genus Vipera; species Vipera ursinii. Next base: position 188,610,222 of record NC_139513.1, on the reverse strand, counting down.
CTCCCCTTTCGAACCGGACTGCCATGCTAAGGTGGAGGGGATGGGTGGGGATGAAACTATTACAACGACTCAAGAACGGAGGAAACAAGAATAATACTGCGTGTCTAAGCATATTTATGCAACAGCATCCCTTCTCAAACAACACTACAACCCCCGGCACACTTCGCTGGTTATTTACACCCACTGAGCCAAGAGGGAAGATGGAGGTGGATGGGGTTACTGCTGTTGCCATAGCTGTATGAGTGACATATAGGATCGGGGGCAGTTCTACGACGGGCCGTGAGTCAGTCGGGGGGCGCTTGGGGCTGATGCGCTGCCGAGGGCTGGTCTAAGAGAGTGGTCAGTGTTGGGCCTTTGGCCTGTGTGGCCAACTAACCTGACTGATGGTTCAAGGGTGGGAGGGGACCCAGGGATCACCTTTCTCCGCCACATCTACCTCAGCACCTCAGGAACAACCACAGCATCTTCTAGAGACCCTCCTTCCCCTCCCCGTTTTCCTTAATTCCTCCAGGCTGGGGTTCTCAGTTGGTTGCTCTCCTCGCATGAGGTCCAGCCATGTCCAGGCTGCTGGGGAAGTTGTTTGGAATCGGCCCGGGGAAGAAAGGTGGCAGGAAGGGGCCTTCTCCCCAGGAGGCCATTCAGAGGCTTAAAGAGACCGAGGACATGCTGAGTAAAAACAGGAGTTGCATACCTGCTTTCCAGCTCTGGTGTGTTTGTCTTCTGCTACAGGGAAATGAAGTTTGTGGGACTAAAAAAAGTTCAGTCAGACCTTCCAACTCCTTGTGAGATCTTTTTTTTCCCCACAAGAAGTTGGATTGTCTGACTGAATGTTTTTAGTTCCACAAATGCCATTGCAAAAAGGTGCCAGAATGCCATTCTGTGCTTTCTAGGACAAAAAAAGCCCTGCTCTTTTTGAGGTTGATCCTATGGCAGAGGACACAGTGAATGCAGTTAATTACTTCTATAGGTGAAGCTAAGAGAGATAGTTGTATTAAAACAATAGAAGAACTGGAGATGAGTGGCTGTGGATACTGGCATCTCGTATTGTCCAACATGTTCCATCTCTTTTGATGGGGGGAGGTATTGCCCCCCTCAGAAAGGGCCCGCAACTTGGGTGTCCTCCTGGATTCACGGCTTAACATGGAGGATCATCTAACTGCTGTGACCAGGGGGGCCTTCGCACAGGTTCGCCTGGTGCGCCAGTTGCGCCCCTTATTATTATTATTATTATTATTATTATTATTATTATTATTATTATTATTATTATTATTTATTAAACTTATATACCGCCCTTCTCCCGTAGGACCCAGGGAGGTTCACAAGGCAATTAAAACAACATTACAATACAAAAATTAATAACAATTAAAATAGATTAAATTTTCCTTAATTAAAATCTAAAACCCCTATAACTCTGATTTAAAAACCCAATTACAATAAGTTAAAAAAAATCCTCAGTCCTGGCCGGAAAGCTCAAAGAGCCAGGTCTTCACGTCCCGGCGGAATGAACGAAAATCAGGGGCAGTCCTAAGCTCTACGGGTAACTGGTTCCAGAGGGCAGGTGTGCCCACAGAGAAGGCCCTCCCCCTGGGTGTTGCCCGCCGGCAATCCTTTGCTGGCGGCACCCTGAAAAGGTCCTCCCTGTGGGAGCGCACAGGCATATAAAATTAATAAATTCAATTCAATTCAATTCAATTCAATTCAATGAACATAAATACTTATAAAGCATAGAGATTGTTGAGTCACCTAATTAATGACCCCATTCGATCTAGAGGTTATGCCAACATGACTGCAGACCAAATAGCCAGTCAGCTTCTTAAGAATGGCAATTCAGATCAAAGGCCATCAAAACACAAAATAGAAATGAGGAGGATGAAATGACTAACTTATCATCCCCCTTTACCATGGAAGAACTGAGAGAGGCTATAAGAAAGACTTAGGCCATGAAAAGCTGCTGGTTTGGATGAAATCCTTACTGAACAGATAAAGCAATTGGGACCGAAAGCAAGACAGTGACTACTAGAAACGTTTAATGAATGCTTGGAACAATGTAAGGTTCCTAGTATCTGACAAAAGGCTAAGGTTGTAGCAGTTTTAAAACTAGGTAAAGAAGTCAATAACCCTAAGAAGTACCATCCAATTTCTCTCTTGTGCCACACCTACAAAATCTTTGAATGATACAAAATCGCCTCACTGTAGCTATAGAAACCCTTCTCATACCGCAGCAGGCTGGATTTTGCCCTGGAAAAAGTTGCACCACACAAATCCTCAATTTAACCCAGATTATCAAAGATGGATTCCAAAGGGGCAACATAAAACAGGAACTGTACTCACAGATCTCACAGCCGCATACAATACCAGAAGACTGAAGCAGAAAGTTTATGATCTGACTAAAGAGTTTAAACTTACAAATATCATTAGGAATCTACTTCAGAACCAAATGTAGAGTTCCAGGGAAAGCAAAGTAGATGGAGGAATCAAAGGAGCGACTTGCCATAGGGTAGTGTATTGGCTCCAACTCTTTTTAATATTTACGCCAATGATCAGCCGCTCCCTAAAAGTACTAACAAGTGTATGATAATCAAGCAATGGATGAACAGAGAAAAGCATTTTACTTAAGATCTGGCAGAGCTGGATCAATAATCGGTTAAGGCCAAATCCAGCAAAAACTCAGGTACATGCCTTCCATCTTTACAATAAGCAGGCAGCTAGGAAACTGCGTAATATATGGAAAGGGACCTACAGCCCTAAATATTTAGAGGTCACTCTAGATAGGGCCCTAACATATAAGCAGCACTGTACCAACAGTAACTTGAAGGTTAGTGGACAAAATAATAGCCTCAGGAAATTAATCAGCTCTAAGTGGAGTGCCAAACCAAGGGTCCTTAAGACAACAGCTTTAGCTCTTTGCTACCCAGCAGGAGAATATGCCCTCCCAGTCTGGTATAAATCAGCTCTTGCTGGGAAAGTAGATGTTGTTCTGAATGAAGCTAACAGAATTATTACCAGATACCTTAAACCTACCCCTCTAGATAAGATCTACCAATTAGTCAGCATTGCCCCGCCTGCTGTTCACAGAGAAGAAGCAGCATACAGATGGAGGGTTAAATCAACACCCTCTCTATAGCCTACAATCAGTTCATCAGAGATTAAAATCTAGAAAAAACTTGCTTTGGTTGACGGAAGTCTCCAAAGAATTTAAAAGCAGAGAGGACCTATGGAAAGCAACAAAGAACCAACACTGAATGGAACCAATGAGGAGTTGGCACCTGGGTCTGGCAAAAGCTGGGAAGTATGGAAATTGTTGAATAAACTGTGCATGGGTATAACAAGATCCAGAGATACTCTGAGTAAATGGGACTATCCAGTGATTTCTTTCCTTTGCGATTGTGGTGACATGCAGACAATAAGACATACATATTTTTGTATGTCTTACTGTTCTACCGTCCTCATCAGTACACATTTGAGGATTTCATGGCAGCATGACAGAATGCAATTAATATTGCTAATTTCTGGGCAAGATCTGCTAAACCTGTACATATTTTAATCTTGCATTTTATATTTAAAATTTTAGGTCATTTATTATCCCTTATTTTAATTGTGATGCTTCTGACATGAATAAACCAACTTTTTACCAAAAAAGAAGCTAATTTTAGTAAAAAATACAATACTATAACATTGAATTTCATTGCAATCCTAAAACCTTGAATTATGCTCAGGGTAGCATTATTTTTGTTAAATTTTAACTGACAGCTCCTCACACTTGCAGAAATTACTCATGAAAAGACTTTTTCATATGTCATGGGTTACAGGATTAGCACACTTTAACAATCACAAATTGAAATGGGCAATACAGCTTTTAAAATAATTCCTAGCATAAAGTTTGACAGGAGCTGGGCAACAGAAGCAGTTGATATTTTAGGAAATGCATATGAGAAGAAGTGTTGGAAGTGGGTGAACAGTGATCATGTCAGTCATGAAACGAGACAAAAAGGGCTGAGGAAAAAGCTCAATATTTGTCAATAATCTTTTTCTTTCTTTCTTTCTTTCTTTCTTTCTTTCTTTCTTTCTTTCTTTCTTTCTTTCTTTCGAAAATATACCATGGTATATAGACCATGGTATCTTGCTGCGGCGTCTCAGGGGATTGGGAGTGGGAGGCACAGTTTTACAGTGGTTCTCCTCCTATCTCCGGGGACGTTCGCAGTCGGTGTTGGCAGGAGGACAGAGGTCGACCGCGAGGTCTCTCATTTGTGGAGTTCCTCAGGGGTCGGTCCTCTCGCCTCTCCTGTTCAACATCTACATGAAACCGCTGGGTGAGATCATTCGTGGCTTTGGAGTTGGGTATCATCAGTACGCTGATGATACCCAACTTTTCCTTTCGACCCCAAACCACCCCAGTGATGCCCTCAACGTGATGTCCCGGTGCCTGGAGGCGGTTCGGGTCTGGATGGGGAGGAACAGACTCCAACTCAACCCCGACAAGACTGAGTGGCTTTGCATACCTTCATCCCGGGTTTATTCGGATGTTCCACCTTTGGTTATGGGGGGTGAACTATTACCCCCCGTAGATAGGGCTCGCAACTTGGGAGTCCTCCTAGATTCACGGCTCACCCTGGAAGACCATATAGGAGCTGTGACTAGGGGGGCCTTCGCCCAGGTTCGCCTGGTGCGCCAGTTGCGGCCCTATCTTAGCCGGGATGATTTGTGCACGGTCACTCATGCGCTCGTGTCCTCTCGTCTAGACTACTGCAACGCTCTCTACATGGGGCTGCCCTTGAGGACCACCCGGAAGCTCCAACTGGTACAGAATGCAGCCGCGAGAGTTGTGTTGGGAGTCTCCCGATACTCCCACGTTACACCGCTGCTCCGTGAGCTGCATTGGTTGCCAGTTGTCTTCCGGGTGAGATTCAAGGTACTGGTAACAGTGTTTAAAGCCCTTCATGGCATGGGGCCGGAGTACCTTGGGGAACATCTGCTGCCGGCATCAAGCTCCCTGCGCCCTGTGCGTTCCCACAGAGAGGGCCTCCTCAGGGTGCCACCGATCAGAGAATGTCGATTGGTGGTCCCCAGGGGGAGATCCTTCTCTGTGGGCGCTCCGGAGCTGTGGAACCAGCTACCGGTAGAGCTCCGGATGGCGCCCGATCTTCGCTCCTTTCGTCGCGATCTCAAGACGTTTCTGTTTGTTCAAGCCGGCCTAGCCTGATGGGGATTGGTGGGGTTTTTATTCTTGTGTTTTAATTTTAACTTGGCGTTTTAGAACTTGATTCCAACTGTTTTAATATGGGCAATTATTTAATCTTGTTTTAACGTTTGTATTTAGTATTTTATTCTGCCCTGTGAACCGCCCTGAGTCCTCAGGGAGAAGGGCGGTATATAAATATTATTAAATTAAATTAAATTAAATTAAAAGAACAAGGGATAAAAAGTAAACATATACCACAGTAGTAATTGGAGACTTTAACTACCCTGGTATCAATTGGGAGACAAACTCTGCATCAAGCAGGAGATGAAACAGATCCCTAACCAACTTAGCTGACAACTTTGTCATCCAAAAAGGTGGAGGAGGGAAATAGAGGAAAAGCTATACTGGACCTAATTCTTACTAATAGAGAAGAAGTGATAGAGGGAGTTGCAATGGCAGGAACCTTGGAATTCTGGAATACTGGAATTCAATATAATGCAAACACAAACAATAGAATTTAATCCAACCAGTGTCCTAAACTTCAAAAGAACTGATTTTAATGAACTCAGAGAGAATCTAAGCAAAATTTCATGGATGAAATTCTTAAAGGGGAAAACAACTCAAGAAGCATGGGAAACACTGAAAAATACAATCAGAAAAGCCAAGTCTAACACAATACCACTAAAAAGGAAAAACAAGAAATCCAAGAAGAAACCAGCATGATTGCACAAATATCTCTCTGATAAACTGAAAGACAAAAAGGATAAATACAAAAAATGGAAAGAGGGACATATAACTAAGGCAGAATATCAGCAGATATCCAATTCTGCAAAGATGAAGTCAGGAAAGCAAAGGCTCAGAATGAACAAAGACTTGCAACAAAAGTCAAAGATAATTTTAAAAGTTTCTTTCAACATATAAATAACCAAAAAAGTCAAGGAAACGGTCGGTCCACTAAAGAGAGAAGATGGCAAGGAAGTAACAAAGCAGAGCTGCTTAACTCATTCTTTGCATCAGCCATCACAGAAAAAGAAACTATAGCCCAACCTATCAAAAACATAATTATAAAAAACAGACTAGAAATAAAAATAAGCAAGAAAATAGTAAGCGAATACCTGTCTGACTTTGATGAATACAAATCACCAGGACCTGAGGGATTACATCCCAGAGTTCTGAAGGAGCTGGCAGATATTTATATTTATATTATCTTATATTATCTCAGATAATATAATATATTATAATATAATAATATAATATAATATATTATATTATATTATATTATCTCAGAACCATTGTATCATATCTTTAAAAAATCTTGCAGCACTGGGGAACTACTAGAGGATTGGAAGAGAGCTGATGTGGTTCCCATATTCAAAAAAGGGGGGGGAAACAGACCTAGGAAACTACAAACCAATCAGTTTGACATCAATACCTCAGAAAATACCGGAAAAAATAATTAAAAAACAGATCTGTGAACATCTAGAAACAAATAAAGTTATAATTAGTAGCCAACATGGGTTTTTAAAAACAGATCATGACAAATCAATCTTATTTCATTCTTTGACAAAGTGACTAAATTAGTGGATTAGTGAAATGCTTTGGACATAGTATACTTAGACTTCAGCAAGGCATTTGATAAAGTAGACCACAACCTACTTCTTTGTAAGCTAGAAAAATGTGGGATAGACAGCAGCACCACCAGAGGGATTTGTAACTCACTGACAAATCATACTCAACGAGTAGTCCTCAACGGCAACTACATCCACGTGGAGAGAAGTAAGCAATGGGGTACCACAAGATTCTGTTTTAGGCCTCTTCAATATCTTCATCAATGACTTAGATGAGGGAATAGAAGAGGAACTCATCAAATTTACAAATGACACTAAGGTGGCAGGAATAGCTAACAGCCCAGAAGACAAGCTCAGGATCCAAAAAGATCTTGACAGACTTGAACAATGGGCCCTATCTAACAAAAGAATATTTGATGTGGAGAAAAGCAAGGTTTTACACCTGGGCAGGAAAAACCAAAGGTACAAGTACAGATTAGGCAAAGCCTGGCTCAGAAACAGTAACTGTGAGAGGGACCTTGGAGTCCTAGTGGACGATCACTTAAACATGAGCCAACAGTGTGTGGCAGCAGTCAAAAAAACTAATACAATCCTTGTTTGTATAAACAGAGACATAGAATCAAAATCATGTGAAGTATTAGTATCGCTTTATAAAGTATTTGTCAACGCTGCAAACATTGCATGTTTTTGCTTTGACAATATAAAGAGGCAGCCTTTTCCTTTAAATTGCTTTGCTCTTAGAATTAGATGATGCTGGGGTGGGGGAGAATGTTTCCCCAGGTTGTTTCTAATAAGATAACAAATGGTGTGTTACAGAACGGAAGGGAAGCTTTGGCCTTCAAACTGATTGGAGAACATGATTTATGACTGCTAATTGGAGGAGGGAATTATGCCAGATATTAGGTGCTGAAGGGAGGGGAATTCAGATCTTGGCATCCACCATGCTGTGCCAACACTTTGTTTTCACAATTAAAGACTTTTTAGGATAAACAATGCTTGAAAGTTCTTTGAAGTATTTCATTAGTTGGAACCGTGACAGTATTAGTAAAGCCACATCTGGAATACTGTATCCAGCATTGAGACTTTGGGGAAAGTGCAAAGAAAAGCAACTAAGTGTTCTGTACCAGCCTGCTACCGGCCCTGCAGAAAAGGCAGGGACAACCCCTTTACAAACGGCAAGAGGCTGGAATTAAGCCTGCCAAATTTATTAACATAAAACAGAGAAAACAGGACACCAACCATGAAACAGGAGCTATGAAACAGGAACTATTCAAGCGGTTGCCTTCAGCAAACCAGCCCTCCCACGCATTCCCCTTTTATACAGTTCAGGGCGTGGCTTCTCTCTGCCTCCTTCCGAGGTGCCCCATTGCCTTCCTCTGTTTACTCCTGATTGACTGCCTCCTGCGTCAGGCGTCCTTGAACAGGGCCAGCTGTGGGTCATCTTCATCCACGCTGTCAGGCTCACACAGCTGGGTCTCCGTAGTGACCAGGTGGGAGGGGCCTGGCTGAGGGCTCTCATCAGCAAGCTCTCCAACCCCCTCAGCAAGCTCTCCAACCCCCTCAGCAAGCTCTTCAACACCCCCCTCCTCCTCTGAGTCGTCCGACCCAACTGCCGAACCCACAGGCTGACCCTGAATCACAACACTAAGATGTTCAAAGGCCTGGAGACTAAAATATACGAAGAACGGCTGCAGGACTTGGGTTTAGCTAATCCAAAGAAAAGAAGAAATAGGGGAGACATGATAACAGTATTCCAATATTTGAGGGGCTGCCACAAAGAAGAGGGGGTCACGTTATTCTCCAAAGCACCAGAGGGCAAGAAAAGCAACAATGGTTGGAAACTGAACAAAGAGAGAAGCAACCTGGAATTTAGAAGAAACTTCCTAACAGTGAGGACAATTAACCAGTGGAACAGCTTGCCTTCATTTTGTTTTTGTAAAACTCTTTAATAAAAAAAAACATTGTGGGTGCTTCATCACTGGAGGTATTTAAGAAGAGACTGGACAGCCACCTGTCTGAAATGGTATAGGTTCTCCTGCTTGAGCAGGGGGCTGGACTAGAACAGGGCTTTTCAACCGGTGCGAGCACCTGGCTAGTGGTATGCGGTGTTGCCTTCCTCCGGATTTGAGCCACCAACCAGAGGAGACCACTGCTGATCAGCTAGGACTACGGATCCAATGCCACTGGCCAGCTGGAAGTCCCAGCAGGTGGCCCTGATGCGGCCAAACAGCTGGGAGTGTCAGCAACCTTCTCACGGGGCTACCTGTCAGCTGGGAGCCTGGGGCTTGACAGCCGCTCCTGCTCAAAAGCACCAGTGCTCCCAGCTGACTGGTGGCCCCGAGAGAAGGTTGCAGACGCTCCCGGCTGTTTGGTGGCATCAGGGCCACCCACCGGGACTTCCAGCTGGCCGGTGGTGTAGGATCCAGAGTCCCAGCCTCCCAGCTGATCAGCGGTGCTGTCCTCTGGTTGGCGGCTCAAATCTGGAGTCTCAGCCTCCCAGCTGATTGGCGGAGCAATGAGCGGCTGGAAGGCCAGGTAGCCGGGTTGCTGCACAGATTCCCCCACACACACCTGGTTGATTGTCGAGCCCGGGGCTTGACAGTGGCCTTCCCATGCTTGCCCTTGGCCGGCGCCGTGAGCAGCCACCACCGCCCACCCCGCTTTTTGCAAGCCCAGTTATGCCACCGCCACAGGCTTCCAGCAGCGGGAGGCTCCGGGACGAGCTTTGGCACGTCTTCCATCCCTCCCGTGTGAAGGGTGCCTTCCTGCCCCATGGTCCACAGCAGCATGTTTTGGGCACATGGATCGACTGTGAGCAAATGCGAGGTGTTTCTGTTGCTGGAATAAAGCTTATTAAATGAGCTGGCAACCTCCCAGTATCATTGATAGATCTTCCCCAACTTTCCTCCGGTGCTTCATAAAGAGTTAAGTGGGCATCAGTTTTCGTGGTAAAAATGAATTAGGAAGGAAGGAAGGAAGGAAGGAAGGAAGGAAGGAAGGAAGGAAGGAAGGAAGGAAGGAAGAGAGGGAGGGAGGGAGGGAGGGAAGGAGAAAAGGACAAAGAGGGAGGGAAGGAAGAAAGGAAGAAAAGGAGGGACAATGGGAGAGAGGGAGGGAGGGAAAGAGGGAGACAGGGAGAGAAAGAGAGGAAGAGAAAGAGAGAGAGAAAGAGGGAGAGAGAGAGGGAGAGAGAGAGAAATAGAGAGAGGGAGAGAAAGAGGGAGAGGGAGGGAGAGAGGGAGAGAGAAGGAGAGAGAAAGAAAGAGGGAGGGAGGGAGGGAGAGAAATACTGTAGAGAGGGAGAGAGAGAAAGAGGGAGAGAGAGATGGAGAGAGAAATAGAGATAAAGAGGGAGAGAGAGACAGAGGAGAGAGAGAAGGAGAGAGAAAGAAAGAGAGGGAGAGAGAGAAAGAGAGAGAGGGAGAGAGAAAGAGAGAGGGGGACAGAGAGAGGGAGAGAAAGAGAGGGAGAGATTAAATTAGTAACATGGTGGTTAAGTGAATCTGGTTTCACCATTAACTTTGCTTGTCGGAAGGTAGCAAAAGGCGATCACATGACCCTGGAACAATGTGACCATCATAAATACGAACCGGTTGCCAAGCATCCAAATGTAAATCACATGACCCTGGGGATGCTGCAACGGTTATTAGTGTGAAAAATGATCATAAGTCACTTTTTTCAGTGCCGTCGTAACTTTGAACAGTCACTAAGCGAATTGTTGTAAATCGAGGACTACCTGTACTTTATCATTTTTTTTTCTTTTTTGGGGGGTGGTCAAGTTTTTGACACCTTGCTGGGCGACCGGTGGTACTCGGACATTGTCTTATCCTAAAATGGTACAATGGGTGAAAAGGTTGAAAAGCCCTGGACTAGAAGACTTCTGAGGTCCCTTCCAGCTCGATTCTGATTCTGATTTGTACTTTAAAAAGCATTATTATCCCTCCACTGAGGAATTTCTTATGCTTTCCTCTATCTATATAAAACAAAACATTGGATAGTGAGATAAGAGGAGAAAAATCTGCCATTATTTTTTCTATATTTACCGAAACATTCAAACAATTTCTTACTAAATAATAAAAAGAGAGCGCCAATTGGTGTAATACTGAAGATGCTGGTGTAAAAACTCAGAGACTAAATTCTATGCTTGCCTTTGATATGAAAGGTGGATAGATGTCTTCTCATCTTGGTTTTTTTTTTTTTTTGTAAATAACTCAAGGCAGTGAGCATATGTAATACTTCTTCCTCTTCCTATTTTCCCCCAACAACAACCCTGTGAGATGAGTTTAGCTGAAAGAAAGTGACTGGCCCAAAAGCAACTCACAGGGTTGTTGTTGTGAGGAAAATAGGTAGGTACTGTATGTTACTTCTTTAAGTTTTACATATATAAAAGGCAGGATGAAAAATCTCATTATTATGGTTGCTTGCACAGTCAGCCAGATGATTAGACTGAATTTGTCATTTTTATCCACCTAATGAACCCTTTCAGAGACCTGAGATAGGCAGGTGTTGTTTGATGGTGTTAATGATATTGTAGCAGGATGTAAGCTCTCCCAAGTAAAGCTTGCCTTTTGCAATTGACTGAGGGTGATTGGTCAATGCCAATGGCATTCAAATGATACTCCAGATGTTTTTGGATTACATTCAAGGCACCTATTACTATTGGTACTATCTTTCCTTTCTTTTGCTAGTTGTACTACTTCTCTTTGTATTTTGTGATGTTCTATGGTTCTTTCTCTTCTATTCTGCTGTCCCCAGATTCTGCCACGTCCACTACCCAGACTTTTTTGTCTTTCTTATTGATGGGTATTCTGCAGTGTTATGTGTCAGTGGCCTGTCTGTTTGAATTCTAAAGTCCTAAAGTAATTTAGCTTCTCCATTTTCTGTTACTTTGTCTATTTTATGGTCCCACTAGTTCTGCTTGCAGGCAAATGATATTTCTTGTAGATATTCGAATGCATTATTGTTGCCACTTTGTCATGCTGTTGCTTGTAGTTGTGTGATCTTCTTGCAGCAGCTAATGAGCTGTATCTTCAGCTTCTTTCTAGAGGAGGCACTTGCCATCTGTTCCTGTCTTCTCAATTCTGGCTTTGTATGCATTTGTTCTTAGGCTTGGTCTTGTGCAGTCAGAATTAGTCCCTCTATCTCTACTTCAATTTTCCTGCTCTTAGCCATTGTCATGACTTGTTATTATTGTCATGGTTCCAACAGATGAAACTCTTCAAAAGAACTTTGAGGCATTGTTTACCTCAAAGAATCTTTTATTCGAGAAACAATGTATCGGCACTATATAGTTGAAACCAGAAACTAAATTCCCCTCCCCTGGATATAAGGTAACAAAGTGCAATTCCCTCCTCCAATAAACATAAATCACATTCTCCAATTAGCTTGAAGCACAGGCTTTCTTCCCAGCCCGCCAAAACACTGTCAGCTCTAGGCTCAATATTCTTGGGTTCCCACGGCTGAGTTATTATTGTTATGACTAGCTGGACTCTCATCCCTATTCCCACTCCCAGCAACAACTAATTCTAAAAGCAATAGAGAAAATTGCTGCATTTCCATCTGTTGTCAAAGCAAGAACATCCGATGTTAGCAGCATTAACAATTATCTGCTTTGCCTACTTTTAAAAAATGTATTGGCCATGTGATAGTTTGCCTTGCCATGTCTCTATTTTCTATTCTTCATTTGATGTAGGCCAGTTTGGTCTTTCCAGAACTTAGTGAGCCTTCATAGTATGCTTCAGTGCATCTTCTTCATGGTACTTCAGGTATTCTTCCAATGCTACTTTTTTCTTCTTTGGATGTCTGGGGTTCTTGCAACATTAAACACACACAAAGAGAGATGCCTATTTTCCTTGGCAAGTAGAGTCTATCAACATTGTTGTTTGGATGAAGGGCATGATTCATTGTCATTATTTTTCTGATTGTCCTGTCTAGGGCTTTTAGTTCTGCTTGAGTCGAGTCCACTATTCCAGCTGTGTATTTAATGACTTTTGAAAGCTATTGTTTTGCCTAGCTAAGACAAAGTTTTTGCATGTAAAAATATCTGTTACAATTTTCCAACCTGGTAAGCAATTATTTTTAAATATACCTTCTTGTTTTTTTCTCAAGTAAATTCCTAAGTATTTGAACTTTTTTACAGTAATGTGGAACTTTGTTATCATGTACAGATATTGCTTTTCTTCCTCTGCTAAATTTCATGTTAACATTTGGGTATTTTTGTTCATTAATCCAGTAATAATTTGCAGAAAAACATATTGCTTTTATGTCACTAAGAGTACAGAGGAGTCATTTGGCTTGGTTACTGGGTGTACATCATCACCATTTCAATTTATGAATTTGAGTTGCTAATGTAATTCTCAAAATATTATCTTGACATATTTTCATTGCTAATGGTTCTAATGCCAGTAAAAATAAAAATGGGGAAAAGAGGTGACATTGTGTCCCCTGCAGATGGTGCATTATCATGTTAAAGAGTCATTTATGTTGCCATGGATTTTTGTTGTTTATACATATTTGTATCCAAGTAAAAAAAATATGATCATAATTCATCTTTTTCAGAATTGCAAATATGGAAGCCATTCCAAATTGTCAAAGGCTTTTTCTACATCAAGAAAAAACATACTCTCTCTCTCTCTCTCTTTCTTTCTTTCTTCCCTTTGTTTCTTATCAATAACTTTTAAAATAACTTTTTAAATATGACTTTCATATCTCTTTGGAACAAATCCAATTTGATCAAAAGTATTGGCATGCAAAATGTATCATCTACTATTAATAATAAAATAGTTTGGAATGACTCTGGGCAAGTCAAATTTTTCTTTTATCTAAAAAATTTAAATAAAAATTTCCTTGCATGATTAAGACAGTTCCTAAATCCCATTCATCATTTCAGTTAATGATGTAACCAAAATTTATTGGAAAAACTTGTTGCAGAAATATCATTGAGTCCTGCATCTTTATTTTTGTCTTTAGCTTATTAAGGAATTCTTTTTCTTGACCTGTAAATTTTGTAAATAATGTTGAATAAAATATTTGTTCATGTTTTAGGAATGAGATCTGCTTTATAATTTGGAATAATGATTAACAAATTGCTCTCTTTTGTCTTGGAAGTTTGTTTAACTCTATCCTGAATAGACATAATAGTTTTTTATTGTTTCTTATATATTTGATAGGTAAATTTATCTGAATTATTGTTATTTTGTTATTTTGAAAATGTTTCTTGATTAACTACTTATAACTTATCTCTCCATTATCTCTACCTAATTCTGTATTACTTATTTTTTAATATAAGTTTTATTAATTTTATACTATTTACATTCAAATATTTGTGAAGCAATACAGTGGTTAGGTCAGGGGTCGGCAACCTCGGCTCTTTTATGATTCGTGGACTTAAACTCCCAGAATTCCTGAGCCAGCTATGCTGGCTCAGGAATTCTGGGAGTTGAAGTCCACGAGTCATAAAAGAGCCGAGGTTGCCGACCCCTGGGTTAGGTAATCAAAGGTAAACAATATCAAATAACAGGTTATTTGTACATAGCTCAGGTTACATCAACATAAATTCCCTCTCCGCTTCCCTTAGTTATAACATAGTCAAATTAATCAAATTAATACATTCTAATTGTGATCTAGTCAATTAAAAGAGTTTTCAATATATTTTCACTAATACATATCAATATCCTGTATTACTTATCTTTTGTACTAAATCTGAAACTAGATTGAATTAATGCCTTTTTTCCTAATGGTTTTAGATCATTGTTCATTAGACCAATAAATCCTTCTGTTTCTTCATGGTTTGCTTTCTAATTTGATGCCAGAGAGATCAACAAACATCTCATGAATATTTTGCTAACATCCCATACTGTGAATAGAGATATCAAACGTGAAATTGATTTGGAAAATCTACAATTTCTGATAGCACTACATAGCCTCTTGTAATATAAAAATCATTAAGTTTCCACCTTTTTGATCTGGAAGTTTCTCTGTGTAGTATTACGATCATTGGACTATGATCTGGATAAAGAGATGCCACTTCCACATTTTTGAACTTGGTTAACAAGAAGTTAGAAATCCAACACATGTCTATCTTCTAATATGTCTAAACTGAAGAATAATAAGTATTCTTTCTGTGGGATAAATATATTTCCACACATCCAAGAGAGACAACGATGATATACAGGCTTAGAGATTTGGGGAGGTTTGCCAGTTGAGAAGAAAACCTCATTCATATCTCCAAGAATCATTTATTTATATGGCCACCAACTCAAACAATTGGACTGATCAGCATATAAAATCATTAAAGAATACAAGAGAAAATAGCGTATTATTAAATGCCAGTAAACAAAACAATTAAATGTATTGTATCCTACCAATCTACTGATCTTAGCCTATATGCTTGAGGGATGAGTCAGAAATTAACTTTCTAAAGGTCTACAGGATTGCAGCCAACTGTACATGGGAGGAAGGGAATCATTCTAAAGATCAGAGTCTGCCACCAAAAAGGCGTGTCTCCTAGGTCTCATAAGATGACATTCTTTTAGAGAAGGGACCCAGAGTCTGTCCTGCCTGCTAGTCAGATATCATTGGGAGAATATAATTCCACAAAAAAACCCTGGGCCTATGCCATACATACTGCTAAGCTTGTAAGCCACCCTGAGTCTTCGGAGAAGGGCGGGATATAAATGGAATTAAAATTAAAAAAAAATAAATTAAAAAATACTACATAGGTGATATCTAGTACCTTGAATTGCATCCAGAAGCCTATTGAGAGCCAGTGGAGTTTGTGATGAAGAGATGCTACATAAATATAAGAAATGCCCATTACTACCTGCATCATTGCATTCTGGACCAATTGAAGCTTCTGGATGGTCTTCAAGAGGAGCCCCATGTAGAGTATATTGCAATAATCTACTCACAGGACAATTAAGGCATGAATGACCATGAGCAGGTACCTTTGAGCCAGTAATGATTTCAACTGGCATTAAGACAAAGTTATACAAAGACCACCTTGGTCACCCTGCCACCTGTTCTTCAAGCAGGAGCTGTAAGTGAAGGACCCCCAAACTGTGCATCATATCTGAACACAGCAGTGCCATTCGCCTCAGAGACAAAGATGAAATCTTTCCAGTTCAAGAATGTGTGAGGCCCCAAACTCATCCATATCTCAACAGCCTCCAAATACTGGAATATATTGACAGTTTCACAGGGGACAAATATATGCAATTCAATATCCTCAGAATATTTATTTATTGATTTATTCATTCAATATAGCCGTCCAACTCAGCCAAGTGACTGTATTGATGACACTAAGCTGGCAGGAATAGCCCACACCCCAGAAGACAAGCTCAGGATCAAAAAGATCTTGACAGATTTGAACAATGAGCCCTGTCCAACAACATGAAATTTAATATGGAGAAAAGCAACGTCTTACACTTAGGCAAGAAAAACCAAATGTACCAGTATAGAATAGGTGAAACCTGCTCAATAGCAGAAACTGTGAGAAGGACCTTGGAGTCCTTGTGAACAATCAAATATGAGCCATCAGTGTGCAGCAGTAGCCAAAAAGGTAATATAGATTGATTGTATAAACAGAGGCGTAGAATCAAAACCACATGAAGTATTAGTACTGCTTTATAAAACCTTAGTGAGACCACACCTGGAATACTGCATCCAGTTTTGCTCACCACATTAAAAAAAGATGTTGAGACTTTGGAAAAAGTGCAGAGAAGACCAAATAACATGATTCAAGGCCTGGAGACTAAATCACATGAATTGGATATGGCTAGCCTAGAAAAAAGGAGGAATAAAGTGACATGATAGCAATATTCCAGTATTTGAGGGAATGCCACAAAGAAGAGGAAATCAACTTATTTTCCAATATGCCAGAAGACAAGACAAGACACAATGGATGGAAACTAGGAGACCCAATACCATTTCAGACAAGTGGCTGTCCAGTCTCTTCCTAAAAATCTTCAGTGATGAATCACCCACAACTTCTGAAGGCAACCTGTTCCATTGGTTAATAGTTCTCACTGTTAAGAGGTTTCTCCTTAATTCCAGGTTGCTTCTCTCACTGGAATTAAGGAGAAACTTCTTAATAGTGAGAGCTAGTAACCAGGTTACTGAAGGAAGAGGTTGCCTTCAGAAATTGTGGGTGCTTCATCATTGGAGGTTTTAGGAAGAGACTGGACAGCCACTTATCTGAAATGGTATAGGGTCTCTTGCTTGAGCAGGGGGTTGGACTAGAAGACCTCCAAGGTCCCTTCCAGCTCTATTCTGATTAATGACTACACTTTGTGTTGATGGATGATCTCTCCCAGCAGTTTCATATAAATGTTAAAAAGGAGAGGGTAGTGCCCTGAGACAACCCACAAAACAGGAGTCTAGCATGGACTACTCCCCCAATCACGAACTGAAATTGCCCTAGAGGAAGAAGAAGCATGATAAAACAGTGCCCCTTTTCTCAATCTCCTATGCTGATCCACTAGGATTATGTGGTTGAATGTATTGAAAACCACTGATAGATCAAGGTCACCATCCTAAGCTCACCATCAACAAATGTAACTAAAACCGACTTAGTACTCTATCCCTGTCTGACTCCTGATTGGAAGGAGTCCAGATAACCCACTTCCTCTAGGACCCTTTGGAGCTGTACTGTGGTCTTTTCAACTAGGGGATGTTGAAGTGGATGAAAATTATGCATATCTCAGAGCTCATGATACATTTTTCACAAATATATTGTGGCTACTAGTTTTTGTTGTTGTTGTTGTTTTAGCTATTCAAGGCCATACATTTTTTACCACGATGTTTACATTCTGGCAGATTAATGTTATTGTTTTCATTAGGTATCTCTTAAAAGCCTATGTGTTTCTTTCTTTTATCAACTTTAAAAAGTTTTTTTCCCTTTTAGATAAAACATTCATCGTATTAATATTGCTTGAGAAAAATTAATTTAATCCATGATAGCAACTTGTAGGTTAATTTATTATGAGGTAGTAGTTGCCTGGTCCATTTTTGAACTGTCTGTTCTTAGTTTTTATTTTCCTGTTCTGTTACAGATAAGGAATCAAGCCTTTTGTTATCATTATTGATAAATGTACAAAAAATTGACTACAACTGTAAAGACTTCCTGATGAAATGGAGTAGCCCATCTGTGTCTGATCTTTTTATCCTGAAGAATAGTTGTCAATTCAACTGAACATTTAATTTCAAATAAATATTTCTTATGTTGGAGCTCCCTCTAGTGAGTGAAAGAAAAAATAAGGGAATTTTAAAAATTAAATGACGGATTTCAGTTCAAATTATTCCAAACAAGTTGAATAGCATACAATGTGGTGGTTTCAGCAAAGTAATAATGTTGAGAAGATTCAAATTAATAAAATGCTTAGCTCTACAATTGCATTAAAATCTATTTTATGTCAAAGCAGTGTTCCTCTGTGTTTCTCAATGTGTCTTTTTAGTAGCTACCTGTCCTTGTAAATAAATTGTACAATTCTAAATTTAATTGCTCCTGGGGAGGAAAGCTATAGAAAATCTAGAAAGCATACTAAAAAGCAGAGACATCACCCTGCCAACAAAAGTGCTTTAGTCAAGGCCATGGTTTTCCCAGTTGCGATGTATGGCTGTGAAAATTGGACCATAAAAAAGGCTGAGCGCCAAAGAATTGAGGCCTTTGAACTATGGTGCTGGAGAAGACTCCTGCGAGTCCCTTGGACTGCAAGGCGATCAAACCGGTCAGGCCTAGAGGAGATCAACCCTGACTGCTCTTTAGAAGGCCAGATCCTGAAGCTGAAACTCAAATACTTTGGCCACCTAATGAGAAGGAAGGACTCACTGGAGAAGAGCCTAATGCTGGGAAAGATTGAGGGCAATAGAAGAAGGGGACGACAGAGAATGAAGTGGCTGGATGGAGTCACTGAAGCAGTAGGCGTGAGCTTAAATAGACTCCAGAAGATGGTAAAGGACAGGAAGGCCAGGAGGAACATTGCCCATGGGGTTGCGATGGGTAGGACACGACTTTGCAACTAACAACAACAAATTTTAATTGAAATGAAAACTACTGCACTACTGAATAATTCTGCAGAATTACTACAGAATCTACTAAAGAAAATTACTTTCTATATGTCTATTCCTTTTTGACATAAACAACAGTGCGTAAAGTACAGAAAAGAAAAAAATAGTAAAACAAAAGACAAAACAAAGGAAATGGGCAAAGGAAATTCAGCCAGATCTAGACTACACCCACAACATTTGCTATACCTCTCTTTTTATATATATATTCTTGCACTCTGTTCTTGCTTCCATCACATCCATGCATCATTTCATACATTTTTTTTACTTCTCACTTGTCTCTAATAAATTCATACATTCCATCCAAACTTTACTTTTCTGTTTTTAACTTCCTCTCAAATAAGGAGAAATTTTTTGACAGTGAGAATCATTAATCAGTGGAATAGCTTGCCTCCAGAAGCTGTGAGTGCTCAAACACTGGAGATTTTCAAAAATGAAATTGGAACAGCCATTTCATTGGGATGGTAAAGGCTCGTGCTTTGAACAGGAGTTTGGACTAGAAGACCTCCAATGTCCCTTCCAGTCCTATGAATAGAATAGAATAGAATAGAATAGAATAGAATAGAATAGAATAGAATAGAATAGAATAGAATAGAATAGAATAGAATAGAATAGAATAGAATCTGTAAGGAACCTTGATGGTCTTCTAGTCCAGGGCTTTTCAACCATCTCTGGTACATTGGCACCTGGCAGGTGCTATGCGACCATCCTAGAAAAGTGGTAGCTGGGGAGGGGAATGAGCTGAACTGGTGGCAGCACCGCACAAGCCTGAGCGAGAGACGGCTGGAGTTGCAGGGCTGTCAGGGCTCAGAGGAAGCACCAGAATCAGCGCCAGGCTCCAGCTGGAGCTCGGCGCTGATCCCGGCACATCTGCTGAGCCCAGAAGAAGCACCAATCAGCTGGAATGTTGCAGCATCCCCAGGTTCTTGTGATTTACATTCAGATGCTTGACAACTGATTCATATTTACAGTGTTTTTTGTAAAAGAATAAGGTGCTGGAACTCACACATGTCATACAACCCACCTTGCCTACCCTACAAGGTTCCATCCAAAAAAGGTGCCGGAACTCCGTTCTGAGCGTTCTATGAGAAAAAAAGCCCTGCATATTTATGATGGTCACAGTGTCCCAGGGTCATGTGAAGTGACCAAAACCTGCTGCAACCACTCAGCAGAGGTGGGGGGAATAAAACCAAACACCCCGCCCCACCCCCGCTGCCAATCCTCAGCAGAAAAGCTCACAACGATGAAAACTTCAGACAGGAGGAAGAAGACCGCCGGGTGGTGGCTTGGGGGGCACTTTTTTCAGTGCCACTGTAACTTCAAACAGTCACTAAGCGAACTGTTGTAAGTTGAGGACTACCTGTACTTCATCACTTTTCTCCTTTTTTTTTTTTGGTCATCAAGTTTTTGACACCTTGCTGTACTCGGATGTTGCCATATCCTAAAAGTGGTACAATGGATGAAAAGGTGCCCCTCTAATAAATCAAATCCCCAGTCTTCAATCTTATTTGCAGCATTGGCAGACATGTGGGGTGAGTGTCGTCTCCACCATCCGGTTTTATCCCACTGGGGGACCCTAGAAAGGGTCGGAGGCCACCCTGTAGGGGTGGATAGCAAGGAGAGGACCCCCACTGATCGCAGAAGAGCAGCAGCTCTTCTGTTTGATCCAGAGCAGCTCTTCAAACTGACAGGGAAAAAGACCAGCCATAGCAATATGGCCCGTCACTCAGCTGTTGATGACCGAAGTCAAATCTACTATCAAGCACACTGAAAGCAACATGGAAGAAACTGGGTGAGATTTCATCTTCTCTACACCCCAAGCACTTTCCTGTAAAAGCGTCTTGAAGTACTATCCCTCCTGTGAGGAGAGAGGGAAGGGAATTCTTGTCCCACCCCCAAGAACAGCGGCATTTGATCACCCAGGGGAACTAAGCATCTAAAAGAATAATTTTAATTGAATTGGACGTATATGCCCTTGAAACATGGGGACCCTACAGTGACTTACTCTTACTGGAAGATTTTGTTATTACCTGCAAAAAAGAAATAAAATTGGGACAGAACCTAGAAGAATTTGGAACTTCAAATACTTTAAATGATATTAGCGACATCTTGTGGTGGAACCTGGTATATAATTTATTATTTGCCACTTCATACGAGAGAGACCTGGCTTACCGCCCAGACTTAGATAAGATTGTGTTGACCTTGGCGAACAGCTGGGCAGTGAAACTGGCATATCTAAATGGTGAATGTAAACCTATACTGATCTTTGTTTAACAAATAACCTCTACTAGAAAGACTGTTTATAAATACGCGAAAAAGATGGATGAGGACCAGAAAAAACTCTAGCCATGCTAAAAGCATTACATGAAGCCATCCTTGCATCTTGCGACAAAATGAGACGACCCAAAACAAAAGACCAAGATGACAGCTCAAAGCCAAATCCTGACTATATTTAAAGAATCAACAATACAGAAGATAGCAGATGAAATGGAACAGCCAAACATTAAAATAGAAGATTCAATTGATCAACAAGTACAGCTGATGGATAATCCAGACAAGGAAGAGACAATATTGAAAATGGAAAAGACTCTCTATACAATCCAGAAGTTACCTCAGAAAGAAGAAAAACAAAGTGAATTAAAGGCAAATATACCAGAGCAAATATGGGGGACTGGAATTGCAGGACAATGTAACAAATACGAACGGGCCAGTCCTCCCAGAAAACTGGCAATCGTCTCCTTTGATACAAATACTACATATGAAGATGGAGGGAGATCCATTTGATGACCTAAAAGCACTGATATGGAAGCCTAACTGGCAAAGGAAAAAAACTTTGGAGAATAATTTGACCCCCCTCTTCTTTGTGGCAACCCCTCAAATACTGGAATACTGCTATCATGTCACTCCTGTTTCTTCTTTTCTTTAGACTAGCCAAACCCAAGTCCTACAGCCGTTCTTCATATGTTTAGACTCCAAGC
This sequence comes from Vipera ursinii, assembly GCF_947247035.1. Lineage (NCBI taxonomy): Eukaryota > Metazoa > Chordata > Lepidosauria > Squamata > Viperidae > Vipera > Vipera ursinii. Next base: position 188,588,434 of record NC_139513.1, on the reverse strand, counting down.
CTTTGATCATTAGTTGCTCTTCTCTGAATTTTCTCCAAAGTCTCAACATTTTGGTTCTATCCCATCTTCATATATTTATTTTGCAATTCTCACATTCATTCCTTCTATATGATTTAATCATTTCAGCAAACTTGATTTCTTTTGATTTTAGCCTCTAATCATTCAGCATACAACCTCTTTTTATATCACACACACTTCTCAGGTTCCCCATTCGCACTGCATTCAGATGCAATGCAATTGCAATTGTATGTTTCTCGTAAAACTCAGATCTAACTACCATATAATAAAATAGGCAAAAAGTCCCATACACATTTTTGCTTATTTCAAAATCAATTTCTTTATATACACTACTGTACATGTTATCCACTTCTACCAGCATTTGCAAATCTTAACTTCATTCATTTTTCCATTTTTAGTTGGTACTGTATCAAGATACACAAAACCTCTACTTGTTTTTGTTCTGTTATTTACATATAATTTCCTATTGTTCACTCTCTTTTTCCTGTCAAACACAACTATCTTAGTCTCTGATGCATTAATTGCAAATTCATACCCCTTGTTGCAGCATGTAACCTATCTTAACATTAGCTACAAATAATTTAGAGGTGTTGTTTTTTTTTGCATAGTCATGTTGAATAAATTGCAATAGCTACTTCATCAGCAAACTGCAGCCATATTTTAATATCCATTTCCAATTATATCATATTCTCTTCCAATCTTAATATTTTTCAATGTTCTCTGACCACTAATACCTTCATTTTTATCCATTTTTCTGGACAATTATTCCATCTTTTAATAGATAAATAGCAATAGCACTTAGACTTATAAACTGCTTCATAGTGCTTTACAGCCCTCTCTAAGCAGTTTACAGAGTCAGCATATTGACCCCAATGTGGGAAGTCAGCTCCCCAGAGAAGGAAATATTAAAAGGGCAGAAAAATATATTTCCTCAAAGGATCTTAAAGAGGCAGAAAAGCATGTCCAGGTTTCTTAATAGTCCCAAGTCTCCCTCCCCCAAACAGAAACCAGCTCTGTAGAAATGTAAATAATCCAAGGAGGTTGGAAGCCCTCAGCTAGAAGATTAAGAAGACAAAGACACCTAAAATCTACATACCCCACCCAAACTCTAAGACAGGACTTAATAGGATTAAACCACAGATGCACACCCAGACTCAGGTCAGAATACATGATGCAGGAAATACAAAGCCTCAAACAGGAACAGGAAGCAACTCCAAACAAAAGCCTCAGAGGGTATAAAAACCCACTCCCTACATGTGCTCACTCTCTTTTTCTTCCAGAGCCATCTTCCTGTCTGGCTCTCCTCTTCAATAAACTGCAACCTTCTTTCTAAAGCAGTCACCATGTTGTTTATTCCCGGCTTGGATTGAACCATGATGAAGACTTTTCCTTCAACACCAACAATCTGGGTCTTCAGATTGTTGGGGGCAATTAAGCTGAATTTGTAATAATGCCGCTTGGGGTGTGTGTGAAAGCCCTAATAAGCAGGCATATAACATAGAATGAAGGCTACTGCTAAGCTTGTAAGCCGCCCTGAGTCTTCGGAGAAGGGCGGGATATAAATGGAATTAAAATAAAAAAATAAAATAATTTTTTTTACCGACCTCAGAAGGACGGAAGGAAGGCTAAGGCAACCTTGAGCTGATGAGGATTGAACTGCCAAACTGCTGGCAGCCAGCAGTCAGCAGAAGTAGCCTGCAGTACTTTAAAAGAGAGCTTCCAGCATGCCCTGACTTGTTTTATCTGAAAGTATTTCTTCACTTCCACTTTTACTTATGCACTCCTCTGAAAGCTCCTTGTGCAGCATTTTTCAATTACTCCCAACAGCATTTTTAAGAAAGTTGCACTAAAATTTTCTGTCTTTCTTTTGGTTTACATTGCTGTCTTTGATTCCATTTTTGCTGGAGTCATCTTTTTCTTTAGATACGAATTGTACAATATACCTCTCACCATATTTGCACCATCAATGCATCCAAGTATTTGTCTCATTCAAAGCCTCTTTGGGTTCATTATGCTAAATAGCATCCTTTTTCCACTTTCCATTTGCATAACTCCATACATATAAAATGGTTTACAGACCTGGTAAGGAAATGGGGCATGCAGACGCTTTAAGCAGATTGCCATTACCAGTAACAGAACCCGATCCTGCACCAGTAGGCCAAATCTTAGCATTACAAGAACTCCCTGAATGCCCCCTCATGGCAAAGGACATTGCAGCAGGCACAACAAGTGATTCGGTGCTACAATAAGTCAACCGACTTACTCAGTTGTAGAGCTGATGGAGATAATAATGTTATATGGGAAAGTTTCTGGATTTAAGATAAATACACAAAAAACTAAAATATTGTCTAAAAATATGACTATAGAACAAAAGGTTGTTTTAGAAGAGTTAACGGGATTTGAAATAGTCAAGACGACTAAATATTTGGGGGTTTATTTGTAAGCTTCAAATGTGAAGTTATATAAGAATAACTATAAACCGTTATGGGTAAAAATACAAAAAGACCTAGATAGTTGGAAAAAACTACAATTATCCTTATTGGGAAGAATTGCAGCAGTGAAAATGAATGTTTTGCCAAAATTTTTATTTTTGTTTCGAATGATATATACTTAAAAAGGATTTAAATTTGGAGGAATGGCAGAAAGGTATTAATAAATTTGTTTGGGCAGGGAAAAAGCCACGAGTTAAATTTAAGATAATGCAAGACATACGTGAAAGAGGTGGTCTTAAAAAGCCTAATCTTAAATTATATTATGAGGCTGCTGCTTTATCATCGATAAACGACTGGTTTAATTTAACACAAGGGAGATCATTAAATCTTGAGGGTTATGATTTGTTATTTGGTTGGCATGCATATTTATTGTATGATAAGAAGGTGGACAATGTGTTTAAGATACATATATTAAGGTATGCTCTGTTGTGAGTATGGAAGAAATATAGACATAAGTTAAATTATAAGATACCAATTTGGGCAATACCTAAACATGCAATAGAAAATATAAACGTTGGATTTAAACATGATGAGACTACATATAAAGAAATTTTAAGGATAGAAAGGAATGTATGGCAATTAAGGCCATGTAATATTTTAAAAGAAGAAAAGATTGTACAAACTTGGTTCCACTATGGGCAGTTACAGGCAAGATGGAAAGAGGACCAGAAAGTTGTTTTTTTGATAACTGATGAAAATTTGGTAAAACAAATTAGAGATCAAGGTCAAGCACATATAAGAAGGATATATAATGCATTGATAGAAATTGATTCAGAAACGGAACTTGTTAAAGATTGTATGATAAAGTGGGCCCAGAACTTTCAGGAGGTTATAACAATGGATACTTGGGAAAAGATTTGGGTCAGAAATGTAAAATTCACACAGGCTCAAAATTTAAGAGAGAATTTTTATAAAATGTTTTATAGGCTACTGCTAAGCTTGTAAGCTGCCCTGAGTCTTCGGAGAATTTAAATAAATAAATAAATAAATAAATAAATAAATTTTGACTGTAGCAATTCTTCCTAGTATTGACAATTGCAAATTCTTCCACTTTTCCAAGTCCAATTTTATTTCTTTCAATAGACTTATATAGTTGTCTTCTTTTATTGTTGAGCATTTGGCCGATAGGTATATACCCAAGTATTTCACCTTTTTCACAATCTGTATCTCTATTGTTTCTGATTATTTTTTTTGCTTATCTGTAAAATTCTTAATTATTACCTTAGTTTTTTCTCTATTTATTTTTAATCCCGCCATTTCTCCATACTGTTCTATCTTTCCCCACAATTTAGGGATCATTTCCAGAGGTTCTTCCAAAATAAATACTAAATTGTCAGCAAATGCTTGTAATTTATGTTTCACCTTTTATCCCCAGCCCTTTAATTTCTGTATCTTGTCTAATATTTCTATTTAAAACTTTCAAAGTGAAGATGAATAACAGAGGGGATAGTGGGCATCCTTGCCTTGTGCCTTTTGTTATCTCAAAGCTCTCAGTACAATCTCCATCCACAATAACTTTGGTTGTCTGTTTATTATATATTGTTTTTAGCATATTTATAAAGTTCTGTCCAAAGTCCATTATTTGTAGTTGCTGAATCATAAATTGCCAGGAGACATTATCAAATGCCTTTTGAGCATCTAAGAATATTAGTGCCAGTTGTTTCCCTGGGTGTAGCTCATAATATTCTAATACGTCTATTATGACTCTTAAGTTGTTTTTAATTTGTCTCTTTGGTAAAAAGCCATTTTGATCTGGATGTATAAATTCAACTAAATATTTTTTCAGTCTCTCAGCCATTATTGATGTAAAAATTTTATAATCCACATTGAGCAGTGAAATCGGTCTATAGTTCTTAATCTGGGTGAAATCGGAGTCTTCTTTTGGTGTTTGCTTCCATCCATGTAGATGGGCGTCTAGCTTCTAATAAAAGTCCATTACAAACATCTTTTAGCGGTTCACTTAGTATCTCTTGGAGATTCTTATATAACTCCGCCGGAAGTCTGTCTGGACCCAGTGTTTTCCCATTTTTTGTCTTTTTATGGCCTCTGATATTTCCATCATTGTAACCCTTTCATCTAACATAGTTTTAAATGTCTCTGAGATTTTTGGAAGATTATTTTCTTCCAGATATTTTACAATTCTCTCTCTTGAGATTTCCTCTTTATCATACAGTTCCTTGTAGTATTTTTATCTTTTTATTTCTTCATTTTTAAATTGTAGATGGCCTTTCCCATCTAGTAAGTTATGTATCATTTTCTTCTCTTTCTGGTTTTTAAGTTTATAAGCTAACCATCTTCCTGGTTTATTGGCATTTTCAAAAAAGTTCTGTTTCGCTCCCTTTATCTGTTCTGCCACTTTTTTCTGAGTCCAACAGATTTATGTTTTATTATGTCCATTTCTCTTTTCAAAGTCTTTTTTTGTGGATTTTTTTTTTTGCAGTTCTGATTCTAACTTTCCAAAAATTTTCTTTTAGTAATACATATTGCTGTCTTCTCTGTTTGTTTTTCTTTGCCATATATGTTATAGCTATGCCTCTAAAGTATGCTTTAGCTGTATCCCATACATTTTGTAATGTTGTATCTTCTTATTTTTCTTTGAAAAAAATTTCATTTCTTTTTTCGCTAGCTCTATGAATTCTCTTTCTTTTAATATAGATTGATTTAAAGTGCATCTTGATCTTTTTTGTATTCCTTTCCAAGTCACTTTCAGAGGGTTATGGTCTGCCCATGTGCCTATTTCTATCTCAATATCCTGTATGTTCAGCAGTCATCCAAATCATATTGATCCTTGACCAAGATTTTTGGCTGTTTGAATAAAAGGTGTATTGCAGTTTTTGTGGGTTGATCTCCCTCCAGACATCTTGGATTCCAATTTTCTCCGCCATATCAAAAAATGTCTTGGGTAATCTTCTTCTTCCAGTTTTTCCTGTTTTATTGCTTTTATAGTCAATTTTTCTGTCTACTATCGCATTAAAATCTCCTGCTAAACAAATATCTTGGTACTTCATTTCTATTATTTTTCTTCTTGATTGTTGTTTGGTGCATAAATTGCCACTAGCAGTATTTGCTTTTGGTGCAGATATATTTCTACCATTAAGACTCTTCCTTCTTTATCTGAATATATCAATTTAGAATCTATTGTCTCTTTAATATATACAGCGACCCCTCTTTTTTTCTGATGTGCTGATACGTGGTAAAGTTTCCGAATTTTTGGATATTTCAATAATTTATGATGCTGTTCTTTTATATGTGTTTCTTGTAGACAAATTATATCTATATTCAATTTCTGTAATTTCCTGAAAACTTTGTTTCTTTTTGATGGGGAGTTTAGTCCATTTATATTTGCTGAAAAGATTCCATTTTCTTTCTCCATTTCCATTTCCATTATTTATATTTAGGTCTAGTCAATCTAGTAATCCTCTGTTCTCTGGCAAGTCCTTCACCTTCGCCCTCTTGGATATCTTTCTCTTTCTGTTTTCCTGTTTGTATAGTTGCTCCTTGAGTCATCTCTTCCGTTTGCTTCTGCTCCTTACTCTCCCCTTGTCTTTGTTTCACTCCTCCTAGAGTTGCTCTATTCCTTACTTCAAAATCTTCTGCTTTCCAGACTAAATCCAATCGATATCTTGTATTGTTCCAATTTATTAAAATGCCTTCCGGCATCAGCTATCTGAAGTTTATGCCTTTGGCAACCAGCTTTGTAGTTAAGAAGTGGTAATGTCTTCGAGTATCTCTTACTCTCTTTGGTATCTGCTTTAAAACCACAATTTCTTTATTTTTATATTGTATTGGCTCATCTCTGACTTTCCTCAGTACTTCACCTCTTGTCTTCTTTATGAACCTTACATGTACAGTTTATTTATTTCTTCTTGCGTAGCTTGAGTTCATGCGGAATATTTCATTGACCTCTAATTGAATTTTCCTCTATCTGCCTTTAAAGCCTCTGCCAGGATGTCAATAATCACCACTGCTATATTTTCTTCTGTCCTCAGGAATATTTTGAAATCTCAAATAGTGTTCCGCCTTTTCCATTTCTGGGATCTTAACTGCTCCCTCTAAGTCTTGGTTTACTTGTTCTAATTTTTCATTTTCTTGTAATAACATTTCTATCTTTTTATCAATGTCCTCTGATTTTTTTTTCCACTTTCTGAATTCTTTGTTCATTTTTAATTATCATTTGATTTTGAGCTTCAAATTTTGCATTTATATCCAGGATTACTTGACTTACTTTCTCAAGTTTACTTTGTGTCTCTTTGTGGTTTTTTTGTGTCTCTTCATGATTTCTTTGCATCATCTCTTGATTTCTTTGCATCATCTCTTTAATCAGTTTTAATGAGGTCTGTGTTTCGCTTTGGGCAGTGCTTATTTTCTCATGTTGCAGCATTGCTTCAATAGATCCCTGTGTTGTTGGACTAGATTGTCCTACAGAGGGTGCAGAAGAGGTTATCTTTATTTTATTTAATCCCATTTATATCCCGCCCTTCTCCGAAGACTCAGGGCAGCTTACAATTTAAAGCACAAATCAATGTGCTTAGCAATAGCCTTCATTCTATGTATATGCCTGCTTATTAGGGCTTTCACCCCTCCCACATGGCATTATTACAAAGTCAGCTTATTGCCCCCAACAGTCTGAGTCCTCATTTTACCTACTTCGGAAGGATGGAAGGCTGAGTCAACCTTGAGCCTGGTGGGATGCGAACCTGCACTAATTGCAGGCAGCTGGTGTTACTTAAGGAGGCATTAGCCCACTGCTCCACCAAGGCTCTTCATAAGTCTGGTAATGTTTGATGAACTCATTTTACAGCTTACAGTCTAGAACCAAAACAGAAGTAACTTTAAAAAGTCTTTTCTCTTGCAATCTCACAACAAGGTACTTTTGTTATATGCAGATGTCTCCTCAAGGCCACTGTTATGAAAATATTTTTTCCATTTCCTTCTTCTTCTTTTTTTTTCCTATTTATTAGTGCTGTCATTTCCTATTTCACCACTAGATGTCCTCCTCGGCTTATTTATCAATGTCTGATATTCTTCCCCTCTTTGTAATTACTTGCCACTTTTAAATTAGTCCTTTTGGGGATCTTTACTTTTAGCTCTTTCCCATCAGGGGCTCAACGTTTATAATCCTCAAGGAGAAGGAAAGAAAATTCTGGCTCACCCACCCTCGGTACGTAGTTGGCAGTCAGCTGTTTTGCAGTGCTTCCCTTCCGGCTGGAGACAATTTGGGCTGCCTTGGCTCACCCGGCAGCCTTTCCTCCCGTTTTCAGAGGGGTCTTCAGTCTGCTTCAATCAGCCGCCACCTGATCCAAGCTCCTGGAATATCCCTCCTTTTTCATTGCCCCTCCAGGGCAACTTTCTGATCCTTTAAGGGTTGCTGGGCGAAGAGAAACCAGACTTGAAAGCCAGAGCGCAAGACCCTCCCTTCTTTTAATCCCCTCCCTCCTCCAGTAAGTCCTTCTCCAGAAAGTCACATTATTATCAATAAAGAAAACAAAAAAAGCTGAGATACACTTGTTGAACCTTCTCCTCCCCCCCCCCCGTTAGCTGCTAAAACTAAACTCTCCACATCAGCCCTCCAATTTTTAACTCTGTTAAAAACCTAATTTGCTAAATTACTGCATGCCTGGAAACTAGTTTGAGTAATGAAACATCTGCAAGAAAACAACTAAACTCAGAGAGCATCAAGGATCCCTCATTTCAACCCTGAGCTACAAACATCCTTCCTTAAAAGTAAAGAAGACAAAATCTGTAAGTCACTTAATTTGACTCCAGGCTGAAGAGTAGAGGAAAGGAAGCAGGCCAAGAAAATATTTCTACAGTGCCCATATAGCAAGTGAAGAAAAAGTTCAGCCCAAAAGCACAAATGTGCTGCAGTCACTTTGGAAAGCTTTTTGCTCCCTGTCTTACTGCCTTTAGGATCGTTTCTGCTGCATGTTTGTGCATTTGGACTGAACTTTTTCTTCAGCTGTTACAGGCACAGTAACTTACAGATTTTTCACCCTCTTTCCAGCCATGCAGTAATTTAGCAAATGAGGATTTAAAAGGGGATAGAGATTGGAGGGCAGAGTGTTTAGTTTTAGAACCTAATTGAGGGGGGGGGAGAAATCAACGTCTGTCCCACCCAGCTTTTGTTTTGTTTTCTTTAGTGAAGGATTGTAGCTTTCTGGGGGAGGGAGGGGTTAAGCAAAGGAAAGGTTTGGGGAAGCTTGTCTTGATGCCACTGCTTCTCAAAGGCTAGCAAGAGCCAGGAGAGGTTTGCAGTTTCCCAAAGGCTGATGGGGCAAAAAGCTGAGCACTGAAAATGGCAGTTGTTTGTAGGAGGCATGGACAGCAAACTGAAGCTCTGCAAGGTCTCATCAGAGTGGGATGGGAGGGAAGGAGGTGGGGGGCAGTGCAGCATCCTCATGGTCAGGTAGTAGGGGCAAATTACCACGGAGAATGTGCAACTGTCGTAATTTTGAAACATGGTTGTACGTAGTTTGGGGGTGTCTGTCATAACTTCAAATGGTCATTAAGTGACCTGTTGTATCTTGAGTAGTACTGTATTCTCCCTGTGAAATCGTTATCCCCATCCAGTGAGGCATTACTCATTTTTTTCTACAAAAATATACAATTATTAGCTAGAAATGTAATTTTTATGAAGCATCTGAACATGTACCACCAGTATCATAGATCAGGGCTTGTACGGGTACCACCTGTGGTACATTGGCACTTGGCAGGTGGTACGCGACGATCCTAGAAAAGTGATAGTGGGGAAGGGGAATGAGCTGAACCGGTGGCAGTACCGCACAAGCCTGAACGAGAGATGGCTGGAGCTGCAGGGCTGTCAGGGCTCAGTGGAAGCACCAGTATCAGCACCACGCTCCAGCTGGAGCTCAGCACTAATCCTGGTGCTTCTGCTGAGCCCAGAAGCGCCAATCAGCTGGAATGTTGCAGCATCTCCAAGGTCTTGTGATTTACATATAGATGTTTGGCAACTGATTCATATTTATGACGGTCACAGTGTCCCAGAGTCACGTGAAGTGACCAAAACCTGCTACAACCACCCAGCAGAGGGGGGTGAATAAAAACCAAACACTCCCCGCCCCACCCCCACTGCCAATCCTCAATAGAAATGCTCACAACAATAAAACCCTTGGACAGGAGGAAGAGCGCCGCTGGGCGCGCAGGCCAGTGTCTTCCTCGGCTGTGGCTTGGGGGGCACTTTTTCAGTGCCATTGTAACTTCGAACAGTCACTAAGCAAACAAGTCGAGGACTACCTGTACTTCATCACTTTTTTCCCTTTTTTTGTTTGGTCATCAAGTTCTTGCTAGGCGACTGGTGGTACTCGGATGTTGCCATATCTTAAAAGTGGTACAATGGATGAAAAGGTTGAAAACCACTGTCATAGATGAAACCATCAAAATAATAAATTCTTCATAGTCCTAAAATATGAACCGTGGTGGCACAGTGGTTAGAATGCAGTATTGCAGGCTAATTCTGCTGACTGCCAGCAGTTTCTCACTGGCTCAGCCTTCCGAGGTCGATAAAATGAGGACCCAGATTGTTGGTGGCCAATATGCTTAGATAGGGCTATAAAGCACTATAAAGTGGTATATAAGTCTAAGTGCTATTGCTATATGAATATTTTATTTGGGTGAATCCTAGATTCTGGTTATTAGGCAGTATGCATTTTTTGTAAATAAATCATTGAAATAAGTTGTTCATTTAATTATACATTTGGCCCTTGCTCTGTCAGTGTTTCTCCTTACTGCTGCTAAGAAAACTACATGGATGTTTTTGAGAAGTCACCAGGAGGCAAACAAAACTCAAACAGGAATTTAGCTGTTATGGGATAAAAAAAATTACAGTGAAGCAATTCACTAGAGCAGGGCTCCCCAACCCCCGGTCCATGGACCAGTACTGGGCTGCAGCATGCCAGCAACCAGTCTGGCACAAACAAGCAAAGCCCCATCGGTGGGATGCAGGCAACACACAAACCCACGCACTCACCGGTCCACAGAAAAACTTTTCTCCATGGAACCAGTCCCTGGTGCCCAAAAGGTTGGGGACCGCTGCACTAAAGCAATGTGGCTTAGAATGCAAATGGGCCTATTATTCTTATATGTGATTCCTAAGATAAACCACTCCTTAAATTACAGATGTATCCATGGACAAAATAATTAAAAGAACAATTTTGAAATTAACTCCTCCACTTTTGTATAAATTTGGATCTGAACTTTGGATTTAAGTTTTCATTTCTGTGTCATTGGGTTGCATAATGAAAATAATGGATGATCCAGAAAGTTGTATATGAAGCAGTCTCATGATTGTTACAGGAAATGGTTCCAAATCTAATAAAAGTACATCTGCAGCTGAAGCTTTTTTTGAAAAAGCAAATGAAAATCACTTTCCAGAAGTGTAAGTTTCTAATAATCCACTTTAAATTGCAGTGTCCTGACAATTTCAAGACATCTCGAATACAGGTAGTCCTCGACTTACAACAGTTCATTTAGTGACCAAAGTTACAAGGCACTGAAAAAAGAGACTTGTGACAATTTTTTCATGCTTGTGACTGTTGCAGCATCCCCATGGCAGATGATTTACATTTGGATGCTTGGTAACTGGTTCATATTTATGACAGTTGCAGTGTCTCGGGGTCATGTGATCCCTTTTTGCGACCTTCTGACAAGCAGAAGCCAGATTCACTTAACAACCATGTTACTAATTTAACAACTGTAATGATTCACTTAACAAATGTGGCAAGAAAAGTTGTAAAAAGGGGCAAAACTCACTGAACAAATTTCTCCCTTAGCATCATTAATTCTGGGCTCAGTTGTGGGCGTAAGTCGAAGACTATCTGTAGTAATGATAATTTTAATTAATTTCAGTCTGGTTTCTGGTGAGGGATTTGGGACAGAAACTGCCCAAATTGCTTTGATGTATGCCAGGGAATAGATGTTTTTTCAATCCGAAAGCTCAGTCATGGACATGATGAGTATGGCCTTTTCCCACTGTCTTTCTTCATCAACTGCTCTTTGAGTTCTGCCACCTGTGAATCTGGACCTTCAAACATACAGTCCGGCCATCAAAACAATTGATAGTCTAGTCCTCCACCTAACGTGATGGGGATTGTCACCTGAGATTTAACAGTTTAACTTAAAAGCATTTCTGCCCAGCCAAAAGCTTCAACCTCAAACTCAGAAACATTTTCACATCATCTGACAAAATGCTGCCTTCCTGTTGGTATCCTCATTAAGTACAGAGCTTCCTGTGACCAGAAAGCTGCAGTCTGGCCAATGGGATATGGACAAAAAAATAGCACTCAGGCAGCATTCATTTCCATTCTTGTTGCATTTGATGTCCCAGGGTGAAGGAAAACCCACCTTTCCACCTAGAAGCCCAGAGAAAGAACAACATTCATTTTCCCTATGTGAAACAGTAAAACAGCAAAACTTCCCTTCTGAAGATAACAACTGTTCTGACAAACTCAGTATTTCGGTATTCTAAAGAATCTGGTAAGTTTGACTCTATTCTGAGAAGTTTAAATAAGCAGAATTTTGTGTTTATTCATTCATTTCCAAAAAAAGCTTTCTCTTCTAAATAACCTTTTTTTATACAGTTGCATTATTGGTAAATACTATCTTCTAATTCAAACACAGGATGGTTAACAGCTAGGTAATGTTCTCATTTGGTGTCTCAACTCATACTAAAATGAAGTACTTGTTTTGATTGGGGAAAGCAACAGTTAATTCACATACAAAAGCCCTCCCATCTTTCTAGGATTGCTGCTGCCTTCTCTTGATTTTCTCATCTTCCCTTGTTCTTAGTAAACATGGCTGCCCTGGTTTAATAGAAACTTCCCTATATGCAAACCCTATGATATCAAAACTAGCTGTTTTTGTTTCAGAACTGGCTCAAGCTTTCTTAAATTCTGTGCTGCTGATTTCAATCAACAATTTTCCAGAATCCTGCTTTTCTGTTTAACCTACTACTGGGTTTCAGGGGGGGGAAATTCCATAGAAGGGCAACTGAACAAATTAGATTATCACGAAACTCAACCAGATGGTTGGCAGTGTATCCCAATTCTTTTTTCCAGGCAATTCCTGGAAAGGACAATTTTAACTTATTCTTTTTACAACATGCTTTCCCTAATCCTGACATAAAGGTAGGGGATATTGAAGAGAGGAAGAATCTATGAAATGGAGAAAAAGAGGACAAAACCTCCATACTTTGTGCGAAGTTTGAGCCTAAGAAAAATGATAAGTTTTCATGTCTGGTTGGTCAGTTGCTTTGCTTGTTTACTGATATGCTGAAGTAGAGATTAAAAGTGTATCCTGTTTGGTACTGAGGTGATAATGCTGAAATTAATTTTTACCAATATTAAACAGTGTACTTTTCACCAGAGGCTGATTAGAAGCCCAGGAGAGTCTGCAATCATGGGAAAAACATTTAGAAAAACTGCAAATAAATTATTATTCGTTATATGAGATGTTGTTTAATTAAATGTTTTATTTTGGCTCCAGCAAAAATTCTGTTTTGCCCTAAACATTGACAATACATATTCTGTTAGACTATCCAGTATTTTCATAAGAAGATTCACTTTGATATATTGCACAGCCAAAACTCTTGAATAAATCTCTCCATGAATTCTGTAAAATCATAAAATCATTTTCAGTTTGTTTCCTGTGTGTTGCAAGTTCTGTTGTTGGCCAACATTGTGCTGGCTCAATATGAGTCTTTAAGCAGGCTTGGAAGGCTTGGAGATGTACCTGAAATCTTTTGCATTACTGAAAACCCTGTCAATATATGTTCTGCAAAATTTCCTCCTGCTTCCATATGTAAGTGATTGAAATTCTTCTCCCAATGTGGTGTAAAAATAATATATAATATCAGCAAATGTATGTCTGTATCTCATGATTTTTCTATCCCTGAAGCATTTTTGTTATTAAAACTTCCTCATTGCTAGCTCTTTGGCTGAAAACAAATATTACAACTGATCCAAGAATACTGATCATTTTTGTTTGAGGAGAGTCTAAAAAAGCTGAGGAAGCATCACCACTGTGAGGCTTCTCATGAATCTGATACTCAAAATGAATTAACCTTTCACTGTAATCTCCTTCAATATAAACTATAATAAAAAAATATCATCACATAGGCTTAGAAATGAGATTCCAGAGATTCCAGTAGTATTTTATTTTTATTTTTCATACACATTACAGAAAAATACAAGAAATAGCATGCAAGGAATTATAACCTACTATCCAGATAATCAATTCTGTACTTTCAGTGGAGAACTCCTAACCTAGCAGCCCACAATATCCATTCTATCCAACTGGGTAACACTTTTTAAAAAGCAAATAATCTTTGTGTTTCATTTTCCAGAATCAGGTTTCCCAATATAATGAGGAAGTGCAAAAGAAACATTTAATTCTCCCTACGCAATCAATGTGGGGCCTATGCATTGCCCAAGATGGAGAAAAAAGAGACAGGGAATGGAATGTTGTTGCATACTGTTCTTATTGTGGGCGTCTTTTCCTTTACTATTGTTTCATTATGCTGCCACCACTAAACTCTTTTCTGACATTCATTTTTTAAAGTCTGTAAGGCAGGGGTTCCCAACAGGGGGAACAATATTCCAGGGGATGCGAAAACTTGGGTTTTCAAAATTATACTGAATATGCATAATTCGTTGCCGTTATTTTGAACTTTTGTAAGGGGTGCGAGACTATATCAGAAGCGTTCTAGGGATGTGGGGTACAGAAAAGGTTGGGAGCCACTGCTATAAGGTAACCTAGCTGGGTAGAACGTGGAGAAAATACAGAACAGCTCAGGTTAACACAGATATATGAAAACAAAAGAACTAAATTGTTTAATTGAAAACAGCTATCAATATGGGCCATTTATTCTACAAAGTGTTTACAGTATATAATACCATCAATTCCAGCCTACCCAGCATTAAAATTAGTCTAAATCCTGACTCCCAGATCAATAGAGGTTTTTTCCAGGCTTCCAGGTCTGTTCTTCCACCCATGGCACTCAATTCTTCTCTTCCAGTTCCATTCTCCTGTCAGAATACAGCCCGGGAGGGGATACCCTGTTGTCTTCTTCTGATTGGCAATTCCACTTCCCAGTCATCACACTTGCGTCTTATCCTCATTGAGAAATTACTAAAGAGGATTATCAAATGACTAGATGGTTTATTATCTTAAACAATAGGTTTGCTGGAGAGAAATTAATGAAATGTACTGCCCAATTGACCACCTATCTTTATACACATCTATATGCTTAGTTACAATCCTTCTGCTTGTCTTGCAAGAACAAACAGGTGTAATCCATACATAGAAAAAAGGAATGGTAAAACAATGATTTACCACCCAATTCAAAATTGCTGGGTTTGCTCTCAGGGGTGGTGTCCTTGCCAAATATCACTGACATACTTAAAACTTCTGGAAAACAAAATAAAGTTACTGATTTTTACAGAAACAAATTACAGAAATTAGAATTGCGAATAGGATTGTGTTAAAGAAGGAGATGTTGCTTAATGAAAAACATTAAAGATTTTCACTTTCATTTTACTCCAGCAATTTCTGCACTGAACACTTAGCTAATATAAAATGAGTTTAGTACATCACTGTTTGAGGGAACACCTACTGCCGGCATCAAGCTCCCTTCGTCCTGTGCGCTCCCACAGGGCGGGCCTTCTCAGGGTACCGCCGGCAAAAGATTGCCGGCGGCCCAGGGGGAGGGCCTTCGCTGTGGATGCGCCTGCCCTTTGGAACCAGCTGCCCGTAGAGCTCAGGACTGCCCCTGACCTTCGTTCATTCCGCCGGGACCTGAAGACCTGGCTCTTTGAGCTTTTCGGCAGCTACAGCTCAAATATCAGGCCATTGCACAAAATTTCATTACAGACTGTCAAAACCTACTCTATCAAATTATTCAAATCAAGCTCAATTCCTGGTGACTTTGAAACATCTATGTATTTTCCCCAAGAACAATGCTGTAAGAAACATTTCTATCTTTTTCTGAGACTTTTTTCAATTTCCAGGGCAATTTACAGCCCAAACTTCCCTGGTGGTCTCCCACCATCCAATTAATCTGGTCTGGCCTGTCTGGACTTTTCTTCAGCCAAGGTTGGTCAGGTACTACCTGATAAAATCATCTCTGATTCACACTTTAGGCATCTCACCCTTGGATAATCACTTGTGTAATTCACAGAATGCTTGCTGTCTTGGCTTTTGAAGAGAAGCAAACCTTTGAACCAGTCTTCTAAATGTTTTCTTGACAATAACCTTTGAAATTCAGGTTATTGAAATATAGAAACCCAGGAACATTTTTCTTAGATTTCCTTCTTGGGATACTGGGATGTCATAACAAAATCATGGAATATCTAGAGTGGAGTAAGTAGCTATTCACAGAATGTTGGGACTCAGTCATTGATTCATCAAAGCACATTATACTGGACTGAAGGTCTGGTTCACATTATATAGTATGTGTGCCATTCTTAGTTGCAGCACCTATCCTCTACACACCAGGTTTCTTTTATGGCACTTATTCATGCTGGATGAAACTCTATGTATGTCTATATGCTATATGCTGATGTTACTGTTATTTGTATAAACACAAGTAAAAGGTTTATATTTAACTTTATAAGTATTGAATTTTAAGAATAATACTTGCTTAATCTTGACAAAAGGAGATTATTGAATGAAGAGAAGATCAAAGAAATATATCAATTAAACATATGAACCCAGGCAACACACTGCTTATTAAGCACTAAAGAATATTATTGTAAAAATTTAATAAAATATATTAAAAAAAGAAACTCTATGCAAGTCTAATTACTGCAGTAGGTGATATAAAATAGTATTCATCCATCATTCTCCTCAAGGTCTCCATCTTCTGCTTCTTCTCCATGGCTTACCCCAATGGCTCACTCACCACCTATGATCCATGATAGCATTGCTGAATCATTGACCCAACAGGTCAGACAACCACAGGCTTTGAGACCACATATGTTTATCACCTATTACCCATACAGTACACAGGCGAGGCTTTGGCCATCAGCAAACAATAAAATTCAGATGCCATAGCACTAATCAGTATCATCACAAATTGCCTGGTTGCCTGGAAACTAAAATACTGATCTTTTTTTTAATTCTGCTATTGGGAAATTGAGTTTCATATGGATCAGATGTATGAGGCCTGCAGAGGAAAACCAGTAATTAAAGCTAAATTACTAGTAATAC
Source organism: Vipera ursinii (assembly GCF_947247035.1). Classification (NCBI taxonomy): domain Eukaryota; kingdom Metazoa; phylum Chordata; class Lepidosauria; order Squamata; family Viperidae; genus Vipera; species Vipera ursinii. The sequence continues at coordinate 188,571,701 of NC_139513.1, read as the reverse complement.
CATAGGGGTGATATAGATGCTTATGTGTGCACACCACTATATATATTAAAATTATAGAATCATTAAGGTTGGCAGGAACCTTGCTTTCGTATTAAAATGTGCAATATTATTTTATGTTACACAATACTACAATATATACAAATGCTAGTCCAAATGGTTTCTTTTGTGCTTATGTATGTTCTGTTGTGTTCTACCGAGGTTTGGGGCACACATCTTAAAATTTGTATAATCTTTAAAATATCCTGAAAATTCCATAATCTACAGCATAGAAGACCTCAGAAAGTCAACTCTCCCTGTCCCTCCCCTCTCCCCAAAACATTCTCATTCACTAGTTTGCCTGGCTAGTCAAGTTTGCTCTTTTGGAGTTAAAGTCTTGCTTTTGAGTGCATTTTTTAAAAACAACCCTTTTAAAGATTTTGGTGGCTTGCTGAACCCTTGCTATTTATTGCATTTTGGACAGTCACTTATACCATGCTTATGGAAAATTCAAGAGGTCAGTTTAAAATTAAAATATTTCGTTCTGATTCATCTGGGGATTTTTTTAGTATGCATGTCATCTCCTTCTGCTCCTGTGTTCTGCCACTACAGTCCAAATTTTGCAATATGTTGCAAAAAAACATGTTTGAAATAGCTGGCTTAAGTTTGTCCATCTGGAATTCTGCTCTTCTGGCATTTCAAATACAAAATATTACTGTTCCACTGAGCTCACAACAGCTCACAACAGCTCTTTTTGTGCTGCTGAGTGTTTTAGGAGTAAATGCTAGCAGCTGCCTTGGTGGGGATTTCTCGCCTGTGGTTTTTTTTTAATATCTTTAATGTTTCCATTCCACCAAGCTGAAACAGAATCTTTTGTTTTGCTTTATTGTTTTCCACAGCTAATCAGTTCCAAGTTGCCCAAAACAACATAATTTTGGTGACTGAATCTGCAAAGTTCTAGATTGCTGACAGAAATTTAGACAACTTAAAGAGATTTTAAATATGTTTTAACAACTCTTGTTTATATCAGTAGGATGGCCAAAAGTAATTAGTTTAATAGCCTGCCCCAGAAGTTTCTGAAAGGAATGTGGGAGAGGGGAAGCTGTTCTAAACAAGGGGAGTGAGGGGAGAGAGAGAGAGAAAAACTAATCCGTTTTCACATTTAAGGTCAAAGGAAGAATATCTGACTACAAGTGAAACAGTTCACTTGTTTCCATAGTTGATATAATAGGCCTTTGCAAAAATGTTTTAAGAATAATATGTAGTCTGTTTTTCTACAAACAGGGTTGGAGCAGTCAGGTGGCCTATCATGTCTTTTCCATTACTGTTATTCTTGGGGTTGGGGAAGGGGAGAATCAGGAACAAGGAGCTTGCTCAGAATTCCTATAGCTTCCTATGTCCACAATACTCAAAAAATGTATGTTTTCATATAGAGATAATTCTGAAAATCTAATCTTTTTTTTTCAGGTGCATCCACAGGACTAATGAAAGGAAACATGGAAGCAATGTGTGCTGCTGTACCTCCTGCTTTAAGAAACAACTATGGGTGTTCAACACTCAACATTTGTATCAGTGCAGAAATGGATTCTGATCACACTATTTTTGACTGGGTGATGTAGTAATTAAGAAAAAACGGAATGAAAGAATGATTACTAATTACCAGAAAGTAATTAACAGTAACTCTATTTTGGCAATATGGTATATTTGCCATGTACTGTAGTTGAACTACCAACTTCCATGTAAAGGAACCCTCTACAGAGAGGTCTATGGAGATTCTCAGTCATCCAGGTCAAGAGCTAAAGCAGCTTCTCGAATGAGAAGCGAAACGTCTTCAAAGAAAAAATAAGAAAGTCCAGCGCCTCTTGAAAAAGCACCTTTGGGACCTCTCTAAAGACATGCTATCTGAATTATCAATAGTTCATAAATACAGTGCAGCTACATGCTCTATGAAGCTTCTTTGTCTTATATTCATGGAGATAGGTGTCAGCTATGCCTGGGGAGTACATGTTCATGAAAATATATCACCTGAGTGGGACTTATATGCACAATAAAACTGCAATAATAAATAGTAGCCAAGGTGTATTATAGCAAAATGTAATAGAAACCTCCTTTCAGCGGTCTTTGTCTCCAGGTTCTGTATTGTTGACAGAGCAGTCATGACAATGATCACTTCTCAATCAGCTTCACTGGAGATTTCAAGTGGGTGGAACTTCAGCCTCCTTCTCTGCATGCATTGCATGACATGTTTTGTGTCTGGAGACTTGCAACAACACTAGTGCAGTTACTACCATAAAAACGTACTCAGCACTCTTACTCACTCTCATAATAGGTTAAGATGCCCTCCTATCTTTTGAACACAAGGAAGAGAAAGAGACCTTGATCCAAACAGCCCCTCTGTAGCTTGGTATACATATGATTTTTGCATCTACCCTAATGTACTACCTTACAAGGGTAACTTTTCACTCATGAGGATTCACTCCCCAGTCTTGAATCCTTTCTGCTCTTTTGCCTGCCACTTTCCCATCCCCCTCCATCCTCTTGAACAGAAGAGAGTTAAGCAGATTCTTAGCTTCTATCTAAGCAGATTCCATGTTTCTATCTCGTCACTTTCCAAAGATGACTTATCTCCTTGTCAGTCAATGCCAAGAATTTCAAACATATCTTCTTCCACTCTGCTAATTTCCCTAGTATGGGTAGCCGCCATTCACTATTATTTATCTCATGTGAGAAGGTACTTTTCCCTCTCCAACTCCTCATGGCTTGCCTCAAATCAGAAAAAAGAGAGTAACTATCTTTATCTTCTACCCAGTCATCTCCTAGTAATTATATTATTCTATTTCCATCTTTGACTTTAACATACATTCAGATATCCCATCTCTTTCCTGAATTGTCTATTAACCTGACGTTTTACTGTATATACGGATACAACCTGTTGTTGTTGGCACGCTGAGATTTGTCTTTCTAAAATTGATCCTATGTGTGAGTGCCATCTTGTGGTCAAATTATTCTCATCTTACTTATTTGTGATTTAGGGCTGCACTCCTACAAATGGTGTTGGGAATAAACTGGATTGAATTTATAAATTTTTTCTTTCTTGTAAATATAGATAGCAATATCAAGATCAGTAACTTTAGTTTCAGTAACTCCTATTCTTAAGGTTATTAATTTTACAGGTTAATAGAGGAACTGAATTTGATAAGAATAAGTTCTGTGACGGACATCATCAATGACGAAAATACAATAAAATCATACTGTAGTGTTTGAAAGCATTTCCATTGAAGAATAAAAATTGAAATAGACACAGCTCAGAAACATATTTTTAAAATGTATTTTGTCAAGACTAACTTTTCCCAGGTCTGAATTTCCACCAGAAATTTCAAAACCAGCTATTGCTTTGGTTCAGCACCTTTAGTCTCCTTCAACATTTCCTGCCAGTTTTTCTCCATTTCTTCCTTACAAGTGAGAAAGGCATCTTCCAGACGTCTCATTGAATTGGCCAGGTCTGGATTAGCACGCATTACCACCATATCATAAGCCATCCAAGTAGCCTGCACTGGGACAACCCAACAGATAAATTCAGTGATACAATGGATGAATTTGAATGGGATGAATGAGAAAGTAATAAAAAATAAACAGTAACAGAACTGCCAATTCTAATTCCAAATATTTTTTCAAATGTCTCTATTATACTACAAAAAATAGTTTATTCATCTATTGTTTACCATTTCACTAATCCTCAAGATAGTTCTGTGTCACAATTTTTAATTACAAAAGTTCTTGTTCTGACTACATGTGCATTCCTGATTACTTTTAACATGGACACTATATGCTGTAATATACAGAAATGTGATAAACAAATTTGTTAAATAATTAATCACACAATATTAAGTCAGACTATTAAAAACAGTAGTGTGGTTTTTTGAATGAATCAGGAATTGCTCCATTAAAAAAAATTAAAATCTTTCCCGAAATGCATTCCTGATAAAAACAGGAATATGTTATTATTGGAGGGTTTTTTCAGTTTTTTCTAATTCACTAAGGTTTCCAATAATCCAATATTCTTTCATGAAGTAAAAAACCTAATCTGAAAAGAAGCATTTCAATACAGAGTGTTAACGGATAATGGATTTTAGATATTTAATCTCCCCGCACGCACACACACACATATTTAACCAAGATAGTTAAACAAAAATTTACTTTCTTTACTAGTGTGTTTCTAATCGGGTCTGCACATATGCAAAATGATATTTCTTGTAAGAAATTATTTTAATTTAGTACTTTAAAAAACATTCTTCTGAAAAATAAAAAGAAATGGTGGTACTTATATATGGAAAAATACTTAAATGAGTAATTTATCTGGTAAAAGAAAAGTAAGAAAGTTCATAAGAACAAATGACATTAAGCTTCATTTCATAAAATACTAATCTGCAGAAACAGATCAGGTTAACAACTGTTCTAGCATAAAAATTCACAGTTCTTAACTATGTGCTACATATAACCAAAGCTACCAAATGAAAATGCACATACAACAGAATAGAATAGAATAGAATAGAATAGAATAGAATAGAATAGAATAGAATAGAATAGAATAGAATAGAATAGAATAGAATAGAATAGAATAGAATAGAAGCTGGAAGGGACCTTGGAGGTCTTCTAGTCCAGCCCCCTGCTCAAGCAGGAGAACCTATACCAGTGATGGCGAACCTTTTAGAGACCAAGTGCCCAAACTGCAACCCAAAACCCACTTATGTATCGTCGGGTACCGGGTGAGCGTGGCGGCTGTAGTAATGGCAGATTGGGTGGGACTAAAAAGTTCAATCAATTCCAACTTTGTGAGATCTTTTTTTCCCTGCGAGAAGTTGAAATTGATTGATTGGACCCGTTTTTGTTTTTGTTTTGCACACAGCGGCAGAGGCCTAAAGTGAAAAGGTGTTATAAAACCCAGCTGAAGGCCTGGGACAAGGGCGACAGCAGGCATGCCCACAGAGAGGACTCTGAGTGCCACGCATGCCATAGGTTCACCACCACAGACCTATACCATTTGAGACAAGTGACTGTCTAGCCTCTTTAAAAATCTCCAGTAATGGAGCACCCACAATTTCTGGAGGCAAGCTATTCCACTAGTTAATTGTTCTGTCAGGAAGTTTTTCCTTAATTCCAGTTTGCTACTCTCTTTGATCAGTTTCCAACCATTGTTTCTTCTCTTGTCTTCTGGCATATTGGAAAATAAGTTGATTCCCTCATCTTTGTGGCAACCCCTCTAATACTGGAACACTGCTATCATGTCTCCCCTATTTCTTTTCTTTAGACTAGACCAGGGGTAGGCAACCTCGGCTCTTTTATGACTCATGGACTTCAACTACCAGAATTCCTGAGTCAGCTATGCTGACTCAGGAATTCTGGGAGTTGAAGTCCATGAGTCATAAAAGAGCTGAGGTTGCCTACCCCTGGACTAGATAAACCCAAGTCCTGCAGCCATTCTTTGCATGTTTTAGTTTCCAGGCCTTTGATCATATTAGTTGCTCTTCTCTGAATTTTTTCCAAGCTCTCAACATCTTTTTTGTGATATGGTGACCAAAATTGGCTACAGTATTCCGGGGTGGTCTTACTAGGGTTTTATAAAGCGGTAATAATACCTCTGTTTATACAACCCAGGATTGTATTAGCTTTTTTGTTGGCTGCTGCTGCACTCATGTTTAAGTGATCATCCACTAGGACTCCAAGGTCTTTCTCACAGTTACTGTTTTAAAGCCTTTTTCCTGCCTAAATGTAAAATTTTTGCTTTTCTCTACATTGAAACTCATTTTGTTGGATAGAACCCATTGTTCAGGTTTGTCAAGATCTTTTTGGATCCTGAGTTTGTCTTCTGGGATGTTGGTTATCCCTGCCAGTTTGGTGTCATCTGCAAATTTGATGAGTTCCCCTTCAATTCCCTCATCTAAGTCACTGATGAAGATATGGAAGAGTACTGGGCCTAGGATGGAATCTTGTGGTACCCCCACTGCTTACTTCTCGCCATGTGGATGTAGTGCTGTTGAGTTCAGTTTGCCAGCCAGCTACAGATCCATCTGGTGGTGGTGGTGTCTATTCCACCTTTTTCTAGCTTACTAAGGAGTAGGTTGTGGTCTACTTTGTCAAATGCCTTACTGAAGTCTAACAAGTTATTCATAAGCATTGTAATCGAAATGCATGTCTACAAAAACTGCAATAAATTCTTATTTCTCTAAATTGACAATTTGTTAGCAATATACACTTGAAGAATATGTCACACCTGATAATTTTTCCATGTCTTCCAGAAGTTTTTCCAAATCCCTGTTCAGATCCTCAAGCATTTTTACCATGTTATCATAACTTCTTTCACAGGGTTCACATTTAGCCACCTAATGGGGGGGAGAAAATGGTATTAAGAGTAGTGCACCTGTGTGAACCAATATTTAATGCTTGCAATCTAGTGATTGTTTTAATATTTGTTAATATTTATTTTAAGCATTTTATCAAACCAGAAGATTCCCAGCATAACTTAGAAACAATAAAAACAGTTTGCAAGTGCCAACCCAATCAGATTGCAGAGAGCATTTGAGATTGTTCTTAGGTTTGATTGAGCAGAGCCTTTCAGAATGCCAGCTTAGCGTTGCTGTTTTTTTCCCCTGAGAGGACGCTAAAGAAAGATGTGGATTCCAGAATCCACCTCTTTTGCTAGCATCCTTCTCTTCAACCTTCTGGATGTTCTGAAATCCTGAGGCTCAGAGTCTTTAGCATTTTCTCCTTGGAGGATAGTTGCTGTTTGCTTATAAGAAGCTTCCTAAGAAGGCCACCCAAACCATCTCAGGCCAAAGAAAACTGGCAAAAGAGGAGGGCTTTGCCACTGGAAAGCTAAACCTGCTAGTTAGCAAAGATGCTATTTCAAACACTTCAATGATCTAAGGTGGGTTCCTCAAACTCTTCAGTTCATTGACTTGTATAAGTTTTTTGTATGAAAATAATTTAATAATTCTACTTTAACAAATAGTAGTGCAAATAATAATACTGCTCTTTAGTTAGTCCCATCAAACCTGGGGGTTGAGATTGACTATTTTGTGGAACCTTGATCTAAGGGTTCTTTCCACTATCAGTAGCATATAAATAATACAAGCTGTAGTACTGTTTGTATGTTTTTAAATCAGCAGAATGTTATATCAGAATGAAATATGCTACCCATTACTCTCCCTCTATTATACCTATACCAGGTTATTGAGCAAATACCAGATTTACACATTTTAAGGCTGCCCTTGAATATTAGAATAAAGGAGGAAATATTACAATACTGGTATAGTTAATGATGATTTATGCCTGCCTCACAGATGAATGGATGAGATAAAGAGTAGTGGTGGCGCAGTGGTTAGAATTGCAGTACTGAAGGCTACTTCTGCTAACTCCTGGCTGCCAGCAGTTCAAGTCCCACCAGGCTCAAGGTTGACTCAGCCTTCCATCCTTCCAAGATTGGTAAAATGAGGACCCAGATTGTTGGGAGCAATATACTGACTTTGTAAACAGCTTAGAGAGGACTGTAAAGCACTGTGAAATCTGATCTGTCCCAAAAGGATGTACTCTGTGTGCAAAATGATTTCCAGAGCTTCGGGCAGGAACTTAGCAGGATAGGCTGTAGGCTCACTTATTCAGAGGTCTTACCAGTGTATAAGGAGCAAAATGGAAAAGGCCAGCGTATAGCAGAATTTAATATGTGGCTAAAGGAGTGGTGTAAAGGAGAAGGCTTTGGTTATATTAGTCACGACGTCTGTAGCTGGTCCAATGAAAAAATGTACAAAAGAGATGGTTTGCATCCATCCAAGAAAGGGACTGAGTTACTTGGCAATAAATTCACAGCTTTTCTGGAGGAATATTTAAACTAAACAACAGGGACAGTGAGTTAATTGATACAGAACATCACTGTTCCTGGCAATCTAAGAAAATAGGGGAACCCAGGCACCACACAAGTTAAGTAGCAAGTGAAAAAAAGGGTCAGTCATAAAGAACTCAAATGTCTATACACCAATGCACAGAGTATGAATAGTAAGCAGGGTGAACTAGAAATTCAGGTAAATGAGGGCGGATATGATATTGTTGCCATTACGGAAACATGGTGGGACGAAACCCACAAATGGAACACACAGCTAGAGGGATTTAAATTATTTAAAAGAAACAGATTAAACAAAAGTGGAGGTGGAGTTGCTCTATATATAAGAAATAATTTTATCTCTACAGGAATAGAGCACAACAACGATGAAAACTGTAAACTTGAATGCATTTGGGTCAATATAAAAGGGGGGGGGGGAAATGACATTGCCATAGGTGTATACTATAGGCCGCCCAACCAAGCAGAAGAAATAGATGAACTTTTTGCTAGTCAGCTAACTAAGGTATGTAGGAAGCACATCACAATAGTAATGGGGGACTTTAATTACCCTGATATCAACTGGGAGACAAACCCTGCACCAAGTGGAAGATCAAGCAGATTCCTGACAAACCTAGCAGACAACTTTCTCTCCCAAAAAGTAGAGAAGGGAACTAGGGGATTAGCCATATTGGATTTAATTCTCACTAATAGAGATGAAATGACAGAAGGTGTCGAAGCCACAGGAACCTTGGGGGGAAGTGATCATGCAATATTGGAATTCAACATTCTGGAAGCACAAGCAATAGAACACAGTCAAACTAGAGTCTTGGACTTTAAAAGAGCTAATTTCAATAAACTTAGAGAGACCTTGGGAAGAATTCCATGGATGAGAATCTTAAAGGGGAAAACAACTCAAGAAGCTTGGGAAATTTTGAAAAGTGCGATAATAAAGGCCCAGTCTAGCACAATAGCAACAAAGAAGAAAAATAACAGCTCTCAAAAGAAAGCAGTATGGCTGCATAAAGAACTCTCTGATAAATTGAAAGATAAAAAGGACAATGAATGTATACAGTACAACCATGTATACATTGAGATTAGCTAAGTATAAGAAGTATAAGAAGTGGAAAGAGGGGCACATAACTAAGGTAGAATATCAGCAAATAGCCCTTGCCTGCAAAGATGAAGTGAGGGGAAGCTAAGGCTCAAAATGAACTAAGGCTTGCGACCAAAGTCAAAAATAACAAAAAAAGCTTCTTTCGATATATAAAAAACAAGAAAAAAGTTAAGGAAATGATTGGTCCATTAGTGGGTGAAAGTGGCAAAAAGGTGACAAGCAACAGGGAGAACGTAGAACTATTTAACTCATTTTTTGCATCTGTCTTTACACAAAGGGGAAAAACAGTCCAACCTACCAAAACCAGTGCCATAAAGAACAGAATAGAAACACAAGTTAAGATAGGCAAGAAAATGGTAAGTGACCACCTGTCCAGCCTAGACGAGTTCAAATCACCAGGACCAGATGGATTACACCCCAAGGTTCTCAAGGAACTGGCAGACGTGATCTCAGAACCACTGAACTATATTTTTCAAAGATCCTGGAGCACTGGGGAACTACCAGAGGACTGGAAGAGAACTGATGTAGTTCCCATCTTCAAAAAAAGGGAAAAAATAGATCCAGGAAACTACAGACCTACAGCCTGGCCTCAATACCTGGGAAGATTCTGGAAAAGATAATCAAACAACAAATCAGCGAACACCTTGATGCAAACAAAGTCATCACTAAAAGTCAACATGGGTTTGTCAAAAACAGATCATGCCAGACAAATCTTTTTGCATTCTTTGACCAAGTGACAAAATTAGTGGACCAGAGGAATGCTGTAGATATAATTTACTTGGACTTCAGTAAGGCATTTGATAAAGTAGATCACAACCTACTACTTGATAAGATAGAAAAATATGGGTTAGATAGCATCACTACCAGATGGATTCGTAGCTGGCTGACAGGCCATACTCAGCATGTAGTCCTCAATGGAACTGCATCTACATGGAAGAAAGTGTGTAGTGGGGTGCCCCAGGGCTCTGTTCTGGGCCCAGTGCTCTTCAACATCTTCATCAACAATTTGGATGAGGCGATAGATGGGGAACTCATCAAATTTGCAGACGACACCAAGCTGGCAGGAATAGCCAATACTCCAGAAGATAGGCTTAAGATACAGGAGGATCTGGACAGAATCAAACACTGGGCGCTATCTAACAAAATGAAATTCAATGGTGAAAAAAGCAAGGTTCTACATTTAGGCAGGAAAAATCAAATGCACAGGTATAGTATAGGTGGTACCCTGCTCAATAGTAGTAACTGTGAGAGGGATCTTGGAGTCCTAGTGGACAATCACTTCAATATGAGCCAGCAGTGTGCTGCAGCTGCCAAAAAAACCAACACAGTGCTAGGCTGCATTAATAGAGGGATAGAATCAAGATCACGTGAAGTACTAATACCACTTTACAATGCCTTGGTAAGGCCACACCTGGAATACTGCATCCAGGTTTGGTCACCACGATGTAAAAAAGATGTTGAGACTCTGGAAAGAGTAGAGAAGAGCAACAAAGATGAATGGGGGACTGGAGGCTAAAACATATAGGGAACAGTTGCTGGAATTGGGTATGTGTAGTTTAATGTAGAGAAGGGTGAGGGGTGACATGATAGCAGTGTTCCAATATCTCAAGGGCTGCCACAAAGAAGAGGGAGTCAAGCTATTCTCCAAAGCACCTGAAAGCAGGACAAGAAGCAACAGATGGAAACTAGTCAAGGAGAGAAGCAACCCAGAACTAAGGAGAAACTTCCTGACAGAACAATTAACCAGTGGAACAACCTGCCTCCAGAGGTGGTGAATGCTCCAACACTGGAAGTTTTTAAGAGGAGACTGGACAGCCATTTGCCTGAAATGGTATAGGGTTTCCTGCCTGAGCAGGGGGTTGGACTAGATGACCTCCAAGGTCCCTTCCAACTTATTATTATTAATTATTATTATTATTATTATTATTATTATTTGGTATATAAGTCTAAGTAGAGGTAGAAAAAATATGCTGGCAGTGCATATTTGTATCTCTTTGATATATAAGTCTGGGAACATAACCTATCTTCTGGCAGTTCAGATATTCTTTGGTACAAATTCTTCATGCCAGGATAATACTAAAGACTAAAGACATCTCACCCTTGTGAGTATGTCTGTACTGTATAAGATCTTGTTCTTATTTTCTGTTTGTGAATACAAATACTTTTATACACTAGTCTGAATACTCTTAATACATTTTCCAAACACTGAATGATTTGTAAATAATTTGTAAATTGCTTTCCAGTTGGAAAAAATACTGAATGCCTTTTACAACTGAAGGAGTAAAGACTTTATAGTTTCAAGATTGAGGTACATAGCTATCCCACAAGTATCAATGAATCTGAAATACTTATGGACTAATCTTATTGACAGCAGTAATAAAAAGTCATTCAAACCTATTTATTGGACTTGATTAGATTATGGATTAAAAGTGTGCCAAATGAAATACTCTATTCTGGGTTTACTATGTAAAATGCAATTTTAATGCATACTTCACAGAAGCATAAATATTTTTAATGATGGATAAGCTACTTTAAATGAAACAATCTATTTTTAAGCCAAATATGAATGTGAATCGTTCTCTATTCCAATTAGTTGGAATTTGGCTGTGGCTTCACTTCATAAAAATTGTTCATACCATAAAAAATTTGGATTGTGTTTAGTGTATTTAAGCAGAGAGATATTGAACATACTATCCTTCTAGACCACAAATGACATTTAGTATGATTGAACTATATAGGCAGACCTCTTTACATGAAATACAATTTATCATTCAGGTAATTTTTCTTTACTTCAGGGGTATGTACTTCTCTGCTGACAAAAACCTATGTTTATCTGCAAGTAAATTCAAATCGATTACGTAGGGACTTGATATAAATACGCAGCAGGATATTCACTTCAACGACCTTAGTTCCATGAAAATCTGTGTCGGCTTGGGGTATAAATTAAACCGTCATTATTATTTCCTGCCCCCATGAAGGATAAAATAATTTTTGTAGAGGACTTTTATAGAATCCTACGGGATAAACTTCTTCCCCCCCCCCCTCCGTTATTAAGGAAGACTAGCTTAATCTGGTTTGTTCCACTTATCTTTTTTTACAATACATTTCACTGAGGCTAAACACACGCAACACACACACGAGAAAGGACATAAATATTTTAGGTAAAATAAAAGATACTAGTGAAGGGATTTCATTACGCTTAAGGTTGATGTTAGTAATACTGATATTAAAATTCCTTAGCAATGCTGGGGCAATTGTGAGGCCAAGTGTAAAACCTTATACTAGGAACACCGGTTTCGTCGTTGAGCGGAGTCAAGAAACGCGAACTTCCTCAAGACTTCTCAACTACCGCCAAACGACTTGGCTAGAAAGGCTGGAAAGCGGAGACACGCGGGACTTTGAAAATACCCGCAAATAAAGTTTTTTTGGCCCCTTGAGTATCTTGGAAGTAGGACGGCAGCCGGGGTCCCTAGCAGCCCTTTCTCCTGTTCCAAATAACGACCTTCATATTAAACCAACCGGGGAGGGAGAGTGAGTCAAGCCAGCCTCCTCTCGGCCGCCCTCAGCCCCGTTCCGGTTTCCCAAACGGCTTCTAACGGCCTGCCCGTTCCCCTCCGCAACCAGGGTGAGCTCGAGCTGCTTCCCTTGGGCCTAGGCCAGCCGTCCTGGGCCGACCTACCTTCTCACCCGCCATCCCCCGCCTTTCCCTCCGGGCCGCTGAGGCTGGACCTCCGCTCCGCCGCTTCGCCCGACGAAGAAGGACGCTGCGCGGTTGGTGCGGGAGACGCCCTCACGCGCCTCTTTCCTCGGCTGCAGCAGCGGAAAGATCCCTGGGCGTTCGCACCCGGTTCTTCTGCCGACAACTTTCATCCAAAGTGTAACGTTCAAGGAAAAACAATTCACTGACTTTTCGCGCACGGGAGGACGCTTAATGTCTCACGCACAAGGTATATATGATTTTGTCGTTCAATTGAGAAAAAAATATTTCTTCATTCTGTATCAAACGCTGTGTTCTGATTTGACTTTCCTCCTCTAATGTTCATTTATAGTACTTGGTAGATTTATTTTTAAAAAAATCAAAGTTGGGTTTTAATTTAAGAATATTTTTATGAAAGTCATGGTTGTTCAATCATTAGCACACAAAATAGAAGTAAAAGTGAATGCATAGGAAAATTAATAAGCATATGTTAAGGTAAAAAACATACTTTATAAAAAACAGATATGAAGCAAAAATTAACTTTTTTAAAAAGCCATTAAAATCTACGGTAATGCAGAACTACAAAGGTATCCACATAGCTGAGCTCTTAACTCATGTGGATCTATGCACATTTGGGTTTTACTACCTCCTGCCTTATATTCTTAATGAAAAAAACAGAATCACTTGGGAAAATGTTACTGTGCTCCTCAACAAATAGTGCTGGCTATGTATTTTGCCTTTTTGTTAGCCATTCAAATAATGTGACAGTTGTGACTTAACTGAAATAGTCCAAGCAACTATTTGAAAATTTTGGAAATTTATCTTGCTATTTTTCATCCCAATGAGTTCAATTGTCTAGTTTTTCAGACAGGATTGAAACCCAAGGACTTAATGCAGTCAAATTTAAGTAAAAGGAAAAGAAGTTAGAGGAACCCACATACTGTTTATATTCTCCTTGGATTACAGCTAAAATAAGAAATCTGTCCCCATGCCATCAGCTCCAATAAGTTGAGTCTCCCTGAACTATCTTCTCTCACTCTTTTAAAGCAGAAATTAGGTTTTTCAGGAATATGGTGAACTAACAGCCAATCAAAAGCTCTGATTTTGTGTCTATTAAATGATGGTTTGTTTAACAATGATTTATTGAATAAGCTGCAATTGGCTGAGTTTGTTTAACATAGAGATATGTGTAATTTCCAGGGCTCTACAGAGTTGGGTACCTTTGATAAGTTTAATATATAAAGTAAGGGTTTTTTATTTTTATTAATTTTTTCTTTGTTTAAGTTTTGTTTAATTGGGTATTTTTCTTTAGTGTATATAGGTGTTTTGTTAATTTGCTTTGTACTATAATTGATATTTTGAAAAATAATGTTTTAAAAGAAAAAGGGATAGAAGGAAAATTCAAACCCCTATCAGGCTGGTACAATTTGCTTCTCTTTTCCATCCTTTAGGTCAGGGGTGTCAAACTCAATTTCATTGAGGGCCACATCAGCATTGCGGTTGCCCTCAGGGGGCCGGGTGGGTGTGGCCTGGGTGGGCGTGGCCTGGGTGGGCGTGGCTAGAGTGCGTATGGCCTACTGGGTGGGCGTGGCCAGCTGTACATGGTTCGCATCAAGGGTGCCTATGGGGGCCTGGGCAGGAGTGGGACAGATCTGAGGGTCTCTGGCAGGAGGAGGGTCTCTGGGCCAGGGCCAAGGCAGTGGGGGCCGTTCACTCACTGTTTCCAGGATGGCTTCGCGGGCCACATGAAACCACTTCGCGGGCCGGATCTGGCCCCCGGGCCTTGTGTTTAACATGTCTGCTTTAGGTTATTGGAGGCCAAAGGGCACCTGGTGATCCCCTCACTCCTGTTTGGAGGAATATGACTGTTGCCATAATCAGGGCTTCAGTGACTGAAGGCATAGTTTAGAAGCAACAGTTTGAGATATTTGGAAGCCTATCTTTGTGAAAGACAGGTGAAATGTTTGGACATAATAGAATGGCTATTCTTCCAAAAACATAGGCAGGCCACACAAGGATGCATGTAATCCACAGGATGTAAGATGTAGGCTTTTTGTAGAAGCACATGGAAGCATCCCCCGGCCTCAGATCCGGGTGGCAGCAGGAATGCAACAGAGAGGAGACAGATCTTTTCAAGGTGAGTCCAACGTGGCAGGAAGGGAGGGGGAAGCATGAGATGTCTTAGTGGGTCAGGAGGCCTTGGGGGCCTGTTCCATCGCTAGGCCCTCCATGGCCTTCCCCACCCTGAGATACCTCATGTTCACTTAATGAGCTGCATGTGTCTTAATGAGCAAGGGAGTGATCTCATTCGAGATACGAGATTCGCTCCCACGAGTTTTCAAGTTACGAGTGGAATGGGCAGGCTCCATTACACTCGTAACTCGAGGACTACCTGCAATTGCATTTGTATGGTTGTATGGATTCCTTGGTCACTGGCAGCACATATAGTTGATCTTGAAAAGGTATATAGAACGCTTTAAAATTTTAAATCCAGGGCTATGAACTGGATTAGAGATTTTTAATATATGTGTTTTAGGAGAAAGCAACGTTAAAACATTTCTCCATTTTTGCCAGGAAAACAACAAGGATATTTTCATCTGCAGCCTTGCTCGCTGGTTTCAGAGAATGGTGAGCGGGAGCAGGCAATCCAATCCCTGCACATTTAATTTATTCCACACTGATGGCCCTCATGTCATAGTGCCATAAACCAGTGACTGTCGCTGAATCTTGTTATACTCAGTAAATGAGGAGGAGCTAAGCTGGTTTGAGAGAGACTTTGATCTATTTCATCTCTGTCAACACTTAGGTTGCCTAAAAACTGGCCAGGGCCTCTGTGGTGGTTGTTCGGCCTCTCTAAGCCCTCTCCCCAGCCAGCAAAGCAACCTTTGCTATAAAAGCTGGCGGACAGCTATAGATGATGGGTGTTGGTGTGTAGGAGAGAGGGAGGGAGGGAGTGTCCACATGTAGGAGAGAAGGAAGGAAGGATGTGTTTCATTTGGGGAAATAAACCACTCGGAAGTAGCCAAAAGCAGCTGGAAAAAAGAGCTCCTTTTCTCCAGGAAAAGGACTCACAAGGAGATCTGTTCTCAGATCTGTTCCAACCACTAAGCGCAACTAAACGGTGTATATCTACATGGAGTTAGCCAATAAGGGGGCTTAATTTCACAGTCTGAGAATGGGGACCTGCAGAGATTTGGCTGCTTTGCAGGGATTTTGTGGTGTCATCCACCTGCTTTATGACATTTTCCTGATGTCACAGAGAACTGGAGGGGGAAGCTCAACTCTCCTGGTAGTTCGTTGACAGCTGTCTGGCGGTAAGTGGAGCAAGTTGTGAATGAGACTTTCCCCTTGCAGAGGCTCTGTGAATCAGACATTCTGTGATTTGGAGCGGGATGAAAGGGCCAGGATCCCATAGCTGCCCTGAGTTAGGAGTGGACTGACTGCCTCATGGGGTGGGGGGGAAAGGGGGGAATTGGAAGGTAGAGAAAGTGCTCAAAAAAGATACACAGTCTTTTTACTGCCTCTAGTTGGAAGACATTCTACCTTTTGTAAGTCCATCCGTTGCCTTTCACAGAGTAGTAGCTCGTTTAAGGAGCGGGGGATGGTTTTTTTAGACCCCCATCTGCCTCTGTGTTCTCCGTTTTTTAGGATTTGAAGAATGGTCGCTGCTAGCTTGTAGGAGACCCTTGCAAACATTCACCTTCCTTCTCTTTTTCCTTTGTTCCCCTCTCGCTTCCCCCAGTGGTTTGGTTTTCCTCTCCATTGCTTTGCTGTTGTGATTTTCACAGAGACCGTTTGCTTTGGCAAGGTGAGCAATTTTATTTGAACTGTTGCTTTACTAATAGTTTATAAAAGACAATGATAGAAAGAAAGAAAAAGAGAGAGGAAGGAAGGAAGGAAGGGAAAGAAAGAAGAAAGAAAGAGAAAAAGAAAGAAAGGAAGGAAGAGAAAGGAAGAGAAAGGAAGAAAGAAAAAGAAATAGGAGACAGAATGAAATGACTTTAAGAATTGTTTGGTAATAATAAAAACTCAGTTTATTCTTTTCAGAAGTTCTAGCTATCATTTTATAATCAACTAAAGTTTGGTTATCTTGTAGAAATCTGTGAGAATCAACTATATTAACAGGAAAACAATGTTTTATCTTTTTTCCCCAGCCTTTCAGTAAGTTACACGGGTAAGATCTAAGATCTCCCAGCTATCCACAGGAGGTACGTGTGAAAAATGAGTTTCAAACTTCTTAATTATTTATCCTGCCTGTGTTTTATTTATTTCTTTATTCCTTCATTCACAGCTGCCTCAGATATGTGAGTTTGGGCAGCTTACAGCAATTAAAAACAATATAACAGTTTAAAATATTAAAAAGTAAAACACACACACACAAAAACCAATGTAAAAGAATATACGGAATGAAAAGCAGTCACCATCAAAATTATTCATTTTTTTGGTTTGGATTAATGTAGCCACTTATTTCAAATACTAAATGTTTATTCCATATATTTCTAAAACATATTCAGGATATACAATGTTAAATTTCTTGGATGAAAAATAATTAACTTTGCCACCGAGAAACCTGTCTTTTAAGACATTGTAGCCCAATAAACATATTTTATAGCATCATACTTTTGATGGTGTCAGTATCCTGAGCCAAATTTTATTTAGAGATGGCAGCAATTAATTTATGATCTGTCACAACAAATATTTATGATACAAAACTAGTTTCTTTATTATGACTCTTATTGTGTTTACAACCATTGGAGAATAATCACTGCATCATTTATCTTGCATAAGAGTACCCAGACCTTCAGAGATATATAGAATTCAATTCCATGATAAGAGTTTGTGAGTCTTAATGCTTACTTGAAAAACTACAATTGACCCTTTGGGTGAACTTTTCTCATTCACTGTGGCCTTTCATTCCTTCCGGCGGATAGTTTTCTTCCCCTGGAAGGTAAACCTGGATGTAATGTGTGATGGATGGTAACATCATCCTTCATGGAGGAATTTGGTTTTAGGATTCATGACATAAACTTCTTGATGCTTTCTATTCATGAGAACTGATGAGGCAATGGGGCCACTAATAAAATTTATTTTATTCCTTTCAGGTCCAAAAGAAGGAGAAGCTGATTTTAAAGGCTTACCTGAAATTTCCAATACATTCACAATGAGAGATCCAGCAAGAGCAATGGACAGAATGCAAAAGATTTGTCCAGCTCCTCCTCCTCCTCCAGGAAAAGTTCCACAGGCATCCACATAGAAGGAGGCTGACCTGCACATTATGGAAACTGAGCACCTCTCAGTGGATGCAGGGCACGGCCCAGGAGAACAAACCCCTCAGGACGGGATTCAGCCGCTCATCTGCACCTGAAAGACACAGGTCACCATGTTCAGGACAGCAAAGTTCACGTTCTGGACAGAGAGTTTGAACGATGAGTCAAAGACTTCTCTGCTCTGCTCTGCTCTCTTCTACTCACTTCTTTTCTCTTCTACACTCTACTCTATATTCTCTCCTCTCCCACCCCTTCCCCTTTCCTCCCCTCTCCCCTCTACTCTATTTTACTCTATTCTGCTCTACTCTACTCTATTATGGCTCTGGATTAAAACTGAACAGTCCTTCCTCCACAGAGGGGGAAGGATACAACACCACTTATTTCTTGTTTACAAAGCAGTTTGTAAGAACTTACATGTAAGTTAGAGAGAATAGGATAGGATAGGATAGGATAGGATAGGATAGGATAGGATAGGATAGGATAGGATAGGATAGGATAGGATAGGATAGGATAGAATGCAGAGTTGGAAGGGACCTTGGAGGTCTTCTATCCAACTCCCTGCTCAGGCAGGAAACCCTATACCATTTCAGACAAATGGTTGTCCAATCTTAAAAATTTCCCATTTTGGAGCATTCACAACTTCTGGAGGCAAGTTGTTCCACTGGTTAATTGTTCTAACTGTCAGGAAATTTCTTTTAGTTCTAGGTTGCTTCTCTCTTTGATTAGTTTCCAATCATTGCTTCTTGTCCTGCCTTCAGGGGCTTTGGAAAATAGCTTGACTCCCTCTTCTATGTGGCAGCCCCTGAGATATTGGAATACTGTTTTCATGTCACCCCTAGTTCTTCTTTTCATTAAACTAGACATACTCAATTCCAGCAACCATTCTTTATATGTTTTAGCCTCCAGTCCCCTAATCATTTTTGTTGCTGCTCTTTGCACTCTTTCCAGAGTCTCAACTTTGTTATATCATGGTGACCAAAAGTGGATGCAGTATTACAAGTGTGGCCTTACCAAGGCCTTATAAAGTGATATTAACAGTTCATGTGATCTTGATTCCATTCCACTGTTAATGCAGTCTAGAACTGTGTTGGCTTTTTTGGCAGCTGTAGCATACGACTGGCTCATATTTACGTGATTGTCCACTAGGACTCCGAGATCTCTCTCACAGTAACTACTATTGAGCGAGATATCACCTATACTGTACCTGACATTTGGTTTTTCTTGCCTAATTGTAGAACCTTACTTTTTTCATCATTACATTTCATTTTGTTAGATAGTGCCCAGTGTTCAAGTCTGTCAAGATCCTTCTGTATCTGAAGCCTATCTTCTGGTGTGTTGGCTATTCCTGCCAGCTTGATATCATCTGCAAATTTGATGAGTTCCCCATCTATCCCCTCATCCAAATCATTGATGAAGATGTTGAAGAGCTCTGGGCCCAGAACAGAGCCCTGGGGCACCTCACTACACACTTCCCTCCACGTAGATGCAATATTATTGAGGATCACATGTTGAGTGCGATTGGTCAGCCAGTTATGAATCCATCTGATGATGATGCTGTCTAATCCACATTTTCCTATCAACTAGTACATCGTGGTTAGAACTGAAGAAGTTTCTTGGATGAGAAGCAAAACATTTTCACAGGAAAAAAATCCCAAGAAAGATCAAATGCCTTTTGAAATAAAGCAGCTTGAGATTTGCAGCAAATGCCAAAAATCATTATTTTTTTCTTTCAACAAGTAAGATAAAAGAAAAAAGTCTCGGAAATGATGGTTCCACCCATAGGAGAAGATGGCAAGGAGGTGACTGGTATCAGGGAAAAAGCAACTAATCAAACGAGGTAGGGACTGATGAGAAGGAAGAGATACTCTGATATAAAACAGGAAGGAAATGCAGGGTCAGCCATCAAGGACTCACATGCCTAGATGATCCTTTTGCTAATCAGTTACCTAATGTGTTGAGGAAACACTCCACTGTAGTAGCGAAGATTTTAACTGCCCTGAGATCAATTGGGAGACAAACTCTCCAGCCAGTGAGAGATCAAACAGGCTCCTGACGAACCCAACTGACAACTTTGTCATCGAAAGATAGAGGAGGGAACTAGAGGGTCCAGCTATCCTGGACTTATATCTTACTAATAGAGATGAAATGAGGGAGGAGATTGAAATAGTGAGAACTTTATGGGAGAGGGATTGTGTCAGACTGGAATTCAACATAATGCAGGCACCAGTAACTGTACAAAAACTACTGTCAGAAATTTTAAGAGAGATGATTTCAACAAACTGAGAGATAGTTTAGGAAGGGTTCCATGAAAGGAAATCCTAAAGGGGAAAAAGAACTCAAAATGCTTGGGAAACTCTGAAAGATGAAATTACGAAAGGTCATCTTAACATGCTACCACAGAGAAAAGAGAAACAAGAGACCCCCAAACAAAGCTAGCATGGTTGCATAAAGTACTGTGACAAACTGTGGAAAAAAATTGAAAATGTATACAAAATGGAAAGAGGGACATATAACTAAAACAGAATAGAATAGGAAAGCTAAAGCTCAGAGTCTCTATGGAGATTCTCAATCATCCAAGTCATGGTTGTCTCAAAGGTGCTTTTTTTTTCTTCAAAAGGCAACTGGACTTTCTTGATTTTTTCCCTTTGAAAACTTTTCACTTCTCATCCAAGAAGTTTCCCCAGTCCTAACTAACTAGTGGGCAATTGAAGGAATTCCATTCTTTGCAGCCATCCAGTTGTTGGCACTCTGTCTGTTCTTGGCACTCAGAGAGCCCTGGAGGCCATTTGGGGGTTTATCTGTATCCTCAGGGTCACCTGAATCAGGGAGCAAACAGGTGCGGGACCTCCCCGGGACTGCTGGAAGGACAGCATTGTCAGCAAATTAAGAGATAGTTTAGGAAGGATGCTATGGATGGAAATCCTAAAGGGGAAAAGAACTCAAAATGATTGGGAAACACTGAAAAATGAGATTAGAAAAGGGCAATTTAACACAATACCACAGAAAGAGAAACGAGAGCCCAGTCAAAGCCAGCATGGTTGCATAAAGTACTGCAACAAATGGGGGAAAAATGGAAAGAGGGACATATGAATAGAGGAGTAGAGTAGAACAGAATAGAATAGGAGTCGAGGGAGGGCTGTTCAGTTTTAATCCAGATCGCCTCTTTCTCCTCTTTCAAACTAGTGGTCATCTGTCCTTACTGTCCTGAGTAGAGTTGACTCTCCTCTTGCAGATGCAAATGAGCAGCCAAATCACGTCCTGCAGAATTTGTTCTTCAGTGTTGTGTCATGCATTCCTGAAATGCTTGTTTAGTTCCCTTAATGTGCTGGTCTGTCACTTCTGCAGAGCTTACAAAAACCAGCACCAAGGGACACAGAATAGCAATGCAACTCAAGATAGGCCAGGAGATGATACGAGGATGCCTATCTACTTAGGTAAACGTAAAGGTTCACCCGCACATGTGTCGTTTCTGACTCTAGGGGCCGGTGCTCATCTCTGTTTCAAAGCCGAAGAGCCAGCGCTTGTCCGAGGACGTCTCCGTGGTCATGTGGCCGGCATGACTAGACACCAAAGGCCCACGGAACGCTGTTACCTTCCCACCATAGTGGTCCCTATTTTTCTACTTGCATTTTTACGTACTTTCGAACTGCTAGGTTGGCAGAAGCTGGGACGAGTAACAGGCGCTCACTCTGTTACGCAGCACTCAGGATCCGACCCACCAAACTGCCGACCTTCTGATCGACAAGCTCAGTGTCCTAACCCACTAAGCCACCGCGTCCCTTGCCTATCTACTTAGACCAGTTCAAATCAGAGGAAGTAAATGGATTACTTCCCAGAGTCGGAAGGAGCTGGCAGAATTGATCTTGGAGCTACTGAATATAATATTTCACCACTCTTGGAATCCAGTGGGGCTACCAGAGGACTGGGAAAGAGCTGTGGTGCCGCAGACTATGGTCTTCTTCGACAAAATGCAGATACTTTATATAAGTAGCACGTATTAAAATTTTAGTACATTGAACTCAACCCCTGTTCCTGGTGATTTGTGCCTGACAAATGCTATGGACATCGTTTACTTAGACCTCAGTAAGGCAGTTGAGAAAACAGACCACAGCCTACTTCTTGGTATGATAGAGCAGTGTAAGATAAATAGTACCATCACCAGATTGTCTGAAATAAAATTAAACTCAAAATGAGACTTGGAGGTCCCTGAAAGTAAATTTTATTGAAAAGCGTTTGCAAATGCTGGTGGATTTCTGTTAACACAATCAAGAAGCCACACAAAACTGACAATGGTGGAAATACCTCCTGGTCCCGATGACATGCCCTATCCCTCCTCCATGGACCCAGTTGATAGGCCCACTTTGGTAACATGCTTTCTGACCACCTATCATTAATTGACAATTTTTTTTGCCTAACAACAAGTTTCCTGCCTTTTTCAGAAACTAAGATTATGTGATATTTAACCAACTTCTCATTAAAGAATTTTTAAAAATTATATTCCCTTCAAATCTACCACTTCTCTATTTACAAAAAAAATCTTTATTCATACATTTCTTCATTAATCAATTCAAAGTTTTGGCAATACTCTACTTTTAGAGGTTAACTTATCCACTTCAATACTAGAATCTTTGCTCCGTTCTTATTTTTCCTTTGAACCAAGATTACCTGCATTCATTCGGTTGTATATTGTATTATTTTGACCGTTGGGCAGAATACAAGGGAGGATCAATATTCCTCCTTTGAACAATAACAATATTATTCCCCATTTTGGCCACCCTCCTATTAGTTGGGACCACCAAGAAGTATCCATGATTCCTGTCCAAGTCTGAACTGGCACATGAACTATTTTTCTTATTTTAGTAGTAATTTCTTCAATTGCTTTCCCTTGATCATCTATTTGTAGGCAACAATTGGTCAGATTAAAGTTTCTACACACTCCTCCTTGAACCAATAAATAATCTAAACCTAAATGATTTTGGTATACTGCTGTCCTAAGTTGAGTATTTTGTTTAGTAAGTAAGCTCAAATCTATAGCTGTTTCATTAATAATAATCTCTAACACTGCTTGAAGTCTTATTATCCTATTTAACATATATATAGTGTTCTGTATCCACATATTCAGCCCAAGTGGCTGGCCTATATACCTGTATAATTCTCTCAGGAGGCCATTCTTCATCATGCCATTGTTTTGGACCTAAGATCTGTATTGATCGCTTTTCCCTTAGTCCAGTCTCAGCATAAACTGGTATGCCTAACCTCTCCCCTTGTTTTATTGCAAGAAGGAAGAAGCTGGGTTTAATTGTGCCCAAAACATATGCTCTATTCCAGACATGTCAAACACAAAGCCCGGGGGCCGGATCCGGCCCACAAAGTGGTTTCATGTGGCCCGCGAAGCCATCCTGGAAACAGTGAGGGAACGGCCCCCACTGCCTTGGCCCTGGCCCAGAGACCCTCAGATCTGTCCCACTCCTGCCCAGGCCCCCATAGGCACCCTTGATGTGAACGATGTAGAGATGGCCACGCCCACCCAGTAGGCCATATGCACTCTAGCCACGCCCACCCAGTAGGCCACGCCCACCCTGGCCACACCCACCCAGCCCCCTGAGGGCAACCGCAATGCTGATGCGGCCCTCAGTGAAATTGAGTTTGACACCCCTGCTCTATTCTATCTCTTGGGAAGTTTTACATAGGCATATCTGCCACAGATCCAATACATTCCATCTGGCGCTTTACACTCTAGAGAAATATTTCCAGGTTGATTCCATATTTCTTTAAGGTTGATTACATTTATAAAGGGGTTGGAGGGCTTACTCATATTACTGCCACTCCACCAGCTGTAAGCTGTGTTATTTATCTGGAATCCCTGTTCACATATCAATTGGCCTACTGTTTGGTTGAAATGGTTTGATTCTTCTCGGATAAAGCACACTTTTCCTGTTATAGAGGTTTGCGTGATCCACCCGGGTGGTCTATCTTGTGATGACCAAGTTAAATTCATCCCGGCTACACTACTGAGTTTTAACTCTCGAGCTTCCCAGGGCTATTGCTCACCATATTAGTTCCTACACACACATAACTAGTTACATTCAGGGAGGCTACTATTCTTTCAGCCAGATCAATGAACAAATTCTTGGTGATGGCTGGTATTTCAATTTTGGTTTCCAATTCTTTGTCGAAAGAATGGAACAGTTTATTTTGCTTACTCTGTTTTTCTGTCTTTACTACTTTTATCGTAACGAGAATGACTGGGTCAGAGCCAGTACCATCTATTCCCAATCCAAACTCCTGTAAAATCTTTTTGTCATTAACAGCTCTTTCCCATCCACTAAATTTGGTGAAATTGAGCACTACTGGATTACAGGTATTAGGATTGCAGTTTGAGTAAACTGTTCCTTTTCTTAACAGCCATCCTTGTTTATCCCCATAATTGGACATGCTCCAAGACACATCACCACCCTATACACTTGGTTGGGTTATAACATGGGGATACTGAACCCCAAGTCCCCTGATGATTATGCTGAATACATAAGTGCTTCTCATTATGGGTATAGGTGCGAATCCAACTCATGGAACCACACTTTCATAATCTCAGATTATGATTTATTGCCCCACATGCATCAATAGTAAGGTCCACTGGAAAGTTAGGGTTCATAATTTTTGTGGAGTTCAACAACTTCCTTTCTCTAAAGGCTGACTGGATCTCCAGATAAGTCTCCTTAACCTCCCCTCTTGTTATCTTATTATTCTGAGTACAGGTGGAGTATACAGTTTGGTTATGGGTAGACTTTCCTTTTCATTCCTGTACACTCATAATAACTATGGTAAATTAAAGTTTGTGTTGTCTACTTTCCCTTTTTGGTGGTGGTAATGCAACTATCGCAGCTTAACTCCTGTGGGCTTGTCCCATAAAGGGTTTGGACCAGTGGTGGATTCAGCTTGTTCTCACCACTTCAGCAGAACCAGTAGCTAATTTTTTGTTGCCCAGGCCCAGATTGGACTTCCGGCAGCAGCATCCACACAGAGAACCAGTTGTTCACATATTTGAATCCCACCACTGGTTTGGACCCAAACCCACAGTAACCAGATCAATGTTTCTGTCATTCGTACATTCGTACCACCGCATCTTCTATGATTATTATATCACACTTTTGTTTAGCAACAACAATTACACTATCACCTATAATCAGAACTAGCACATCCTGTGGATGTTCTGTTGCTCGAAGGGGTATTTCTATTTCTTCAATTTTTGGCTTTTCATAGAAAAGCATAGGCATTCATTCACTCCTGCAATAGAACAGAACAAACAACCACACCAAGAACACCAATTCTGCTAATACTAGCCCGATCAACTCTTCAACTAGTGGTTGCATTTAGTTCCTGGTAATTTTTAGATTCAATGGATCTGTATCAGGTTCAACCTTCCACCCCTTAAATATTTGTGTAGCAGCCTTCACACACATATGGTGAGACGACCCCTTCTCTTTTGTTCAGAGAGCTGTTTCTGTGGTCAGCAGCACTTGGTGTGGTCCTTTCCACCTAGGTTACAGTTTCTCTTCTCTCCAGGTCTTTATTAGGACCCAATCACTTAGTTGAAATTGATGAACTGCAAATTTGAGTGGTGGAACTTGAGTCAGGAGACCTTTTTTCCTGAGAACAGATAAATATCTGGACAGATCAAGGACATACTTTCTAATCATAGTGTCTCTTAATTTTATGTCTTCCTTTTTCTCAACCCCTCCCAGGTAAGGTACCCCAAATAACATCTTGTATGGGGACAACCCCAGGTCTTTCCTTGGCTTAGTCCAGGGGTAGGCAACCTCGACTCTTTTATGACTCATGGACTTCAACTCCCAGAATTCTGGGACTTGAAGTGCATGAGTCATAAAAGAGCCGAGGTTGCCTACCCCTGGTTTAGTCCTTTATCTCAACAGGGCCAAAGGGAGGCACTTTGTCCATGGTAATTTCAATTCTAGCATTAATTTTGTCAGAAAAAATAATCTATTAGCCCTCTCCACCTTCCCAGAAGATTTAGGGTTACAGGGGGTGTGGTGATCCCATTTTATCCCCAATGTATCCATCACCCCTTTCAGGACCCTTGAGGTAAAATGCATCCCTTGATTGCTGTCGATATGAGTCATTACTCCATATCTTGGTACAATATGCTCTAGCAGGATCCTTATGACAGTAGAGGCAGTGGCTACTGGTGTGGGATAAGCCTCTACCCATCCTTGAACTATGGTGCTGGAGAAGACTCCTGCGAGTCCATTGGACTGCAAGGCGATCAAACCGGTCAGTCCTAGAGGAGATCAACCCTGACTGCTCTTTAGAAGGCCAAATCCTGAAGTTGAAACTCAAATACTTTGGCCACCTAATGAGAAGGAAGGACTCACTGGAGAAGAGCCTAATGCTGGGAAAGGTTGAGGGCAAGAGAAGAAAGGGACAACAGAGAATGAGGTGGCTGGATGGAGTCACTGAAGCAGTAGGCATGAGCTTAAATGGATTCCAGAAGATGGTAGAGGACAGGAAGGCCTGGAGGAACGTTGTCCATGGGGTAGAGATGTGTCAGACGCAACTAACAACAACAAATCCTGACAAATGATTCACCATTACTAGCAGATATTTCATTCTGCCACTAGGTGGCAGCTCAGTAATTGATTTGAATATGTTCAAAGCTGCAGACCTTCCTTCTGAGGTAGTTTTTCTTAAAGTTTATTTATCTTTTTACAAGCTATACACTTGTCTGTTACCTGTTTAGCCACAGTGTATACTCTCTTACATCCATACCTTCTCAAGATAGGTCTACCAAAGCTTGAGAACCCCAATGACTCCCTTCATAAAGAGTATTTAAGATTTCTTGAGTTAGGGATTTATTAAGCATTTGGTGTCCATCCGGTAATTCCCATTTCCCTTCCCTATATTTGTCAATTCTTCCTTCTCTTTTTCACTAAATATTGGGATTATTTCTTCAAGAACTGGAGTTACATACAACAGTTCTGGTTCCTCCATCATTCCCACCTCCTTTGCTTCTTTATCTGCTAAGTTATTCCCTATGGCTTCAAAACTAGTTCCTTTCTGATGTCCTTCCACATGCACCACTGCAGTTTCTTTTGGTAATTGCAGAGCTCACATGACCTTTTTCACTAATTCTTCATGCCCCAACTCCTTCCCTTTTGCAGTTATTAATCCTCTCTCTAGCCAAATCTTTCCAAAGGTGTGGACTACACCCACAAGCATATTTGGAGTCTGTGTATATAGTTCCCTTCTGCTCTTCCAGTAGTTGCAAAGCCTGTCTTAAGGCATATCATTTCCAAGTTTGAGCTGACCACGTTTTGGGTAAACTGCCAGCTTCTAAAAGATTTCTACTTTGTCCATCAACAATAACATATCCATCTCTCCTTTTTCCTTCTACTATTCTTGATGACCCATCTATGAATACATACTCTCCTTCTTCTATGAATACATACTCTCCTTCTTCAAGAAACTCATCATACAAGTCTGGTCTGATTTTGATTTGCAATTCAGTAACATCCACACAAAAGTGTTCCAAATTCTCATTTAAATCCCTTTCTCCTGCTAGAAACTGAGCAGGATTCAGGTTGTAATCTATATTAAGAATTAGGTCTGACTTTTCCATTAGGATGGCCTCATATTTCAAAATCCTAGAGTCAGTGAGCCACCATCCTGCCTTTGGATTTAATATGGTTTTTACTTGGTGTGGGGTGCTAACTATAAGTGCTCCTCCAAAAGTGAGTTTTCTACTTTCTTGGACCAGTATAAGCTGTGGCTGCAATAGTCTGAATACAAACTGGCCATCCCGTTATGACTGGATCCATGATTTTTGACAATAAAGCAATAGGCTTTTTCTTATCTAGCCATTTTTGAGTAAGGACCCCTTGTGCCACCCCATTTTCAGTATTCACATATTAAATGGAAGGGCTTCTCCAGATTGGATGAGCCAAAAAACAGGAGAAGTAGTCAGGATAGTTTTTAAGATGTCAAAGGCCTGGGTTTCTTCTGGGGTCCATATTAATTTCCAAGGCTTTTCCTCTAGTAATTTAGCATACAAATTCTTTGTTAACTGTGCATAATTGTTAATCTATAACCTACAATACTCTATCAGGCCCAAAAACTTTCTTAATTCTCTCTTATTTCTTGGTAAGGGGTGAGTTACTATGCCTTCAATTCGTGCTGGAGTTATACATCATTTTCTTTCACTGATTAAATGGGCTAAATATTTCACTTCCTTTTTTACATACTGTAATTTACTTTTAGACATTCAGAGGCCTTTCTCTCCCCAAAAGCCCAATAACTGATTAGTTGCCTGCTTCAGCTTATCCTTCTTTTTCCCTGACAGCAAAAGATCATCCAAATATTGTATTAGGTTGATCTCCTCTGGCACTTAAAATTGTTCTAGTAATTGCTCCAGGAATTGTCCAAACAGATTTGGGGACTTAGTGAACTCCTGAGGAAGGACTGGCCATTGGAATTATTGCTTTCTTCCCATATTTGGGTTTTCCCATTCAAAGGCAAACATTTTTCTTGAATCCTCATGTAGAGGACAGGCCCAAAATGCATTCTTTAGGTCTATTACACTAAACCAGGAGTGATTAGGTGGAATCTATCCCAAAAAAGTGTAAGGATTTGGGACTATAGGATGTCTAGTCAGCACTATTCCATTCAAGACACATAAATCTTGAACCATTCTCCATCATCACCACCATCATCATCATTTTAGCCATTATCTGTCCACTGCAGGATGAAGGCCTCTTCTGCCTGTTTCCAACCAATACGGTCCTGAGCTTTCTTTTCCCAATTGGGCCCGCAATACTTGCTGATGTCATTGATGCATCTTGTTTTAGGTCTTTTTCATGGATGCTTTTTATCAAGTGAGATCCAGTCTATGACTGCCTTGGTCCACCTGCCATCATAATTTTCAAGAACAACCTGAAAAGTTTTCAATCAGTGTGTGTTACCTGCTCTAACATATGATGGTAAAACATGATCACTAATCTCACAATCAATACAAAAGCTACAAGTGGTGCAAAGAGTCATGGAAAAATGCATGCTTGGCAGTATAAGACAAGATAGAAACATCTGCACATGGATTAGAGAACAAATAAAAGTATATGGTAACGTCAACATAGTAAAAGAATTGAAATGGAAATAGACTGGCCATATAGCAAATATTTATTTATAGTGGGATATAATAAAAACCTGACCTATGATATAAATCTGACCTACTTATTGCAGACATGTTGAACTTGTTCTCTGAGAGGTCAAGGCAGTGTAAGTAGCATTTCCTAATTTTATTCTTACAAGAAACCTGTGAATTTAGTTGGATTGAGAAAATGGCTAATCCAAAATCATTCATAGAACTCTGTGGTTGAATAGGGGTAGTATTCCAATCTCCCCATTTCTGATTCATGTTAAATACATATGCATTGCAGGATGCAAATCTGAATCCTCAGGACCACATGCAATGGCCCCTCCAGGCCTAGATGCAGTCTTTATAGATCCTTCACATTTGCTGCTGAATTCTAAAGTATTACATCATGAAACTGAAAAATTATGAAATACATAAAAGTGATGACATAAAATATTTATTTAGATAATTTATTTGTTGTCCAACTTTAACTTACAAGGACATTCTCCTAAAAAAGCAGCTCTCAAGGAGCATTAAAGCATTAAATAAAATAGCATTAAAGCATAATTAATATCAAGCATATACATTGAAACGGTACTTTTAAATATACATCCAAATTCATAACAAACAAATGAAATCTGCTTGCTTGCAATAAGTTAATAGGTAAAGGTAAAGGTTCCCCACACATGCGTACTAGCCATTTCCGACTCTAGGGGCCGGTGCTCATCTCCGTTTCAAAGCCGAAGAGCCAGTGCTTGTCTGAGGACATCTCCGTGGTCATGTGGCCGGCATGACTAGACGCCAAAGGCGCACGGAACGCTGTTACCTTCCCACCGTAGCGGTCCCTATTTTTCTACTTGCATTTTTACGTGCTTTCGAACTGCTAGGTTGGCAGAAGCTGGGACGAGTAACAGGCGCTCACTCTGTTACGTGGCACTCGAGATTCAACCCGCCAAACTGCCGACCTTCTGATCGACAAGCTCAGTGTCCTAACCCACTGAGCCACCACGTCCCTAATAAGTTAATGCATTCTGGAATAACAGATTAGGCTTTCTTTCATTGAAAAAAGCTATCGTACTCCCTTGTCCCCCCCCCTCCAACAATATGGACACCACTCTTGATGAGCCAAGAGGGATAATCTTAAGGATCACATCAGGCATCAGGACCCACTGACTAGGCAATAAGCAATAAATGGGGAGAGGGGTAGTAATTTTGGGAATGTAAATCAGCAGAAAATTTTTGAAAATGGGAAATATAAAGAAAAGTTTAGGGACTCAGAGAACCAAGCAGCAAATCTGAAAATCAGAAAATTTGGGACTTGGGCAACCAGAAAATAGTGGGACAGGAGAAAGTATGCAGAGTTTTCTGCTTTCTTTTTCTTGTTTTCCATTTATTTTCAGCCAATTCTCTATCTCCTGACCTCTGCAAAATTAGAGTCTGGTGTCAGAGGTCATGAAATACAAAATAAGCAGCAAAATAAAAATAATGGGGGGATCCAGTGTCAACAAATATATATTCTTTCCTTCAATTAAAGTGCAGTGTACATCTTTGACATATGTGTTTGAGGAAATTTTCCAGTCGGAGCTTTCTAGTGGTTAAGAAGGTTGAATTGAGAAAACTGAGGATGAAAGTGAGAATCAAACCCAAGTACGGTAATATTAGACCTTTTATTGAAATAACTGAGGAAGAACCTAAACAATTTAAGCCTTGGGTCTAATCTATTGGTGTTCGCATTCTACCATGAAAAATAAGAATGTTTAAAGTTTTTGTATGTATTTAAAGTGTGAAGGAGGTATCCCACACAAATTTGTTCAGTCTTCAGATCTGATCTTTGATGCTCCCTGAGCTTATATAAAAATAAGTGCAAACCTAGAGAAAATTTTTATAAAATGTTTTATAGATGGCATTTGGATCCTAAAAAGCTGTCTTGTATGTATTCCAATTTACAGCCCAAATGTTGGAGATGTGGTAGTTTGGACGCTACTTATTTTCATATTTGGTGGACTTGTAGAAATATAAAAGCTTTTTGGATTAAAATTTGGTGGAACATCCAAAAGATTTTTAAGAGAAAGATAAAGTTTACCCCACAATTATTTTTATTGAGTGTTATTACAGATTGTGATACTAAAGAAATTAACTTGATGTTGAATTTGACAACAGCTGCAAGGTTATTGGTAGGGCAATATTGGAAGAAGGACTGCCTGCCTACTATAGAGGAATGGACGCTTAAAGTGTCAAATTTAGCAGAAATAGCTAAGATTTCTGCTTATTTGAAGGATCATTCACAAGAAAGATACATTTCAGTTTGGAGAAGATGGATAGATTATATTCAGAAAAAATATGGGACAAAAAAGTTTCATTTAGCTTATGAGTAAATTTTAGATTGTTATAATTAATTTTTTTCTTTTTTCTTTTTTATTATTAGTTATAATATATGTATATTATACAGTATTATTATTGTATTAGTATAAGTTGGATACTTTTAGATTGTTTGTAATTATGTTATAGGCGGGTTAAAGTGCATTATGTATTTGGTTATTTATATAGTTGGTTAATGTTAGTTAGATTAGGATTATTATATATTTGTAACCCTGTAATCAGCTTTGGGAAGTGGGGGAGGGGGAGGGGGGTTTAGGGGTGGGTTGGGGATGGGATAATATTGTAACTCTTATAAAACTTTTCAATAAAAATAAATAAATAAAAAATAAGTGCAAACCCCACTCCCTACTAGCACTGATGATGTTACCTAGTTTGGTAATGAAACATCTGCAAGAAAACCACCAAACTCAGAGGACCCCACAATTCAACCCTGAATTACAAATATTATCTTCTATTGATTCCTTCCACTATCTTACCTAAGTCTTTAGTAGAAATATTAATGAATAGAGAGGCCCAGAATTGAACTGTTTGGCACCCCATCCCACTTGAATCTTCATTCTACTTATGTTATGTAAAAAATAAAAATATGTCTACTACATTTCCCACAATCAGTTAAATAAATAATCTAATAAAAAATTAAATAAGGAAAGTCTAACAAGACTTCTTCTTGAGAAATCCATGCTGACCAGTGTTCTCAAACTGTTTTATAGAAGACTCTCTCCTCAGAGCTAAAGTAATTTTATTCCAATGCACATTTGACCCTTCAAACTGGGTTAGTTTAGTTTTAGGTATACTTAATGACATTTATTAATGTTTTTAATAATATTGCTTTTACACTCATTTATTAAATGTCTAATCATAAACCAAAACAGCAGTAAGAATTTAAATAAACCAGATAAAATAAGCAGCAGATTAAAAAATCTGTACGAAAGAGGAAAAAATGGAAGATAATAACACTATTGTATATAATATTCATAGATAAAAAGGTCCTCTAGAACAGGGCTTTTCAACCTTTTCACCCCTTGTACCACTTTTAGGATAAGGCAATATCCAAGTACCACCAGTTGCCCAGCAAGGTGTCAAAAACTTGATGACCAAAAAAAAGGAAGGACTCTCATGCTGCGACCCTTCCCCAGCTGCATTTCTTACCTGTTTGTTGCTGCCACCCGTGTGCAAATCCAGTCTGTTTTTTTGTCCTCTTCTCTCTTGCCCCTCCTCCTCCTCCTTTTTTTTACATTCGGTACAGCTCCAGCTGACTCTTCCTCCTCCTCCCAAGGCTGCATCTTTTTTTCTCTCTCCCTCTCCCACCCAAACTGCCTCATTTTATAGCCTCTCCTGTCTCTGCCACCCTCCTCCTACTTTCTCTTCCGGGTGTGCCAGAAGTGCTGATCCTGGGGCTTTTGCCTCGCCCCAGCAGCCCTGCAGCTCCCGAGGACTCTCTCAAAGCAACTCCTGTGTTGCGCCACTTTGGCTCATTCCTTCCCCTGCTACCCTGGGCTGGGCTAGGTAGGGCCATGTACCACCTGCCATGTGCCAATGTACCACAGGTGGTACACGTAGCACCGGTTGAATAGCCCTGCTCTAGAACAGGGTTTTTCAACCTTTTCACAGATTGTACCACTTTTACAACATGACAGTATTTGAGTACCACCAGTGCTTAGCAAGGTGTCAAAAACTTGATTAAAAAAAGGTTGGGGAGATTTTGGGTTTTACTGATTAGATTCATTTGTTGTTATAGAAATGGCTAGTTTATAATATTATGGAGGTTCAATGTTAATGCTTCCTTCTACTGCAACAGAGGAAGTCTGTTCTTTTTCCCTTCTCCCCCTCACTTTTTCCCCCTTTTTCCTCCCCACTGTGTCCTACTATACTATTTGCTTTTGTATTTTTGTATTTTATTCTATACTCTAATAAAATATTACAAACTGCAGAAAAAAAGGAAAAAAGTACCAGTTTTAATTTCTTCAGTGGCTGTTCGTTTGCTGAATCACTTTACCTTTGCACTGACAAATGTATGATGAATTTATCCATGTTTATTAATATGCACCACTACCAGCTAGCTCAGGGGTCTTCAAACTTGGCACTTTTAAGACTTGTGGACTTCAACTCCCAGAATTCCTCAGCCATCATGGCTGGTTAAGTAATTCTGGAAGTTGAAATCCACAGATTTAAATTTGTTAAGTTTGTAGACCCCTGAGCTAGCTGATCGGCCATTCTTCCTCTCTCCCTTCTGAGCCCATTCCACAGTGTAGTAAGAATGCACCCTCCATCCCTTCCCTGTACCCTTAAAGACACAGGAATCAAGTGCAAAGCAAGAAAAGCTCACAAAATAAAGAAACACATAAACTCCAGGCTTTTTTCCCTTAAACTGCCTCAAGTGTGTGTCACGTGTTACAATGTTGCAATCTGAGACTGAAAGGCTCCAGCAATTGTTGAAAAGCTTTAACTTTAAATTAAGTCTGTTTACCTTCAAAGAAAACTTTCTAAAAGCCATAGACAGACTCAATTAAAGGGGGTAAAACTAATTACATTTGTTTAAAGAGATTAAACCTTTCCCTGTTGTCTTTTTCCCCCTTGCCCACCCAAACTACCTCCTTTTATAGACTGTCCTCTCCTCCCCCCCCCCCCTTTCTCTTCAGTTCACCTCCAGCTCCAAGCTGCTTCTGGAAGCGCCAATCAGCTGGAGCCCTGCCAGTTCCTGCAGCTTCTGCCAAGCTCAGACAGTCCTGCAGCTGCAGCTGCCTCTCCCTCAGGCTTGGATCACTTCGGCTCATTCCCCTCCCCTGCTACACTTCTCTAGGATGGTCGCATACTACCTGCTACATGGCAAAGTACCACAGGTGGTACGTGTACCACTGGTTGAAAAGCCCTGCTCTAGAACCTCTAGAGCCAGAATAGGAATCAAAAATTATAAAATTAGAGCACATCATGTAATATCATCCTGACGAATCAGCAAACTATAAAAATACCTTGTTGACCTATTAAAGCAGAGTATGCAGTGCATTCCAAAGAATCCCAAATCCTTTGACATATGCTTTCAGAAATCAGTGCAGTCTTCTTGAAATTTCTTGGAACCAGGTCCACATCCAGGTCTGCGTTTAAATATGGAGACCAAATTCTCTTCTGTTTGTTCTTGAGGTAAAAGCATGCTAGTAAGCAAAATAGGATCCTTTTTATGTACCACTTCATAGAAAGGGCAAGTTTTCAAGTGTACAGCTATGGATGGAATATTGCTGAGTTGCCACTTATTGATAGTGGAGAACAGGGTGCTAAATTTCCAGATCTAGCAAAAGAGATGAACAAAAGATAGTAAGAAAATATCAGTATTGTGATAATAAGATCTTGCAAATAGCTCTTCCATATATGAACCAAAGGAAAGCATGGACAATATTTGTATATTCATTATTTCACTAACTTTGTCATGGTGAAAACAGGAAAATGTTTATGTATTTTATTTATTAAATTTATGTGGCCACCCAACTCATAGAAAGAATAAATACTCTGATTTTTTAAAAAGTGAAAGTTATCAATTATAGGAGTTAAATAACTCTTTGATTTTAACAGAATAGTTGTGGGCTTTAATGCTTCTAAGACAGGCTAGATGTATGCACAATAGAAGATAACTTATCTCTATTGTGGCTAGAATTGCAAAGAATTAGAGATTATAGATTTGATCTACTTAAGTCAATATCTTGCATTACACTTTGTTAACCAGATCTTCCAGCCTTCACAGAATGTTCTTTCTTCTGCACACAGACATTCTTTTTGTTTACATTTTTCCCTGGTATCTCATTCCTTGGTATCCAAAGTTAAGGCAAATGACATAGATGGTACAAACATTGTAGATCATGTACCTCTGAAAATAGCCTCAATCCACAATCATTTGCATACATTTCACAGAGGATCTTTAAATGTATCAATCACTTTTATTATAGATGTAACAAGAGATGGTAGAAATTTTCATTTCAGAAGACTCAGTTTCATTGCTGATTTTGGAATGGAGTACAAGTATTTATTAAAGTTGTTATTGGATACATTTTTCATAAAAAGCAGCAAGATTATTCAAAGTTAAATTTTGAAAGGAGAAAAAATAAAGGATTGTTATCCCTATTAAGGTTTAGTCCCACCCAGTGGTGGGATTCAGCCAGTTCCCACCACTTCAGCAGAACCGGTAGCTAATTTGTTGTTGCCCAGGCCCAGAATGGACTTCCGGAAGTGGAATCCACACAGAGAACTGGTTATTCATCTATGTGAATCCCACCACTGGCCCCACCCATATTTTCAGCAATATAGATCTGTGGTTTCCGCTATGAGTTTAACAAATTGTATGCTGCCCAAACATAACTGTTTACATTGTATCAGGAAATACTATTGGAAAGAGGGAGAGAATTTGGGATTACCAGAGGTATCACAGAATCAGGTTACTAACCTCAGTTTGTGTTTTCTCTTCAAGACATTGTGGCTGCAATTAAATATATGGAAGTGGGAATGCATTTGTTCATGATTGTTTTCTAACTAATTGATAAACACAATATAATGGGAGTACCTCTTGTTCTATTGGCAAAATATACCAAAGTTTTTTTCTATTTCAGTGAGGCATAATTAGTCCTTTGATATAACCACCTACTTCGTCTGTTCTAATTCTGTTTCTTTGATAAATGCAGATGCTAAGATCTTTAGAGCTACCAGAGTCCCTAGACTGGAATGGATTCTTCCCAGGCTGGATTTACTTGAGGATCATCAATGCTCTGATAATGTTAGATATTTAATGATGTAATTGCTTTAGTTCAAAACACTAAAAATCCAGGACCTATTTTTTTTAGATGTTGAAAAAGCATTTTATATGATTTCTTTAAAACTCTTGGGCAAGTACTAGTTTAACATGAGTATCCATATTTTTATAATCTGCATTGATTTCTTTTTTAAAAAAACACTCTAGGGCAAATGTTATGTTACTCCAGAATTAGAGATTTTATTCAAACACCAGATGCTGACTATTGTGCTTGTTGTCAGGAAGACTATGCTATCTGTGGTATCTGTTGATAAATAAAACGTTCTCTATAGGAAGAAACATTTTTATTTTAATGTGATTCCAAGGAACATTTTTTTTATCTATATAGCTATCATCTGAAGTCAATTTAACAAGTTGTTGGTTAAATTCTTTAGTTGAGATGGTTGGGAATTATAGTAAAATTTCTAAATAACTTTAGATATGGATGTGGTATGGGTAAAGATGTTAATAGAGCCTTGGTGGAGCAGTGGGCTAATGCCTCCTTAAGTAACACCAGCTGCCTGCAATTAGTGCAGGTTCGCATCCCACCAGGCTCAAGGTTGACTCAGCCTTCCATCCTTCCGAGGTAGGTAAAATGAGGACCCAGATTGTTGGGGGCAATTAAGCTGACTTTGTAATAATGCCGCTTGGGGTGTGTGTGAAAGCCCTAATAAGCAGGCATATACATAGAATGAAGGCTACTGCTAAGCTTGTAAGCCGCCCTGAGTCTTCGGAGAAGGGCAGGATATAAATGGAATTAAAATAAAAAAAATTAAAAAATACTTTTTATATGAATGTTCATATTTCCTTAATTCAAATTCAAAGTATATAATTCTTTGGATTCATAGAGGATCTAAATACAATCCAACTTGAAACTAAAGAGAAATTTCCTGACAGTGAGAACAATTAACAATGGAACAGCATACCTCCTGGAGTTGTGGGTATTCCATTGCTAGAGGTTTTCAAAAAAAGATTAGAAGCCATTTGTCCACGATGGAATAAAGTATCTGCTTGGGCAGGGGGTTGGACTAGAAAACCACAAAGGTCCCTTACAGTCCTATGATTCTATGATCTTTACTGCAGATGTTATCACCTAGCCAGGTTTGCAATAGGATATATTGTCCCTCAGATTGTCAACCTCTAAGTCATTTCATGTTTCAGGATTAACAATAATACACTGTTCTAACTGTGAGAAAATTGATAATCGATGCAGACTTCCAATTATAAGTATCATATGATCCTTGAACTATGCACCTGTTAACTGTCTAGCTGCCTCATATTACACCAGTGGTAACTTTTGACACTTGCAAAAACAGCCCTAGGTATTGTACATTAATAATCCAAAGATGTAACCAAAGCATATTCTTGACTCTTTCAGGGACTTTTACAGCTGGTACTGTAGTCATAATTACATAAAAATGCTCTTCAACCCAGCTGCCAATTATGTTCAGTGAGAGATAACAATCAAAGAACACTGCCATGCTGCATATCTATTCTTTCTGAGGTAATATAACATCACACAAAATAGGATGAAACTCAGTTTTCATGTTCAGCTTCTACTGACCTACACCAATCCATCTTGTCTGGATTTAATTTCAGGTTTCTTTTTTCTAGCCTATGGTGTGGGGAGATTTTAACTTGACTTCTTTCTGGAAGAGAATCGGTGACAACACAGGGATTCATGGTCAAGCCACATTTTAAACCTGGTTTTTACCTTGGAGAGATGCAAAATACCTTAGACTGGGGGACATCTTGAAGGAAATAGTGATTTACCCTTTTTTCATGAAGCCATTAATTTCCCTTTATAAAGAGGGTTGATGAGAATACCTTGGACTTCCAATTGCAGAGACACCTGAAAAAAATGACCTGGATATTTTAAAACCTAATTGCTATGCTGTTGCTGGTCAATTGTTTATTCTTTGGGCAGGAAGTTTGAATTTGAATTTAAAGTACTTAGCTTGCATCCAGTAATGATCCATATGTGGATATGCGATTGGAGGTTCTATGGGTCCATCACAATAGTCACATTTTGTATTTTGTCATAAATTTAAATTGCTAAAATTTTACATAGGCAGTACATTTGGAAAACTTTTTTCTAATAATTTGGAAGCAACGTCCAAGATTCTGTACCACACAGAAGCATTGAAAATATTAAAGATTGATAGAAGTGCTTTTGCTAGCAATGCTAATGCTGTTTTATTTGCCAGAGGTATCATATTTTGCTTTTCGTTCTTGGACAAATGAGCTGAGATATTGAAATTGTTCAGCTTGCTCAATCTGAACTCCATTAAAGTGGATGATTGCCTGAAAATCCTCATTTATGAATATTTTGGTTTTGTCAGTATTAATGGTTAAGCCATGTGGATCAACAGTTCTTACATCAAACTGAATGCCATACGCTTCTCTTTCAACTTCTGTAAAAATCACCCTGTCATCAACAAACATGAAATCTATGGAAAACAATGTTAAAAGACAGGGGGAGAGCTTTCAAGGTGCTAACAGCCCCATGCTGCTTGCCCAGAGTTATGCAATACATAACTGTTTGTCACTGAGATAAAAAAAATGGAGCTTGGAGTCTAATGTTACATGGCAGAGAAGATTACCTCATGAATTGGGGCAGAATCTGATTGTGCTGGTACTTGGATTACAAAATTCATCAATTATGAAGTAAAAATAAAGGCAAAAGAATGGAAATCAGTCAATTGCCTATGGTTCGGTAATCACTTTGAAATTTGGAGACTCTGTGACCCTTCATTTGAGAAGTTTAAGTCAAATCAAGGATAATAAAAAAAGTTTCTTCCAACACATTAACAACAAGAAAAATGTCAAGGAAACTGTAGGCCCACTAAAGAGAGAAGATGGCAAGGAAATTACAGGCAACAGGGAGAAAGCAGAGCTGCTTAACTCATCCTTTGCATCAGTCTTCACACAAAAAGAAACTATAGCCCAGCATACCAAAAAAACCCACTGCAAAAGACAAACTAGAAACAAAAAATTGAAATAAGCAAGAAAATGGTAAGAGAACACCTATCCCACGGGTCGGCAAGTACTAGTTTAACATGAGTATCCATATTTTTATAATCTGCATTGATGGCTCTTTAAGCCATCTCCTGTGGCTCCCAGTCCTCCTCCACCGGCGGAGGTTTGGGGAGCTGCACGTGCAGCTCTCCAAACCTCCACTGCCCCGTTTGCAGAGCTGCTGCCTTCGTCCATGTTTGACAAAGGCAGCAGCTCTCCAAATGGGCGGCGGCGGTTTGGAGAGCTGCACGCGGAGCTCTCCAAACCTCCACCGCCCCATCTGCAGAGCTGCTGCCTGCGGCGGAGGTTTGGAGAGGTGCATGCGCACCTCTCCAAACCTCCACCGTCCCGTTTGCACAGCTGCCACGTTCATCCATGTTTGATGAATGCGGCAGACCTCCAAACGAGCGGCAGCAGTTTGAAGAGGTGCACGTGCACCTCTCCAAACCTCCACCGTCCCGTTTGCACAGCTGCCACGTTCGTCCATTTTGATGAACGCGGTGGACCTCCAAACGGGATGGTGGAGGTTTGGAGAGGTGCACATGCACCTCTCCAAACCGCCACCGTCCCGTTTGTACAGCTGCTGCATTCATTCATGTTTGATGAACGCGGCAGATCTCCAAACGGGCGGCAGTGGTTTGGAGAGCTGCGCAGCTCTCCAAACCTCCGCCTCCCCATTTGGAGAGCTTCTGCGTTCATCAAACGCAGAAGTTTGGAGGTCCTGGGGGAGGGCAGGGCACTTGTGTGGCTCCGGCAGCGCCCGGGCTGAAGGTGCCGCCGCAACCCAGCCCCGTCACCAGGGAGACCCGTCGCCGCCGTTGCGCAGGTGCCTCCAGGCTCGGGGGAGCCGCGCTGCAGGAGACACTCGCGAGGCGTCCTTTGGCCGGGGAAGGGCCCGTTGCCTCCAAGGGGGGCCGGGTGGGATCCTCTGAAAGGCCATTTCCTTCCTCGTCTTTGTGTGGCCCTCCACAGTCGTCTTGGCCTGCGAGTCCATTCCCCCCCCTTAAGCTGGCGGCACTGGGCAGTGACAAGTTCATGTGGCTCAGGATGCGGCGCAGGCATCGGGGTGGTACATGTTTTCGCTTGTTCTGCGTATGCACGTGCGTGCATGCATGCGCGCACACATTTTGCAGCTCCCACTTTTTTGTGTGTTTGTCGGAACCAGTTCCAAGTGGCTCTTTTGCTGTTTCAGGTTGCTGACCCCTGACCTTTCCCAATGGTGGCAAACCCTTTAGAGACCAAGTGCCCAAACTGCAACCCCAAACCCACTTATGTATCGTCGTGTGCTGGGTGGGTGTGGCCCATTGAGTGAGAGTGGTCCATTGGGTAGGCATGGCTGCGGTGGTAACGGCAGACTAGGTGGGACTGGAAAGTTCAATCAATTTCAACTTTGCGAGATCTTTTTTTCCCTGCAAGAAGTTGAAATTGATTGATTGAACTATTTTTTTTTTGCACACAGCGGCAGAGGCCTAAAGCGAAAAGTTTTAGAAAACCCAGCTTGAAGGCCTAGGACTGGGATGATGGCGCACGTTCCCACAGAGAGGACTCTGCGTGCCACCTGTGGCACACGTGCCAGAGGTTCGCCACCACGGACCTATCCGACCTTGACGAATATAAATCACTGGGACCCGACAGATTACATCCCAGAGTTCTGAAGGAGCTGGCAGATGTTATCTCAGAACCATTGCACCACATCTTTCATAAATCCTGGAGCACCGGGGAAGTACCTGAGGATTGGAAAAGGGCTGATGTGGTCCCCATCTTCAAGAAAGGGGGGAAAACGGACCCAGGAAACTACAGACCAATCAGTTTAACACCAATACCTGGGAAGATCCTAGAAAAGATGTGTGAACAACTAGAAGCAAACAAAGTTCTAACTAGCAGCCAGCATGGGTTTGTTAAAAATAGGTCATGCCAAACCAATCTTATTTGATTCTTTCATAAAGTGACTAAACTAGTAGACCAACAAAATGCTGTAGATGTAGTATACTTAGACATAGTATACTTAGATTTCAGTAAGGCATTTGACAAAGTAGACCACAATCTACTGCTTGGTAAGCTAGAAAAAGGTAGAATAGACAACATCACCACCAGATGGATTTGTAGCTGGCTGACAAACTGTACTCAACAAGTAGTCCTCAGTGGTACTAGATCCACATGGAGAGAAGTAAGCAGTGGGGTACCACAGGGCTCTGTCTTTGGCCCAGTATTCTTCAGTATCTTCATCAATGACACCTAATCTATACTTATATTTTTGATTTTTCCTGCCTAAATGTAAAACTTTGCTTTTCTCCACATTAAAACTCATTTTGTTAGATAGGGCCGATTGTTACAGTTTGTCAAGATCTTTTTGAATCCTGAGCTCATATGATTAAAGGCCTGGAGACTAAAACATATGAAGAACAGCTGCGGGACTTGGGTTTGGCTAGTCTAAAGAAAAGAAGAGATAGGGGTGACATGATAGCAGTATTCCAATATCTGAGGGGCTGCCACCAAGGAGAGGGAGTCACGTTATTCACCAAAGCTCCAGAGGGCAGGACAAGAAACAATGGTTGGAAACTGATCAAAGAGAGAAGCAACCTGGAATTAAGGAGAAACTTCCTGACAGTGAAGACAATTAACCAGTGGAACAGAAATCGTGGGCGCTCCATCACTGGAGATTTTTAAGAAGAGGCTAGACAGTCACTTGTCTGAGATGGTATAGGCCCTCCTGCTTGAGCAGGGGGGTGGACTAGAAGATCTCCAAGGTCCCTTCCAGCTCTATTCTATTCTAAATTCTATGATCATGCAATTCTGCTTGTCACAGGATTGTTTAAACTACAGTATGCTCATGCTTAACTAAAATTACAGGTAGTCCTCAACTTATGACCACAACTGACCTCAAAATTTCTGTTATTAAGTGAGACATTTGTTAAGTGAGTTTTGCCCCATTTTACAATCTTTCTTGCCACAGTTGTTAAGTGAATCATTGCAGTTGTTCAATTAGTAACCTGGTTGTTAATTGTATCTGGCTTTCCCATTGACTGCTTGTCAGAAGGTCACAAAAGGTGATCCCATGACCCGGGACACTGCAAGTCATAAATATGAGTTAATTGCCATGTGTCTGAATTTTGATCATGTGACCCGGAGATGCAGCAACAGTCGTAACTGTGAAAAATGGTCATAAGTCACTTTTTTCACTACTATTGTAATTTTGAACAGTCACTAATAATTGTAAGTTGAAGACTTACTACTTTGTAATGCTAAAAATATGCATAACCTAGAAGCCAATATAAATATCTTTCTGTCTTTCTATTTGGATAATTCTGCTGTACTTTTCGGTATCCCCAGTACTTGCCTTTCCACAGACTCTCCATAATGTTCTTCCATTAGAATATCTCTTCTTTTTCCATAACAGAAAAACCATTCCTCTTTCATGCAGCAGAGTAGCACAGATATCCCTCATCTGTACTGACACCTGAGCCAGCTGAGACAAGCTAATACTATCCAAAAATCCAGCAATGTACTTCAGAATCTCCAAGGGAAGACTAGTTAGAGCAATCCTTTCATTCCTTTGTCTACTTCTTATAAAGTTACTTTTCTTGGCTTCAGAGAGCACAGGGTCAATCTCTGGCTTAACAGCAAATGCCATGAGATGCTGATTGTAGATAACATTTGC
The DNA here is from genome assembly GCF_947247035.1 of Vipera ursinii. Classification (NCBI taxonomy): domain Eukaryota; kingdom Metazoa; phylum Chordata; class Lepidosauria; order Squamata; family Viperidae; genus Vipera; species Vipera ursinii. Next base: position 188,528,805 of record NC_139513.1, on the reverse strand, counting down.
CTTTTGCCCAGAAGGATGCCAAGGATATTGAACAAAAGTGCATCCCAAATAGGCAAGTGGGCAGCGGCGCTGGAACCACCCATCTAGGGAGGACTGGATATCTGCATGAATATTCTTGAAATGTGAAGAAAACTCATCTCTCCTAAAAAAGTGGTTGCAAGAGAATGTAAATGCAGAGCTGCTTTTGTTGTATCTCTGGGTTACACTCTCACTATGGAGCTGTAGATGGAGATCCAGTGGGTCTTTTGTAACTAAAATATCTGCTAGAACAGCTCTTGAAGAAAAAGGTTGGGCAACAAAGCTGTATGTTTGAGTGCCAATATCCACATATAAGGCATCAGTGGACTTGGTTTTAGATATCTCGTGACCTTTTAGTTCCTTCTCAAGAGCGCACAACAGTGTCGTTTTTATTGTGTTTGATTTGGGAAGTTCTTTAACATCTATGTCCAACTCTGAAGTATCCAGGGATATGCTCTTACTTGGCTTTTTATGTGCCACAGGATCCCCAACCTTTGTTCTTTTGCCACAGTAACTAAGTGGCGGTCTGAAGGTGGTCTCAGTCTTCAGTGCTTGAGCTTCCAGGTTTCCATATACAAAGTCTTTTTCTCTGGGAGTGCAAGCAGGCATCTGACCAAAATGAATGAGCATCCTTCCATGGTGCACCAAGTACATGTTATACTCACCAACAGGAACCTCATTCTTCAGCCTCTCTAGCACTCCATCTTGCCAAGGAGCCAACCCTGTTTTTTCAGCTGCTAAATTGATTTGATGGATTTTGTTTTTTTCAATGCCTTCTGTACTGCTGGCTTCTTCCACAGTGCTGCCAGAAGCATGTTCTTTATGTGGAGATCCACTTTCAGATGCATTTTTCGTATTGCTGAGTGACAGTTCTGCTGCCTGGCATGCTTTAAATTCTTTACTAAACATATTTTCCCAGCTTTTGTAACCAATCAAATCCACCCCATCTTTATTTTTTGCCAGATGTTCACGTTCCTGCTGAGTGAGCACAGCTGCCTCAGTTTTATTTGATATGGCCTCCTCAGCAATTCCTCCAACAGCTTTTTCTTCAAAACAGTCAATATCCTCTGTTGTTCCTTCCAGGGTACAAGCTCCTCTGCATTCTGGGAAGAGCTCAGCCATTTTGAGTGCTTTAAAGAGAGCTTCCTGATCTCTCAGAGCTATGGCTACATCCAGGCACTCTTCCTTTGGCTGTTGCTTCATAATGTTCTCATGAAGAATGGCTTCAGAATCTGCACATGGCCAACGGTTCCATTCCATAGAACAGGAAACTATGCTGGCAGGGCAAACTTGGAGATGTTTTGCCACTTTAAAACGGGCCATTGTAAAAGGGCAGCCATAAATAGAATTAAGGCATGAAACTTGTTCCAGGGGACACAGGAGTTTATGATCATCTTCTTTGCACATATGAAAGACAGCACCACAGTGAGAGCGGCAACTGATCACTACACATGAGACTGAAGGCTCTGCGGGAGCTTGGCAGTATTTGTTGAAACACTTCTCACAGTGCTTATGCGGTCCAAGTGGAGTCCGCCGTCTGCTAATCTAAAGGAAGGCAGAGAGGGCGGGAAGAGAAGCAAGTATTCAACGCATTTAGGAACACTGAAACAATGTTTGAGGCTAAAAGGATTCTGCATGTTGAAATGCACAGGAACTATTTTACACAAAAAGGGTTTGGCAGATGACCAGCCACTTTCAAAATATCTATGAGATGTAGCTACAACTCTGTAAAATTTTAATACATTAAATCAAGTAACAATTCCGGTTTATCCATAACCAATAAGAAAATTAAGGCTGTCTGAATAATTGCAAAACTTGAATTCTGAACCTACAGTGCTGAAATTTATTTCCCTTTTACCCAAGAGCCTTGATACTGAAGTGCTTGGCTACTTTCTCTTTTAAATGTGGTTGTCAACCTTCAATCAGAAAAGAGTTTCTGAAGCAACCAGTGTTTGACCAACACTTAATTGGAGAGAAATCAGGCCTAAACTGAACCTGCTTGGAAGCATATTATGGGTAGTCCTCTACTTACTACCACAATTGACCCCCAAACTTCCATTGTTAAGCAAGGCAGTTGTTAAGTGAGTTGTGCCCCATTTTATGACCTTTTTGCCACAGTTGATAAGCAAATCTGTGCAGTTGTTAAGTGAATCATGTGGTCCTTAAGCAAATCTGACTTATCCCATTGACATTGCATGCTGGAAGCCAGCAGGGAAAGTTACAAAGGGTGATCGTGCAACTGTTATAAATACCTGCCAGCTGCCAAGCACCCAAATTTGATCGCATGACCATGGAGATAGGTGTGAAAACTGATCATACGTCACTTTTTTCAGTGCCATTGTAACTTCAAACAGATTGTGATATAATTTCTGTTTTTTTTCTCTACATAGCACTTAGACAAAAATAATCAATGCTGCAAGTGTACTAATATGTAAGTGGACTGGTTGAATGTACCAGTGGATAATTTGGGAAGAAAAGAGAACGAGCAAAAAAAGTAGATAATTAAGAAGAAAACAAGAAAATGTCTTAATTGTCCTCTTAACTAATTAAACTACTTGAAACAGGTTATTTTCTCTAAAACATTTCATTTTTCCAAAGCTGAAACAAAAAAATCTGAATTTATACCCGTAAAAATTTAAAACTTACTTTGTTTGAAAAGGACAGTGATGTAAACATTTAACTTTTTTCTATATTCAGATCCTAAGAGCTTTAATAATTGTACACTATCTTATGGGTTTGGGTTTGGGTTTGTTTGTTTTGTAAAATATAGTCTCTAAGCGATGTTTGATTCTTGACATCTTCAGGGATCTATCAGACTGTTAGAAAAATATTCTAATACCAGCAGTTTAACAGTGGGATGCTTTATTCCAGATAGTGATAGGTTTCCCTTTACTAGGAATCTAGTAAAAGCTAATAAAGTACTGTCCAAGCAGATGCTGGACAGCATCAGCCTGGGACATACAATATTAATTTGCATTTCTTCACTGTAGGGAATTGAGATTTGGAAATCATAGAATTTCAATTACAGAAATTTGCTTATTTCTACATTTAATTTTTAACTGCAGTTGAGGGACCCCCAGAGTTGCTTAAGATAGGTGGCCATATACATTTTTTAAATAAATCATTTATACTCACCGGGACAAAAAAGCAATTAGCGTCAGATGGTTATGTTCCATAAAAAAAGGGTATGAAATTATTAAACTATTAATTTAAGCGATATTCAACAATATCAAGTGTTTTTGGAGCTTATTATTCATTGAATTATTGGATTAATATCCCTCTTTTTCATTCAGGACTTAGAGAAAATAGCAAGGAGCTGAAAAACAAAAATTTAACAAAAACCCACTCATCATTTTAAACCATCACATGGTTTATTTGTTTATGTATGAAAGTGGCCATTGTAGTTCATTTTATAAAACAGAGGAACAAACCTGATTTAGCAGATTATGCAAACTCAGTTAACATTTACCTGCTGGCTATTATTGTAAAGAACCATTATTATATCACCACTTCAAACAAAACTGAAGAGTAAAAAGATTTAAAAGTATATTGTAAAAATGATATTAAACAAAAAACACATTTTTATTGTATATCAAAAGTACCTACCATAGTTTCAGTCAGTGCTCTTTGATGTCTCTAGAAGAAAAATTAAAATAGTTAATAAAAAGAGCTCCTTCCTGGAATTTAGAATGAGATACCTGATACTGTATTTATTTATTTATTTATTTATTGATGGGATTTATATCCCGCCCTATCTCCCGAAGGACTCAGGGCGGCTAACAACAAAACATATAATAAGTACAGAAATTAAGATAAAAATAAAATTAAAATCATCTGTGCAATAAATTAAAATTAAAAACTAAGAATAAATTAAAGATTGTAAATATAATTAATTAAAATGCCTGTCAGTCCAGGTCAGCCTGGTGGAATAGGAGTGTTTTGAGGCCGCGGCGAAAGGATTGGAGATTTTGGGCCATCCGTAGCTCAGGGGGGAGCTGATTCCATAGGGCTGGCACTCCCACAGAGAAGGCCCTCCCCCTGGGGGTCGCCAGCCGACATTGCTTAGCTGACGGTACCCTGAGGAGGCCTTCTCTGTGTGAGCGTACTGGGCGATGGGAATTTGTTCCCGGCAGCAGATGGTCCTGCAAGTATCCCGGGCCTAAGCCATGTAGGGCTTTAAAGGTAAGTACCAGCACCTTAAATCTCACCCGGAGGGCAACCGGTAGCCAATGCAGCTCACGCAGGAGGGGTGTAATATGGGAGTATCGGGGTGCTCCCATCACAACCCATGCAGCTGCATTCTGCACCAGCTGAAGCCTCCGGGTGGTCTTCAAGGGCAGCCCCATGTAGAGAGCATTACAGTAGTCTATACGGGAGGTAACGAGTGCGTGGGTGACTGTACGTAGGACATCTCGGTCCAGAAAGGGGCGCAATTGGTATATTAGGCGAATCTGGGCAAATGCCCCCCTAGCCACGACTCCAATATGATCTTCAAAACTGAGTCGTGAATCTAGGAGGACGCCCAGATTGCGTGCTCTGTCAATGGGAGGTAACATCTCTCCTCCTATAGTCAAAGATGGAACCTCTTGGACTAAATGAGATGACGGTATGTAGAGCCACTCAGTCTTGGCCGGGTTGAGTCGAAGCCTGTTTTTTCCCATCCAGATCTGTACCGCTTCCAGGCAACGGGACATCACATCGAGGGCATCACTGGGTTGGTTCGGGGTGGAGATGAATAGCTGGGTATCATCAGCATATTGATGATATTTCACCCCGAAGCCACGGATGATCTCTCCCAGCGGCTTCATATAGATGTTGAATAGGAGGGGCGAGAGCACCAATCCCTGGGGTACTCCACAACTAAGAGGCCTAGGGCTTGACCTCTGCCCCCCTGCTAACACCGTCTGCGAACGGTCCGAGAGGTAGGAGGAGAACCACCGCAGAACGGTGCCTCCCACTCCCAACCCCTCAAGACGACGCAGTAAGATACCGTGGTCGATGGTATCAAAAGCCACTGAGAGATCTAATAGGACCAGGACAGAGGAATAACCTCTATCTCGGGCCCGCCAGAGATCATTTACCAGTGCGACCAATTTAAAAAGATACTATCAAAAAAATGATATTATTTTATAAAACTATGGTGTTAATGCCATTAGCTTACAGACTGTGTTATTTGACATTTTATTATTAGTAATAAGGATAAAAAAACTTTTTACCAGAATTCCTAGGATGGCTTGAGATTCTATTACCCTTGAATTTTATACCTATTCCTTGCATCATTAGGCAGGGCCCAAACTACTGTTGTGCCCTTCACAGAACGGTCATCCCTATTGTTCATGCCAGCACTGAAACATATTTGATCTCAAATAAAATAATGTAATTTGGGCAGCGGGAGTTAATGCAGTGATGACAAATCCCTACTTCTCTTTCTCCCAGTGGAACAAAGAAGGAATGTTGCACTATTAATACAGCCAACCAGATCCTACATATATATATCCTGAACACTGCCTACAAAAACCCTATATTTTGTACTGTCACCCTGTTAGTGACTACGTTTTCAGTAAATCAAACTGAATGTGGTCTTCTCGTTCTTAATACTAAGGCTATGCTATAGCAATAGATTTCCTCTGAGTATAATAAACATTTACTTTTCCTCCTGGAGGCTCTAGCTTTTGGTAACTACACCAACAACTTCTGAAAGAGAAGTACAAGACAATCACAGTTTGTCAGCTCCCTAACTCTAATTAAAATAGAAACAACAAACAGCACAAGTCCAATGAATCATAATATTCTGGAGTTGGAAGGGACTATGAGGATCATCTAGTCCAGTTGTGGCGAAACTATGGCATGCGTGCCAGAGGCGGCACTCAGAGCCCCTTCTGTTGGCCCGTGCACCATCACTGCCGCCAGCAGCAGGTCCATCAGGCTGCCAGCGCCACCTGGAGCAGGAGCCCCTCCTAGCACAAAGGAGGCGAGGCAGCCGACTAGCCAGCTCGAATAGAGGTGGCAGAGCAGAGGTCACCAACCATTGTCGAATGGTGGACTGGAAGAAAAGGGAGGGGGAAGCATTTTACATGCGTGCATGTGTGCATGGGGCCGCGAGGACACACACGCTGCAAATTAGGCAGGGCTAGTGTCTGTGTGATACTCATTAGCTCTGCCCCATTCTTGCATGATGCAGCACCTTGTATCTGCACCCTGCAGTGTGGCGGCACCCATTTTTGCGCCTTGCAGCATGGTGGCCCATTTTTGCACCCCCAGGTTTTGCATGCCAGAGGCGGCACTCAGAGGCACATCCCTGCCCCCCCTCCCCCCCGAGGCCACCACAATGCTGATGCAGCCCTGGCACTTTGTGATAAATAAGTGGGTTTTGGGTTGCAGTTTGGGCACTCGGTCTCTAAAAGGTTCGCCATCACTGATCTAGTCCAACGTTTTGAAACATGCAGGAAAACTAATCAAATCATCTTTGTGACATAACTTTTTAATCTGTCTTCAAGTCAGTGTTATTATTATTAAATGTGTTTGTCTTAAAAAGATATTGTTAAACTATGGAACTGTTGAATCACTTTCTGCTCACAAAAGTCTTTAACAGCTCAGCTGAGCTACTGATATCTAGCAAAGCAATAAATCCAAATATTCCTCCCAAGAATTCAAGAACTATTCAGTTTGGTAATATTCCAGTTTCATAAATTAAAAGCAAAAAAAGATGACCACAGCACAGTTAAATCTACAGGTAGTCCTTGACTCACAACCACAAATGAGGCAGGAATTTTGGTCATAAGTCATTGTGATCATAAGTCAAGTCACTACATGACTAGATTCAATTTTACGACCATTTTAGATGGTCGTAAATGAGTCACCTGGTAATTAAGCAAATTACATGGCTGTAAATCCTAATCCAGCTTATCCAATGGGTGTGATCATGTGACTGCAGGACATTGCAACCGGTTATAAATGCAAACCGGTTGCCAAGCACCCAAAATGCAATCACATGACTGTGGAAGTGGTACGGAAGTTGTAACTTTGAGGACAAGTCATAAGTAATCTTTTTGAGTCCTTCGTAATTGGTTAAGCAACCAGTCATGAGTTGAGAACTACCTGTACTTCTACTGTTGATATAAAGACTTACAAAGAGTTGTCAAGCAGTCTCATTAGAGAGATGCCAGCTGAATGCCAGCTGAACTGACAACATGTATGCTCTTCAGTTTGACAGAATATAGGTTAGATAGTTTGATGAATCTGAGATCAAAGAGCTAAGTTGGAGAAATAATGACCTTTGGGTGATTATAGAACCAGCTTACAGTTATCCTGATCATTGCATTAACTACTGAATGGCATATTAATAGCTTGTCAAATGCTGGCAAAGTATCTATAACAACATTTACTAGATTCACAGGACAACCACAATACTCAGAACAGTAGCTGGCTCCAAACTGATTCATATGTTTACCAGGTTGTCAGACCTGCCCCAAGGTAATCATTTAGGAAAGCAGACTCTCAACTCCAATTGATTCAAGTGAAAAGAACTTTTACTAAAGATGTTGGTTGCAGGAAGGTGAAGCAGAAATTGAAGTGTGGAGTGAGTTTTTTTGGATGCATGGTTGCAGGGCCTTCTCCTGGTTTTTTTGTATGAGGACTGCCCCCATGGCCACATCACTGGCATCAATTTGGATGACAAAAGGAGCGTTCAGGTCTAGGTGTTTTAGGACCGACTTGGCCACAAACAGGCATTTTTAGTTTCTCAAATGCTACTTGACATTCCTTTGCCCATTGGAGCATCTGGCTGGGCTTGGGCATCCACCCCACTTTTGTTTTTAGCAAGTTTGTGATGGGGAGGACGATTTCTGCGAACAAGGGGATGAATTACTGATAGAAGTTTGTGAATCCCAAAAAGCTCTGCAGTTATTTTCTTGAAGATGCCTGGAAATGGTTTCATATTCTTTGATTTTTCAGCTTAACATCTTACCTGAAAAAGTATGATGCCTGTCAAAAAAATCCCACCATTTTGGGAATAATATATAAAATCTCTTCCATTTATTCCAGCTTCCATGATGGCTCAACAGAGCCCCTTTTAAGGTTGTCTCCCCTTCAGCATGAACTTTCATCAATCTTTTCAAGTATGGGCAATTGGCTATAAAGATTATCAAAAGCAAATTAAAGAAGCTTTCATGTCATCTACTTTCAGCCAGAGGAAATAAGCCTTTCCTTTAAGAAATCAATGAATGTTATGTAGTCAGTTTTGATTACTGTCAGTCTTTACACTGAGTAGAGCTATAAATCTTGGGTCTCCCAACACTTAGCTCCTTATTCAGTTGAGGGCTTATTTGGCAGAAGACTCACAGACACAACTCAGCAAAATGTCTTCAATAAAGATCTCTTTCCATCCCATCCATACTCCACTATAATTATTTCATCAAAGCTGAAGCAGGACAGGTTATCATAGTTTGTGGAATCCCTTCATAAATGAGATCATCCTGTATTTTGCCTGACAGTCCTTTCTACCAGTTAGTTGAGTTTATTTTGTCATAGTCCAAATTCTGAGCTAATACATAGTTGAAACTCAGTGAATACTTCTGAACAAAGGCTTAACCTGTTAGAGATAACAGATTTCATAACTGGCAGACACTTGTTTGACCAGATTCTTGAAGTTAGACATGCTAAAAAATTAGTAAAGTTATCCAACAGATTGCCCATTGCAGCTTCCCCTGTCATTAGTGTAATGTATTGGGCTTTGTCTTGTTAAGGGAACACCACGTGGGTTAATTGCTGGAAGGTTGCTTAAGCAGGGAAGCTGGCTAATGGCTCCCAGACAACCCGTCTCCAGTGCCGCCATTGGCTGCCTCTAGGGCGGCAATAGGTTGCTTTAAACCTATTGGCCGCCACCTAGAGGCCAGGGTATAAATTGCTGCATTTGCAGCTCTGTTTCTCAGTTCAGATCCTGCAAGCAATAAACAATGATCTTTGCTGAACTCACTCGTCTCGTCATTGAAGCAACGAACCCAGTACACAACAATTAGACTAACCTGAACCCTACTTGAGCATAAGGAGAAAAATCATAGTCTTATAGAGATGATTAATTTACTCTGAGCTGTAAGTCTACTTGCATTCTTATATTTGTGTAGCAAGGAGTCAAATACTCCCTGTCAGCTCTGGTTACTTCAGCTGCAGTACAATATCTTGGGCCAGGACTCATACAGGGGCCATGTGTTGGGCTTACAGTTAAACCAGCTGAATTAACACATATTGTTAATCACTTGAGTCTCATGCTGGAGCAAGGCATTGGTAACTGGATGAATTTAGAGGTTCAACTCGCAATAAGCTTTATTTCCAGAAAATATAAACAGACCAATGAGCCTAAAAACAAAGATCTATACTCTCAAAACTAAAGCATTCTGTAAACTCCCATGGCTCTGGATTGCAACTGTATTTGGTTGAAGGATGAATCAGTCAAGAGTAGCAAAGAGTGAAAGGTCTTTTGATAACCATCTTTGATTTGTCTGAGGATTGAATTATGAATTATGTCAGTCAGGTTCACTGGCAAGATTTTAAAAGAAGTTCGTGAACATTTGATATGACTTGACGTATACTTGGCTCAGTGCTCTTTGAAATACATATAAAGCAGTGTGGCTGGGTAATATAAATCTTACTGTATGCTAGAAAGGAGCCACTAAAGCAGTGAATTGTCTTTGTCATCATGAAGATTTAGTTAACCTCATTATATCTGCTATAGCTTAAGTTTTTTCTTCTTTTCTCCTATCCTTACCATCCTTTAACATACTTTATGCTCTGCCTATCTTGGCCTTGAAGCTGGGTAACTTCAGGATACACACATAATTGACATCTTTCCCCTGAGAAATTCTGGCTCAACTTAACTCCCAAGTGGGAGCAGACGTGTCAAACTTGCAAGGTCACGTGACATCGCACAATGTATCAGAGCTTTTTCTCCATTGCCAGGAATGGGGTGGGTGCGGTTTTGGAATGACGCATCCGGCCCGTGGGCCGGCAGTTTGACACCCCTGGTCTAGAGTAAAACCAAATTATCAAGCACTAGAGTTAGACTTAATGATGGCTTTTGAATTGCGGTGTTGAAGAAGACTCTTGAGAGTCCCTTGGACTGCAAGGAGTTCGAATCAGTCAAGCCTAAAGGAAATCAACTCTGACTGGTTTTGGAAGGACAGATACTGAAGCTGAAGCTCAAATACTTTGGCCACCAAATGAGGACTCATTAGAAAAGACCCTGAAGTTGGGAATGTTTGAAGGCAAAAGGAGAATGGAGTGACAGAGGATGAGATGGTTAGATAGTGTCATTGATACAGTAGGCATGAGATTGGGCAGACTCAAGGAGTCAGTGGAGGATAGGGAGGCCTGGGATGCTATGGTCCATGGTGTCAGAAAGTACTGTACTAGTGATTTATAACATACTCCAGCCATTGTTGTAGCAATATATCATTACCAAAGATAGGCTTTATATTACTACAGCAATATATGAATAATGTTGTAAACACCTAGTGCAGAAATGCTATATATCACATTGGTTCACCTTTTAAAATAAATGTAGAATTGAAGATGCAACCCAAAAACATGACTATTTATTTTATTCTTGTGAGCATAAGAAGCACTAGGGACAAAGAGCCAGCCAGAGATGGAATACTTACTCTCCTTTCCCCTGATCTGAAGATATAATCTTCAGTGTCTGCTTGACTTTGTCAGGGCTGGTAAGGAAGACAAAGATGGGCCTGGTTAGGATGTCCAAATTACACTAGAGCTATAGGATAGAGTGGGAAGTTGAAAAAACATCCCAGAAGGTGGCACTCCTATATTGCGAAGAAACAGAAACTTGTTCAAAATGGTCATAAGGAGACAAGATCAGCCTGAAGATGGTACTTACTCTTCAGAACTCTTCCTTTGAAACTGCTTCCTGCAGTACTTTTTCTCCCCTAACCTCTATGATGACAGAAAACTGAGAGAAAGTTGTCATTTACTTTGGCGAACTCTGTCCTCATGAAATCAGCATGAGCAATCATGATTGGCATTGGAAAGCATGGGCAACGTGTACCATGAAGAAGTGTAACCACTATTCTAATCAAACAAAGACAGAAATTCTATCTGCTACACAGTTCTGGTGATAAAATATTAATCCACGAAGTGTTATCATCATCAGGAAAAAAAGGAATAGCTGTCCTTTGCAGCCATTTAAAATTAGCATTTTAGGTCAGGTTGAAGTTCAGCTATAGCCACCCTCAGTATTCTAGATCAGAGATGCCAAGTAGTTGCTAAGTGAAACTGCAACTGTGCTTATGATCTTATTTTAGCTTTCTTTCCTTTGCACACCTGCAAAGATCTAAATTCAAGGACTGGTCATAAAATTACTTTTTCCATCACCATCGTAATTGTAAATTATCACTAGTCAAGGCTGTCACTAAATGAAGAATACAGTACCTGTATATATAGACACAGACACAAACAGGTATACATGTGTAGATATGGGTGCATTATACAGGTGAAACTCGAAAAATTAGAATATCGTGCAAAAGTTCATTTATTTCAGTAATGCAAATTAAAAGGGGAAACTAATATATGAGATACACTCATTACATGCAAAGCAAAATAGTTCAAGCCGTGATTTGTCATAATTGTAATGATTATGGTGTATAGCTCATGAAAACCCCAAGTCCACAATTTCAGAAAATTAGAATGTTGTGAAAAGGTGCAATATTCTAGGCTCAAAGTGTCCCACTCTAATCAGCTAATTAAGCCATAACACCTGCAAAGGGTTCCTGAGCCTTTAAATCAGACATGTCAAACACAAGGCCCGGGGGCCGGATCCAGCCCGCAAAGTGGTTTCATGTGGCCCGCGAAGCCATCCTGGAAACAGTGAGGGAATGGCCCACACTGCCTTGGCCCTGGCCCAGAGACCCTCCTTCTGCCAGAGACCCTCAGATCTGTCCCACTCCTGTCCAGGCCCCCATAGGCACCCTTGAAGCGAATGATGTAGAGCTGGCCACGCCCACCCAGTAGGCCACACACACTCTAGCCACGCCCACCCAGTAGGCCACGCCCACCCCACCCCTTGAGGGCAACCACAATGCTGATGCGGCCCTCAATGAAATTGAGTTTGACACCCCTGCTTTAAATGATCTCTCAGTCTGGTTCAGTAGGAATCACAATCATGGGGAAGACTGCTGACCTGACAGTTGTGCAGAAAACCATCATTGACACCCTCTATAAGGAGGGAAAGCCTCAAAAGGTAATTGCAAAAGAAGTTGGATGTTCCCAAAGTGAAAGTCCCCAACACTTTTGAATGGCCTTTTCCTGACAATCCTTTCCAGGCTGCGGTCATCCCTGCTGCTTATGCACCTTTTTCTTCCACACTTTTCCCTTCCACATAACTTTCTATTAATGTGCTTTGATACAGCACTTTGGGAACATCCAGCTTCCTACTGAACCAGACTGAGAGATCATTTAAAGGCTCAGGAACCCTTTGCAGGTGTTATGGCGATTAGAGTGGGACACTTTGAGCCTAGAATATTGCACCTTTTCACAATATTCTAATTTTCTGAGATTGTGGATTTGGAGTTTTCATGAGCTGTACACCATAATCATTACAATTATGACAAATCACGGCTTGAACTATCTTCTTCTTCCGTTTTCGTCTGGCTTGAGTAAGAAGTCATGTCCAATGTTGTGATTGTTGTTTGGTTGTCTAGGTTCTCAATATGCTGTAGTTGTTGATCTTTAGCACCCTCCATCTTAGTGTTGGTTTCTTCGGTTAGTGTTGCTTTTTGAATTGCAGATTTTTTAGTTGAAATCAAGATTTGGCTGTCAAAGTTCTCAGTAGGTTGTACTTGTTGTTCTTTAAAGTCCTTTTTAATATTAATTTCTTCCTCTTCTGTTGCTTTTTGGATTGTAAGTTCATCAGTTGAAATCAGGGCTTCATTTTGTAAATTTAAGCTGGCACCTTTGTCTTTCAGTCTGGAATTCATTAGCTCAGTAGCTTCAAGGATTTTTTCAAGTATAAGTTTATAGTTAAGTTGTGGGTAATATTCCTCCATTTCTATGATGTTTACAGATAGTCCTTTAGTGGAGGCTATTTTTGATAAAAGTCAGTAAATGTCCACCTCCACTATTCCTAGAAGTTGTTTTCACCGCCCAGCTGTTTCAAATTCTTATCTTTTTTTAGATAGTGCCAAGGACAAATCTAGGCTGTAAGCTGGTCTCACAGTCAAAGAAATTCACTTGCTATACCAGGCTTTACCACAAGATATCCCCGATAGCTTGTAAAGTCTTTTTCCAAACTCAAGTTAGGCCTTTATCCAGTTAAAAAAATCCCCCAACTTAACAGGTAGATAAGATAATGGGTCTCCAAAGAAATAGGAATTTTTTGGGACCCCAAATATCCAAAAGGTGCAAGTCCAATTATTTAGTTGTTTAGTTTAGTTGTTCTTTTCAAGGCTTTATTTTCCCAAGGTAGGCAGACGCCACCATGTTAAATGGGGAAAAGAAATTTCAAAAAGCCTTCACAGGAAGATAGTTGGGATACAAGAAAGGTAAGGTAAGATCTCACCTAATTCCTCCGTGGTGCTTCGTTGTGCTTGATGGTGATTTTGGATTTTGGCTGGTACGGTTTAGTGATCGGCCATGTTGATGACCGATCTTTTCTCTGTTGGTCCAAAGGAGCTGCCTCAGATCAAACAGAAGGGCTTCTGCCCTTTCACGATCTATCGAGGGTCCTCCTCATGGTTGTCGCCCCTCCAGGGTGACTTTCGACCCTTTTCAGGGTCCCCCAATGAAGGAAAACCAAGTGGCGGAGAGAGCGCTCTCCCTAAACATCCGCTGGCACTACAATCACAAACTGGAAGCCAGGATTTTCTCAAGTTTTGATATAGGGCTGATTGGTCTGTAGTTTCCTGGATCCTTTTTTCCCCCTTTTTGAAGATGGGAACCACATTAATACTTTTCCAGTCCTCTGGTAAATTCCCGGTGGTCCAGGAGCATTTAAAGATTTGATTCAGGTTTCCGAGATCACATCTTCCTTCAAAACCTTGGGTACAGTTCAACTGGTCCTGGTGATTTGTATTCAGCTAGACTGGATAGGTGTTCTCTTGCCATTTTCTTGTCTACTTTGACTTGTATTTTTATTATCTTCTGCAGTACTGTTTTTGATAGATTGGACTAATATTTTTTAACTTTGTGTAAAAACAGATGGAAGGAATGAATTAAGCAGTTCCACTTTCTCCATACTACCCATCATCTCCTTGCCATTTTCTTCCATTAGTGGACTGATTGTTTCCTTGACTTTTTGTTTTTGTTTTTTTACATGTTGAAATAAACTTTTAAAATTATTTTTGGCATTTATTGCAAATCTTAGTTCATTCTGAGCCATAGCTTTCCTGACTTGTCTCTCAGTTCATCAAAGAATTATGTATGCAAATGTACTTGTTTCATCTGGAGTCTCTTTTTTTCTCAATAGTATTGTGTTAGACTGGGTTTTTATAATCTCATTTTTCAGAGTTTTCCAAGCATTTTGAGCTATTTTCCCTTTTAAAATTTCCATCCATGGAATCCTTCATAAGCTCTAAGTTTGTTGAAGTCAGCTCTCTTAAAATGAGTAGTTGATCTTGTTCAATTACTTGTGCCTGCATTGTGTTAAATTCAAATACGACATGGTCACTCTTCCCCCAAAATTCTCACAACTTCAATCCCTTCTATCACTTCATCCCTATTAGTAAGCATTAAGTTCAATATAGCTGACCCTCTGGCTCCCTCCTTTACCTTTTGGATAACAAGGTTGTCTAGAACCTGTTTTATCTTGGTGCAGAGTCTGTCTTTCAGTTGATGTAAGGATAATTAAAGTCCCCCACCACTACTGTAGCATGTTTTCTACACACCTTAGCTAATTGATTAATAAAAAGTTCATCTATTTTCTCTGCTTGGTTGGGTTGTTTGTAGTATACATCTATGGCAATTTCATACATTTTTCCTTTTACATTAACCCAAATGCATACAAGAAGGTTTTTTTCCTTTTTTTTGCATTTCTATAGAGGTGTAGTTACTTCTTATGTATTCTACCTCCTCTTTTGTTAGATTTGTTTTTTGAACAATTTAAATCTTTTTAGTGGTATGTTCCAGTCATGGGTTTCATCCCACCAGGTTTCAGTAATGGCAACAATGTTATACCTACTCCCATGTACTAACTAGGACTTCAAATTCGCCCTGCTTGTTCCTCATACTTTGAGCCTTAATGTATAGGCATCTATATGTTTTATTTTATTCTCATGTTTTTCCCTCACCAAGGATCCCAGAAAACACACAGTTTTGAAACTTCCCAACTCATTCAAGCTCCCTACTACAATTAGTGGCCTTCAGATATATTAAGACTATATGCCAGTATTTTGACTTGGGCTGGATATACTGTAAATCTCAGCTTATCTGTGATTATTATAGCTAGGTTGAGGGTTTATACATGCTGAGCTATAGGAGTTTTCTCACAATTCAGTAAGCATCACTTGGAAATGCCCCACTAAACATTTTTAGAAAACACGTTCTCCTGATTTAGTATTTGTATCATCCCCTATTGTGGAGGTAACCTAACTTTGTAATAGCTGTTCAAGTTTTAAAGTCTTCTTTGAAGGAAGTCTTGGCATTTGAATGATGACCATGCCTCAGCTCACAATCACATTGAGGATATGGTCAGGGGCTTGCATTTGCTAGGCTCCTATGTCCAGTTGAGGCATAACGCCCTCTTCTCCAATTCTTAGGAAATGCTTCCATTGCCACTTTGATTTGGGCTGCAAGAGAAACTGGACTCCTGATTTCTACAGTGACAACTGCTAATGTAATGCCTACTCCACACTTTGCATTACGGTATGTGGGTTCCTTATATGCGCATGTTCAGTAGTCTTCCAAACACCTTTTTGGCACCTACTGATTTGTGATAATTTCAGAAGAAGCTGTTGGTGGTGCCCTAATTCCATGAGGTGAAGTTTCCTAATGGAGCCATTCTCACCACTGAAAAACCACAAAGGTCTGATAATTCTATCCTGGAATTTCAAAGGCTCTTTCTTATAATCACAATCAATGATTGTCCTAACTACTTAGTAAGGATTTTTTTCGTTTATTATAAAGACAAAGGGTTTCCAAACACTAGAGGGCGATGCTCATCTCCCGTTCTTAGCCAAAGGAGCCAGCACACAGAACATTGTTACTTTCCCACCAAAGTGGTACCTACCTATCTACTTGCATTTGCATGGTTTTGAACAGCCAGGCGGGCAGGAGCTGGGGCAAGTAATGGGAGCTCACCCCGACACGCAGTGCTTGGGTCTCAAACCCAGGCTGTCAGCTTTCCAGCGGACAAGCTCAATGTCTTTAACTGCTGAGCCATTGTGCCCCCTTCAGTTATTATAAATCATCATTACTAGTAGCTCATTAAGGATGTAACTCAATGTGCAACAGCTATGAAAAAGGCAATTTTGTGTTAGGGATCATTTGGAAAGAGATTGAAAATAAACCTGACCATACTGTAATGCCCTTTGATACCTTTGTGGGACATTAAAATTTGAAATTAGGTGTACTGAAGTGGATGTGGTAGCCACATTTGAAACAAGAAGTGATAGAATTGGAAAAATGTAGAAAAAACTGCTAGAATGATTAGAACACCTCTCTGAATGGATCTGTTTCATTTACGTAAAAAGCAACTGGTAAAATCATGTATGGTGTGAGGAAGATGGCCAGAGAGAAGGTTCTTCCCTTCAGACTTTAGAATTAGGGGTCATTCAGTGCAGCAAGTTGCAATTAAAAAAATAAAAGAAGGTTCTTTGCTTGGCATATAGCCACTGACTTGAATAGCTTTAAAGGAGGATTGAATAAATTCAAGGAGACTAGACCTGTTAACACTGAATGTTACCTCAGACATGGGGGAAGCATGTCTCCAACTACCAGTTACAAGGGAATATTGTTAAGGACAGTTATCTCTCCATTTTCAGTTTTTTTAAAAATATATATTTTATTGATTTTTTTACAATGACAATCTTTAGTGCTTAGTAAACAGCGTGTTGTCTGGGTTCATATATTTAAAAAACAATAATTTATGTAATTCTATAATCAATATATTAATAGTTTGTTTCCTTGATCTTCCCTTCTTCTAATAATATGCTCCTTTATCAGCATTAGGCAGATATAATTCTTAATATTTTCAGCATCAAGTTCCCTTCGTCCAGTGCGCTCACAGAGGGAGGGTCTTCTCAGGGTGCCGCCGGTAAAAGATTGCCGGTGGATAACACCCAGGGGGAGGGCCTTTTCTGTGGGTGCGCCTGCCCTCTGGAACCAGCTGCCCGTGGAGCTCAGGACTACCCCTAACCTACGTTCATTCCACCGAGACCTGAAGACTTGACTCTTTGAGCTCTCTGGCCCAGGCTGAGAATTTAAACTGGGGTTTTATTTTCAGGGATAATTTAATCTTTTATTTGTCTTTTAACTTTGTATTTTGTATTGGTATGATTTTAAAATGCCCTGTAAACCGCCCTGAGTCCTTCGGGAAAGGGTGGTATATAAATCTAATAAAATCTAAATCAAAATCTAAAGTTTTTTCATTTACTAAGATTCCTTATTATTATTTGATACAAAGATAGACAGGTTAAGGGCTATATGCAACTATAAAATCTCTTTTTTAAAATGTCCCCAACCTCCTTCCTCCCAGAAATTTCATCTTGAGTGAATGGTGACAACTTCCTGAAAAATATATACAGTTTCCCCCTGGTATTTGTCACAAAACAAGAATGGTATATAAATCACAATTAGGCTTAACGAACTTTAAAAATAATGCACAACCACTGACATTCCAGTTCCAACAACTGTGTGATGTCATTACATTATCATTCTGTCCACTCTGGCTCTAAGCTGATCAGAAAAGAAGTAAGAGCACTCCTGGCCTTCTTTTGATTTAATGTCTTAAGGGACGGAGCCCTGGCACTGAAAACAGATTCTAAAGATGACATCATGCCTTAGGCTGACTATCATCTGTTCATGGAAGTAGAATAAATACACAATAGAAAAGAAAGTAACCAAGATAAGTAAGCTTTAAGACTACATGTAAACTGTGCAAGTGCTGATGGGCTTTAGGGAGGGAGGTATCTGAAACAGTTAGCTCAAATGCTTAATCTCTCTCTTTAATTTATTAACTTGATATATATTCCTTATTTTCTAGTGAAAGTACAGTATGTAAGCCTGCAGTCCAAACTTTAATCAATCCTTCAAGCTTCAAAATAGTCTAAATATTTGGACAAAACAATTTGCAAATTAACTGAAAGTTATTCTTTTCGATGGTGATTTTGACATAACAATATAGCGTTATCTTTCAGCTTCTGTTTGAAAGGGTTTTTGTTTTTAAAAAAGCCTTACCGTTAAATGTACAATCTCTTTTCATGTACATAAAGTTCTCTTGGATTTATCCAGCTCAGCTGAAATGGCCGGAGAATGCTTGGAGCAAAGCACGCACAAAGAAATCTGAGGAGGCAGGGGGGAAAAACTGAAATGGATCCACGTGACATGGACTGTTAAAAATAAAAGTGATGCACTAGGCAGCATGATTCACTTTATGGAACACTGTCCTTTCATGGTATTTACTCTTTGCTACTGCTAGAGTAATATTTAACACAGTTGCTGTTGAACACGTAATTCATATCTTAATAAAGGACAATATTACCAGTAAAGGCCAATGGTATTCGCTTTGCTGTATTATAGAGAAAATTTTGCATCCCTTCTTTTATTTTTCACTAAAAATATTTTTCCTTAGCATTTTCCATACATAGCAGCCAGATCACAAATCTTTATTTAGTACAAAATATTAGCTTTCTTGTCTCAAAATATAAAGTTCAAACTATCTTTATGAATCTTACTGACATTAAAAGTTAAGTTTATTACAAAGCAAAGTCCAAATCGCGGTTTGGATGGTTGTCCCTTGCTTGCATCTTAGCAGCAGCTTTTCATTCCATTTACTAATGAGTTTCACTCTGGGTTTTATATATTAGGCCTGAATTTTGACTAATGCATGGATCCTAGTATCTTACACCTTGCAAACTTCTTTTTAACTTAATTTTGAGGCATAGCTACAGTAACCACATTTTCTTGAGAAAAATAAAGGACAAACCAGAAAAAGGGGCAAATCTAAAAGAGGTTCATAAGGATAACAATATTTAATTGCTATTGTCGAAAGAAAAATTTTCATCAGAGTCCAATCCAAGCCGGGAATAAACATGAAGATTGCTTTAGAAAGAAGGTTGTAGTTTATTGAAGATGAGAGCCAGACAGAAAGATGGCTCTGGAAAAACTGACTGTCATGGTTCCGACAGATGAAACTCTTCAAAAGAAGTTCGAGGCATTGTTTACCTTAAAGAATCTTTTATTCAAGAAGCAAAATATAAGCACTACGTGGTTGAAGCCAAAAACTGAATTCCCCTCCCCTGGGCTCAAAGTAGCAAAGCACAATTCCCTCCTCCAATTAACAGTCATAAATCACATTCCCCAATTAGCTTGAAATGTGGGCTTTCTCCACAGCTCTCCAGCCTGCCAAATTGTTATCAACTCTGGGCTCAGTAACCTTTGATTCCCACGACTGAGTTATTATTGTTATGACTAACTAGATTTTCATCCAACCCCCCCTCTCAGCATCAACTAGCTCTAAAAGTGAAAGAGAAAAATGACTGCATTTGCATCTGTTGTCAAAGCAATAACAGCCAATGTTAGCAGCATTGACACTGACTACAATGTAGTAGGGAGTGGTGGGTTTTTATACCTTCTTGAACTTTTGTTTGGAGTTGTTCCTGTGGCATGAACTTTGACCCGAGTCTGAATGTACCTTTCTGGTATTCTGATGGTGGTGTGTTAATCCTATTATGTCCCAAAGGTCATATCCTGCTTCCCTGGGGCTGTAGCTGATGACTGTTGGATTTTTTGGTGTGAGGGATTGTTGATTCTAGGAACCTTTTTTTCTAATCCAAGCTTCCTGGCTCCAATTTTCTGACAAGATTATCACATCTGCATTTCTGCAGACCTGGTTTCTGTTTGGGGCAGAAAGACCTGGGGGGGGTTGGTTTCTGCCTTTAAAATCCTCTGGGGAAATATATTCTGTCTTTTTAATATTTCCCAAAATATTTCTTTCTCCGGATTCTTCCCACACTATGTTTATAACTTGGCTTTACAAAACAACATTTAAAGAGCAAAACAAAGAAAAACTACAAAACTGTATATTCTAAGAAAAATATCTAAAATCGAGCAGTGCATGTATATTTATTTACAAAAACATTTCCCATATTTTTACATGTGAAAGACTGCATTAAATGGTATTATTTGTAGATTAAAAGTTAAACGTGAGTTTTTAAAAAATTGATAATCTAAAGAATGACTTTCTGAAAGAAAAGACTACCCTTTATAATACAGAACACATGATCACTACAGATATATCATGTCTAAAACTGCAAGTGTTCCCATTACAGCCAGTTTGCTTTTGGATAGCATTATAAACTTCCAAGTTTTGTTAAAATGTAGCACATAATATGAGAAAATAATGACACGTGCATAGACTTTGTTTAAGTCTATAAATTGGTCAGTAGCAGATTGTGATTTAACTTGCCATTCCATTGTTAATTGTTTTCCCATCTCAACACTATTCTGTGTATCTTTCTAGCTGTATAGTAACTGTAGTTGTTGACTTACAACAGTTCATTTAGTGAGTGTTCGAAGTTACAATGGCATTGAAAAATGTGACCACTTTTCACACTTTTGACCATGGCAGCATGCCCAAAGTCACATGAACAAAATTCAGATGTTTGGCAGAATCAGAATCAATTTTTATTATAGTCACAGACCAGCACAAAAATTAAACATTAAAATAAATATATTCTCTAAAATATATTGAAAAATAACTAAGCAAACTAATAATATGCATAAAGATATTTAATTCTTTAGGTATTTTTTTCCTTATCATTGCATCAGCACAAAATTTTGCTACTGCATGAGTGGTGGCTGGTTTTGAATCCTGAAGGAGATGGTACACGTAGAAATTATCTGATGTCCCTAGAAATCTCTCTAATAAGAGGGAGAATGTTCATAGATCTGATGTTCCTGTAGAACCTGCGGACATGTGAGATATCTTCAACTTCCCCATTGCCACATGTGCACATTTGCTCAGCTATTGGGATTTTATCATGCCTGCCCTGCAGAAGTGTTGAGTGGAAGATATTACGGTAGGTCTGGCTCTAAAAAATGCTATTCTACTTTTAGGAAAAGTCAGGTCTTTCAGATACCTTGCTGGTTCCCACACACCTCACTTAATCTGATTTCTGCTGTGGAGAGATCTCCTCTTAAGTTCTAGCTGGAACTCTATGTCTGTCCAACCACTTCCTTGGCTTGATCATAGCCTAGGGATATTAAACACATGGGGAAAGTCCACAGAAGGCCAATTTATGCTCTATTGCCTGTTTCGAGGGAGAGGAAGTTGTCTATCAGGACTAAAGGAGTCAAGTCCTCTGGGAAGAACTGAATTTTCAACCAGTAAATTATCATCGTCTTCCAGGATCTTAACTGGATTTGAGGCATTGCTGTCTCAATTCTCAATTGGGTGTCTGATGTCCTGCTAGATGCAGCTAAAACGGATGGAAGAAATTTTGTTTGTATGGTTTGTATATACTCTTTGTTCAAAAAAAACCCCTGTGCCCTGTAGAGAATTTGCATCAGTGTTTTAGTCTCAAAGAGTTTTAAGGCTGCAGGGACTAATCATACTCCACTTACCGTATGTTTTTTAAAAAGTGTTTGATAGGACCTAAGGTCCAGATGTGCCTTCCAAATACTTTTTGTATGGAAAACCACCTCAAGGTACTTGAATATATTGATGTTCTAAATTTTGCCTTTCTACCCTCCAAGAGTATTGAATAGCTCTTTTAGCAAAAACTAGGATTTTTGATTTATCGAAATTGAGGATCAGATTATTTTGTCTACAGTACTTTAATGTTGAGTCCAAGAATTTATGAAATAATAGTGGCAACATAAAAAAGTATCACTATTTTGCGTTGTGCTAAGTTGGGAGGATGGAAGTCTGGGTTATGCAGAAGGTCAATCAGCAGTTAATATATAGACTGAAAAGGGAAGGGGCCAAGATACATCCCTGGCATACTTATTGATCTCCCTTCCCTGAATCCAGCTTGTTCATCTTTAATTATGCCCTCTGAGATTATCTAATCTTGAAGTTTGTGGTTTAGGTGGTTAGCATACAACATGCTAATAACACTCAGTAGACTAATGGGCCTGTAGTTACATGGATCGTTTTTATTGCTTGGCAACTGGATCATATTTATGATGGTTGCTGTGTCCTGAGATCATATCACCTTTTGCAACTCTTTAAGATTTACTTAACAACTGCAGTGATTTACTTAACAACTGTGGCAAGAAAGGAAGTAAAATGGGCCAAAACTCACTTAACAACTGACTTAGTAACATAAATTTTGAACTGAATTGAGGTCATACGTCAAGAACTACCTGTATACTTTCATAGGTAAAAGTGGCAACAGAAAGTATTTTAAAAAAACCTGCAACAGCACTCCAACATCACAAGCAAAAAGGGAAATGGGGGTACCTTTCCATTCTTGTTTCCATTTTATTTTTTTTGTAAGTAATATGTGGTAAATGTTAGATTCCAATACAAACTCGAATGCCCAAATTTGAGATGCAGAATTATTCTTCCATTAATAGTATTTTAGAAATGGCTTTGAAATGAGATTTCCTATTTTTGACTTTTGCAACCTAACAGCCTATTATTTTACTCCACTCACTTTCGGGAATGACTTACAGACTGGGAGAAATTTAAATCTAGCAGTCCACCCTTTTCCAAGAGTAATTATATAATTATGAAGGTTTGTTGCTACTAAAACTAAAGCTCATGACAAACTATAGTTAGCATTTAGTCCAATATTAAAACAAATAGGGAAAAAAGTGTTTTAAGATCTCCTGCCCAAAGCTCAGGAATTAACAATCATAAGGAACTTGGTGTCTCTCTTGAAATTCAAGGACAGTTCTGTGCTGCCTTGCATGTAACTATAGTTTGACTGTAACATTTGATTTTTAAATCAGAGACCAATTTTCTAGATATTAAAATGAGTTTATTGGGAAAACTTTATGTAGTCAAAAATAAGGTAACAAGCACAAACAGAATTCAAATTCAAATTTAATGGGTCTATGGCATGGGCCCAGGATATTTGCAGAACTGTCTTTCCTCAATGGGATTGGCCCACCCCACTGTGCTGGCAGAAGGGGCCCACTGTGGATCCCATCAGCCAAGGAATTTTAGCTGGTGAGATCCAGAAGAGCCTTTGGAATATTTTGCTGCAGGAGGTTAGATTCCCCCCCCTTTTTTTTTTAGCCTTCAGGAAGAATCTTAAAGCTTGGCTATGCCAGCTGGCATGAAGTTCTGAAGAAGAAGCTGTTGGGCTGGAAGTGATTGGTGCATTAAGACAGAAAGCACACCCACTTGTCCTACCCCATGGTTTTTTAGTCAGTTTTACTTTTTTTGTAATTTTATACTTACTGGATATTTGTATATTTTATCATGCTGTAAGCCACTCAGTCACTTCGAACTGTGAAATGGGTGGCAAATAAATTTTATAATAAATTATGTTATTTAATATAACTTTATTAACTACCGTAGATCTACAGGATTTTGAGACTTCAAGACAGTTTTAGAGTTCATTGCAGAAAGAAGGCTGGAGATAACTCATATGGAACAGCTTATCCATTCAGATCTTTCAGCATGGCATCAACTTACTAGATGTGTTAGTGGCTTGCCAACAATTGTGGCAGCCCCTGCCCTTCCTCCTGAAGTTTAACAGACCTCTACTCTCCTTGTCCTTGCAAAGCACTGAAAACCTGAGCTTTTCCCAGAACTGCTAGGGTAAGATGAGGCAACTGCATTATCAGAAGCTTGACCTGGCACCAGGTTTTTCTTTAATGTGTTAGGTTATCATTTTAATATGGTTTTTGTGTTTTAATTTTAAATTGAAAGCTGCTGAAGTTTGTTATAAAATGGGAAGCTATATAAATGTTTCAAATAAATAGTTTTTCAGCCAGGAGCTGAATGGGAGAAGTGCAGCCATATTAGTACTATGAGACCATAGGATGTCAACACTCGACTGCCTGGTAGGCTATAGTAGCTATAATCTTTCCTATTGTACCATGTCCAGAAGATAGTGCTGTGAGATTCTCTGGCATCTCAGTTCTTGTCTTCTAATGTCCCACAGAATTCCATCTTGTTCATTGCCCACTCTTATAATGAACAGGGAAATGTGTTTTGGCTGATGCATGGTGATGATGCAGAGATATTATCATTTAGGATAAATTGGGAATTCTGACACTTTTTGTGTGCATTAAAGAGGGATTTAAAGTACAATAAATTAAGTCTGTAGGAAGCTTTTTTTTTAGTGGGAAAGCATGTTACTCAATGCAGGTGACATGATGGGTGGGGAGGGTTCCCTTGGCTGCAGAAGAGGGGAAAGACTTTTAATGTGGCTACAGACTAAATAAATGATTCAATATAGAAAAACACAGATGCCTCTCAATATAGTCATAGCATCTTCACCTAGTAAGATCAATGGAAGACAGCCAATCCTACCTATAACAGTCTGTTGCAGTATTTGAGAGAAGATGGAAATCAGGTGGAGGACTCAGAAAAAAATCCTAGCAATAAAGGCAGCCTATCAACCACAGTCAGAACTGGGAAATTAACTAAAAATATAGTAGGCACTATCCTTTCCTAGATATACAATTGATCCCTTATGTGCTCAATAAACAAATGATTTGAGCCACTCAGTACAAATCAACTTTTAATTTGGTGCTCAAAGGGCAGTCACTTTCATCTGTTTGTATGGTAAAGTCCCATAAAAATCCCAAGTAGGAAATCTATTCTGGAGCCTACATAAAATGTTTTTGTAACAGAGTGAACAGAACAGGATTCTTTCTGTGCAAAGATACAATCCATCCCTTCCCATGGAACCTGCAAAGAAAAAAAATCACATGAAATGAATTTCTGTGTCAGATCTCCTGGAGATAAGTTTTACTCGTTTCCGACAAAGGATGTGGACTTCCCAATTAAGTCAGCTGCTACCTCTTTTCAAGATATATTGGATAAAGTTGCAGAGGGATCATTTTAGGAAACGCGCGTGTTCAATATTCTGAGTTGCACCAAAGGTATCCCCCCAAAAATCCGCTTTTTGGATTATTAGGAATGCTAATGGCCCATCTGCCGCCTTTTTTTTTTCTTGTGAATTCTTCTTTGTGGGCAACCCCGCTGGCTTTAGTTGCCCTGTCGAAACGCGCATACACCAAGAAAGGAGCAGCAACCTCAGTGGCTCGCTGAGCAAACCGATGGATCTCGCCCGGTTATACTTTCCGCACTAGAAGCAGGTAAAGAGACGGCTCGTTCGTACGACCGTTACGCCTCTCGCGCGTCTTACGTGGGATCTTTCTTGGCCCCCTGCAGCAGGTCAGCCGTACAAACCCCTCCGGATCGCATCGGAAACATAACTCTACGGCCCGGCTCTGTCCCTAGACTGACTTACGTACAGGCGGACCGGAAGCTGCGCCAAATGGCTGGCTCAACGGCGCCTGCGCGCTGTCGCTTTTCGCACCCGGCTTCGCCTTGCGTAGAGGGAGAGGCGCCTGTGCGCGCCTTGGGCCCAAGAAGGATTTTGGTAGCGTGTAGGCCGGCTCTTTAGCCGGCCGCAGCAGCAGGTACTGGGGCTGGTGGTAGGTCGGCTATGCGCGCCTGATTCGAGGGGCCGGCCTCGCCTGAGAGAGCGCGGCCGCTGGGCTGCGTTTCGCCCAGGGCTGGGAGCAGGCCGGAGAGTAGGCAAAAGGAGGGCTGGGAGCGTGCGCGGCCTTTGGATTGGGGGCGCCCGCAGGCTGAACCTGGCGTCCCCGAGGCGGACCGGAGAGGCGAGGGCGAGGCCCCTCGAGAGCTTGGCAGGGCTGCTGCTTCTTAGTCGCGGGGCGTTGAGGGTGGTGACTTGCGGCGCTGGAAGGTAGGGGGTTACTCGGAAGGCGTGAAGTAGCTGCTGGATACGGCCTCTTTTCGGCTGCCAGTGGCCTTCCAGGATTTAGAACAAAAGTTCGCCTTGACATTTCCTACCTGGGATAGTTTGGCACCTGTGGAAGACTTGGGTACCCTTTTCACATTATAGGAAGCTTGGCCCTTTTTTTTAATACTGTACAGAATTTTCACACCGGTCTTATTTCCAGTGGGGGAAAAAACACAATCCCTGTAAATTGCTCCTCCCCCTCCTTGTACAAACAAATAGTTAAGAATGTACAGATCTTTATTTTTCGGTTAGCTGTTATCATTAGACCCAGAGTATAGTTGTTCCAGACGAGACAATTAACCGAAACGTTTTTCTGGGAAATAACAGTTTTGTAAGTAGTAAATCCTGTCGACTTGCATACAACTTAAGGGATTTCCGAGGTACATTCTTGTGAGGTTCAGGGGTCAGTCACTGAAATACCGTATCCTCCTTTGACATCCGTCTTTCTTCCTGATACCTAGTTTTCTTCTTTCTAGATGCTGGTTTTGGATTCTTCCAGAGTCAGAACTGTATGATCACTTAGCCAATCAGTTAAAAAGAATTGATGTTCTGGATAGAGAAATGTTAGATATGAAGAGGTGTATTGATATTAAAGATGGATTATAATCATTATAGATTAGTGTTTTGTCCAGTTGCGTCCATTCTGTTACAAAGTGAATTTCACTTCCATAAAAGATCAGATATGTAGTTTAGCCATTCTCCTATTCAAAGGAGAACAGTTAAATCGCTACGAGAATGATTGATATAGTTTGATCCCTCTACTAAACCTCTACTTTTTCCAAGTGAAATTCAAGATACTTGTATTTACAAAATCCTAAACAGTTTACATTCAAGCTGCAAGAGGTACCGCTCTTTTGGTACTCTGAGCTTCTTATCCTGACAGATCAGAAGTTCTCTGTTCCCTGGTATTGCTTCATTTAAGGAATGTTTTCCCCAAGAGGATCACTTATAATGTTTGTTGTGGTACTTTCGTACCATACATTTTTCCAGTCATTCTAACAACTTTTAGCACTTCTAGAATGTTTTATTGCTTCGTTTTAAAAATATAGAATGGGGAATCAGATTTTTTTAAAAACATGGATTTTAAAATTATGTTAAGTTGTGATATGTTTATATGTGTAAGCTGACACATATACCTAGCATACATTGATTGTATCTTTGTATCTGCTTATCTTTCTCTGGCCACATGTCCCTGCATGTTCCTCAGTAACCAAATGTGGCCCTTGAGCCAGACAAGATTGCAGATGAGTTGTTTTTCCAAATAAAGTTGGAACCAATGATAATTTACTGTGCTTGCTTATTTATATTAAGTGTATGAGAACAACTTTGACCCAGTTAGTAGATAAAAAAACGTAAAGATAACTTATTTATTAAATGCATGCTACAATATTTCAAGCTCAGAGAAAAATGGAATATTTTATTTTGAACCTATGGTTCTTACATTTTCTTTAATAATAATGATAATAGCATTTACTGATCCCTGCCCTTATGTGCAACATAGATAGATATGTCTATAAAATGCTACTTGGGGGTAAGGAATAGATAAAGAGATAGAATATCTTACCCAAAGTATTCCCTAGGAATGGAAAAGATAAGAAACTACTTGGTGTTCATGTTCCTACAATAAATGCAGTAACCAGTCATGTAGTTCTGAAAAATATTTCAAATATTTATATTGGAATCAATTTCCATTTCAATATTGTACAAGCATTGTGTATATATAAAACTGAAATATTTGTCAGAATGCTTATACTATTTATTTTAGGAGCATTGCCAAGAAGACATGAAGGAATTCTTCAGATTGCTGTTTTCAATCCTATATATCAATCTGCCTAATTCACAATGAAATCTATTGTAATTGACTAAATAGATGTTATCTTAATTAAGGACTTTTTCTGAGCTCATTGCATGTAGGTACCATATATTTTCCCTCAATCGACATGGTTTATGTTTCTGGAATGGTAGCTCAGGAGATGTTGTTTCTATTTTCTTTACTGTTCTTTGTCATTCTATTAAGTACTTTGATTCTGAAATGGTAGCCTCTATGTCTCCCCACCCCCAATGGGATTAGTCCAAAACACACTGCCGTTCTGTCCATGTTTATATAAGAGTATCTAAGTGGAATTTCCTAGTAAGTAAATTGCAAATGGTTTTTTGGGATGCTTCTAAACTCTTTTTAGAAGATTTGTTAAATTTCTGAAGTTCTTAATTATCCATTTTGTCTTATGATATTACTATATAAGTACTCAAAATACCCTGTTCTGGTGGTGTCCAGCTTTTGTCAGCTTGAGGATTGCTTCAGGCTTTGAATCATAGGGTTGAACTCCATAAGTAGGCAGAATAGATCCGTTTTGGGGAGCTTGGAGTGAAATTGATGCCGTAAGCCCCAGCAACATCTCTCCTAATTGTACCTGCCTGAGGTTTTATGGACAGCTCAATGAATGCTGCATAGGCTGAAATTATTGCTAATTTGATTGATATAGTTTATTTCAA
The DNA here is from genome assembly GCF_947247035.1 of Vipera ursinii. Lineage (NCBI taxonomy): Eukaryota > Metazoa > Chordata > Lepidosauria > Squamata > Viperidae > Vipera > Vipera ursinii. The sequence goes on along the minus strand of NC_139513.1, from coordinate 188,500,177 downwards.
AATAAAGAGAATAGAAAACTTCATTTGTATTTATAGGACATCTCAAATAATGTTTAACAGAGTTTGATTATAATTACCTAATTTGGCAATGCACTTCTGTAGTTAGAAGATTAATTCACATGGCTTCAGCTTATCCTGTGATTGCCATATTTTGGACTATTTTCCACAATATTATTTATATGATTATTAATAGAAAGCCTGTGTGCCATAGTGATTTAGCATCATAGAGAATTCAAGGGTACACTCTCATGGAAACTCACAGTTTCCTGCAACCAAAATTACTTCATAGGAGGACTGTTGTAAAGAGTAAAATAAGGAGAGATTCTCAAGTAAGCTAGCTCAGGCCCATGGAGAAAGGTAGGATATACCGTAAATTTAGTAAATAAGTAAATTATCTTGCTTATCAAGGATGCATATGCATCCTTGGCTGTGTTTTATAAATTTGGAATTTATCAAAGCACTAAGAATTGTGGAGTTGCAGAGGGAAAGTAGTCAAAACAATGAATACAATAATAGAAAGATACATATACACTAGGATTGTTGAAAGGCGTGGTTTATCAATGTTGGAAATTGTTTTTTTACATTTTTTTCTCTTCTGGACAAAAGGATGAATAAGAATTTTCAAGCAAGTTGACACACACTTTTGGAATTTTTCTGTTTTTGACACAATTTTCCAGGAGTTTTCTCCTTTAATTATTTGCAGTAATATATGTATTTATTTATTTTTGGGACTTATATGCCGCACTATCTCCCGAAGGACTCAGGGCGGCTAACAACAATAAAAGACAATAATACAAATGTTAAAAAAAAATAAAGCCCCAATGATAAAATATTAAAAACATTTTTAAAAATCCCTATTGTCAGTCCAGGTCAGCCTGATGGGAAAGAAATGTTTTAAGGCTGCGACGAAAGGACCGTAAAATGTAACACATTTTTCTGTTATATTTGTTGCTTTCCTGAATTGTTTTTTCTTATACTACATTGTTATAAATCTGAGAAGTTATAAGTAATCCGTTAGGATGAGTACTTTGTGTTACTATCTCTCCAGATTTAAGTTGATCCCAACTTCTTTCTGCCTGCCTCATGTCTTATTGTTAGTTCATCACAAAGGGTTGTTGTCCATTTTCATCTTGGTGTCTGGATTTATATATGTCAGTAGTCTTTGATTTTGTTTACAGCAGTTTGATTACAGTATGTTTATTAAAATACAAAATGCCCCCAGAACTGACCATGCCCATTCCAGTAACATATTGCCCTTATTCTCCACAGCATATGGAATTGTTTTCTTAAGAGATTGTGATCTCCTCCACAAATAAACCCCACCTTGCTTTATTGAGTCAGTTTTGACTTTTAAGAGAAATTTGCAGACACACAAATATATATATTTTAACTTGGATAGGAGTCACCTCTCTCTATGGAAAAGCAATAAGTGGCAGAGGAATAATAAAAGAGGAGAACTGAAGCACCTAATTAATTAATGTTTATGGAATTAGATGACGTCAGGCACGAAAATGCAGGTTTATGGAGGAGATTAGCAATAGCACCTAGATTTATATACCACTTAATAGTGCTTTACAGCTCTTTAAGCAGTTTACAGAGTCAGCACATTGCCACCAACTATCTCGATCAGGGGTCTTCAAATTTGGCCCTTTTATGACTTGTGGACTCCAAGAATTCCTCAGCCAGGCCATGTGATGCCTTGACTACAAACCAAAACTAGTTACGACCATAATTCTGGGCTCAGTTTCATTTGAAATTAAGGATTACTTGTAGTCCACTGTCCGTATTTCAAGCCAGAATTGAGTGTTGAGTTTGATTTATTTGAGTTTGATTTATTTGATTTATTTTCCAGCCAAAACCATAGACCAGGACTTTTCAACTTTTTCACCCATTGTAATACTTATAGGATATGGCCACATCCAAGTACCACCAGTCACCTAGCAAGGTGTCAAAAACTTGACCAAAAAAAAAAAAAAGAAAAAGGTGATGAAGTACAGGTAGTCCTCAACTTACAACAATTCGCTTAGTGACTGTTTGAAGTTACAATGGCACTGAAAAAGTGCCCTCTAAGCCACAGCTGAGCAAGATGCCTGCCTGCCCACCCAGCGGCGCTCTTCCTCCTGTCTGAGGTTTTCATTGTTGTGAGCATTTCTGTTGAGGATTGGCAGTGGGGGTGGGGGGGGGTGTTTGGTTTTTATTCCCCCCCCCCCGTCTGCTGGGTGGTTGCAGCAGGTTTTGGTCACTTAACATGACCCTGGGACACTGTGACTGTCATATGAATCAGTTACCAAGCATCTGAATGCATCACAAGACCTTGGAGATGCTGCAGCATTCCAGCTGATCTGGGCTCAGCAGAAGCACCAGGATCAGCACTGAGCTCCAGCTGGAGCCTGGTGCTGATCTTGGCGTTTCCGCTAAGCCCTGACAGCCCTGCAGCTCCAGCCATCTTTCGCTCAGGCTTGTGCGGTGCTGCCACCGGTTCAGCTCATTCCCCTCCCCCGCTACCACTTTTCTAAGATGGTCGTGTACCATCTGCCAGGTGCCAATGTACCACAGGTGGTACCTGTACCACTGGTTGAAAAGCCCTGTCTCAGACAGTATCACTGCAGTGAAGGTCGATTAACTCAAATTCTTTCCTCATACCCTAAAATCAGTTTAAATAGAAAACTTGTGCTCTATTAATCTACCTAAAGATTTTTAAATGTTTAAATTTTGGAGGCTTTGGGGGGAAGGGGATAGGAAAGTTTTTATTAAGTGCTTTGCTGTTTTTTGTTTATAGGGAGCTGTGTTTTTAACTATATTAACATCCAATTTCTCCATTATTTTCTGGGAACAGCAATCACTTCTTGACTATAGTGTCTTTACTTCATATAAATTGGTCTTGTATCTGGACTGAACATATCTCTAGCTAAAATTTTAGGAGGCAATTTTTTTCCCCTTCCTGAGTGTATGGTCACAGAGGTGACCATCTCATTTCCTATAGCAATTACATTTCTCTTGACCCTGATATTTAAGTTGTAATCTCCTTGTTTGGGTTAAAACCCATGCCATGTTAAGAACAAATATGCCTAAACTGTCTAATGTTGGTTGTCTCAGTACTGATGGCCTTGGGCTCTGCTTTTCCTTGACGGATAATAAATCATGTTTAAGAATGAAGATAAAACATCTTCTGTTGACCAGAGATCTTAAGAATTAAAAAAGAGGAGCAAGTCTTTTGAGAATAAGAGAAACTAGCCTTCATACTGTCCCCTACCTTGATGGCCAAGGTTCTGTATAAACTGAGGTATAATCAGCATTACCTCCATTACCTACTCCAGGCTCTCCAGTTGGAGAATCCCTGTTGCCCTACCTTTGGGAAGGCCCTAGGAGCTGACTACATTTCTGTTGAACTATTAAAAATAATACAGAGTGGTGGATACCAGTCCTGATGGCACTATTCACTTATATAAATAGTTTACCAATGGAAATTGTTTTGCCATTTGTTTTACTCCTAGTGTTATTTATGGCCCTAGACCCAAAGTTATCTGTTGAGTGATTATACTTCTAAAAAACCCTAAAACCCACAGGGGGGAAGCTTTTCCAGAAACCCCACAAGTGTTCATACCTTGGTCTCATATTCTCTTTGGGGTAGTAGTTTAATATAGTTTTTACTGCCACTATCTAATCCAGGGACATTTCACCTGACATCTCTCCAGGATATTTTTTTTAACCCTGTGCTGCTTTTCTAATAACTGGAAGATCAGGATAAACATTAAAATAATTTTAATCTGAGACTTAGAACAGAAGTGAAAAAAAAACTAATTCACAACTGCATTGCTTGAGATTGCCATAATAATTATTCTATCTTATAGCACAGAAATGGTGAATCAAGTGCCCAAACTGCAACCCAAAACCCACTTATTTATTGCAAAGTGCCAGGGCCGCATCAGCATTGTGGTGCTCTCGGGGGAGCGAGGGGCATGGCCCACTGGGTGGGTGTGGCACACTGAATGGGCGTGGCTGTGGTGATCACGGCAGACTGGGTGGGCATGGGCGGGGTGGGTGTGGCCACCCCGATGTTGCTTGTTGGGGCCAGGCAGGGTTGGAGAAATCCAGGGGGTGTCTGGCGGAGGCTCGTCCTGTGGGGTGATGCGAGGCAAGGCGGGGTACCATTGCCGTGAGGCAAGGCAGGGGCAGCTGCCGCCTGACACCATTGGCCCCCGCACACAGCAGCCAGTGAGTGCATGGGGGCTGATGGTGTCCGTCAGTAGCCACAGCCTGCTGGCCCCTCAGCCAGCGTACTCTGCAGCTCCACAGCACGCTGCCAATACCAGAGAAGCCCTCCAGCATCAGGTGGAGTAGGGGAGGGGAAGGCATATGATGCAGACCGCCGGATGTGCCTACTCCATCCCATCTGTTTTTTGCTTGCGGTTGGAGAGCAGGTTGCTGCTGGTCATCTTGGCCTGCTTATAGATCTTGCCCTTGGCCCGTGTGTGGGGCCTGTTCCCCCCGTGCACCCAATACACCTTGGGCTGGCACCGCCACCACTGCCCGGAGCACCTGGCCCGCCCAGCACAAATGAAGGCAAAACAACCATCTAGCAAGCTTGAGTAGAGGTGGTAGAGCACGCCCATGCCCAGCAAACCGAAGGCCATCCCAAGTGGGGAAAGCTGGATCCCCATCAGCGCCATGCCCCCCCAGTCCCAGCTAGGATTGTGTGCCTTCCCCCCATCTCTGCTGGGCCTGGGCGGCCATGACAGTGATGGGGATCCGGCTTTCCCTGCTTGGGATGGCCTTTTGGCTGCTGGCCCTGGGCGTGCTCTACCACCTTTACATGGGGCTTCCTAGCTGACCGCTTCGCCTCCTTCGTGCTGGGCAGGCCTGCAGCTCTGGCCAGCAGCCTAATGGAACTGCGCAAGAGGCTGGCGGCCGTGGTAGGTACCGAGGTGCACCAGGGGAATGCGTTCCACCTGCGGGCCAAAGGCAAGACCCTTGAGGGGACTGAGGAAATGACCAGTGGCGACCATCTCTCCAACCAAAAAGAGATGGGACGGAGTAAGCGTGTCCAGCAGTCCACATTTAATTTAATTTAATTTAATTTAATAATATTTATATACCGCCCTTCTCCCTGAGGACTCAGGGCGGTTCACAGGGCAGAATAAAATACTAAATACAAACGTTAAAAAGAGATTAAATGATTGCCCATGTTAAAACAATTGGAATAGAATTCTAAAACACCAAGTTAAAATTAAGACACCAAAAATAAAAAACCCCACCAATCCCCATCAGGCTAGGCCGGCTTGTACAAACAGAAACGTCTTGAGATCGCGACAAAAGGAGCGAAGATCGGGCGCCATCCGGAGCTCAACCGGCAGCTGATTCCACAGCTCCGGAGCGCCCACAGAGAAGGATCTCCCCCTGGGGGCCACCAATCGACATTCTCTGATCGGTGGCACCCTGAGGAGGCCCTCTCTGTGGGAACGCACAGGGCGCAGGGAGCTTGATGCCGGCAGCAGATGTTCCCTAAGGTACTCCGGCCCCATGCCATGAAGGGCTTTGAACACCGTTACCAGTACCTTGAATCTCACCCGGAAGACAACTGGCAACCAATGCAGCTCACGGAGCAGAGGTGTAACGTGGGAGTATCGGGAGACTCCCAACACAACTCTCGCAGCTGCATTCTGTACCAGTTGGAGCTTCCGGGTGGTCCTCAAGGGCAGCCCCATGTAGAGAGCGTTGCAGTAGTCCAGACGAGAGGACACGAGCGCATGAGTGACCGTGCACAAATCATCCCGGCTAAGATAGGGCCGCAACTGGCGCACCAGGCGAACCTGGGCGAAAGCCCCCCTAGTCACAGCTCCTACATGGTCTTCCAAGGTGAGCCGTGAATCTAGGAGGACTCCCAAGTTGCGAGCCCTATCTACGGGGGGTAATAGTTCACCCCCCATAGCCATAGGTGGAATATCCGAATAAACCCGGGATGAAGGTATGCAAAGCCACTCAGTCTTGTCGGGGTTGAGTTGAAGTCTGTTCCTCCCCATCCAGACCCGAACCGCCTCCAGGCACCGGGACATCACGTTGAGGGCATCACTGGGGTGGTTTGGGGTCGAAAGGAAAAGTTGGGTATCATCAGCATACTGATGATACCCAACTCCAAAGCCACGAATGATCTCACCCAGCGGTTTCATGTAGATGTTGAACAGGAGAGGCGAGAGGACCGACCCCTGAGGAACTCCACAAATGAGAGACCTCGCGGTCGACCTCTGCCCTCCTGCCAACACCGACTGCGAACGTCCCAGGAGATAGGAGGAGAACCACTGTAAGACTGTGCCTCCCACTCCCAGTCCCCTCAGACGCCGCAGCAAGATACCATGGTCGATGGTATCGAAAGCCGCCGAGAGATCTAATAGGACTAGAACAGAGGAATGTCCCCTGTCCCGAGCCCTCCAGAGATCATTCACCAGCGCGACCAATGCCGTCTCCGTGCTGTGCCTGGGCCTGAAACCCGATTGGTACGGGTCTAGATAATCCGCTTCATCCAGGACCAGAGGGAGCTGATGCGCCACCACACTCTCAACAACCTTCGCAAGAAAGCGAACGTTGGAGACAGGACGAAAGTTGTTCAATACAGCTGGGTCCAAGGCAGGCTTCTTGAGGAGAGGCCTCACCACCGCCTCTTTCAAGACGGCGGGGAAGCTACCCTCACTCAGAGAAGCCGATATAACTGCCTGGAACCAGCTGCGTGTCCTTTCCCGGGCTGCATAGACCAGCCAGGAAGGGCACGGGTCCAATAAACATGTGGTGGTGCTCAGCCTCCCCATGATCCTGTCCACTTCCTCCGGAGTCACCGAATCAAACTCCTCCCAGATGATATCGACAAGACCGCCCGTGTCCTGATCGCCAGACTCTGCCCAGTCAGAGTCCAGACCGGTCCGAATCCGAGCGATTTTGTCCGACAGATGTTGGTTAAACTCCTCGGCACGACCCTGCAAGGGATCCTCCCTCACCTCCTGATTTAGGAGGGAGCGAGTCACCCTAAACAGGGCGGCCGGGCGATTATCCGCGGACGCGATAAGGGTGGCGAAGTGGTTAGACCTCGCCTCCCTTATCGCAGCGAGATAAGACCTAATGTAGGCTCTTAGTCGCAATCGGTCGGATTCGGATCGGCTGGACCTCCAACCGCTCTCTAGGCTCCGTCTCCGACGCTTCATCTCCCGGAGCTCCGCAGAGAACCATGGAGCTCGACGGGATCTGCACCAGGTCAGGGGCCGCAGGGGTACAACTCGGTCAAGAGCCTCAGTGGCCGTCCTTTCCCAGGCTTCCACTAAGGCGTCTGCCGAGCTGTGAGCAAGGGAGGCAGGTGGGGACCCCAGCGCTGCCTGGAACCTCTGGGGATCCATTAAGCGTCTGGGGCGGTACCATTTAATTGGTTCCAAACACCCACGGCGGGGGGTGGCAAAACGGAAGACCAGCCGCAGGAGATGATCGGTCCATGACAGGGGCATAATAATTGGAGAGCCCCCACCAAGATCATCTAACCACCGTCCAGATAAGAAAACTAGGTCAAGGGTGTGGCCTCCCTCATGAGTCGGTCCCGAAATTACTTGCGTCAGGTCCATGGCCGTCATGGAAGCCATGAACTCCCGAGCCAACTCAGATGATCCTCCCAGCGATGGTAGATTGAAGTCCCCCAAAACTATAAGTTTCGGGAACTCAACCACCAGCCCAGAGAGGACATCGAGCAGCTCAGGCAGGGCTGCTGCTGCGTGACTAGGTGAAAGGTACACCAGCAGCAAGCCCAACTGCGCACCAGGGCCGCATCTCAGAAAGAGAGACTCACACCCGACTATCTGAGGAACAGTGGCCTCCCGCGGACACAAGGTCTCCCTCATAACAACAGCCACACCCCCACCCCTACCCTGAGCCCGAGGCCGGTGCAGCACCCGGAAACCTGGTGGGCAAAGGTCAACCAGAGGAATCCCGCCCTCTGGGCCCAACCAAGTCTCCGTGATGCAAGCCAGGTCCGCCTGCTCACCCTCGACCAGATCACGAACGAGAGGAGCCTTATTAGAGACGGACCTGGCGTTCAAATACACCAGCCGGAGCTCAGGGGGCTGCACACCCTCACTCCCGGGACCTTGGGGTAGAGCCAGAGGGTCGGAGTGCCCCACCGCTTGTAAGCAGCGGAGAGGCCTTCCCTGAGATCGATACGGCCCTCTGCTCCTACATCTGCTGCCATTCCCTGATGTCGTGGGAATAGGTAGCCCCACGACCAGCCCTGGAGCCCCGGAGGTGACCGACCCCCGCTCCTCCCCTCTGCGATCTACATCGGCCCTAGCCAGAACAGCGGTAGTTGGATAGCCCCCCTTATCCAAACAACCAAAAGAACCCTCCCGCCTCCCTAACCCCCTAAAAAATCACGTACTCTCTAGACTGCTGCCGGAGGCCAGGCCCAATATTCACAGCGGCCTATGCAGCCTCTGCTGCCAGATGCTGTCAGTCCCCTTGCACTCACCGCCTCCTGTGTGCATGCCTTGGGGGCCACTGGGTTGGGTGGGGCCAGGGCAGCGGGGAACAGTCCCTTGCCATCTCTGGGGCATCCCCGGGGGCCCATCGCCGCTTGCTCACTTCCTGCCCTGTCACTTCCAAACGCCACGTGCACACTACTCTGGCGAACACTGCTGGGGCAATAGCGGTCATGCCCACACAGAGAGCTCTGAGTGCCGCCTCAAGTACGCGTGCCATAGGTTCGCCACCACTGGTATAGGTTCTCTTGCTTGAGCAGGGGTTGGACTAGAATATGTGTTATGGTTCCTTCCAACTATTATTCTGTTAAGCAGGGCTTTTTTTGTCATAGAACGCTCAGAACGGAGTTCTGGCACCTTTTTTAGATGGAACCTTGTAGGGTAGGCAAGGCGGATTGTATGACATGTCTGAGTTCCGCCACCTTTTACTTTTACAAAAAAAGCACTGCTGTTTAGTATATTTGATAGATTCCTGAACCCTAATCTCCTTGCTTGCTTTCCTTTGGATATGTTCCTGTTTGTCAGGTTTTTCTCAAAAAGCATTGCCTAGAACTATATGCAGTATTTGTAAGCAATCTACTGTACAGTTGAGTTGCTGAGGAAGGTTGGTTTGAAAGAGCCATATCCCAGTAGGAAACTCCTATGTATATGGTGAAAGTTTTGTGCTATGTATATGGTGAAAGTTTTGTGCCAATCTTATCTGGAATTGTAAAATAAGACTGATCAGTATTTGAGATTTACATATATAGATATGACCGTGAAATCATTCAAGTCATGCTTCAGTTGAAGAATACATTACTTTTAGGTTACTTACAATAAGAATTTATCTGTGTAGGATTTTATATATATTTTTTGCTATAGTTTTAGCTTTGTTGGATTTAGGAAAATTACCTAAATGGTCAAAAGATTGAAGAATGAGCAATAAAAAGGGGAAAATAGCAATGTGTCTCTAACATTGTGTTTGTACTGGCAGTAAATTATGTGAGTTTCAAAGGAGAAGGGAAGTTGTAATAACTTGAAAGATATAAACTAACTTTAGTCCATTTATTAAAGAAAGAGAAAGAAATCACAATAATTGTTGGCTCATTTTTCCAGGTAAATGTATTCTGATTGTAATCAAGTTGCACGTATTTTCAGATCTGGCTTGTTCCAGTTTGCTTGTGTTTTTTTCCTCTCTTATTTTTGAGATTATGTTTAATTTGCTTGTTTTTCTTATTACGGCAAGACAGTTATTCAGAAATATCTCTGGTAATAATTAGAGGAAATGAGGCCAATATTAGGAGAAGGATAAAAATAGCTTATCAAACTATGTTTTTCTTCTCAAACAAGATAATTCCTCCAACCCCTTTTCACTGTTGATTTTAAATAATACACTTGAAATAAAAACATGAAGTTATATGTCAATTGAAACAGATTTTCTTTCTGATTACTTCCATTGCTTAGAAACCATGACATCTTCAGGAAAAGAGAATTTTCGACTCAAGAGTTATAAAAACAAGTCTCTGAACCCTGATGAAATGCGTCGCCGTCGGGAGGAAGAGGGCCTTCAGTTGCGGAAACAAAAACGAGAGGAGCAGGTACATACGTACATCCATGAATACATATATATGTAAAACATTTAGTAAAAAATCAATTATCAAGGAGCAAATGAAAAGGGGAAATGGAACAAAAATATTCCAGAAAATCATATGTTCAAAGATAATTAAGAAAAAACTGTTAATAAAGTTCCTGCATTTTAATTTTTTTAAGCCAAAGGATTTCCCAAAAATTTAATTGGTTTAATGGAATTCTGAATTGATTTTAAGAAAGACATACTTTCTGGCAGGTAATAAAAGCATTTATTGTATATATTTGTGTGTGATAACATTTTAGAAATTTTTGAATTTTAAACAGTAAAATGATGTAATTATTTACCAAAAGTACTATATTGAAAGAATTTATTGGCAGTGGCTATATCTTTGAATTTCCTGGATGATGTGTCAGTTAAGTAAAAGAAGCCAAATGTTGACTTTATCATCAAAAATAAGAGAATCTTCCAGAAACTAAAAGCCAAATCAGTTTGACTTTGATACCTAGGGAAGATGCTAGTGCAGTTCATAGTGAAGGATCTGTAAACATTTGAAAAAAAAATTCAGTGATTACTTGAAGTTAGCATGGATTTCCCAAGAACATACTGTTAAGACTCACTTGATTTCAATTTCAAGGCATAGGCATAGTCTTTCATGCCATGATCTCACAGAAAATGCATAGAGAGTATATAACACAGGTAGCAAGTAAAATAATAAAAGCCAAGTTACTGCAGCATTGCGATCACTCTTATATATTAAAGAGGCAATATTTATTACTTGAATACTCCAAGTGTTAGAGCTCAGCTGTATTTTGTCCCCAACTAAGTTTGTACAATTCCTTGTTCTTTTAGAAAACATTCAGATTAAATTTCTAAGGAACATTCCTTGCTGTGTCTCAAATGCAGATCTTTTCTGTGAGGCTGGCAGTATAATTGAAACCAATACTTGTTTACATATTTTTACATACCAAGCCAATTTTTTTCATACTACCACCTTATGTCTGGCACCCTGAATTCTTATTCATAATTTTTGATTTATCCTGGAATTTCCTTAAATCAGCCCTGTGTGTTCAAACATAAGAATGGAGCAGCAACTTTGAGACATTGAATTGAGACTATTTCTAGCCAATTAAACCTAGGAACTCTTCCCAAGGATGTATTTTTGATTAGCCTCTTCATCCTGCCAAATATTTAACCAAATCACAACCCTTTAGTATAAGAAGGCATTCTCCCTAGCTCAATTCAGTGGCCATCCTTCAGCGGTCTTTGACTAAGGCTTTGCTCATGTGATGAAAGGGCTAACAAAACTATAAAATACTTTTATTTCAGTGCCTCTTTTAAGCTGGCACACATTCATAGTTGATAACACCACATTTAAAGAAAACTGATCATTCTTACTGGTTCTGTTTATAATTTTTTCTTTCAAAAGGACATGGTTCTGTTATTCTAAATGCTATGTATTATGCAAAATGTTTCCTTTCCCGTTTACATATAACATGTTTTAGATTGGAATACATTTTATTATATACTGTTCATTGAACATAATAAATATTTTTTCTTCCCTATTACTTAGAAAATTAAATTTCTTAAATGTGTAATTATATTCTTGTGAAATAATACAAAAGAAGAAAACATGAGCTTTTGGACATGCTTTTGGTGTTCTTTGGTTTCAAGTGCTGGATAAAAGAATTCCATTCATAATGTTTTATATGAGCTTTCTAAGATTGTTGTGCTGCAGTAATTTAAATAATTTACTTTATATTCTATATGAAATAATGCAAAATATGTTGAGTATTCTGCTACTGGAAACCATTGAAATTTGGACAATTTCTGTTGTTCCACCCCAAGGCCACAAAAATTAGTAGGATATCAGATTATGCTTATTACGTACTCACCAATTTACAGAAAATATGTCACTGATTATTTTTAAATATGTGAATTAAACAGGTTTAATTAGGAGCTGTGAGCCCCTTTCAGTATCTAGCTCTGGGACCTCTAAATAAACTAAGGAAACCAGCAACTAAGAAAGTTTGGAAACTTTTGATCTAGTTGATAATCTTCTGGAAGGGCTAGTATTTCATATTTTAAAACTGCTGTCAAGAGAACTGGATGATCCTGCTCCACTACTCTTAAGTCCTGCTTAAAACAGGCTAACAAAACTGAAATTCAGAGACCATTACTTTATGTTGAAGGATATTATTAGCCTTTAGTCATTATGTTATGGATGTACCAGCAGCATATCCACAGTCTTCTAGCTAGATAAAGATAGACATCACAGTTGAAAGTGTGTGTCGGGGGGGGGGAGGAGAGAGAGAGAGAGAGAGAGAGAGAGAGAGAGGGCTTTTTCAAGTATATTGCACATTTTTTTTGTATTTTGCCTAAATTTACACACTTTTCCATAGTATACAATGGATATAAAAAGTCTAAACATCCCTGTTAAAATTTTTGATATGTAAAAAAACCTAGACCAAGATAAATCATATCAGAACTTTTTCCACTTTTAATATAACATATAAGCTATATAATTCAGTTGAAAAACAAACCAGAATTTTTAGGGGTAAAAGTAACAATGAAAATTTACAATAACATTGTTGCATAAGTGTGCACACCCTCATAAGTGAGGATGTGGCTATGTTCAGAATTAACCAATCACATGCATACTGATGTTAAATAGTAGTCAGTACATACCTGCCATCAATTAAAGTGACTGATCAAAGACGTATAAAGTTCAGCTGTTGTAGTAGAGTTTTTCTGACATTTACTCAGTTGCCCCTTACAGCAAAAGCCATGGCCTGCAAAGAACATACAGACCAACAAAAGGATCTTATTGTTGGAAAGTACCAGTCAGAAAGGGTCCAAAAAATTTCCAAGGCATTAGATATATCATGGAACATAGCGAAGACAGTCAGCATCAGGTGGAGAAAATAGACCACAACAGTGACATTATCAAGAACTGGACGTTCCTCCAAAATTGATAATAAAACAAAACTGGTCCAAGAGGCTGCTAAGAGGCCTACAACAACATTAAAGGAACCATATGAAGTTCTGGCGAGTACTGTTTGTGTACTTCATGTGATAACTACTGTATTGTTCATATGTCTGGGCTGTGGAGTAGGGTGGCAGGATGGAAGCTTTTCTTACAAAGAAAAACTTGTTGAAAAGCCTATGTCAAGTCTGAGAAAAGCATGTGGGAAAATGTGTTATGGTTTGATGAGACCAAGCTTGAACTTTCTAACCATAATTCCAAAAAGTACGTTTGGCACAAAAACAACACTGAACATCATCAAAGTACACCGTATTCACAGTGAAGCATGATAGTGGCAGTATTATATTTTGGGGCTGTTTTTCTTCAACTGGAACTGAGGCTTTAGTCAAGGTGGAGGGAATTAGGAACAGTTGCAAATGTCACTCAGTTTTGGCACAAGACCTCTGATGCTGATGAAGAGGAATTTCACTTTTCAACATGACAACAATCCAAAGCATACCTCGAAGTCAACAAAAGAATGACTTCACCAGAAGATCAAAATTTTGAAATGACTCACCCAGGATCCAAACTGGAATCCAATTAAAAATCTGTGGGATGACCTGAAAAGCTCTGTGCACAAGTGATGCCCTTGGAATCTTGACAGATTTGGAGCACTTTTGCAAGGAAGAATGGGCAAAGATTCTAAATGTCCAAGATGTGCCAGGCTCCTACCCCAGAAGACATGAGTGCCATCATAAAATCAAAAGTGCTTCAACAAGGTATTAATTTAAGGTTGTGCATTTTTATGTGACCATGGTTACTGTGCATTTTTTATTTTTCCACCTAAAAGATTTCAAATGTTTTTCAGTTGAATATTACAACTTACATATTATGTTAAAGCTGAAAAAAAATCTGAAGTGGTTTATCTTGGTCTGATTTCTTTACATCTCAAAAACCTGGCACTTTAACAGGGATGTGTTGACTTTCTACATCCATTGTATATAGTTGATTGTATAGTCTTCATTTTCTCCAACAGTTATATTATTTCATGTCCCTCCCAGCATTTTTTTTCAAACATTACTGAAGAGGTTATAGAGTCTAGGACCCTATGATTGTTTGATAAATTGTGAATTGTTTTATTCTCTAAATTACATGCTTTTAATTTTAATATCATTGCATTTCTTTTCTAGTTATTTAAACGTAGAAATGTTGCCACAGCTGATGAAGAGACAGAGGAGGAAGTCATGTCAGATGGTGGTTTCCATGAAACTCAAATGAATAACATGGAAATGACATCTGTAAGTCCATAATGAAATTCCAAATCCATTCTGAACATCTGGCTGATTGTGCGACCAACCATTTTAATAATTTCATTAATGATAATTTCTAAAGCTGTAAACCAAAATGCAATTCTCAAGATATTTTAATTGCATGAGCATTCTCAAATTAAGTATGCTGCATTTTTGCCTTGGAGAAAAAAGCAGATAAACAACAATTGGGCTATGCACTATATGTTATAGTATTTATAAGCTCTATTTTCAGTAGTTTCGAGCCACTGGCAGATGAACAATTTTAAACAGTTGAAAAAGTAAATTCTTAGAGCTTTTTTAAAAATATTTTTTTTAATTTAATCTTGCAGTTAAATGAACAGATATTTGGACTGTTTGGTTTTGATAAGGTTTACAGGATGTAATTGAAGAGAGGATGATTTCTCTTTCAGTACCGTATTTTCCGGCGTATAAGACGACCCCCTACTTTTAAGAAGTTTTTCAAGGTTTTTTGTCTTATACGCCGGAAAATACTTACATGCCCTGCCCTCCCTGTCCGTCGCAGAGGAGGCGAAGGCCCGACTGGCCCCGCCGGCCCTCCTGCTGCTCCCGCGCTTCTTCCGGCCCCCGAGGCGCAGCGTTTCCCGGGTGGCAGGCAGCGCCGGAGGGCAGCTGCCACGGCCGGCGCCCCTCCTGCTTCCCCCCGCCAGGCCTTGAACTTCTCCCATTCGGCGCAGGGCGGGGCACCTCTGCCCGCAGCCTCTTTTTCATGTGCCGCTTCCCTCTCACCATCGGCCGAGGCGCGCTCGGCCCGGGCTCCCGGTCCCTCTTCCCGGCCGGCTTCCCACCCTGCCCCTCATGGAGCTGGACTGGGCGTGCAGCCTCTCGGTGTGGCTGCTTTTCCTGGGCAGCCTGGCGGTGCGGCTCCTGCGCTCGGACCTGTTGCTGAGCCAGCAGCTGCTGCTGCGCATGGGGCTGCTGGCCGTCCTGCAGGCGCTGGGCCGTCCTGCCTCTGCCCCTCAGCGCCGCGCTCACGGCGGCTGCCTGCTGGCTCGTCTCGGCCAGCACTGCCCGGCGGAAGCGCAGCGTCGGACAGGAGCAGGACTTCCCTGCCGGCTCCCGTCCGACGCTCTTCCCTCTTGAGGCAGCTGCTGCCTCAAGAGGGAAGAGCGTCGAACGGGAGCCGGCTCTTCCCTCTTGAGGCAGCAGCTGCCTCAAGAGGGAAGAGCGTCGGACGGGAGCCGGCAGGGAAGTCCTGCGTGCGCGCGCGTATGCAGGACTTCCCTGCCGGCTCCCGTCCTACGCTCTTCCCTCTTGAGGCAGCATCCCCGAGGACTCCTTAGGAGCCGGGGAGTGATGCTGCCTCAAGAGGGAAGAGCGTCGGGCGGGAGCCGGCAGGGCAGTCCTGCACACGCGCGCACTCCCCAGCTGCTAAGGAGCAGCCGGGGAGTGCGCGCGTGCGCAGGACTGCCCTGGCTCCCGCCAGACGCCACCCACTGATTTTCCGGCGTATAAGACGACTGGCCGTATAAGACGACCCCCCAACTTTTGAGGTGATTTTCATGGGTTAAAAAGTCGTCTTATATGCCGGAAAATACGGTAGATTCTTTCTTTGCTTTTTAAAAAGTTTAAAATGTAAAGAAGAAAAGGAAGCAGAGAGTGGCTTCATGTACTTTTGAAAATTTTACAAGGTACGTAAGTCATTCTGTTCTATATAGGAGAACCAATCTGGAAACCTCCAAGCTACATTATTTCTGCAGGATATTCACAATGCTGGGGGAGGGGGGACCCTAGTCTAACATCATTTTCAAAGCTATACCTGATTATTTAAAGGGAGACTTGAACTACTTGCTAGCTTTTGTCCCATATCTTTTTTCAATCTCATATTGCTTCTAACAAAATCAGTGGCAAATGGGTTTTTTTACACCTGATTCAAACTGAAAATGAAATAAATTGATTTTCCATTGTATCTTTGCTTGGAATTTTTTCTTCCATTCAGTTGTGCCTGATTCTGGACAGGTCCCTGCAGTTTTTTTGGCAAGATTTTTAGAAGTGATTTGCCCTTACCTGCTTCCTAGGGCCCGAGTGCTGGCTTTGTGCCTAAGCTGTAAATTAGAACACATGGTCTCTGGATTTGTAACCGTATCATTACACCCAAACTGGTGCTCTCTGGAACTTAAGCAATTTCTTATTTGAGTGGGGGTTTTCTTTGGCTGCCATTCTTTCCTAGCTAAGTTTTTTTGATATTGTCTGCTTTTAATCCTATGTGTACAACAGAGAGTTGCAATTATGAGATGGCTGGTCATATAAATTGATATAAGAAATAAATATAAAATAGCCAGAGACCTAATTTAGGAGAAACAATGTGTTGATTTGGAAGTAAATGCCTAGTAAGCATTCTGTAATAATCCATACCAATACTAGTTACCATTTTAGTTTCCCTCTGAAGGGTATTTTAATGATTAATTAGTAATAAGGGATGCGGTGCCTTAGTGGGTTAGGACGCTGAGCTTGTCAATCAGAAGGTCGGCAGTTTGGCGGGTCGAATCCCGAGTGTTGCGTAACAGAGTGAGCACCTGTTACTCATCCCAGCTTCTGCCAGCCTAGCAGTTCGAAAGCACATAAAAATGCAAGTAGAAAAATAGGGACCACTACAGTGGGAAGGTAACAGCGTTCCGTGCGCCTTTGGCGTCTAGTCATGCCGGCCACATGACCACAGATACGTCCTCGGACAAGAGCTGGCTCTTTGGCTTTGAAATGGAGATGAGCACCGGCCCCTAGAGTCGGAAACGACTAGCATGCATGTGCGGGGGAACCTTTACCTAATAAGTCTATGCTGAATCTCCATCAACACATGAGCAACAAGTTATGGACTCTTAGTGTTCAGAGGCTGGAAACAGCAAACCTTACACCTCCTTCCTTTTATAGGCAAACTTTGTTTGAGATCTGTTCTTATCAGTAGAAACTTCCTCAAAAAGGCAATATTTCTAACACCTGCAATGCCTAGATTCCTTTTGTAGAACCTACATGTTCTCAAAGCCTCACTGCCAAATTACTTCAACCTGAGGTCGGTTTTCTCTCAGGCTTTAGTCCCTAAAGGTCTTCAGCACAAAGCCGACAGCCCTCTCAATCTCCAAAAAAATCTCTGTCCCTATCGCAGAGGCCCCCAGCCTTTTGGGCACCAGTGACTGTTTCTGTGGAGAAAGATTTTTTCCACGGACCAGTGGGGCCATGGTTTCATGTGCTGCCTGCAGCCAGTGGATGGGGCTTCACTTGTGCACGGCCCAGTTCCTGGTATGCCGTGGCCCGGTGCCAGTCCATGGACCAGGGGTTGGGGACTGCTGCCTTAGAGGGGACTTTGTCAGTTGGAACTAGATCTTTCACAGGTCTCGAGAGGTCATTCTCCCACCCATCACTCTTGATGCAATTGGATTTACATCATTCAAAATCTGTATTATTAAAAGTACCTATTCTTTTTGACTGGCTGCATCTTTTCACCTGGCCTAATGGTTACAGCCTAACCTATTTAGCTATTTATAGTGAGATATTTCCAGAACCCTCTCACTACAGTTCCCATTCTTTAGGGTCACAGCTGTCTTTTTAGTATTCTCTGTTCATGTTTCTGCACTGGAGACAGTGCTGCCATTTAATATAACCCTTTCAAATTCAATAATTTACAAAATTAAAGTGTGGCTTTGCAGAAGAAGCTTTTGAATGTTAAGGTTTACTACTGGTACTATTTGTTTCATAGGTTCGGTAGATTGTTTCCATTCTATAAGAAATAGTTTGTGTTCCATGTTTGGAAGTCTTCAAACAACAAAGGGGGAAAGAGAACATTATTCAACTATTCTGAAGATCCTTTATAGTTTGGTGTGAATGAGGTAGAGGTAGTCCTTGATTTATGACTACAACTGAGCCCAAAATTTATGTTGCTAAGTGAAACATTTGTTAAGTGAGTTTTGCCCCATTTTATGATTTTTTGCGCCACAATTGTTAAGTGAATCATTACATTTGTTAAGTTAGTAACATGGTTATTAAGTGAATCTGGCTTCCCCATTGACTTTGCTTGTCAGAAGGTCGCAAAAGGTGATCATATGATCCAGAACGCTGCAACCGTCATAAATATGAGTCACTTGCCAAGCATCTGAATTTTGATTATGTGACCATGGGTATGCTGCAACAGTAATGTGAAAAATAACTCACTTTTTTCAATGCCGTTGTAACTTTGAACAGTTACTAAATTAACTGTTGTAAGTTGAGGACTACCTGTATTAGGTCATATTTCACTTGCAGTGACTTTCCTTGGTGTTTTAAGTAACCCCATCTAAGGAATGGGAAGATTTTTTTTCCACTCCTGCATCAGTTATCTCAGTAGGGGTTCTTTGACAGCCTTTTAGTTGGTCAAGATTAAAACCTGAAATGAGGACTTTGCCAGAACTAGTATAACAGCACCCTTTACTCGTGTGGCTTTCTTAGCTTCCTAGGATGTCTCCTTTGCGTCCAACCAGAGAGAATTTTCACAGCAAAGTGACTCACCTTTCCCTTTTTTGTAGAGGAAACAATTCATGCACCTATCACAATTATCTAAAAATATTTTTCCCAGAACAGTTGTTTTGATCATATTCTTAAATTGATTAAACCTTTAAAATAAATAGATGAATTCTAAAATAAATAAATAGATAAATTCTTTTTAATTGACTCCAGGTTCTAATGGAGACAGTTCTATATGTGCTAAATAATATTTAAATGCACTCACTGTGTAGTTCTTAATACTTCACTAAACTTCAGTATTCTTCCTTTTCTTTATACATTTCTTACACATTGTATGTCAGTATAAATATTAATAAAGCAATAATGATAATATATAACACTTATATGTTTCTTTCAAGAATTTAGCCCTGTTCATATGAATTCTGTTTCTGTTATGTGAATATATTCCTTAAATTGAATATAGAGATGGAAGGAAAAAATATTAATCTTTGCAGTTATCCAAATCATAGCTCCCAGTGTTGCTTTTGGAATTTTTATTTAATAACGAAATATATTTTAAGATTGTAATTTTTTCATTTGCCCTTGCAATTGTTTTTGTTGAATTCAGTTGTCTTTTTGAAACTACTTAGTTTACAAAAAACCTCATGAATGAGAACAATGCCTCTTCGAGTCCAATTTAATTACTTAAATGATGTTAAATTTAAGAATTTCAATTTAATTTTTTTGAATTTTGAAGCAGTGTTTTTAAGTATTTTTTCCCCATTTGGAATTGTAGAATGCAGTGATCACCTCTGACATGACCGAGATGATCTTTTCCAATAGTCCAGAACAGCAGCTCTCAGCTACCCAAAAGTTCCGAAAACTTCTTTCAAAAGGTAAGTGCAAGAGAGTTGCTGCTCCTAGGCATGTATTGTGGGTTTCCATCGAAGTTATCCTATTATTAGCACTTACTACACATTAACAGGATGCCAGGTAAGGAGCCCAGGAATAGCAGTGCCCAAAGAAACCTCCCTGGATGCTCATCAGGCTCATTTCCATTCAACTTCCTACCTTCAAAAAATGATTTAAAATATTGGATGGATGGCATCTTGCAAATGTAGAGCAAATGTGCAACTATTTCATTATTTCTGAGAATGCCTGTGATCCCTAAATTCTCCTAGAAAAATGCATGGTGAATGGCTGCTTCCCTGTATTTTTGTTTCACATCCAGCAAATAGACAAAGGTAAATAGAGGTCGTAGGTCATGTCTTAGTGGAGGGTCATTCTGGTAAATTGATGCCTTGAAACTGGTAGAGCTATACAGTGATGTGAATTCAGAAGGCAAAATGTAATCCAGAGCATTCTTAGATATGTGCATTGCACCTGGCTCAAATAATTTAAAGCAGCTGCATTTTGTTTGTTTGTTTGTCTTGGGGCTGGCACAGTAAGAATAGAGTCTTAGGAAAAGCTACATTTAGTTAGGAAATCCTAACAGGTGTTCTGTGTACATCCCAAAATATTTTGCCCTTCAGGTCCTAATCACTGCATTGCTCTAGCAACTGTTTATTCCAGTCCGGGTGTATGCCCGCTCTGTAATCATTTTGCAGCTGAACTCATAATGGGTTTTCAGAATACCAGATAATACCCACCACCCCAAAGAGGTTGTAGACCTATTTTCATGATATCAGGTTTAAAAGAGGAAAGAAATTTAGAACACAATGAAAAATAATTCATATTTTATATAAAGTTTATGGAGAAATATTTATGTATAGGAGGAGCAGGTGGATGAAATGAGCTTATAATTCTAAATAATATGTTTTAATTTCCTATTACATTCATCATTCATTCATATACATGTATACTCCTCATACTACAATGTACTTTTGGATGTGAGGTCATAGAAAACGCAAAGTCAAAAAATAGAGAATGAACTAGTGCACTGTCCATTAGAGGTTACATATGTAGTTTACTCTGTAGATGAAGTCTGCTTTGTTCTGCTCTTTCTCTACATGATTAGACTTTATATAGACCTATAGTTCATTCAGTTTTGTAAAAGAGCGTGCATTCAGGGATCCAGTGTTCCACAGTGGAGGAAATTTTCCTTATCTGGGTTGCTCGTCTCCACTTGCCCTAAGAGGAGGATCAAAACATACAGTGTATCTCTGATTTGAAGAGGCACCAGTCTTTCTCTTAAAGTCTTTCCCCTACCCCTCGGCGGCAGCCTCCCTTCCACAGACGATCCCAGGAGCAGTTCTTGGCTCAACAGCTGAGTCAATAGATTCCACTTGTGCCACCTCTGCAGGTGAACAGAACTCCCTCAATCCCCATGAAGAGCTGAGAGACCATGGGGTAGGAAGGGACTAAGCCTAGAGACAACGAGCAGCCAATCTCCCACCTCCCACGACCAAGTGATCGGCGTTTCATCTGGACTTCTGCCATTGGATGCACCAGGTAACCTTGGCAGACCTCTCCCCATACAACCCTCACGACCCATCTCCCCCAAGGGCAAAGGAGACTACACTACCTCACAGGGGACCTCCTCTCTGTAACCAGTATCTTGAGGGAGAGAAAATTTGCCATCTTGATGGGCCTAGACTGCATCCATCCCTTTCAAGTGAATGCTCACCCAGCAGAGGAAGAGAAAACACCTGTTCCTCTTTTATCTTTTGTTTTTCATCCTTCTATATTCTGAAGGAGTTTATCTCAAATACTGAAGGGGAGGGGCTGCTTCCTTCCACAGTGGAAGCACACAAAACCTTTAGTCATGTCTATCAGACTGAATGGGAGGAGCAACCCAGAAGAGGATTTCCCTCTATCCACTGAAGGAAAAGGATCTTCATGGTAATTGCAAGGATTTGTTTGCTTCAAGTAGATTTCCCATAGCATCATTGCTGTTGGGTTCTTCTTTTATAAATCACTTAACACTCACAATATTTTTTTGTAGTTTTCCTGTATCCTTTCTCATCACATACCCTTCTTCTCTAAAATATTTATGTAATCATTTTCTTAATTCTGCAACACAAAATGAAGATCCAAATGCTACTCCTGGTCTTTATTAATACTTAAAGGCAATGTTTAATATCTGATCACTAGCATATTGAATATAACCAGTTGTTACTGCATAGTTTATCATAAGTTTCTTTTTAAAATTATGTCCGCAATTTGACAAAACTCCATTTTCCTACCTGTTGAATTACTGTTAGTTAAAACACTTTTATAGGGACGCGGTGGCTCAGTGGGTTAAGACGCTGAGCTTGTCGATCAGAAGGTCGGCAGTTTGGCGGGTCGAATCCCGAGTGCCGCGTAGCAGAGTGAGCGCCTGCTACTCGTCCCAGCTTCTGCCAACCTAGCAGTTCGAAAGCATGTAAAAATGCAAGTAGAAAAATAGGGACCACTACGGTGGGAAGGTAACAGCGTTCCGTGCGCCTTTGGCATCCAGTCATGCCGGCCACATGACCACGGAGACGTCCTCGGACAAGCGCTGGCTCTTCGGCTTTGAAACGGAGATGAGCACCGGCCCCTAGAGTCGGAAACGACTAGCACGCATGTGCGGGGGAACCTTTACCTTTTACCTTTACCTAAAACACTTTTATAACTTAATTGAACTTTGCTTTCCTGCAACTTAAATCCATGGTTCTATTTGGATTCTGCAACAGCGGGGAACACCTTCTGCATGAGATATTTGAACAGGGCTTTCCTATTCTAATTATTCTGTCCTTAAGACTTGATTTTGCATAATTCCTTCAACTCTCTTCACAAGAACTTAGATTTTGGTCCCTTGATCATCTTCCTCACTTTTCCATGAACAGTTCCAGTTGTCCTGAATCCTTGAAATATAGGGCCCACAATGAAACACAGTATTTGGGATAGCTAGACCAATGCAGAATTATTTAGAAATTATAATTCTGTTGATCAAGAGTTAATTTATATTTGCCATTTTTGCAGCTAGATCATCGTAATTTCTCTTTCTATTAAGGATATTAAGTATCCCATCTAATTTTAAGCCATCTACAAATTGAATAAGCATTACTGCCACCTCCTAAATCAAGTAATTGGTTTTTTTTTAAAAAGGTACTAGGCCCTAATACTGATTCTTATAATTCTATGCTCAGTGCATCCATCTTTATGCTCAGCATCTTTAACAAACTGAACTTTAGCTTTCAATAACACTAAACCTTTTAATTGTCACATGGGTTTCTTTTTATGCCCTCTCATTTTTTTATTCACTGGAATTGTTTCTGATAGTGTTTTAGTATCTTTTAAAGAAACACTCATGTATCTTAAGCTCCTTTTCCCGTAAGAGTGTTCTGCCACAGGATCCACTTTTTGAGGTTTAAAGTATGTTTTTGACTATAGTCAAATTTAATTGAATCTTAATGTTTTTATTAGAAATGCTAAGAATAGCTGACCTTCCTTCACCCTCTGAAGGAGGGTAAATTTGACACAAGTCAAAAATTTCGTTAGAACTATACTTGGCAGAATTTTTTTCAATGGTTGATTTGAATGATTAAACTCATCCCCTTCCCTTTTTAAAACATTTGTAATTTGGTTTTAGATACACTTGCAGCATCTTTTCCATATGTGGGCAAACAGTAATTGACACCAAAAATAGTAGTTTTTATTTATTTATTTATTTATTTATTTTATTTTATTGCATTTATATACTGCCCTTTCCCTGAGGACTCAGGGCGGTTTACAGGGAGTTAAAATCAACCATACAAAAGTTAAAACCCAATTTAAAAAATATTAAATCAACCCTGTACTATTAAAAACCCCAATTAAAATGAATGTCTCCTCAGCCTGGGCCTGAGAGCTCAAAGAGCCAGGTCTTCAGGCCCCGGCGGAATGATCGGAGGTCGGGAGCAGTCCTCAGCTCCACCGGCAGCTGGTTCCAGAGGGCAGGCGCCCCCACTGAGAAGGCCCTATCCCTGGGTGTCACCCGCCGGCAATCTCTTACCGGCGGGACCCTGAGCAGACCCTCCCTGTGGGAGCGCACTGGGCGAAGGGCGTTTGATGCCGGCAGCAGGTGTTCCCTCAAATACCCCGGACCCAGGCCATGTAGGGCTTTATAGGTGATAACCAGCACCTTGAATTTCACCCGGAGGGCAACCGGAAGCCAATGCAGCTCGCGGAGTAGAGGTGTTACATGGGAGTATCGGGAGACCCCCATTACAACTTGCGCGGCTGCATTCTGCACCAGTTGAAGCCTCCGAGTGGTCTTCAAGGGCAGCCCCATGTAGAGAGCGTTACAGTAGTCCAAACGGGAGGTCACAAGCGCATGAGTAACTGTGCGTAGTAACTGTTACCCCACTTGTTTTAATCCAGATGTTCTCTATACTATTACTAGATTTATTCAGTTGAATTTCTGATTAGATGTAGAGTATTCACTATTGATTTATTTTGTCACTGCGTTTTTTCTGTTTTGTCAGCTCAGCACGTCTCACTCTGTTTTTCTGCCAGCTGCATTGTAATCTTATCATTGTAACCAAGGTGATTGTCACATGTCCAGCCATGTTTTGGTTTCATGTCTAGAACTACTATGATGTGCGCACGTCCAGCCACAAAGTTTACTTTCTCTTTTTTTCTCTTTGTGCTGTCTTGTGAGAGAGCATGTAGTCAGTTAAGAGTATTTCTTTCCTTTTTCTGATTAAAGTTTTGTTATAGTAGAATATATGTTTTGGGGTTTCTTTATTTTTACCTGATGTTCATCATGCATCAAATGAACCACGGTTCATTGCCCTCTGATAGGGAGGTTTTGATTTATCTCCCTGACATATTTAATATTTTTCCTTTCTGTTTCCAAAGACTCAAGATAAATTGCACAGAAATGAAATAAAATTAGCACAAGGAAAAGTTAGGTTTAAAATTCAACATAATAAACATTGAAAACATTTCAGAATTTCACATAAAAAGATGTGTCTTGCCACCTTACTTTTCTGTTTTAGAGAAGAAAGTCACATTCCTGAGAAAAGCTGCAGATTGAAATAAATATGCAGATATTTTGCATAAAAAAGATGGATTGTTGGTAGTTAAAATTAAGTGCAATGAAATTCAATAACATTAAATTGAAGAAAACTTATAAACAGGAAAATGCCTTGTAGAATGAAATATATACATCCCAAATAGAAATGCTGAATTTCAGCTGCATGCCTTCTGTCTCTGTATTTGCAGTATATAACAAATACTCCTTTTTGTTGCTTTCTCTTATTGAAGTAGAAATTGGGGATGTGTATTTCTCCTAGAGTCACCTGTTGTATCATTCCCACATGCTGCTTTTTTTTTAAAAAAAAAAGTCCTTTTCTTCCTCCTCTGTCACTGTGGAAGACAGAGAATCCTTCAGCAAACACTCTTTTTCCAGATCCATTCAGCTACAGCTAAATTAAATAAATAAGTTTGAGATTATTCAGGTTCCATTCCTGGTTCCACACACTTGTTTGCATATTTGTTGTCATCATTAGATGGGAGGAGGGACTGGGACATTGAAAACTGTGGTGAAGACTAGTTTTCCATTCTCCTTTGCAGTGGCTCCACTTTCAAATTTCTAGTCTTGGGGTAGGCACTTGCATGAAAGAAACTCAAATATAAGGTTTATTAAGGAAATAACATAATGATAAAATGGCTGGGTTATTCAAGTCTTTTTACAGTTTGCAGTCTATAATGTACTTTTCTCCCATTATGGAGAAAAAGCCTATCAAGTGAGAACAGGCCAGAGCTGAAGGAGAAAGAAAACGGAACTGAGAGGGAAGGGAGAATTTCAGGCTACCTAACTAGAGGCATGTTCTTTAGAGGCAAATAAAATAAGTCTTTTAGAAAGGGATGGAAATAAAGGACAGAGTCCGTGTCTGTATGTGTTTCTCTAGAGTCGTTTGGTTTATAGGTGCAGAAAGCCGGTTGGTGAAAAGTTAAATTCTACAAAGTGGTCTGTGCCAGAGAAATAGTTGGGATGATACATGAGTGCACAAATTGTTTAAAACCTTTAACGTGAACCTATTTATGCACTTTATACTAAATTCTATCATATATTTTATAATTAAAATCAGTTAAAAGATGGAGGTGAGTAACACTATATGGTTATCATTTAATTTATCAATCAATTGCCTTAATTATTATTTTTCCCTTTTTGGCAAAACAGCACCTAGTTCAAAATGTGATTCAGATCGTATCTTAAAATAATGGTTTTGCATTTATGATACAGACCATACTATAGGTACCCGCCCAAACTTTAAATTGCTTCATATTTAAAAGATAACAGTGTTATTTTAATATATTTTTATTTTGTATCATCTCAAACAGAACCAAATCCACCTATAGATGAAGTTATCAGCACACCAGGAGTTGTTGCCAGGTTTGTGGAGTTCCTGAAGCGGAAGGAAAACTGCACATTACAGGTGTGATGTTTGTGTGTATTCGTTATTTGTAAAAAAATAAATAAAAATAAATAAAATAAATGCATATTCATACATAATTTTAAAAAATCTAAACTCACTGAAGTCAAAGTAGTATATGACAGCTCGAAATCTTTTATCATGAAGAACTTAATAGTTCAGCTTTAAAATTTTTATTGGTACCAAGAACATTTGTCTCATTTTAGTTTTTTTCCACTCAGTTGGGAGGAGTGAATGTTAGTTTTTATTTCCTATTTCTTTGCTTATAAATTGTTTAACCCCAAAATGGATGCATAAATATACATGTAAATGCAACTTTAATAGTTTCCAAGTAGAAACAAAAATAATTGTGTTTTTTTTCTTTGATCAAACCAGTCAATTTAGCTATCTCTGATAAATCATGCTATTTCTTAACCAGTTATGTTGGTATACATACCAGGAAATACATCTAACAGTTGTCAGCAACAACTGTTGCATAAAGTTACCTACCGTATTTTCCGGTGTATAAGACGACTGGGCGTATAAGATGACCCCCTACTTTTCCTGTTAAATTACCGTATTTTTCGGACCATAAGATGCACCTGACCATAAGATGCACCCAGTTTTTAGAGCAGGAAAACAAGAAAAAAAAATATTCTGAAGCAAATAGTACTGGTATACTAAAACAGGGCTTTTCAACCTTTTCATCCATTGTACCACTTTTAGGACAAGGCAGTGTCCGAGTACCACCAGTCGCCCAGCAAGGTGTCAAAAACTTGACCCCCCCCAAAAAAGGAAAAAAATGATAAAGTACAGGTAGTCCTCGGCTTACAATGATTCACTTAGTGACCGTTCAAAGTTACGACAGCACTGAAAAAAGTGACTTATGACCATTTTTCACACTTATGACCATTGCAGCATCCCCAGGGTCATGTGATTTACATTCGGATGCTTGACAATCGATTCATATTTATGATGGTCACATTGTTCCAGGGTCATGTGATCACCTTTTGCAACCTTCTGACAAGCAAAGTTAGTGGGGAAACCAGATTCACTTAACAATCATGTTACTAATTTAATTTCTCTCCTTCTCTTTCTCTCCTTCTCTCCCCCTCCCTCTTTCTTTCTCTCTCCTCTCCTTTCTCTCTCTCTCTCCCTTTCTCTCCCTCTCCCTCTTTTTCTCCTTCCCTCTATTTCTCCCTCTTTCTCTCTCCCTCTATTTCTTTCTTTCTCCTTCTCTCTCCCTCTATCTCTCTCCCTTTCTTTCCCTCTCTCTTTCCCTCTCCCTCTTTCTCTCTCCCTCTATTTCTCTCCCTTTCTTTCTCCTTCTCTCTCTCTCCCTTTCTTTCCCTCCCTATTTCTCCTTCTCTCTCCCCCCCCTCTCTATTTCTCTCTCTCCCTCCCACTCCCATTGTCCCTTCCTTCTTTCCTTCCTTCCTTCCTTCCCTCTTTGTCCTTCCCTCTCCACGTTAGAGCAGTACCTGCAGAGGCGGCCCTGCAGCCCGGCTTTCTCTTGCAGAAAGCAAGCTGAAACGGAGCAAGGGAGATTGCCAGGAACGCGAATCGGCTGATCTCGTGTTCCTGAAATCTCCCTCACTCGGTTTCAGCTTCCCTTGCTACAAGAGAAAGCAGGCTGAAACGAGGGAGATTGCAGCAGTGCGAGATCAGCCGATTCGAATTCCTGGCAATCTCCCTCACTCCGTTTCAGCCTGCTTTCTCTTGTAGTAAGGGAAGCTGAAAGCGAGCGAAGGAGATTGCAGGAGCGTGAGATCGGCGTTTCTCAGCACATGCCGATTCGTGCTCCTGGCAATCTCCCTTGCTTTCCACTTGCGGAGGTTGGGGCTGGCCATACGGATCAGCTTTGGACCATAAGACGCACCCTCGTTTTCCCCCCCCTTTTGGGGGAAAAAAGTGCGTCTTATAGTCCGAAAAATACGGGTATAGGGTTTGGGCTATACTCGCTGTATAAGACTACTGTATTTTCCGGCGTATAAGATGACTGGGCGTATAAGATGACCCCCGACTTTTGAGAAGATTTTCATGGGTTAAAAAGTCGTCTTATACGCCGGAAAATACGGTAACATAAGGCTACAGAAGTGGAATATGTTTGTTTGTCACGATTTACATTGTGTTGTTTGGTAGAGTTCTTTACACAAATCTGTACAAAGGATCAGTATTAGTTCAAACAGTTTGGTCCATGAGCCTTGTAATGTTGTTCAGGTAGTAGATTGAAGACTAAGGGCTGCTTTTTCCCTTCCCTGAAGCTTTCCCTGTTATCAATTTCTTTCTGTGTCTTTCTAAAGCACGGGTGTCAAACTCACCATGTCGTGACATGTCACGATGTAGCGTGATTTTTCCCCGCATTGCTGGAGCTGGGGTGGGCGCAGCCTCTGCATGATGCAACTGGCCTATGGGCCAGCAGTTTGACACCCCTGCTCTAAAAGAATACAAGCCTGGACTCAAATATTTTCATATCTATAATTGGAGATATGAAAATAAAGGCAGGTAATTCTGGAGATTTTAGTGGCATTCTCTCCCCCTTTCTAATTACACCCCAAGATGCTCATTTTAAAAGGGTGGGCTTTAAGCAGCCAAACCTTTTTCTTTCTCTTCCTTTTTATTTGTTTTCCCCATGTTAATCACTTTGTACATGTGCCTTAAACGACGATTTACACTATGGCTTGTTTATAAAAATGTGACTTTAACAGTACTTAAGGCAAATGATCCAAATAGCGTGCACCATTGTGCAAATAACGTGCACTGTTCTATCAATGCTTTGAATGGCTTCTGAAATCTGAAACCTCATAAGAAGACTGTGCCTACCATTTTTCAATTTGCACATGCTGTTCTTGTAATGCATCGGAAGGCCTCAGAAGCATTGTGAGAATGGCATGCACAATTTGGAGACTGGTGTGCACAACCATCTTGCAGTGCTTTGGAAGGCCTCAGAAGGTTTTAGAAGCATTATGAAAATGGAGCGTGCTATTTGGAGAAGGGCGCAAGCAGCCTTGGGAAGAAGGCCTGGCATAACCAACAGCCACAGAGGACCAGGTTGGGCAGTGCACCTTGTTAGCAATGAAAAGAAGATGATGAAGGTCAGCTGTGTGTTGCAGGGCAGCAGTGATGGCTGGGGCTTTGCAGCTGTAACTTTGGGGATCAAGTGTAACTATCATTTGTTCATTGCTTCAGTAACTTTGGTTGTTGAATGAATGGTCAATAAGCAAGGACTTCTCAATTGTGAACTACTAGCAACTATTTGTGGGCGAGGCTTACACATAATTAGCAAAATTTTGCTACTTTTAGAGAAATTTCTCTTGATTATTTAATAGATGATACAACTTAAGGTGCTGATACTTACCTTTAAAGCCCTACATGGCCTAGGCCCGGGATATTTGCAGGACCGTCTGCTGCCGGGAACGACTTCCCATCGCCCAGTGCGCTCGCACAGAGAGGGCCTCCTCAGGGTGCCGTCGGCTAGACAATGTCGGCTGACGACCCCCAGGGGGAGGGCCTTCTCTGTGGGAGTGCCAGCCCTGTGGAACCAACTCCCCCTTGAGCTCCGGATGGCCCCGGATCTCCGGTCCTTTCGCCGCGGCCTTAAAACTTTCCTTTTTCATCAGGCTGACCTGGACTGACGGCAGGGTTTTTTATAATGTTTTTTAATCTTTAATTGTTTAGTTTAACTTATTTATTGGGGCTGTTTATTTAATTTCTTTTAACTTTTGTATTGTTGTTTTTATTGTTGTTAGGCGCCCTGAGTCCTTCAGGAGATAGGACGGCATATAAGTCCCAAAAATAAATAAATAAATAATAAATAAATAAATAAATAAATAAATAAATAAATAAATAAATAAATAAATAAATAAATAAATAAATTAAAAGCCATCAGAGTACCCAGGAAATTTAAAGAAAAGGGAGGCCATGAACTGGTGCTCAACGTCCCTATAGAACTGGCAATACAGAAGAACATGGGACTGTGGTTTGTATAGCACCCATATCATAAGGGTGGTATTGAGTTTTGCGTGGAGTTTTTTTTATATTTCCCTTCCAGTAAGCTAGGGAGGATATTAAATGAAGCTGAAGATAAAGCTCTCCTAAATTTGAGAACTGACATGATATAAATAGGCTGGTTTAGACACTAAAATATGGTTATTCGTAATTATATTGTGAATGAAAGCAGTAATTTCTGTTTACCTTCTATATCCTTTTTTTAGATCTAGCTTGGTCTGACTTCTAAGTTAGATCACTAGAGAAACCATAGATGCTTAGATACTAGATACTCAGATACTAAACACATCCATGTGTTTCTTGTTGTTATTGGTAATTTATATGTGACCCTGTAAATACAACTAAAATGGAATTGAATATTATTATTTAAAAATCAATGGCTGAAGCTTTTTCTATCTTCCAATGCAGTTTGAAGCTGCCTGGGTTCTGACTAACATTGCCTCTGGAAATTCCCTTCAAACTCGGATTGTGATCCAAGCTGGAGCTGTTCCTATCTTCATAGAACTACTCAGCTCAGAATTTGAAGATGTTCAGGAACAGGTTAGATTCTCAGAAAATAAAATGGGGAAAAAAGAAATTAAGTAGAATGGATTTCTCCAAAATTGAAAACTGTCTTTATAGTGTTACTTTATCTTACTTGATTGCTATTTTGTGTCTTGTTTTACTGTGACTTTATGATTTATTACTGTTTAAATTGTATTATTATTTTACTGAATAGTTAGCCTGGAGGTATAGTCTTTAAATCTTCTTAGATGCATAATGTAATACTAGAAAAGTCTTCATAGTGGAATACAGGACACTGAAGATTATACTGAACATATTTAATTCTGACTCTTTTCTTTCTTTCTCAGGCTGTTTGGGCTCTAGGTAATATTGCAGGTGATAGTACCATGTGTAGAGACTATGTCCTCGACTGCAACATCTTGCCCCCTCTATTACAGTAAGTGATGCAAATGATACTCAGGTTTATTAGCAAGGGTGCTATAATCTTTGTGAAAAGCAAATATTTACCAGCAAAGTGCAGCAAAATAATGAATTCCAGTTTATGAACTGACAGGCCATCCTACAACTAAAAAATGTGCTTGGATGGAATACCGTAGGGGAAACTGACTTATACCACCTTCATTTCCTTGATGAAGGTGAAACATAAAAGTGTAGATAAAATAAGAAAGTGTTTCACAATTGGTAATTTCTCATTAAAAATAAAAACATCCTTACAGTTGGTTCATAGGGAGAGCATCTCATAAGCCTGAATAATAAATATAAATATAATAATAAATGTATTGTCAATCCACTATGCAAGAAGATGACATTGCAAACCTCTATTTCTATTTTCAGATTGCTTTCCAAACAGAATCGTCTTACCATGACTCGGAATGCAGTATGGGCACTATCTAATCTTTGCAGAGGGAAGAACCCTCCTCCAGATTTTGTTAAGGTACAGAATAAAATTCAAGAGGAGTTAATGTCCCAAAGGTGTTTTCTCCAAAAGGCAACTGGATTTTCTTGGGGGGGGGGGGGGTTCTGTGAAAACATTTCACTTCTCATCCAAGAAGCTTCTTCAGTTCTGGTTTTTCCTGTTACTTTTTCTAAAAGTTGTTCACACTAGGTTTATTTTCTCAGAATGCCTTGTTCGCAATTACTTTCTCATTCTCAGCTGTATCAATTATTGCAATTTTTCTGTAAGCTGTAATCTTTCTGGAATATTTCTTTGGAATAGCAATCAACTCCTGCACAGAGAAGAAGTGGCTAATTTCTCATTATTAATAATAGAGGGGACAAAGTACCTCAAGTACAGTAATTGAGAAACAAAGGGAAGTTTCTTTCCCTTTTTGCAAACTTATTGAAAACCATTGATTTTTTTTCAGAGTGAAAAACAAAGAGATCTACATGGAAGAAGACAGGGGTCTAAACTCTATAGAAATATATCATAGGAGGTAAAACATAGCTCCTATGGTTAAATAAAAAATTTCTAAAGAAACAGTAAGCCAGACTTGCCAACAACACTTACTTTATTTTTGGTATATTGCACAGGATGTCAGTTTTCGTGATCATTTGCCTAAAACATAGGCTTGTGCTTGGTGCACTGATCTCCTGTGCTCAGGGAATAAGTTTGTTTTCTTGAACACGAGATAGTTGAGCTAGAGAGATGGAGAGGGGAGATAATTTGGGATGTATTAACTTTATTTCAGTCTTCAAAAAAATAACTCCCTTGCTGTCAAGAAGAATAAGGAACTTGGGGAAGGACATAATTGTGATGGCCTCCTCAGACACTTCCCTGGACACCTCTTCGGACGCTAGCTCAAAGGAGGTTGAGCTGGTCCCAGCCATGTGATGGGCAGAGGTGACAACATGTCTGGAGGTTGCTGGTGGCTCTGAGCAGGGAGCAATGAGACCAAGCACAGTGGAGCAATCATGGGGAGAGCAATCAGATGAGCAGCCAGCTGAGCATGGGTCAGTTGAACCACAGATGAAGCAGGACTGCCCTGAGCCTTCAGGTGGAGAGAGTGCAGCTGCAGCTGGACAGCAAGGAGAAGGAGGAACTGCCTCCTCCACCAGTCCAAGAGCACACAGGATGAAGAAGGGACAGGAGGTCACCCCAGCTACTTGTGAAGCGGCAGCCTTGTTCCTCTGGATAGGCTGCATTAGGTGCCAGCAATTTAGCCCAATGGGAGCAGGGAAATGACACTGGGAACAATGCATCTGTTTTGATGCCTAGCATTTGCCAGCTTCTTAGTTGAGCTTCCTGACCATGACCGTGGATTTTAGATCCTGGATTTGTGTCTTGACTCTTTGATCTGCCTCTTTGATCTGCCTTTGCCTTGAACCCAAACTATCTCCAGACCCAGTATTTATACCTTGCCTGGCTTCTATTTTGTCTTGCCTTGTGGAGTTCTCCAGCTTCATGGATGGAGTCATTCCGGAACTGAGCTGTGAACATGTTGGGGGGTTGCCCTGTTGCTTGATTGGGGATTTTCTGGGGAAGATTCTTGGAAGGGCTTGGAAAGCATCAATAAATCCCTTGAATTCTCTGAGGTGTGTGAGCATGTGAGCTGGAGCAGGACAATAATTTCATAGAAGACTGAAATATTCCCAAAGAAGATTCCTAATCCTGGGATGTTGATTGCATATTCTTTCATACCAAGAGTACTCCCCCATAGAGTTGAAGGCTTTCAGTTGCAGATGATTTGATGACAGGATGAGTTCGTGTTGGGTACAGAACATATAGTAACTTGTCTACCTGAGGAAAATATTATAGATAAAATATTACAATAAGCTGCTATATAGCACTGGGGAAGGGGAAAACCCATTGTGGGAATACTGTAAATGTAATATATCTTGATTTCATCAGCAAATCATTTGAGAGCGTCAAGAGGAACGTGGCTGGAGATGGCCTCAGCAACATTGTACGTTTGGATTTTCAAAAATTATTTGACAGAATTATTCATCAAATTTTTTGAATAAACCTAATGGTCAAGGGATAAGAGGAACTGTCTGAATAGTTGCATTATTTTTAAAAATAGTGTATTTATACAGTGTCAAAAAGAATTTAGATGTATCATGACTTTTTTGCCTTTGCGGAGCTGGGTTGGGTATGGTCTGCATGTGAGACATCCAGCTGGTAGGCCGTCAGTTTGACACCCCTGGTTTAGAAGCTGTATTGCTGTTGTAGTGTGAGAGTCAGAATGTCCCATTTTCTCCTGCTTGTTTTCTGATGGCTTACTCCAGAGTAAGCATTCAAATCGCCACCATTCTCACTGTTTAAAAAATGTTCCCCAAGAGACTCAAAAATAGAAAATCTTGATAACTATTTTTTTCTTTTTCAACAACATGTACTGGTAATTATATCTGTGACTTGTTTTAAAGCCACAGTTGTACTTTAGGAATTAGGTTAGTAAGTCAGTAATTACTATGTGCATTGAAAGCAGGAGTCCTTTCTCTATAAATGTTTCTTTATCTCTCTAAGATTCCAAGTGTTGTGCAAAATCAAACACAAAACGCAAATGGAGAGGCATTTAAAAGACCAGCAATTTGTCATTAGCAATACATATTTCATTTGGATAAAATCTGAAAGGAGAATTGGTTTCTATATTTTGGTTTTCAGTGGAAACTATGTGAAATTCTTCTTAATTTCAAAATATTAAAATGAACAGTGATAGTCCAATTGTTATTACATTTTTTCACTCCAATTATTTATTGTTGGACTGGTTCAGGTTTACAGTCTTCACTTGATGTATAGTGAAGCGTTCTTTTTATACATAAGAATTCAGTTTTGGCAACCTTCAAAGTAAGAAGCAGTTCATGTGTCATTTTAATAGAAACCATTTGATTAATTATTTCCCTTTTTCTTCCTTTGCAGGTGTCACCCTGTCTGAGTGTACTCTCATGGCTGCTGTTTGTTAATGACACAGATGTTCTAGCAGATGCATGTTGGGCTCTCTCCTACCTGTCTGATGGACCCAATGATAAAATTCAGGCTGTGATTGATGCTGGAGTGTGTAGGAGACTCGTAGAACTGTTGATGTAAGGATTTTAGATCAAATAAATGATCTAAATAATTTATAAATAAATTAAATTATTAAATAATTTTTTCCAGTATCAGTGTAAGATTGAATCAATGTTTGTTTCACATTCATTGACTGATTCATCTGGTTCCAGTGCCTCCTTTTAGAATAGCATTTAAACAAGCAGTCATCTTGGCTTTACAGCACATCTTTCCAATATCTGTTTTCTTAGAATACTACAAAATAACTAGCTATGATCTTGATGGAAGATTAAGTAAGGTCTTTATTTGAAAGTAAAATTTGCCGATATGCAATATCTCTTGTAGTTGCCCAGTCTTCCTTTTGCCACTCATTTAGGCCTACCAACTCTTCCTTCTATGCTTCAGAGTTCATGAACAACTGGGAAATGACATCTTGACATTGCTGGACATGTAACCAAGATTAACAGTTGGAGGCTTTTGTGGGGAACTGCACACATCTCACTGAGATAATAAACTCTGAGGGATTACAGATGACTACTGGGTTATCTACACTAAATGACAGAATAGCATGGAAAGAATCCTTTGTTAACCCTGTAGCTTTAATGAGGACAATATACCGGTAGTCACATTTTGCTTAAGCTGGTTCATATCTGCACACCTTTCACTCCCACACACAAACAGCAGATACCCACCAACTGGCCAAGGAGGAATGGAAGCAATAAATTACAGCTTCATATGGATTGTCTACATATATGGTTTCCCTCCCCTCATCCGATTGCTTCCTCTGGTCTCTCAAAATTACAAAATGTAATATGAACAATTACGGATATTATATTCATAATGTGTAATTAATGCTGGATCACATACCTTAACATTCTGCAATGCAATACTAAACAAGTATAAACTATACTTGCATTGCAGGAGGTGTACAAAGATACTGAGTTGAATATTTTTATACATTACAGGAAAATCCTACTTTGCCCGCAATAAACTGGTAAATTAGGAAAGTATAGAACAGTGTTTATATTTTTAATAATTCGCTATAATTTCTAAGTAGTGAAAATCCGATTCAAAGAACAGGAATTTGTTTATTAACATTTTTATTCAGTTTACTCTGGACTCCCCTTAGGGTAAAATTTTTCTTTCATTCAATGATTTTTTCCCCCCCAAAATACAAAATAGTTATTTTTTAAAAAAAGTACTGAATTCAGAGATGTTACTTCTTTTATACATGGTTTACCCATTTGACAGTAGAAGATAGATCCTTATTCATTCTCCATTTTGTATTTTTTAATTATTGACAATTTAAATCTGTGCATAGTTTTCATATATGGATTCACACAGTCTCTTCTCAGACTGTGATGTAGCTCTGTCTACTTTTGATATGCAGTTTTTGTTTAACCATTCATGACTCATTTTCAAGGAATGTGACAAATTTGGTTTCAGCCTTTGACAACAATTGTACAGCAATATTATAATAAACAATATTTAGTATTATTATTATATTCAACCCCAAAGCAAAACATACCCAGAAATGTTACAGTGTCATATGTTCATGAGTATTCATTGAAAAAGGTAGTATAAAAAGAATGACACCACATAGTAATCATCACAAAATATCTACATTTGAATAAATATTTGTCTATATTTTACAGTTTAGTAATAATTTCCTGTGTGGTATTTTTTTAATCAGATTTGGATTTTTTTGGAGTGTTACTGTGCTTGATTATAAGAGAGCATTATATCTGTTAAACTGCATCCTTCTCTTGTTTTAGGCACAATGACTACAAAGTAATATCACCTGCCTTGCGAGCAGTTGGGAATATTGTTACAGGAGATGATATCCAGACCCAGGTATTAATTTTTTATATTGGAACTTAATGTATGCATTTCAATCAAGTCATTGGACAGAAGTAAATTTGCCCATCTGAGGAACATCATAAAAACACAAGGTTTTTTTGTGAAAGACAACATGGTTTCCTTACTGTGTTTTAGATTTTAGTGCTTGGAGGTTCAATGAAAGTTACTTCAGTTATTTTACAGGGTCTGAGACATATAGCTTGCTGAATAGGTATGTCTCTGCCTATTAATTTTATTTATTTGAAGTGCAGTTAAATCTTTAGATCATAAATAATTTCACATGATCTCCTACATTCCTTAAAGATTTAGAAATAGGATTCATCTGTAAATATACATTACCTTTTCATTCTTATTGTTCAACTCTTGGTAACACAAAATACAAAATTATTGAATTAGTACTTAACCCTGAACAATGTCGGCTGGCAACCCCCAGGGGGAGGGCCTTCTCTGTGGGGGCACCTGCCCTGTGGAATCAGCTTCCCCTGGAGCTCCGGATGACCCCAGACCTGCGGTCCTTTCGTCGTGACCTTAAGACATTTCTTTTCCAACAGGCTGACCTGGACTGATGATGATGGGGTTTTAATCTGGATTTTAAGGTTTTATAGGATTGGGGCTACTGATAGTTTAATTTTAATTTTAATATTTGTATTTTTTGTATTTTATTGTTGTTAGCCGCCCTGAGTCCTTTGGGAGATAGGGCGGCATATAAGTCCCATTAAATGAATGAATGAATGAATGTTATTTTTACATAGAATTTGAATAAAAACTGGTATAAAATGTGAAATGGTGGAGGGAGGGTCGTGCTCCTTCCTCACACTTTTCTTTTTGTGAAGGGCATACATACAGTTGCAAGAAAAAGTATGTGAACCCTTTGGGATTACGTGAAGTTTTGCATGAATTGGCCATAAAATGCGCTCTAAACGTCATGTAAGTCACAACAATAGAAAAACACAGTCTGCTTAAAATAATACTACACAAACATTAGCTGTTGTCATGTTTTAATTAAACATAAGATGGAAACATTCACAGTGCAGGGTGGAAAAAGTATGTGAACCCCTAGCCTAATGACTTCTCCAAGAGCTAATTGGAGCCAGGAGTGAGCCAACCTTGACTCCAATCAGTGTGATGATATTGGATGTGTTGCTGACAGCTGTCCTGCCCTTTAAAAACACACACCTGTTTTGGGTTTACTGGTCTCAAGAAGCACTGTCTGATGTGAACCGTGCCTCGCAGAAAAGAGCTGTCAGAAGACCTACGATCAAGAATTGTTGACTTGCATGAAGCTGGAAAGGGTTACAAAAGTATCTCCAAAAGCCTTGATGTTCATGTGTCCACGGTAAGACAGACTGTCTACAAATGGAGAAAGTTTACCACTGTTACTACTCTTCCTAGGCGTGGTCGTCCTGTAAAAATGACTGCAAGAGCACAGCACATAATGCTTAATGAGGTAAAGAAGAATCCTAGAGTGTCAGCTAAAGACCTACAGAAATCTCTGGCACATGTTAACATTTTTGTTGACACATCTACAATAAGGAAAACATTAAACAAGAATGGAGTACATGGGAGGACACCACGGAGGAAGCCATTGCTGTCCAAAAAAAATATTGCAGCACGTTTGAAGTTTGCAAAAGAGCACCTGGATGTTCCACAGCACTACTGGCAAAATATACTGTGGACAGATGAAACCAAAATTGAGTTGTTTGGGAAAAACACACAACACTATATGTGGAGAAAAGCACAGCACACCAACATCAAAACCTCATCCCCACTGTAAAACATGGCAGAGGGAGCATCATGGTTTGGGGCTGCTTTGCTGCCTCAGGGCCTGGACGGATTGTTGTCATTGATGGGAAAATGAATTCCAGAGTTTATCAGGACATTTTGCAGGAAAATGTACGACCATCTGTCCGCCAACTGAAGCTCCGCAGAGGATGGGTGATGCAACAGGACAATGACCCAAAGCATACAAGTAATTCAACAAAACAATGACTTCAACAGAACAGAATACGCCTTTTGGAGTGGCCCAGTCAGAGTCCTGACCTCAACCCGATTGAAATGCTGTGGCATGACCTTAAGAGAGTGATTCACACCAGACATCCCAAGAATATTGCTATACTGAAACAGTTTTGTGAAGAGGAGTGGTCCAAAATTACTCCAGATCGTTGTGCAGGTCTGATCTGCAACTACAGGAAACGTTTGGTTGAGGTTATTGCTGCCAAAGGAGGGTCAACCAGTTATTAAGTCCAAAGGTTCACATACTTTTTCCACCCTGCACTGTGAATGTTTCCATCTTATCTTCAATTAAAACATGACAACAGCTAATGTTTGTGTAGTATTATTTTAAGCAGACTATGTTTTTCTATTGTTGTGACTTACATGACGTTTAGAGCGCATTTTATGGCCAATTCATGCAAAACTCCACGTAATCCCAAAGGGTTCACATACTTTTTCTTGCAACTGTATTGTTGCTTAGTATATTAATAAGCTTGCTGAGTGGTTGAGCAGATGTTTTAACCAGATCTATATATGTTTGAATTTTCTGCAATGCCTGGAGATTCATCATATATTATAAATGGTGCAGAAATATTTAAACATAAATGAAAATATTGGAATAAGCTCCTAACTGTAAGGACCTGACTCAATCCCTCTTCCCAAGAAAGCAGAACTCGTGGAACAGCTTCATTCCAAAAGGAACTTTTATTAGGAGAAGTTGACAGCAGGCATAAAAGGCAGGATCTGAGAGTTTCCCGTGCAAATAGGTTTAAGGAGCAACTGACAAACCCCACCCCAATAGTCCATCCAGTCAGTTCAAACGAGCCAATCTCCAGGTGTGAACCTGCTGTGGAAACGGGGTTGATAAGACACCATTCCCAACGTTGTTAGGCTGTTAGGTCTTTGCGCTTGTTCTTCTGCAGCTAGAGATAAGGCAGATGGCCAGAGACACATTCCATTCTCACCCCAGGCTAGCAATAAGGGGAATAGACCAAAGAGCAGGCAGATAGAGGAAAGCTGAGAGGATACATTGTAGTGGCCATAGCAAAGCAGAGAGGATACATTGTAGTGCCTATTGCTTCCCCCTCCCCCAGGAGTAAGGCAGAACCCGCAGAAAGATAGAATAAAGAAATCACACCCCACCCAGTAACTGGGTTCTGACTTCAAAAACTTGCTGAAATAATAGAAAGTTATTGGACAGAACTGTTGAAATGAACCCAGTTATGTTCTGAACATGTTCTCCTTCCTCAAAATAAATCTACAAATCTAAATAATTTGATCTTAGTGGTGTTTAAAAAGATGAGTGGTTGAGTATCAAGTAATGTAGCGATCTGTATCCATAAATGCATTTTCTTTTCTTTGCCTGGAAGGAGTTTAAGCTAAGGGCTCTTCAGTTTCCCAGACCTTGTCAAAGTCCTTTTAAAAATATGGCTACTCTGTTTTTATGACCCTGTAATCCCTTAATTCGTGTTAGAGTCAGGGCAAGATAAAAAAGTTCTGTATAGCTCAGTACAGCTGTCAGATAGCCAGTCAAATGTGTGGCTCTCCTATCGTGTCTGATATGTAAATTGGTTTTACCGAATGATTTTGCTTTCAGATTCTTTCCTATTCTGTTATTATTTAGGCAGATGTAGCAAAGACTACCTATCTGCAAGTACCGGTATATGTGCTTCCATTCCCTTAGGAATATGAGTGCCATTCAAAACTATATATACAAACATTTTTTTAAAAAATTTGTAAGCTACCTAAAAATCAGTTAAGCTCAAAATCCTAGTCCACAGCCCTCTATTGTAATATAACTTGTGTGGCAGATGCCAGTCAGCATAACCTGCCATTGATCTGCAGTTCAAGTTCAAACAGGAGATCCAGCATGTTGAGAGAATTGTTGGTAGCCTGGTGGTGGCTGTCTGTCTGTTAGAAAATAAAACTCTGTATTCAACTGCTGCTTATGTTATACTTCCATGAGAATTTTTAAAAAAATATATTGGTTAGATTTTTTTTTCTCCAGGAGCTCAGAATGGCTTACGTGGCATACTCAGCTTTAATTTTATCTTCACAACAAAACATCTGAGATTGATTGATCTGAGAGATTCAAAATAACCTAGTGAGCTTCTGTGCAAGTTACATCCCCAAATGCCTCTATAATCCTAACCCAATATTTTTATCGTTACATACACACTGGCAAAAGCTGGATTTTTTTTTAAAAAAGGCAAGATTGCTGCCCCTGCCCAAGCTCCATTAAAAAAAACCCAGAAAGTTCTGCCTGGGTGTAGAAATCCTGTCTGCAGAGCTTTTTGCCTCCTAAACCTTTCTGTTTAGCATAAACAGAGCAGCATAAAATGAGCAGCTATGTGCTTACAACACTCAATTGCTCAGCAAAAAAAAATATATTTTTATACTTAAAAATCTTTTTTTTAAATAGCAGTAGCTTTTCTCTAAGGCAGAAAGTCACAGGCATGTACATCCACAGAGTTGCTTCATGATGCTATGAGTAGAACAGGCTTTTTCAGTCTAGGCTCTGGTCTGCTGCCAGCGTGTTGGCTCCGTGATGCACGTGCCTGGTGGGCTACAAAGCAAGTGTATAATTTCAGACCTGCCTTGGTCAGGGACTGTTGCATAGCCATATGTGAATGCTCCCCACTAGCCATGTGTGAATGCAGATGGGTCCCTCAAAGTGAACTACATGAGATCTCCATCCAGGATCCAGGAAAACCAGGGAACTACATGGAATCCATGCAGCTTGGCTAGTATCTCCCTTTAATACTCTTTTATTATTCTAGTTCTTGTTTTGAAATTCACATTTCAAAATCTTCACTTAAAAATCCCTCCCCCAAAAAACCTATTAAACAGCAAAAAGGAAAAAAAGCCACATCAGCATAGAGTGTTGCTTCTGATGCCACAGAATAATAGCCCTCAGTCATTCTTGGTTAATCTCAAAAGCCTAGTTAGGGATGGACCTAGTTAGTACTTGAATTGGGGGACTGTAAGAGGATCCCAGGGCTATAGTTGAAAAAGCATCCCAGAACTTGGGAATGGCCCATATTTTTGCCATGAGCTCCACTCAAGGGAGAGTTTGCCTTTACCCTTCAGCCTTTGGTAATAATTACTCATGTTGTTTCCACTGACCATCCCTCCAGTCCTATCTCACTGGATAAGCCATCTGCTGTCATGCTTCTCTCTGCAAGCTTTTCTTAAAGTTCTTTTTTAATTATTTGTTGAAGTTTTAGGACCATTATTTCTGAGGTTGTTGTCTTTGTGCTTCGGTTAATTGTTCTTATTACATCGTCCGAGTATAGTCTAAAATCTATTCTCCCTCTTTCTAGGTAATACTGAACTGTGCAGCCCTGCAAAGTTTATTACACTTGCTAAGTAGTCCTAAAGAATCAATCAAAAAGGAGGCATGTTGGACAATATCAAACATTACAGCCGGAAACAGAGCACAGATTCAAGTAATTAATCATTTGCTGGGGGCGGGGGAGAGAAAAAGACATATTTGCAAGGACAAAGTGAGACATTTTTATAAAGCTTTTGAAAAGGACTTATCTTTCTCCTGATAATCCAAGAAATGTTATATTGTATTTCTAAGCAGAAACTTAAGAGAAGTGAATTCCAGCTATATTGACAGTTTGGAAATATAGGTAGTCCTCATTCAGCAACCACAGTTGGGACTGGCAACTTGGCTGTTAAGTGAAGCAGTCATTAAGTGAAACCACAATTGGGGTTATAATCTTTACTTCAGCTTCATTT
The DNA here is from genome assembly GCF_947247035.1 of Vipera ursinii. Lineage (NCBI taxonomy): Eukaryota > Metazoa > Chordata > Lepidosauria > Squamata > Viperidae > Vipera > Vipera ursinii. The sequence goes on along the minus strand of NC_139513.1, from coordinate 188,457,946 downwards.
GCTTTACAGACCCACAAAGCTTATAAAAGTGAGGTTAGTTGCAAAGGTAGTTTCTTCACCACTGTAACTGAATGGTTTCTGGACAAGGCAGTCGCTAAACAAGGACTACCAATTAACTGGTGCCAAATAATATAGTGTAGACATAAATAGAGAGAAATGCATATTGCCGTGAGTGTCACCAAATTAACTCTAGGAAAAGGGGGGTTTGTCTACAATTTTATTTGTTATTTAATCCTCTCTTTCAGACTGTCATAGATGCCAGTATTTTTCCAGCTCTAATAAGTATTTTGCAAACTGCTGAGTTTCGGACAAGAAAAGAAGCTGCTTGGGCAATCACTAATGCAACATCAGGTGGCTCTGCTGAACAAATTAAGTAAGTAGTAGTGAATTGCTCATAGCTGATTGATGAAAACCATTACAAAACATTAAGGATGATGATCCAGGAGCTGCAGTGATGCCCTTAAAACACCCCCAAAAATCTTGTTGAAATTCATCAAAGTGCAATTTTTGGCAATGCATATATTTATATTATTGTGATTAAAAGTGCAGAAGGAAAATAATAAGCTTCTATAGTGCTTAATGCATTATTTTACATTTTAAATCTCCCAGATTTTTCAAAAAATGAAAATAACCAATTTTGGTTCCATCTTCCAATGACATCGCTGCCAACTTTCTTCTATTCTTTGAGAAACAGACCCCCTTCCCCTCCAAAACTGAGCATCAACCCATCCCTATCTCCATTGCACAGCTATTGCCTGTCTGTTTTGTATTTGCTCCCAAAGATACTTTAAAATAGAGGAATTGTGGTAGGAGCTGATTCCATGTTTTATTTTGTCTTGCCTGCAACCAAAATTTTGCTAATTTTATTAGTTAATTTTATTCCATCTTTATTTGATAATTTTATTTGATATATCTTCATTAATGCTTTAGGTTGGCCTTTTAATACTTTTTAGCATTTTTCCAATTCATTATTTTGCTACTGACTAAATACTTTCCCAGAGAAAATTGATTAATTTTTCAGTAATAGTCTTCCTTATGTACAGCGTATTTAGAACATTTGAGCCATATTAATTTTACATTACAAAGTTATCTGTGCTTTTAAGTGATGTAACCGTGATGTGCATCTTGACCAACAAAAACTTCTGAGTAACTTCCAATTGGTATGGTTTGCAGATATCTAGTAGAACTTGGTTGCATCAAACCACTCTGTGATCTCCTTACCGTGATGGATTCAAAAATTGTGCAGGTAGCACTTAATGGACTGGAAAACATCCTGAGGTTGGGTGAGCAAGAAGCAAGAAGAAGTGGCACTGGCATTAATCCATACTGTGCGCTCATCGAGGAAGCCTATGGTAAGGATGATGGCTAGAAACCAGGAGATGGACTTTGCTCTAAGCCTTCCTTGGCATGAAAGCTAGTTGGATCAGCCCCTCTCTCTCAGCTCAGCCTGCCTCATAGGGTTCCTATGGGGAACATTGGCAGGACTATTTATGCTTGCTGCCTTGAGTTGACATACAGACATGCATTAAAATAGAGCTCCGGATGGCGCCCGATCTTCGCTCCTTTCGTCGCGATCTCAAGACGTTTTTGTTTGTACAAGCTGGCCTAGCCTGATGGGGATTGGTGGGGTTTTTTATTTTTTGCATTCTTAATTTTATCTTTGGGGTTTTATAATTGTATATTAATTGTTTTAACTTGGGCAATCATTTAATTTCTTTTTAATGTTTTTATTTTGTATTTCACTTTTGCCCTGTGAACCGCCCTGAGTCCTCAGGGAGAAGGGCGGTATAGAAATATTATTAAATTAAATTAAATTAAAATTAAAATAGGTGGGATGAAAATATAATACTATCCAGTAGATTAGACTTCACTTACTTCCCATTGTTTATTTTAATCTGAATTTTATTACAGTGTGCCTATTCTTTCAGTCCTTATCTAAAGCAGTTATTATAAACTTCTTTGCCTTCATCTTTGCTATATTCTTCCTTTTTCTTGCCTCCTATATTCCATTTCAAATAACATTTGTGTATTGCCATAGAAAAGGTTTAGTACAAATGTAAATGCGCCTTTTATTCTCAAAATAAAAACAAGATTTGAAAACTCTATTCTATTGTATAACCCAACAAAAGGTTGTGAGAGCCGTATCTTGACTTTAAGATGTACTTGGCTACATTGGGTAAAACAAATCATATTTGTTTGAACTGTAACATTAAGAGATTTGGAGAATATTTAATTATTTGTCTAACTGGCATCTGCAGGTTCTAAGATAGTAAAGAGAACATTAATTAATAAGCCTCAACCAACTTTAGTGCCAAAGGGACCTATAGCATCTTGAATAGCACAGAGCTAGTCTTCTTTACAATTTGCATAAGAATAAGTGAGTTCAGGCTGTCTGTTAGTTCAGTTTCTAGGTTTAGGAAAAGGCTAAAGCAGAGCAACTGTATCTTCCAGTTCAAAATTTGATGGAAGTTCTTGTATTTTTTTGCAGGCCTGGATAAGATTGAATTCCTGCAAAGCCACGAGAACCAAGAAATATATCAAAAGGCCTTTGACCTGATTGAGCACTACTTTGGGACAGAAGAAGAAGACAGCAACATTGCCCCACAAGTAGATATTGGCCAGCAACAATACATCTTCCAGCAGTGTGAGGCTCCCATGGAAGGTTTCCAGCTCTGAAGTGCTCCTGTCTGCCATTAATGTAGAGCTCTGAGTGGTCTCATTTACTATAAATGTGTGAGCTGATTTGCTTGCTTTGCACATACACTACCTTAAACACAACTGGAAAAATATTTGCCTCTTAGTTGTAGGATGCCACTTTGGTAAGGGCTTATCTTAAATACTGAGCCCATCGTTCAGAACTGGCGCACTTCTGTAAAGATACCGTTTTTCCTGATTTTTCCTATTTTCCTAATACACTGAAAAGGTAACCCTAGAATCTCAAACAAGGACAGCGTTTCCATGTGGAGCATTCTTCACAGTCTACTGAGACTTTTGAGAGACTCTTCCTTCCCATGCATTCCTTTAGGTGCCTGCCTTGTTCAATGAATTTAAGAGAAATATTTAATGCACACTCAGAATTTGAGTGGCATTCTTCTGTGCGACAGCCTGGATTCCTGTTAATTTATAAGCATATATGGTTAGAATTATCCTATTCCCTGCAACCTATGAATACTTTTCTCCAGGTTCTAGGAATATTGTTAATTGTCAGCAAGCTGATTTCATTGCTCCCATTTTGACTGCATAGGATTTGGAGTTGCTCACTTTCTTCAATGCAGACAGAATCAGCTCATCCTTCTATTAAAAATATAGCACTTTCTTTGACATGTCCTAAATTGTGCCATTGATAGAGAAAATCTACCAGTCTAAATTAGCGCTGTCTCCTAAAGCATACTTACACATCCTCACTAGCACAATAATGAAAACTTCCAACTTAATTTTTTGTACAGCTCCATCACACAAGGCTGTATCTAAGTGGTTAATATTCTAAATTATTGATGCTATGGTAGGATACTTGATCCCTGATTTGCATCTGCTTTCACAAACTGCAGTTTCTAAATCAAATCAGACAGATTGGTTATTAGTAGTTTCGTTACAAATAGCAGAAACAATCTGCTCTGTATAATAGATGCCAGCACACCCAAATAATAATGTTTCACATTAAACTATAAGCACTTCAGCTGTTTTAACACTCTCGCACCTTTCATCTAATTTTCAACACAACTGTCTCCAATGAAAAAGTTGTACTTCAGCCTCTGCAGCAGCTAAGAGATTCCATTTCTTGAAGAATACCCTTTGGGTAAGATGATGATGGGGTCTCTAATAAGCTTGGATTTAAGGCCTTGGAAATGAATACCAGTTGCTTTGATCTTCTACATTCATGTCCACTGATCTTGATAGCATAATATAATTATTTCAGGGGTGTTGTCCTATGAATGAATTAAGTGGCATTTTCATTCAGTTTAACTTTTCCAAACATACCTTTGTTTACAATTCACAAAAGAAAAGTAGCACCACCTACAACATACTATGTCAAAGTCTGATCCGTAACCTGTATCCCACATAGCTTCTATTGATATCTGTTCAGTAGCCACCTCAATCCAAATTACTGTATTCTCTTATGCTGAAGGTGCACCATGGGTTACAATGCCAGTTGAATTTCCATATTGTTTGATCTTAGGATTTTAAAAATAGAGCTAAGATGGCTAGGATGGTACATTTTGCAATAAACTAATTGTCCATTTTGTTGATTGTCCAGATTGTTGGACCCCAAGTGAGAGAAAAAAATTATGGGCTCATGCTAATTTTTGTCTACGTAACATGTTTGACTCCAGATGATGTGACAATCATGTTTCCTGATTGGCTAGGATTGGTTTGGGAAGAGATCCCCATTTTTAACACCAGAAATCAGATGGGTAAAATAATCTGTTACACATAGGAAAGCAAACAATATGCAGAAGGGGTCTTCAAACTTGGCCCTTTTATGACTTGTGGACGTCAACTCCCAGAATTCCTCAGCCAGGAGGACTGGCTGAGGAATTCTGGGAGTTGAGGTCCGCCAAGTTTGAAGACCCCTGATATGCAGTTCAAAATTAAATGAGCAATCTTTAACAATATTTTTAATTTTATATAATTTTTTCTTAAAGAATGGTAGAAACACTGATGAAAAGGCCATTTCATTTCCACAAGGATTTTTTTTTGTGGCTAGGTTTTTAAAGGGTAAATTACTGACTACATGTCATTTCTATATAATATGCTTTAAATCATGTACTTTATTGCATAGTTGTTCTAGAGAGAGGAACTACATATTTTGTAAATTAGCTTCGATGAAGTGTGTATGTGATACTGAAACATATCACATACACCAGTACTAATAAGTGTGTGCATATTTAGCTTGTACATGCACCTACATACACTTCTGGGACAGTTGCTAATGTGTATGTATATATGTATATTTACACAAACTTCACAGTGGAAGTTTTTCTCTGAAGCTCCTAGAACAATAATGGTGCATTGGTGTTTCTTCTAGTAAATAATGACAGTTCTCTCTTTAAAAGGGTGAATTAAATCATATATTCAAATGAATGGACTGTGTATGTGTTTATAGAAGAGCTAATTAGATTTTTTAATATAGGTGAAATGTAGAAGTAGACTGTACAGTCCAGAGTTGTATAATTGAAGTATTTTAGATAGCCGAGGCTGCAAAATGTTACTAGTTATGTAACCTGTTGAAGGTAGTTCTTTGGGGGTTTTTTATGTGGAGCAAGGTGAGGAGATAAACTCCTGAAACAAATGTCAATACGTTTCAGGTGTGCACTGGGTGGATTGAATGGAATGCGAGAGGACTGTAATTATTATGTTGTCTTAAAGCAGGGGTGTCAAACTCAATTTCATTGAGGGCCGCATCAGCATTGCGGTTGCCCTAAGGGGGCTGGGTGGGTGTGGCCTGGGTGGGCGTGGCCTACTGGGTGGGCATGGCTAGAGTGTGTATGGCCTACTGGGTGGGCGTGGCCAGCTCTACATCATTCGCATCAAGGGTGCCTATGGGGGCCTGGGCAGGAGTGGGACAGATCTGGGGGTTTCTGGCAGAAGGAGGGTCTCTGGGCCAGGGTCAAGGCAGTGGGGGCCGTTCCCTCACTGTTTCCAGGATGGCTTCGCGGGCCGCATGAAACCACTTCGCGGGCCGCATCCAGCCCCCGGGCCTTGTGTTTGACATGTCTGTCTTAAAGTGATTCAGAAAATGGGTGGGGGAGCTTGGAAAGATCTTTTTTTGAAGTGCTTGCTTGTAAACCTTTTGTGTAGGTAACAGGGAAAGCCAACACTGGATTTAGTATCTTATTTACATATCCAGTTGTAGTCACAAGATTTTTGGCAGTAACAAAGATTCCTCTAATACCTTTCTGGCTTGGCTGCCTGGGGGAGGGGAGATGGCATGGTTCTGTAAGAGTGGCAGGTGCATGTTCATGCACAGCTCCATTTGTGCAAGTGGAACTTTTTGCGCTCACACAAGTGTCTACTGCTTGCACGAGTGCCCACTGCTCACAAGTGGAGTTCCGCATGCTCGCCTGTCACTTTTGTGGCCCAGTTCCAAATGGGCTGTGGCCTGAGAGTTGGGGACCCCTGCTCTTAATAGTTCCAAGGTAGGTCAGAAGAGTGAAGGAAGATGAGTGTGGAAGGCAGAACTGTTCTTTTCCTTCCATGATAGCCTGTACTTTGCCATCACTTCATGAATTCAGGGCCAATTTCAAAAGTTAAGGCTATTTTTCTTCTATTATTCTACAGTCCTCAACTTACAACCACAGTTGGGACCTGAATTTTAATAATTGCAGTTATATGTCAAGATACCACATCACTGGGCCAAATTTTTAGAACATTTTTACAGTAATCATTTAGTGAATCATAGTTTTAAGTCTGAATCCATTGTGCAGAAAAGGTATTTTTTGCTGGAAATTCAGTCTTGTGACCATCGGGGTGATGTTTTGCAATGGCCGGAAGTGCTGTACAGATCATAAAGCACCCTTTCTGAGAATGTTGTAACTTTGGTTGTTAAACAACTGATCCTTAGTAGAGGACTACCTGTAGCTTGAACCTGAATTGCAGTAGACATTTTCAACAGAAGAATCTGGTTCTGCAAGTAAGCTTGGCCAATACTACAGAACATAGTATTATTCAAGTGAGGAATTAAATTTCATAAAATGTTTTCTTTTTAAGAAAAATGTGTAAATTTTTAAAGAAAAAATTACACATCACTGACAAATCCCCAAAATACAACAGCAGATTAATTTAGCATTAAGGCAGATGAGATTATCTTTGTCATATTTTGGGGGGAAATGTCAAGTAAAATGATGAGAATTTGAATTTCAAGTTGCTATCCAGTTACTAGAATGTCATTGCTAAGTATGTATGGGCAGCACTATGGTTAACGTAACTGCTGAACTAAATCCTAAGTGAAAACAGTTACTAACCTGCAGTTTAGCACTTTGGATGTTGCCTTATGAAATGCATTATCTCTATACCGTATTTTTCCATGTATAAGATGCTATTTTTTCCTGCAAACACCCTGTTCAAAAATCAGGTGCGTCTTATACAAGTGCAGCATGTTATACACAGAAAAATAATGGTAACCTCTGCAGCCCAGGGCATGCCTGTGTGGGTTGCCATGCTGCCTGGTGTAGGTGTCAAGCCCCTGTGGGCTTGCCACTAATGGGAGGGGGCAAGATCGTTGGCCGGCCGAACTTCTGGATTTGCCAGCTCAACTGTTTGGTGCTCCACCGAACAGCTGATTAGCGTGGAGAAATTTGCATGCCAGAGCATCTTATACAAGGGTGCGTCTTATAGATGGAAAAATATGGTACCATTCTTATTAAGCACAATACAGTAACAATTTGAGCACAGGTTGCCAAGAGTATCCAACAGTGATCTGGTTATTATAGAGAATCCTTTTTGTGCCCCAGATACAGATTCTGTGCTGAATAAAGCACAGAAGAGATTTTAGTAATGTACATTTAGTACATTTAGTAATGTATGGTTCCATTAACAATGCACAAAGGACTCCAGTTCTCCTTTGATCATTTATGAAAAGTTGAGCTGCATCTTATTTTTAATTTATATTTCTTTTCTCAGTTTTTTTCCTGCATTTAATTTAAATTTAATGCTTTAATTTTCAAACTTTTAAACATATCTTCTATGCATTGTACTTTGGATCCCATCTGAGTTGTATGTCACTGAAACAGCAAGGTAGGCAACCTGCTATTAAGGTATCATTAGACAGCTGATTGTCAGCCATGTTCTCTGACAATCTGACTTCATTTTTAAAGAATCTTAATTTAAGTAATTTTGAAATTGGCATGCTTCAGCCCACCTAAGATCCATAGACACTTTTTGCAATGGAAAAAGGCAAGTGGCTTCAATTGAGGGCTTTTTGGGGTGTATCCCCAATTGTCCATTTAAAAAAGATGAAGTAAACAATGGATGATATCATGCCCTTCCACTTTATCCTTTGTGATTGGCCATACCCATCATGGAAGTCATTTTGTGAGAATGCTTCCAACATGCTTCCTCCCCCATTTGTTCTGCTACTGCATAATTCTGAAATGTATTTGTCCTGAATCTCAGATAGGAATTCATCTTCATGGGTGTTCATTCTTTGGCATTTGGGTGTGATTTTTTTTGTACTATTCCACAAGACATTCCATGGTACAGGTAGTCCTCAACTTACAGCAGTTCATTTAATGACTGTTCAAAGTTACACCACCACCACTGAAAAATGTTTTTCAAAGTTACAACCTTTTGCGGCATCTTCATGATCATGTTGTCAAAATTCAGATGCTTGGCAACTGGTTCATATTTATGACCATTGCACTGTCCCCAGGGTCACGTGGTCACCTTTTGCAACCTTCTCACAAGCAAAGTCAATGGGGAAGCCGGATTCATTTAACAACTGAGTTACTAACTTATAAACTGCAGCGATTTACTTTACAACTGTGGCAAGAAAGGTCGTAAAATAGGGCAAAACTCATTTAAATGTCTCACTTAACAGAAAATTTGGGCTCAATTGTTGTAAGTCAAGGACTACCTGTATTAGAAACTGTATTGGGTATGACCAACTTTCCTCAGTCAAGATTAATATTAAAACCAATGTTCAAAACAGGCTTTTCTCAACTCTGTTCTTACCATAGTTCATCTCCCGATCCATTGACCTTACATTACAAAAAAAAAAAAGAAATATGACCTTTCCAACTGATGCTACCTGCTTTGCTTTTAATACTGTCAGCTATACTTCCATAACTATTGGGCAAAGCTGGTTCAACACCAACTCTGCACATGCTGTAACTACAAGGTTAAGATTCAATGCTATTACCAGCCAAGTAAGATACACAGTAATATCCAAAGTAATATCCAATTTAATACTTAGATGAAAAACTCAAACTTTAGTAGCAACTTTTGGAATGGATCTATTTTTTTAAATTCCAGCCTTTTGCATCTTTTCAAATGTTCATTTAATAAGAAAAATGAGTTCCCATTTGAAATAAATATTGGCATGAGCAATATTGGGAAGCAAGTAAAAGTGTGCTGTACGATTTCTTAAGGTTTTCATATTCTAGGTAGCTTTTGGATAGCTGCTGTTAGATTATTGTTTATTAAATACCATGCATTTCTTCAAATGTCAGGAAATGATTCCTCATTTCTTAGGCTTATGTCAGTTCAGTATTCTGGTTTGAAATTAAATCATACATCACACTTATTTCATGAAGTGGAAAAAATGCCCAAGAGTAGAAAGAACTTTGGATACAATTGCTACATCAGTCAGCCACAATTAATAAGACATACTAAAGGGACACAACTTGGGAATATAATAACAAGGTAAGTACCATTTAATGCTTCTTTAAATTTATATTTAAAATCAGATAAGTGGGAATACGTTATGAATTATTTTACCATTCATGCGTATGTTACCCAGTTCAGATGAATTCAGTATCCTGGATAGATCCTTTTATTGTTAGAGCAGGGTGTATTTCACAGGTTACATAGATTTTTAATACATATCCAGCATCCAGGATTTAAAGAAGCATTCTAATACAAGATTCAGCCTTTCAAAAACAAAAGGTGCTTTTGTTTTAGTTGGAAATGGGAGTCTTCATGAGAAAGGATGAAAATTTTAGAAGTATTGAACTATAAATTCTCTTTTTGAAATGTGAAAAATGAAGTAAATGTTTCTCAAGTTGCTCTTCCAATTCATGATGAAAACCAGCTTTGCACACCGACAGTTCTAACCACCTTTTTGATCATGGCTTGGCAGAAGCACTTTCAGCAGCCTCTTCTATCTGCTCAACACTCGTGGTCATATACCGTAGTGATCTATATTTTTGAACATCCTGCAGAATGACCATAACATGGAAAGTAAGAGACAGTTAATTCTGCCCTTATTTCTACAGCATGACAAATAGATGCTTTAATGTTCACTTATCTGTAATTCTTAAAACATCTCTAAAACTGGAGTGGACAGAAGATAGATCTGGATATATAGTTAGATTACTGGATAACAAGAGTAAATCAGCAAACATTTCAGAATTCTCCAAAGCACCAGAGGGCAAGACAAGAAACAATGGTTGGAAACTGACCAAAGAGAGAAGCAACCTGGAATTAAGGAGAAACTTCCTAACACGGGGAACAATTAACCAGTGGAACAGCTTGTCTTCAGAAATTGTGGGCACTCCATCACTGAACGTTTTTAAGAAGTGACTTGTCTGAAATGGTATAGGTTCTCCTGCTCGAGCAGGGGGTTGGACTAGAAGACCTTCAAGGTCCCTTCCATCTCCTATTAAGAGCAAAAAATAACTGCTTCCTAAAACAGGGCTTTTCAACCTTTTCACCCATTGTACCGCTTTTAGGATAGGACAACATCCGAGTACCACCAGTTGCCTAGCAAGGTGTCAAAAACTTGATGACCAAAAGAAAAAAAAAGTGATGAAGTACAGGTAGTACTCGACTTACAACAGTTCGCTTAGTGACTATTCGAAGTTACAATGGCACTGAAAAAAGTGCTCCCGGAGCCACAGCTGAGCAAGACACCTGCCTGCCTGCCCAGCGGCGCTCTTCCTCCTGTCCCAAGGTTTTCATTGTTGTGAGCATTTCTGTTGAGGATTGGCAGTGGGGGTGTTTGATTTTTATTCCCCCCGTCTGCTGGGTGGTTGCAGAAGGTTTTGGTCACTTCACATGACCCTGGGACGCTGTGACCATCATAAATATGAATCAGTTGCCAAGCATCTGAATGTAAATCACAAGACCCTGGAGATGCTGCAACATTCCAGCTGATCGGCACTTGTTCTGGACTCAGAAGCGCCAGAATCAGCGCTGAGCTCCAGGTGGAGCCTGGTGCTGATCTTGGCGTTTCCACTAAGCCCTGACAGCCCTGCAGCTCCAGCCATCTCTCGCTCAGCCTTGTGCAGTGCTGCCACCGGTTCAGCTCATTCCCCTCCCCCCCTACCACTTTTCTAGGATGGTTATGTACCACCTGCCAGGTGTCAGTATACCACAGGTGGTACCCGTACCACTGGTTGAAAAGTCCTTTTCTAAGGATATACATGTCTATAATTCTACAAGCCTGAAATCTGCAACAAAAGAGAGGAGAGTATCCTATGTTCTACTGGGTTAGTCCTTCATGTTCAAGTTTGTATCTCTTCTGGAGGTGACTGGGCAGCTTACAAACATTAAAACCAGAAACATTAAGAACAATAGTATAATAGCAATCATACTAAAAATTGATTAAAGGGGGGGTTGAAAGCATAACTATGGGGGGGGGGAGTTGGTCTTTAACCACTTCCACAGTGCCCCTGTGCTGAGGACCCAGGCATGCTACTAGAGCGAGGTCTTCAGGCCCTTGGGAAGGTCAGGAGGGTCAGTGCAGATCTCACCTTGGGGGAGGTATGAAGTTCCAAAGGGAAGGGTCCACAACAGAGCAGTGTCTTCAGGATCCCACCTGTTGGAATTCTTTGGATGACAGGATCCATAGTATGCCCTCTGCTGGCATGGTTGGGGCGAGCCAATTTAATTGGGGTGAGGCAGTTCCTCAGCTGGGACCCAAGCCATACAGGGCTTTAAAAGTAATAATCAACACCTTGAATTGCAGCCAGAAGCAAACCAGCAACCAATGAAGCTTGTGGAGTGGCAGTATAACATGGGCCAACTGAGGTTCCCAAGAACTGCCTGCACTGTTACATGCTGCACCACTTATAGCTTCTGAATACTCTTCAAGGGTAACCCCATTAGAGTGCATTGCAATAGTCCAGGTGTGAGATCACTAGGGCTTGAGTCACTGAGTGCAGGGACTCCAGATCCAGGAAGAGGTGCAACTGGTGCACAATGCGAAGTTGGGCAAAGACACTCCTGGCCATGACTTGGAGCAGAATTCGAGAGTCCAGGAGAACCCCCAAGTTGTGCACTGGGTCTGGGGTAATGCAACCCCATTCAGAACTAAATGTGTTACCATGCACCCAACGTCATTTGGTCTTGCCAGGGTTCTGCTGAAACTGTTGATCCCCATCTGGGCCCCTCCCCACTGGAGGGCAGCAGCAGCATCACTTGGGTCACCAGGGGTGGAGATGTAAAGTATGTGGTCTGGAGTTCTTTGGACAAATGACGGATACAATAACATTAATCAAGCTGTTACATATATAAGGAAGAAGGCACCCAAGGGGCTCATTGGGTATTGTTTAGGATAGATGATTGACTGACTGATTTGATTCATTGGCTCACACAAAGTGTTTCCTACTGCATGGAAGATGTTTAAACAAAAGTCAGAAAATAATGCAATCCTATAGGACAGTTGCAGATTGATTGGCAGGAGCTAGGAGTCACATTTTTGTGTCAAGCACTACAGAGGGTCTTCTCCACACTATTTTCAATGAGCTTTGAAATATAATTGAATAATGGGCAATCCATTAATACTTTTGTTTCCACTTTCAACCCTGTAACAATTTTATACTAACCTGTTTCCCTATCAAAACTGCAGATACAAAACCAATAAGCAGGATAGCCATTCCGAAGTAGGCTACCTTCACACGAAGCTTGCTTCTTGATGCACTCATTGTCTTTGCCCTTTAAAAAGCAATCATAATGTTATCTCATGGAAATAGGGAGCCAGGGAAATAGCTGTATTGCACGTAAGATCTTGAAGGCAACTCTCCCATGGTTTTAGCTTACACTTAATTTTTACTTGTTTAATAGTTTAAAACATTTGCTCTGTTTTTATTGTGCTTTACCCAGAGTCGCTTTCATGAACTGCATGGCCATTTAAATTAGAATGATAAGAACCTAGATGCTTACACATTGCCAATTTTCAACAAGAAAAAATATATCTATCTACTGGATCATATCTTGCAATTCTAGTTGTCTTTTTTGCATACTGATAGCTGGCTAAAACAATACATTTGAAGAGACTACAAAGATGAGTGATTGAAAAGCAATCATACTTCCTGTTAAGTACAATAGGATGTTTGCAATTTTCTATACAGACTTATGAGAAAAGATGAAATAGCAAATTTGCATGACAACAGCAATGACAGTGAAACATAAGGGATAGGCTTGTACTAAGAAAGTTAGGAACAGTGGACAACTTTCTCCAATCTCAATGTGATTCAGATGTATGAGCTTCAAATTCCAGAATTTCCATTGCTCATATGAACTAAGGAAAACTAAACATCTGGAGTGAGAGGAGCCTGAGAAAAGCTAACAGAGCTTACTGAATCAAACCTACAATTACTCTTTAGTTCAGCATCCACAGTTTTACAAGAGCTTTTCTGCAGACAAAATATGTCCTCTGAACAAGACATTCCATTTAGCTGCCAACAGACATTCTCATCAAATTTACAGAATATAGAATAACAGCTGGAAAGGAGCTTGGAATTTTATTCCAACCCCCTGCTCAAGCAGGAGATTATACCTATACTCTATTGACCCCCTCTTCTCTGTGACAGCCTCTCAAATATTAGAAGACTGCTATCATGTCATCTCTAGTCCACTTTGTTAGACTAGTTCTTGCAATTGTTCACCATTCACATTGGCCTCCAGTCCCCTAATAATTTTTTATTTATCAAATTTATAAATTTTATATACAAAATTATATTTTTTCTTTTTAAAAAAACCATTATTTAAGCCGGTGGTCTACCACTAACTTTCAATATCATAATTTCACAAAGGTATTCAGCCTTATTTGGCCTGAAACAGATGACAATCCACTTGACTGGATATCCCAGAGGTCATGATTTATAAGTCTGTTATGTTTTATAAGCCTCTGTATCTGAACTAAACAGACAAACTTTTTGGGTAGTTCCTCATAAAGAAATGACTTAAGTATTTGGTGTGAGTTTCCAAATCACAGGCAGCAATTCTGTTCTACTCTATATTTGTCAGACTATACCTAGAGTTCTGTGTCAAGCTTTGGACAAACAGTACTTCAAGATTCAAACAAATTGGAACAGGAAAAGTGGTCCTAGAAAGAGAGATTGGAGAAACGGGTTTAATCTTGAGAATTTTGTGAGGATATGATAATATTCTTCTAGTTCTTGATGGAAGTATTTTGTAGACAAAATCATTATCTACTATCCAGACTGCAGTTTAAAGAAAAATAATCTTAAAGCAGATTATGTTTGAATGCTAGGGGAAATCTAATGATAAATAGATTTAAGACGGATTGCCTGTGGAGGTAATGGATTTTCCCTTGATGGACGCATTTAAGCAGCAACTAATCAATATTTGTTTGGAGATATTTTCATTTGGATATCTGTATTACAGATATTCTATAATTTTAAAATTGGACCTGGATGCAAATTATGGAAGCTGTAATCCTAACTAAACAGAAAAACATCAGTGCAGGAATGGCTGGTGTACATATATTTGATATTCAAAATATTTTCATCATTTAAAGTTTAATTTGTTGAATATATATGCTGCAAATCCTTAACACCTGATCATGTGAGATCATTTTTGCCCAAAGAAAACAATTTTGTTGCTTAGCTAACAAGATTCAGCAACTGGGAAACTACTTGTTCTTGCTGGTGTTGGGTATATTCTTATGTTGTTTGCAAGCATTCTGCACCTGTAATCTTATCAGCTTCTACCTTGAACTAAACAGATGGGTTTACATTTAGCTGTGCTTAGAGAAGAGTTACTGAAATGAAAAGTGGCAGTACATCAGATTTTAATAGGTATACTTTACACCTTATTATTTCTGAGTAGAACTCTTGGAGCAGACATGTCAAACTTGTGACATCACGTGACATCGTGCAACGTATCGGGAGAGTTTTGTCATTGCCGGCAATGGGATGGGCGCAGCTTCCGGATGACGTGTCTGGCCCGTGGGCAGGCAGTGTGACATCCATGTCTTAAGAGGATTGTTTCGTACATTTCATAAATACATATAAGAGTTAACACTGAATATGCTAAACACTGCATATTATTAAAGCATAAAACAGAGTTTTCATTTTAAAAAAGTAGTGATATTCCCCTCAAAGGAAGGAATTAGCAGTCTCCACATTCTCCAAACATTACTTAGTGGTCCACAATTGCAGAAACTTTGAAAGTCTTCTGTAGTATGTGCTTATTGAAAGAAACATAAGCAACTTTCTGTAACTGGGTTAATTCCTAATCACTTATGATCTTAAGTGAGATTTTAAGGCTTCCCTGCTATAAAGCATTTCGTACAACTTTTAAGGGATGACCTTGCACTTTGCAAACTACATTATAGACAGAGCAAATTGGCTCAAATGACAGCAATTCCAAAGTCAACTTCAGACTAAAAGCTGCACCAGGGCTTCCAAGAAAGCAGCATGTTGGCTTCAGATTGCTGCTCTTGCATTAACATACCATCACTCCCCCACCCGCCCCTGACCATCTGCCTTTTCAACACATGAAAAATAGGTATCTACTTGGTGTCAGCAACAATCATTTTTAATGGATAAAGAAAACCGAACATACGAGATGTGCTGAGGTATGTCGTCTTCTTTCTTGAAGCGGCCTGACCACATCAACAGTTTCCTATCCCATTCAGAAACTTTGTGGTTGAATGGAGAGGAGGGGGCTGCAGGAGAAACAAAAGAGAAAATGCACCCACCTGAAACACCAAGGACAAAAGGCAGCATCAGAACTGAACTCCAGCATCACAGCCAAGGAGTCCCTTGGTAACAGTTTTCCTAAGGGTAACATACTTTATAGACATAGAGTACAGAATAACAGGGTGTTGTGATTCAGGGTCAGCCTGTGGGTTTGGCAGTTGGGTCGGACAATTCAGAAGAGGAGGAGGGGGGTGTTGGAGAGCCTGCAGAGGACAGCCCTGAGGCTTTGCAGAGCCCTCAGCCAGGCCCCTCTCATCTGGTCACTACGCAGACCCAGCTGTATGAGCCTGACAGCGTGGATGAAGATGACCCACAGCTGGCCCTGTTCAAGGACGCCCAACGCAGGAGGCAGTCAATCAGGAGTAAACAGAGGAAGGCAATGGGGCACCTCAGAAGGAGGCAGAGAGAAGCCACGCCTTGAACTGTTTAAAAGGGGAACGTGTGGGAGGGCTGGTTTGCTGAAGGCAACCGTTTGAATAGCTCCTGTTTCATGGTTCGTGTTTTGTTTTGCTCTGTTTGCTCTGTTTTGTGTCAATAAATTTGGCAGGCTTAGTTCCAGCCTCTTGCCTTTTTGTAAAGGGGTTGTCCCTGCCTTTTCTGCAGGGCCGGTAGTAGGCTGGTACAGAACACAGGGTTGGAAAAGACCTTGAGAGATCTTGCAGTCCAGAGGTGTTAAACTCGCAACATCACGTGACATGTTGCAATGTATCGACTTTTTTCCATGGCCAGCAATGGGGTGGGCGCGGTTTCGCCATGATGCATCCGGCCTGCGGGCCAGCAGTTTGACACCCCTGTTGTAGTCCAACCCGTTCAAGCCAAAGATCCCATACTATTCTGCACTAATGGCTGTCCAGTTTCAACAATGAAGACAGCTTTAGCCCACCATGAAGAGAAGCAACTGTACAGTTAGCATTCATTCTCCACTCCGATGTGATAGCAGAAGCAGATATTTCACTTCTGTGACCCCCAGATTTCCTCTTTATTCCTTCCTTCATTGTTCTCTCCTGATATTCAGGTCAAATGGATATTTTCATAGCAGCCTTTTCTAGAGAGCTGGATGTAATATATCTGAAGTAGGATAATTTGAACTCATCATTTGTGCTTCAAGTGCGAACTCTGGGTTGACTTCTAGTTTTCTTGCTGTCCATGGTACTCACGACCAACACCAAAGATCAAAAGCATCTACAATCTGCCTCTCCTGCTTCAGTCCAATTTTCACTTCCATATAGTGTCACAGGAAATATCATGGCTTGGCACTAATTAAGCTCATTTACAATCTTTTTTTTTTTTGCCATGGTCACTAAGTGAATCACTGCAGTTAAGTGAATCTTGCAGTTCTTAACTGAACCAGCTTTCCGCATTGACTTTGCTTGTGAGAAGCCTGGTAGGAAAGTCACAAATGGAGATCACATGACCCTGGGATGCTGCAACCCTTGCAAAGACATGTTGGCTGTCAAGTGCCCAAATTTGGATTATGCTCCTGTGGGAATACTGCAATAGTTTTAACTGTGGGGAGCAGTTACAAGTCACTTTTTTCACTGCCATTGTAACTTCAAACAATTGCTAAACAAATGGTTGTAAGTCAAGGATGACTTGTATATGCTGGAAAATCAGTATTCAGTACTGCGATCACAAGCAGGTAGTTTTTCAAAATAGCAGACAGATCTCCCAGAAGGAGAATGCAGCCAGCACTGTTCTATCATCAGCAGTGGATAATTCCTTGGAAAAACTCTGCAAGTCACTCTAACTCTAACAAGTCACTCTTTCTCAAACTTGGTAACTTTAAGCTATATGGGCCAACTCCCAGAATTCCCCACCAAGCTTAAACTTGCCAAGGTTGAGAATGACTGCTCTCATCATTATATCTGAATATTCAGCCATGTCTGTTGTTTTGATTCTTGTGAACCAAAAAATAGCACATGATTCCTATGCAGTTTCATTTGATACAATAGTGGAACTGACAAATGTGCCACTACTGGCCAAGTATGCAATTCCGTGCTTCTGTATACTCATAAACTGCAATAGAATGTGTGTTTCCAGGAACAATTGGGAGAATAGAGAGCTTTCTCAGAGAGAGGCTCAGATTAAACAACTGCACAGTCCTGAGCTGGATGAGGGAGGGAGGAAGAAGTTCAGGGTAGTCACACCCTAGAATCTCTTAGGAAATTAGTAGGATAGAGGGTTAAAGTTTTTCTCCGTTAAGTATAAGCAAACAAAGGGCTGGACTCAATTGGATTTTGCTGTGTCACAGGTAGCTCAATGCAACTCTAAGCCTTTACAAGTAGCTCAGTTATTAATTTAATTGAGAAGCTTTAATTGTTCATTTAATAATCAATGTCTCAAGTGTTCTCAGTGGCTATCCCCTTTTAAAGCAGAGAGTCTAGATTCAGGAAGCTTCACATGCTAATTGTGGCTTGCTTAAATATGATAGTATCCAGAAACTGATCATGATCAAAACAGGTACCTATCCCAACTAAGTGGTATGTAACTACACACCTGTCAATCTGCTATCAATGAATAAGATTCTAGATCAAACATAAAGTGATCAATATGAAAACAACTTGAAACAATTATCATCCATAGGTCAGTTCGGATTTGTCAAAAAGTCAGATTAACCTTATCTCATATTTTGATTGAGTAACTTCCTTAATAAGTTGTGGAAATATTGTACATCATGACATTCTGATTATTCAACTAATTAGACAATGGTGGAATGGCATGACAATTAAAGAAATATGTATGGCTCCAAAGCCATAACTCAATTTCTTGTTGAAGATTCCTTGTCAGACTTTAGTTTTAAGCACTCTACTGTATTCAACATTTTTATTAATGAGCTGGCTGAAGAGTTGAAAAGAATGCTTATCAAACTTGCAAATGACACATAAGTGGATGGATTGTGAGAGAAATTTCAAATAATTAACCTCTTGAGAAACAAACCTGAGGATAACAGAATGAAACATAGACCACTAAATGCAAAGTTATGCATTCAGGAAGGAAAAATGCACAGATACTATAGATAATGAAGAATTATCTTGTGAGGGAGTTATTGGAAGTGTGTTAATTACAAACTGAGCATGAGTCAATAATGGTTTGTGACTTCCAAAAAGTAAGTGAAATTTTAGACTTCATTGGGAGAAGTACAGATTGCAAAACGCAAAAAGTAATATTTTTCATTTATTCCTTATTAGTTTGATCTCATTTGGATTATTATTTTTAGTTTTGTATATTACACTTTAAAAAGAATTCAAACAAAACAGTCATTCAAAAGTCATTCAAGACAGATATTCAAAGAGTAAAAAGGATGACGAGAGACTAAAAACAAAAATTTACAAAAAGATGGTAGAAACTGGAAAAGTTTTAATTTTCAGAAGAAAAAATTGCATAAGAATCTTTCAAATACTTGAAATGATGTAATATAGAGAAGGCTACATCTGTTCTTTATTGAACTAGATCAAGTGAGACAAATTAATGGATTTAGGCTATCAAAAGGAAGATTCTGATTGCTTTCTAACTTTTATTTATTTATATATTTATAGCCTGTCTTTATTTTTATAAATAACTCAGGCCAGCGCACATGCCCAATATTCTTCCTCCTCCTATCTGCTAATAGACAATTCAATATTGAAATCAATTACCCATTGATATAGTGGTTTCCCCTTACTGGATTGTTCAAGCAGAGACGTATTTATCTATTTGGAATGTTTAATTTGAATTCACACACTGAGTAAAGAGTTGGACTGTATGCCTAAGTGGCCCCTTCTTATCAGCTATTAATAGAATATTTACTCTTCCTTGATATTCTCAAATGCTTCAGTCAAGGGAATGATGTAGAAATCCAACACAGGAAAGTGCCTTTTTTCTAATTTAATATATCCTCTTTTCCAAAAAGAGTGACACCAGACCCTTCCCTGCCATCCCAGAATCTATATACAGGGATGACTGTATATTATTGGTCCACTCTGTTCTAGTAAATTTTAAGTATGTTTAATATCTTGTTTTGACATCCCCATGTCAACATTTGTACAATATTTAAGTCTTAGCTCCATATATTTCTTGAGCGTGAATTCCTTGTAACACAAAAAAGGAGCAAAAAGACCAAGTCAATTTTGAAACCTCCCTCTGACTTCCTGGAGAAGGCCAAGATTTCAGAAATGGCTTGCCCTTGTCTGCTTCCTGCAACTGAGAGAGGGACTGGCTCAAGGGCACTTAGCTGGCTTTGTCTCCAATGTGGGACTAGAACTCATGATCTCCAAGTTTTTAGCCTGATACCTTAACCACTACACCAAACTATGTTTTTTTTTCCTAGGGGGCAAATTAAAAATTTGCTCTGAATGGTTTGGGTGTGGGAGTTTGGTACATATATACAACTTCCTAAATTGGAGTTTTTCTATCTGCATTTAACAGCTTTGAAACTGAGGGAATAGAGCACACAAGGTAGTCATCTACTGGCTGTGTTCATCCAAAAACATAATCCATGGTCCATCTAACCAGAACAAACCACAGTTATATGGATTGACAGACCATCAAGCTTTAAAAATCATGGTTTGCTATCAGCGGTTGAGTTCACATAACGTACTAAGAAAGAAAAACAAGCAATCACATTTTGGTTCACCATACTGCGTGAACCCACAGATGTGTCAACTTCCATTCATACTCTTTACGCCCTTAATATTTTCTCATTTCTTCCAAGTTAAAAGCCTGATCGAACCCAAATTTAATTACAACACAGATTCTTAGTAGAAATAGAGGGCCCGAGTTCCTGGAAACGCAGGCTATTGATCTCACAAATAAATCAAACTCTCCAACTCTTTGAATAAAGCACCCGACTGCATTTTGGGGCATCAATCTACACCATGTGGATTGCTTCCCAACGAAGCATACAAAGGATTCGTCAAGAAATTATGAAGGCTCCACTTTACCTGCTTCTTTGAAATGTGGATTTTTCCCATCGGCCTTCCCACTTTTGCAATACAGTCTGCCGGTTATCGGATACGGTGTTTTAGCAGGACGTGCGACCGACAAAATGCGTTTGTCCAGCCTCCTGACAATTTTGCCTGGACGAAAAAGAAACAGCCTTATTAAATTAACAACGAGAAAACAATAAGTAACCCATCGCTTGGCTTCAGGGGTCGGCAACCTCGGCTCTTTTATGACTCGTGGACTTCAACTCCCAGAATTCCTGAGCCAGCATAGCTGGCTCAGGAATTCTGGGAGTTGAAGTCCACGAGTCATAAAAGAGCCGAGGTTGCCGACCCCTGCTCTAGCTGGAAAGAGAACGGACAGATCGGGGACAGTTCACGAGACCGAGCGGAAAAGAAGGCGCTCCGTTTAGGAAGGCGAGAAAACCTAAAAGCTGCCTGGCAGCCAGCAGAAGCACCCACCGACAGCCAGCGACATGATCACGCTTCGCCCTTGGATTTCCGCGGCCCGACTCTCCGTTTCCGGCCCTTCCGCTCTCCTGGTCCAGCCCTTCGAGCCAGCTTCTTCGCGCACTGGCTCGATGGCCCTCGCTTGCCTCTTGCCGAGCGGGAGAGGTTGGCTGGCTGAGGCCGACTAGCGGGACCAGCGCGAACTGCAAATAAAAGCGAGAGCGGAGTGCGGGGAGAATGACTGCTTCTTAGAATAATACGGATTTCTGCTGCTCGCCTCTAGTCTAGACACTATTTTTATCTTAACTTGAATGTGATGAAATGTGTTCTATTGCAGGGGTGGAAATAATTTTCATTGCCCTTCTGATGCTTTCCTACGGTTAATTCATAGTTTTCCTTAATATGCCAATGTGTTCTGATAAAAATATCAACACGTTTACATTAGTTCTTTCACTGGAAAAGGTAAACTATATGCTGAATAACAGTGGAATGCGAGAAAAATGGCCCTAAAATATAGCCTTGCTTTTACTGAGGCTAGAATGATGGATCTAGCCTGGACAGAAGGGACCAATAATAAAACTGGGATTGTAATTGTTGAAAGGAAAATCTTCATCAGGATCCAGTCCAAGCCAGGAATAAACAAAATGGAGACTGCTTTAGAAAGAAGGTTGTAGTTTATTGAAGAGCAGAACCACAAAACATGTGGCTCTGGAGAAACTGACCACATATTGCTGGGAGTGGTGGCTTTTTATACCTTCTTGGGCGTTTGTGTCTGGAGTGGTTCCTGTGGCATGAACTTTGGACCTGAGGTTCAGTGTGCCCTTTTGGTATTCTGATGGTGGTGGGTTAATCCTATTATATCCTCAAGGTCATGTCCTGTTTCCCTGGGGCTGGGGCTAATGACTATGTCCTGTGTTGGATGGGTGAGGGTTGCTGGTTCTAAGGATCTTTGTCTTTCTAATCCCATCAGCTCTTAAGATTTCTGGCTCCAGTCTTTCTTTCTTTCAGTCTTTCTTTTTTTTTTTTTTTATTAAATTTATTATTTAAAAACATTGGACACAGTACCAGCGAGCTGACAAACCTTTTTGTCTACAATGTTTAAATATATATATATACATGTATATATGTACATCAAAAATACACTTAAATACACTTAGATTACAAATCGGTGAAATACCACAATATTTAAAACAGTGAGCTAGTCTGTAAAACCTAATAGAGACCTTTCTTTTTATCCATCCAAAGATACAATTTGTTCCAAATTCTATAATAGTCTGATTGATCTTTATTCTTTAATTCCAAAGTTAATTTGTCCATTTCAGCGCAATCCCAAATTTTCCTAATAACCTCTTTTTGTCCTGGGATCTCATTCTTTTTCCATTTTTGCGCAAATGATATTCTAGCTGCTGTGATAATATGGATCGTTAAGTATAGCACATCTTTAGGATATTTCTCTTTCGTGATTCCCAACAAGAAAAGTTCTGGACTAAACTCCAGATCTTGTTTCAATATTTCTTTCAGCCAAATCCAAATCATTCTCCAAAATTTTTGTGTTTTACTGCAAGACCATCACGTGTGGAAGTATGTGCCTATCTCTTCAGAACAAATAAACGGAGCCAACTGTCAGAGCGGGCGGCTGTGTGAACGGAGCTCTCTCCTCGCACAACCTCTCACCCAGTGTTCGCGGGGGCTTTTCGGAGCTTCAGGAGGTCCTGTAGGGACATCCGAAGTTGCAGGCAGCCCGGAGAACCTTCATGAGCGGCAGTTCGTGTTGAAGATCCGGAGAAAGTCTGATGCGAGCGAACCGGGGAGAAGGAGGCCAGTAATGGCCGACATGAAGATCTGACAGAGGGACGGAGCTAGCACGTAAGCAGCGGGACAACGGTAGAGCGGAGCTGACGGAGAGTGTATCCGAATATTAAATAGGAAGCGCTTGTGAAAGAGGTACTGGTTCGAAGTGGGAGCCTCACGGAGAGGGAATAAGCGGCGATAGAAGTCTGGAGGGAGGCGTTTGGCAAAAACAGCAAGGGAAAGAAAGCCGAAGACTATATGACTGTATTCTAGCTGGAGAAAAGCTACAACAAGTCAAAGTCTGAGCTTTGGAGCCTTAGAGACTGAACTCTGGATTGTCGGGCGTGGAAAGCGATCAGCTTGGTCTAGTCTGGTCTATCCTGGTAAATTTTGAATTTGTGAACTTTTGAAACTTTTGAAATTCTACTCTACTTGTCACGGGCGGCCATTTGATATAGCAATTTAGTAACTGGAGGTTTGTTTAGTGGGACACCTACTGGTCTTTGACAGCAGAGGAAGACGGAAAAGGTGCCAATTTCTGCGCCGGAAACGGGGGGGGGGGGGGAAAAAGAAGAAGAACGTGACTTTGATTATATTCATACTATAGAATTCTATTATATAAATTGCTTAGTTGGTAATAAGTATCTGGTGGTAACTGTTTTATATATCTTTTGTCATAGAGTTAAAAGGTTTATATAAGACTCAGGGTATTATACATTGATAAAACGCTGTTAAAATTGGGGAAACATGACAAGTATCTCGGGAGCAACTAAGCCTAGCGCTGGCAAAAAGGCAGCAGCACAGGGACAGGGGATGGCCTCAAGTCCCTCCAATCAGAAATCTATAGAGGATATGCTGCAAAGGGAAAGATCTAACTCGAATTCCTTTAAAGATTTACATGCCCTTTTGCAAAACCTACACGAGGCAATGGCCAAAAACCACGAGGAGATGAAGAGAGAAATAGGCCAAATAAGAAACGACACTGGTGAATTAAAGGGGAAAATCCAAGCGATAGATGATAAATTTGAAGGGATTCAACAGCAATTAGTCAAAAATGAACAAAGACTTCAAGATATGGAAGCTAGAATGGAAAAAGAGGAAAAGAGAGTAGATGATTTAAATGAAACACTCCTTCAGGCTAATAAGGAATTAGAAACAACAGTCATTTTTCTGGAAGCAGAAAAGGCTGCTCATTATCTACGCTTCCAGAATGTTCAAGAAAAAAGAGGGGAAGATCTGTTGGTCATGATGGCAGAACTGATGGCAAAGGCACTCGGTGTAGGGAAGGAGGAAATGCTGGCGGAAATTGATGAAACATACAGGGTCCAAACTAATTATGCGAGAAGGCACAACCTCCCAAAAGAAGTACATGTAAGGTTAGTTAAAAAATCAATTCGGGATGAGCTTCTGCATAGATCTAGAGAGGAACCATTAGAATTTCGGGGCCAACCAATCACCATCCTTAAACAGATACCTAAAAGGATGAGGGATCTGAGACGCGGCTATCAATTCTTAACATCCAAACTAATAAGAGAAAATGTAAACTTTAGATGGCTAACTCCAGAGGGTATTCTTGTTACGTGGCAGGATAGAAGGCATAGACTGGACACGATAGAGAAGGC
Source organism: Vipera ursinii (assembly GCF_947247035.1). Lineage (NCBI taxonomy): Eukaryota > Metazoa > Chordata > Lepidosauria > Squamata > Viperidae > Vipera > Vipera ursinii. The sequence goes on along the minus strand of NC_139513.1, from coordinate 188,433,556 downwards.
AGAAGATTTTTACAAACGCCACTTCCATAGCCAAGAGGAAGTAGATTTAGAAGATCAAGATGGAAGGGAGGTAAGAGAAAGAGATACAATATGTGTGGCAATGGATGGGAAGATCTTAGCTACAGAGGATAGAAGGAACAAATCCGGTGAGTTAACAGAGAAACATGGAACTAGAGACAAGGAAGAGAGAGAGCCCCGAATCACGAGATCCACAAAAACCAGAAATAAGTAAGATGAAGGGAGGTGAGTGTAGTATTATGTCTGTGAATATTAATGGATTGAATTCGCCAGTGAAAAGGCGGAAATTTTTTAATAGGCTTATTCACCAACAATTGGATATCGTGGCAATACAAGAAGTCCATATAAAGGAACAACAAAAATATTTGTTAGTACAACCAAGAATAGGGAACCTATTCGTTTCCTTAGACCGACACAAGAAAAAGAGAGGAGTGGCACTATATGTAAACCCAAAATTGACTGCAAAACAAATTTATAACGATAAAGAGGGTAGAATACTGATAGTCGAGGTTATAATAAATCACAGGAAGGTCATGATGGTAGAGATATATGCCCCAAACCATAACCAAGAACAATTTTTCAAAACACTTCACAATAAGATATGTAGCATTGATTATGAGGAGATTTGTTTAATAGGAGATTTTAATGCTATCCTAGATATAAATTTGGATTATATGGGAAAGACGCTTAGGAAAAAGAAGAGAAGAACTCTACCGAGATCTTTTCTTAACTTGGCTGAGGAACTAAATATCCAAGATGTCTGGAGGGAAAGAAATCGTAAGGCTAGACAATATACATATTACTCCAACCGACATAACTCATGGTCTAGAATAGACATGGTGTGGATGACGAAAGAAATTAGTTCAGAAATAGATGAGGTACATATAGCGACAGGTACTTGGGCAGATCACAATCCTATTAAACTTATCTGGAAAGGTTCCAAAAAAATATCCAGATGGACGCTTCAAAGAGCAATTTTAAAAGAAGACGAATTCAAATCTAAGATGGAGAGAGAACTAAGTTTTTTCTTTAAGGAAAATAAAGCTATAGACACCTCAGTACAAAACAATTGGGATACAGCTAAGGCAGTGATGAGAGGGGTAGCGAGGGCATATATGGTATATAAAAATAAGGGGAAAAGACAACAACGGGAAAGATTAGAAGAGGAATATAAGAGCTTAGAAGTTACACTCCAACAAGATCCACAAAAAGAGAATATCAAGCAATCTATGGATCTGATTAAACACAAACTTAACATTCTAGACAAAGAGAAATTGGCACAACAATTGAGAAACACGAAACAAAATTTTTTTGAAAATGCAAATAAACCGGGCCGGTGGCTCGCATACAAATTGGGAAAACAAAAGGGGAAAAACTGGATTCACGAACTACGAGATGAGGAAGGGAGAATATTCCACCAGGAGGAAAAAAAAAAAATTATAGCCCAGGAATTTTATGAACGTTTATATAAAGAAGATAGCCAGGCAAGTGTGGAGAAAATGGAGGAATATTTTCAAAGAGCCAAACTACCTAAGGTCACAGAAGATACCAGAAATATGTTAAACGAGGAAATTCGACTATCTGAGGTGATAAAAGCTATTAATGCACAAAAGAATAATAAAGCATCGGGACCCGACGGTCTTCCATCAGAGATTTATAAAGAATTACAAAATATCCTAGCTCAACCCCTAGTGGAGGTATTTAACGCAGTATTAGAAGGCGCAAGGACGCCTAAATCCTGGCTAGAGGCAAACATAACCCTTATTCCGAAAGATAACACAGACCATACATTAATCCAAAATTACAGACCCATATCACTTCTTAACTCGGACTACAAGATATTTACATCAATTATAGCGGAACGATTGAAACGATTTCTGAATGATTTCATACACGCAGATCAAAATGGTTTTCTCGCTAAGAGACACACTAAGCACAACATTAGAATAATATTAGATACATTGGAGTACTATGAATTACATAGCGAACAACAGATGGCATTACTTTTCTTAGACGCCCAAAAGGCATTTGACAATGTTAAATGGTCTTTTTTGTGCCAACAGCTTAGCTTTATGAATATGGGAGAAAAATTTATAAATATAATTAGGGCAATTTATGACAATCAGGAAGCAAAAATAATTATTAATGGGGAAGCATCTAGCAAGTTTCAAATTCAAAAGGGAACACGGCAAGGCTGCCCCTTATCACCGTTGCTGTTTATATTGACTCTTGAAGTATTAACGAGAACTATAAGAAACGACCCAAAGATAAAAGGATTAACCATTAAAAAGGAAACCTTTAAATTGCAAGCTTTCGCGGACGATCTAGTTTTTATTATGGAGGATCCATGTCAGACGGGACCAAAGCTATTGGAAGAATTATCTAAATATGGTGAGGTTGCCGGACTGCGAATAAATAGAAATAAGACCAAGATGATTGTTAAAAATATGACCAATAAACAAAAAGGTAATCTGGCCGAAATCACGGATATAGAAATAGTCAAGAAAATAAAATATTTAGGGATTAACATTACGGCTAGATGCACTTCACTCAAAAAGGATAATTATGATAGTGTAGTGAATCAAATAAAAGGTGACCTGGAAAGATGGGGAAACCTAAAACTCTCATTATTGGGAAGAATCGCTGTCATTAAGATGAATATTCTGCCTAAAATCCTGTTTCTGTTTCAGAATATCCCAATTCAACTCGACTCTAAATTTTTTCGAAATTTGGATAAATTATCACTAAATTTTATTTGGCAGGGGAAAAAACCAAGAATTAAATTGAAATATTTACAAGACACGAAGGAAAATGGGGGTTTTGGATTGCCAGACTGGGAATTATATTACCACGCCGCGGCCCTGAGCTGGATTAGAGAATGGGTAATCTTGAGAAATAGAAGACTATTAACTTTAGAGGGTCACGATTTGCAATATGGCTGGCATGCCTTCCTATGGACGGAGAAACAAGGTCTTTTCTCGCATTTTCAAAGACACCGGATCAGGCAAGCGCTACTCAATACTTGGAAAAAAATTAGATCTCACAATTACACCAAAATACCGGTCTGGCTATCCACCCTTGAAGCGATAGTTTACCCAAATCTGTTTGATTTGGGTAACATAATCTCATACAAGGATATTCTGAATGAGGAGGGGGAATTGAAACTTAGGAATGAACTAGAATTACAAGGTATAAAACTCGATTGGTGGGCCTACTTACAAATCCAATCGAGATTTAGGAAGGATAAAAATGAATGGGGGATATATACCTCTGAAACAGCATTGGACAAAATATTATTGGGACCGGACTCTAAACAAATAAGGAATTTTTATAAATTACTTTTGGGATATAAGCTGTTTGAAGAGCAAGTGAAAGACCCCATGTTGATCTGGGCTAACAATTTAGGACATAACATCGACCTAGATACTTGGCAAACAATTTGGGATAGGAATAATAGGATAACACTGGCCTCATCGTATAAAGAAAATTTATTTAAAATGTTTTACCGATGGCATCTTCCCCCAGCCCGCTTAGCAAAAATGTACACAACAGCATCTCCCAAATGTTGGAAGTGTTCTTTCAGTCTTTCTGAAAGGATTATCAAATCTACATTTCTACAGACTTGACTTCCTGAGTTTCTGGCTGGGGGAGAGTGAGAGGTTTCTGCCTTTTACTATTCCCCAAAATATTTATTTCTCAGGGGGGTGGGGATTGTCTTTCTACAATCCCCCCTTTGTGCCATATAAGTGTGGATGACACACTTTTATTGGCACATGGTTAAAATTTGAGCTGTCACGGAGACTTGATGGGTGTTTCTATTGGGGCTCCAGGATGTGGGGAAACAAGTTTTTAAACTGTTAATGCAGAAAGGGGAAGACACTAATAGAGGCAGCAGACAAAGATCCCTGCAGTGGCTTCCAAAAGGGGAGCCTTTCAACCCAAAAAGGTCTAAAAGTCAGGGCAAAAGTTCTGTTAGGTGGAAAAGAAATTTATAGTGTCTAATATTCTGTGACAATTATTTTTACATGTTGGATCTCACTTTGAGCTTCCAGTCAGGTTTGCACATGCCTCCCAAAATTCTTCACAGCCATGTTTTGCCTCAGTACATAATTACTGGCTGCCCATTTTCAAGGGTTATTTCCTGCCTTAGCTCTTAGTTTAGTGCGTCCAGGTTTGTGATGTCCAGTTAAGGTTAACCGGTGTGCAAGCCAGGCTATTAATATTTCTTAAATTGCACACAGTGAGCCCTAAGACTCCCACTATGAATCCACCAGTGCAACATATTCAGGGCTTGGGTCTGGAGATCTCTTACCTGCTACCTCCTCAGTGAAGGCATATGAATTGCAAATCATCTGAGGGGGCCTGGTTCCCTCCCCCTTGGAATTTTCAGGAAAATATGCATGCAAAGGCCTTAGTGGTATAGAGCAAGAAGCAGCTTTACATGGAGGTAGGTGAAGGGAATAGCCTCAGTGTGATTCTGAATGGGTGTGTGTGTGCATGTGTGTGCGCATGCAGCTACTTCTACAAGACAGGCAATACAACATCCTGGATAATTTTTCCTCCTACTAGACAGAAATCCAAGGTGTTCAGGATTTGCTTTGCCAACCATCCCCAAATGCCATCCCTCCATGGTTTCAGGCAAAGGGTGAGCCAGCGAACGGTCTGTTTGGCAGCGATGTGTTTTCAGGCGAGCGGCCTGTTTGGTGAGTGGCCTGTTTTTGGGCGAAGGGTGAGTTACCAAGCGGCCTATTTGGTGAGCGGCCCGTTTGACGAGCATTGTGTTTTCAGGTGAAGGGTGAGCGAGTGAGCTGGTTCATGCCACAGCAACAACTCCAAACACAAAAGCCCAAGAAAGTATAAAAACCCACCACTCCCAGCAACATGTGGTCAGCTGCTCCAGAGCCACATGTTTTGTGGTTCTGCTCTTCAATAAAGTACAACCTTCTTTCTAAAGCAGTCTCCATTTTGTTTATTCCCAGCTTGGACTGGACCCTGATGAAGATTTTTCTTTCAACATAATAGTCCATTCAAGTTGGTCATCACCCAGAATTAACAGTTTATAATGACACAGCATTCCTAGATTGGACAAGTCCCCTTACCCACCCTCTATGTTACTATAAGAATCTGATGAATACCTTAAATGCCTGCATTGTAAGTAAACATTTTTCTCATTTTTCCATTATAGAGAATCACAGAGCCCATCCTCATTTGCACCTAAATAAAATACAAATATGCCCTGGCAGCATCTTATTTCTGCCATACCCATGAAAATAATACCACTGGTAACATCTTCTCCCCATCCCCATGAGCAAGACAAGCTTAAAAGTCCTTTGTCACCACTCCCTCCTTCAAGCCAATGGGATCCAACAACAACTATAAGGTTTATTTGTGTAAGATACCTTTCACTCCCTTTTACATCAGAAGGAAAGTCAGGTGACCAGGACCAAGCAGCATTTATTGGTTATTTCAGCTGATATATCTCCTCTCCTCTGAGTCCTGATCAACTTCATTTGTTCTCATAATACTGTTGTTTCCTTACAAAGTTGGATTCAGTAGCTCTAAGACACTGGTCTACCCCAGCTGCAGCCCTATAACTTTTGCCTGTTTAGTGCAAAACTGAAATGGAACCATGGGCTTATGAGACTTCTCTCCATTATTTTGTAAACAGAGATCAAAAGATTCTGGAAGTTGATACCTAGAAGTTATTCTTCACCAGCTGTAAGGGTTTCATTTTTGAAAGACTTGCAGTTGGATAATTGGTGGCTGTACACTTAAGAGGAAAAATAAGGCTGGGAAAACTAATGCATAATTCCACCTGATTGTGAGTGGAATGGGGGGGGGATATGTATATATCTATTATTTATCAAATTTGTATAGCTTCTCATCTCGCCATTAGCAACTCCGCCATTAGCAACTCTTTGGGCAGTGCACAACTGGATAAAAATAATATAAAACAACAGATATAAAAATATATACTATATAAAATATAGTTCCAGAATGTCAAAAGAGATGGATACTTTTGGAAAAAAGTGGAAAGAAAGAAGATTGATTAATAATAATAGTAATAAAAAGTTACTCAAATAAAGTTGATAGACACATGGGAAGTTGAGGAGAATGGCACGCAGCTGCAAGGAGGAGTTAGAGAATGAGTTTTGTTTTTGGCTTATGTTGTGGGAAGTACACAGTGGTTGGACAGGTTGTGACATCCAGTGGTGAGGCCATTTCAATACAGGCCTCATCTCTGGAAAACCTGCTTTGAAATGATGTATGGGAGTTGCACGAAGGTTCAAGAACGTCAATGAAGAAGAAAAGAATGTTACTCAGTATTTGCATAATCTGGCACAGGTTTTGTCTTGTATCTCATTACAGGCCCAGGCTGCCCTACCACCTGACTCCAATCCTTGTTCCTGGAGAGTGGGTTCAAGTGAAAGAACTGTCACCTATACCAGCCTTAAGTGGTCCCAGCCCCGTCAAGTCCTCCTGAGCACCTCAACTGCAGTGAAAAGTGGAAGGAATCAAGGCGGGTCCAGGATAAGATCCATCTTATCTTCTCTAGTGGCAAGCTCAGCCGCTGGACAGCCTAACATCAACCTGCCTCACCTGTTGAACTGTTTCCATCTAACTAGAAGAAAACTTCAATGGACTGGACTACCCTGGAACTTGGGTTTGTAGTATCTAGACTGTGTATTGCTACATTTTTTTACATTGTTGCTGCTGTTTCCCTCACATCTTCAGACCATGGGTCCAATACTTAAAGGAACAAAAGGGAGTTATGTTTATAACAAGACTATGTATTCCATTTGCAAAGTGGGGGATAGGGTCACTTGTTATGATCCAGTCAATACAGTAGTGCCCTACCAACAACTTCAAATCTGGACATATGGAGGGACGCACAGACAATACCTCTTGGGAAAGAATGACTTATGGATAGTGCCAGAGTTTCCGTTAATGTGTGTAAAGCTATTGACTAAAATCAAGGTAAATGAACTAAATGTGGAGACAGGCCTACTCATTTAACACCAAATATGTTTGTACATCTTACCTTAGCTACAATCTTATGCCGTGTCTGAGCTGGAGCACTGCAAAGTGGTATGCAGAGGTAACCCTAAAGAAGTCAGCACTTCCCAGTGCAACGCAAATAGCCCAAGCCTGCATAGATGGTGAGGAAAGCTAAGGCTCAAAATGAACTAAGGCTTGCAACAAAAGTCAAAACTAACACAAAAAAGCTTCTTTCAACATGTAAAAAACAAGAAAAAAGTTAAGGAAATGATTGGTCCATTAGTGGGAGAAAGTGGCAGGAAGGTGACAAGCAAAAGGGAGAAAGCAGAACTACTCAACTTGTTTTTTCTATCCGTATTTACACAAAAGGAAAAAACAGTCCAACCTATCAAAAACAGTACTATAAAAACAGATTAGAAACACAAGTTAAGATAGGCAAGAAAATGGTAAATGAGCACCTGTCCACTGTAGATGAGTTCAAATCACCAGGACCAGATGAATTCCACCCCAAGATTCTGAAGGAACTGGCAGATGTAATCTCAGAATCATTGAGCTATATCTTTCAAAGATCCTGGAGCACTGGGGGACTACCAGAGGACTGGAAAAGAGCCGATATAGTTCCCATCTTCAAGAAAGGGAAAAAATGGATCCAGGAAACTACAGACCTATCAGCCTGATCTCAATACCTGAGAAGCTTCTGGAAAAGATAATCAAGCAATGAATCAGCGAACACCTAGAGGCAAACAAAGTCATTATCAAAAGCCAACATGGGTTTGTCAAAAACAGATCATGCCAGACAAATCTTACTGCATTCTTTGACCAGGTGACAAAATTAGAGGACCAGAGGAATGCTGTGGATATAATTTACTTGGACTTCAGTAAGGCATTTGATAAAGTAGACCAAAACCTACAACCTGATAGATAGAAAAATGTGGCATTACCACCAGATGGATTCGTAGCTGGCTGACTGGCTGTACTCAGCATGTGGTCCTCAATGGAACTGCATCTATATGGAGGGAAGTGGGTAGTGGAGGTGCTCCAGGGCTCTGTTCTGTGTCCAATGCTCTTCAACATCTTCATCAACAATTTGGATGAGGGGATAGATGTGGAACTCATCAAATTTGCAGACAACATAAAGTTGGCAGGAAAAACCAATACTCCAGAAGATAAGACAAAAGAAGTTAATGTATGAGTTGTTTTTTCTAAACTAAAACCTCAGTATTCATATTAAATTGCCGTGTTGGCACTTTGCGATAAATAAGTGGATTTTGGGTTGCAGTTTGGGCACTCGGTCTCTAAAAGGTTTGCCATCACTGGTATAGGGTTTCCTGCCTAAACAGGGGGTTGGATTAGATGACCTCCAAGATCCCTTCCAACTTTATTATTAATTTTTTTGTATAGATTTTACTGGTATTTTTAACAAAACATAAATCATTCAGTAATTTGTAAACAGTATGTTGTCTGGGTAACATTTATAAGACAATCTTTAACAATTGATTTCTATAATCTATATTCCATATGTTAATTTCAGTAGATTTCCCCTTTCCCCAAAGTATCTTTCTACTGCAAAACATTAGATTAAGACAATTCTCATTATTTTGATTAACAACAATTAAGTATGTAGTTTTTCCAATAATCCTATTTGTCATTTTAGTTGCCTTATCGTAAATCCTGTTACAGTGCTCATTTCAGCTTATTTCTCCCCCCAAATTCTAAATATTCTTACTAGTGACAATTTTTTCAACAATTAACTACATTTACATTGCGAGTTTGACACCCGATATATAGGGATAGGATGTACTGAAAGAGGGAATAAGGAGTGTACAGGAATGATTGATATCTTCCGTATGGGCAATTACAGGCCAGGTGGAAAGAAGATCAGAAAATTGGTTTTTCAATGACTGATGAAAATTTGGTAAAGCAAATTAGAAATCAAGGTTAAGCACATATCAAACGGATATATCTTGCACTGATAGAAATTGATTCAGAGACAGAACTTGTTAAAGATTGTATGATAAAGTGGGCTCAGAATTTTCAAGGTCATTACAATGGATACTTGGGAAAAGATTTGGGTGAGAAATGTAAAATTTACGCAAGCCCAAAATTTAAGAGAGAACTTTTATAAAATGTTTTATAGGTGGCATTTAGATCCTAAAAAATTAGCAAGTATGTATCCGAACTGCCAGCCTAAATGTTGGAGGTGTGGTGGTGAAGATGCAACGTATTTTCATATATGGTGGACCTGTAAGAAGGTTAAAGCATTTTGGATTAAAATCAGGTGGAATATGCAGAAGATATTTAAGAAAAGGATAAAGTTTTGTCCGCAATTGTTTTTACTGGGTATTATTACTGACACTACTGTTGTGGACACTAAATTGATGTTGAATTTAATTACGGCAGCAAAACTTTTAGTAGGGCAATATTGGAAGAAGGAAGAACTGCCGACTATAGAAGAATGGACTTTAAAAGTTTCTAACCTGGCGGAAATGGCAAAGATCTCAGCGTATTTGAAAGACCATTCGCAACAGAGATATATTGTGGAGTGGAAAAAATGGATTGATTACATCCAGAATAAATATGGGACTAAAAAGTTTCATTTAGCATTTGAATAAGTATTGATGTGATATTTATATAGCTTGTAGTCATTTTATAAGAGTTAAAGTGCGATAGATTTAATAGTTTATTGTTGTTTGCATATGGTAGATTATGATTGTTTCTATTTTTATACCTTGTATTTAGCTCTGGGAAGTCGGGGAGGGAGGAGGGGGAAGGGAGTACCCCGCTGTACCCAGTGCCCAAATAATTCCATTTTACAACAGCTTTTAAGAAGCTTAACTTCTGACAAGGTTTCTTTTAAACAAAAAAATTATCCCTAAAAGTCGATTTCCTATAGCCGTTTGGAATAATGCATTTCGACCTCTGTTCAGTCTCCTTTGTGGCATGCCCTGGTTCACACGTGGCTTCAAGAGCGTGCTAAATGAGCATTTTTTTTCCTAAACGGCTTGCCTTGAACGAGAACCTTAAAGCAGGGGGTCTTCAAACTTGGCCCTTTTATGACTTGTGGACTTCAACTCCCAGAATTCCTCAGCCAGCCCTGAGGGCTGGCTGAGGAATTCTGGGAGTTGAAGTCCACAAGTCATAAAAGGGCCAAGTTTGAAGACCCCTGCCTTAAAGCTTCAAAATAACTCTGTATCCCAAGAAAACTGCCCCACGAAAAGAACCGGCTGCACGTATTGCTTTTCACCTCCAACGCGGCTGCTGTTGCTTTGAAAATCGGTCTCAGTAACTACGTGACGACTTCCAAGACCTCTAACCACCTGCATCCCGGCGCCCTTGGCCATCAGCACCCAGGCGCAGCCAAAAAGCACGGCGGCCACTGGCAACAGACGGCCCAAGACTTCCGGCCCGGCTCGGGATTCCGCGGAAGCCTGGCTCTTGGGGCGGCGAAGGAGCAAGGAGGGGCGGGCCTGCCCCCGTCACGCCTTCTCATTGGCTGCCTTGAGACTTTCCAACATGGCAGCGCCCGGCTCTGCTCTAAATTGCGAGGACTTCGCTGAGTTTCAGGTACGGAGATGAACACGAGGCTGGGTGGCGGCCGGCGGGGAGAAGCGCGCGGGACGTCTCCCTCCCCGCGGTCGGCTGGCACGCACTGATTCGCCGCCTCGCTCTGGGCAACCGGACGGGTACCTTTACTCGCGCCGTAGAGGGGGAGCGGGACGGGCGGGAACAGCACAACGTGGAGCAGACGGCGAGAGATTCTCCCACCCGTGAAGCGGAGCAGAGGAGGCTCGTTTGGGGGGCGGCGGAGGGGCTGGACCTGGGCTGCTTGAAGGAGAGCCCGCCTGCGTTCCTGGAGGCTGAGAAAGGCTCCCGTTGCCCAGCACACCCGAGAGCCACGCACGCGCGTGGAGGGATGCCTGCCTGGGTGTATTGTGTTCGAGGTTTTAGAAACGCTCTTCCTTGTAGTTTTCTCCAGTAGATCAGTATTACTGTCCTGCATTGCAGGAAGGAAGAGATGAGAGGAGGGTGAATGGTTTGCCTCTCCGGACGACCTTGGGGGGATCCCTACCGTAATAGAAAGGTGAATGTCAAAACCGGAGCCTTCCTTTGTCTCGCGAAAAGAAAAGGGGCGAATGGCAGATAATAGGAGCTATCTGAGGGAGCTGAGAGATTATCGAGTCCAGTGAGCATCAAAATAAAAGTATGGAAAAATTCTGAATCAAAATAGAACAAACCAAAGAGGAAAAAAGTTAATTTACACATTTTTTTCTGTTATATTAATTTATGTAATAATTCTTACGCGAGCTTCAATATGATTTTAAAATATTTGCAAAGGCATATTCTTTGGTTCTACACATTTTTTCTGTTATATTAATTTATGTAATAATTCTTACGGGAGCTTCAGTATGATTTTAAAATGTTTGCAAAGGCATATTCTTTCATTCTGTTATTTTAATCATGTTGAAAAGAAGAAAAAATGTACAGAAGAAACATTTTGGCTTCTGCAGTTGGAACTGCAGCCTCTCATTATAGTTGTGGAACATGGAAGACTTGCCCAGTAGAGACAGGACTCAGATTGTTACTCTTGAATATAGGAGGTTAGGGTTAGGGTTAGAATAGCTTCCCCAGAATGAAAAGGTTGGGCTTCACCAGGAATAGTGGTGTCTTGAGGTATAATAACAACACGAGGGAGCAGACATCCTTTTCTTTAGTATAAAGAAGTCTTCATAGCATTCCGATGCTGCTTCAACACAGCACCACAGACATCATTGCTGGAGAGGAACATGTCATTGCTGGTGTTCCATTATGTTCCCTCCATTTTGCTGGTAGCTGCTGTTGCTTGGAGTAACAGAATAACCAGAAATATTAGCACAAGACCTGGAATGTTGGCCTCTTTAGATTAAAGTAGGCATGGGATTGAAACCATTGTCCTTAGAAATAAATACAGGCAATCCTTGGTTTAGTGACCATAAATGGAACCAGCAACTAAGTTGTTAATAAAAGTGAACAATAAGTAAACTATGAACGTCCTTACAATCTTATTTCAGCTTTACAGGTTGTAAATGTGAGGATCAATTGCAAACTTTTTCATCACTGTTGTAACTGAATGGTCACTAAACAATGGTCACTAAACTATCTGTTTAGTGTAATGGATAAAAGGGCTAGTCAGGACAAAAATGGGAATTATGACTGTTGAAACCAGAATGACAAGGTTCTATTACTTTATTTTGTGGTCTAAAAGTTAATTGTATGAAGTATAGCAGAACAACAACTGTTAAGCCATAGTTGGGTCCACAGTTACTGTAATGGCAAAATACTGCATTAATTACAAATTCAGACTTGATCCCAGAACCAGTTGTGAGTTGCTTTGAGACCCTCTTGTCTTTGGTTGTTTTCAGCAGTCAACCAAGGGACAGCCCATCATGAGAGATAACACTCAGTCTAGTGGCAGTAGCAAAGAAATGTATCCCTTCAGGAGTACTATTTGTATAGCTGCATTGTAATTATTTTTTCTATTACTGATTTGCATTACCAAAATTGACTGGATGAGGTATTATCATCTTTCTGGGGAATTTCCTTCCAGATTTTTTTTCTTGAATTTCAAGGCACCTGACTTAAAATGTAGCTTACAATTTTTAAAAGAGTACATTTTTTAAAAAAATATGGATACAGCCACATAAAAAAGCAACCTCCATGAACCCAGGAGAGGTGTTACTGATCTTATTTGTAACCAGAGACTCACTTCTGTGTTTATAGAATGGGAATGCCTAGATATTACACCAGTGCATCCCAAACTTAGGTTGAATAAAAGTGGGTTTTTTTGGATAATGACATATAAACCTAATCACAACAGGGATATTTAGATTGACTTAAAGCAGACATGTCCGTCATGTGACATATCAGAGCTTTTTCCCCATTGCCGGTAATGCGGTGGGCGTGGTTTCCTCATGACCCGTCCGGCCTGTGGGCCGGTAGTTTGAAACCCATGATTTAAAGTGTTTTATCTATATGGGGTAAAAAGGACTTTCTGATAAATAGTTTCGGGTAATAAAGGAAAAAGCTTGGGAAGCACAGCATTATAGTGTATTAAAAAGATAAGCTGTGTGTCTTCCTGATGATCCTGCTGTTTAGTTGGATCCTTCTCCAGTCTCCTTGATCTTGTATCTCAGCTGGAGTTGGAATCACTTTGAGGGTTGGGGAATTTACCTCTCCATTCCCTAGACCACGGGTCACCAACCCGCGGCTCCAGAGCCGCATGCGACTCTTTAAGCCGTCTCCTGCGGCTCCCAGTCCTCCTCCGCCATGTGCAGTTCCAGAAAAAAAAGTGGGACTAAAAAAGTTCAATCAATCAATTCAAACTTCTCACACAAAAAAAAACTTCGCGAAGTTTGAATTGATTGGTTGAACTTCTTTGGTTTGTGGGACTGCCCACAACCTCTTTGCTTCTTTGGACTGTACGTGGTGGCAGCAGAGGAAGAGACGGGAGGACTGGAAAGGTGAGTGGGCCTTTTTTCTACCAGCTGCGCGGGTGGGGGCGGCCAGTCTCGGGGTGCCCTGGGCCTGCCCCTTCCCTGCCTGTCTCCCCTCGCCCTGCTCTGCCGCTGCCTCTGCTAGCCTAGGGGTCCGCTGGGGGTCTCGGACGCTTCCCCTGTCGGCCCCTGCCTTTTGGCCGTCCCGCAGGCGGCAGATACCCCGCGGTGCCTGCCAGGCCTGCTGACCTTGGCAACAAATCCAAGCCACTTCGGGCCAGGCAGCGGAGAAAACGGGGCGGTGGAGGCTGGCAGAGCTGCTGCCTTTGCCTCCTCTTCATTCAGGCCAGGCAGAGGAGAGAAGGGGGCAGTAGAGGCTGGCAGAGCTGCTGCCTTCTGCTCCTCTTCCTTCGGGCCAGGCAACAGAGAAAAGGGGGCACCTCCAGCTTCTCTCGGTGAGCACACTAGGCTGCTGCAACACTGCTGCCGCTGCCACCACTTTCCTGTTGCTTACGCCTGGCAGGCAGGCGGTGCTGCCACAGCCGCCAAAGACGGTGAGCTCAGCGGCTACCACACCGGGCCTGGAGCACCTCCAGCGTCCCTCAGGGAGCACATGGGGGCCGCCCCAACAGCAGCTGCCACCGGTGGAGCGATTGCCCGGCCCTTGAGGCCCGCTTCCATGGGGGCCGTCATGGAAATTTGTTTCTGCGTGGGAGGCAGAGGCTCACAGAGATGCGGCAGAACTCCAGTGTCTCTCTCACTGCCACCTCCACTGCTAGTGTTGGAAAAATGGAATTGGTGAGATTTTCACTCCATATAGGCAGAATTCACAGTATTGACCAATACAGTTGTCTAGGACTCTTTTTGACCAGTGCAAGTCAGATTTTGTAGCATGGTCCCTATCACTTCATCCATGCCTCTTCTGGCTCCTTTGGAGAAAAGATTGGGGCATGAAAGGGGTTGTAATGTGCCTTTCCTTAAGAGGTCATCTTTGGAATCAACTATTTGAGAACTGTCACCCATTTTCCAAACTTCCCTTTTTAGGAAATGTCAACTAGGTGGTGCTGATTCATCTTCAAAGTACCCTGGAGAAAGCCGATTATCTAGATCCTTTTCAACCAGATTCATGCTTCCTAAAATGTTTCCCCTGGAAGAAACTGCTGCTAGGGAGGAAGGCCACAATTCAAAAATAATCATTTCTCTGGTTCCTGGTTGCGCAACGGTGACGGCCCGTCTGCAAAGCTGCCGCTTTTGGCAGCCTGCAAACGTGCCGCGGCAGCTTTCTCAAAGAGCGGCGCCGCTGCCCGTTCGCGCGGAGGTACACGCGCACCTCTCCAGACGACCGTAGGTGCGCGCGCACCTCCCCAAACCTTTGGAGAGGTGCGCGCGTACCTCCGCGCGAACGGGCAGCAGCGCCGCTCTTTGAGAAAGCTGCCGCAGCCCGTCTGCAGGCTGCCGAAAGCGGCAGCTTTGCAGACGGGCCACGGCAGCTTTCTCAAAGAGCGGCGCTGCTACCCGTTCGCGCGGAGGTACGCGCGCACCTACGGTCGTTCAGAGAGGTGTGTGCGCACCTCTCAGAATGGGCAGCGGCGCCGTTTCTTGGGAAAGCTGCCGTGGCCCGTCTGCAGAGCTGCCGCTTTCAGCAGCCTGGAAACGTGCCGCGGCAGCTTTCTCAAAGAGCGGCGCCGCTGCCCATTCGCGCGGAGGTACGCGTGCACCTCTCCGAACGACCGTAGGTGCGCACGCACCTCCCCAAACCTTTGGAGAGGTGCGCGCGTACCTCCGCGCGAATGGGCAGCGGCGCCGCTCTTTGAGAAAGCTGCCGCAGCCCGTCTCCAGGCTGCCGAAAGCGGCAGCTTTGCAGACGGGCCGCGGCAGCTTTCTCAAAGAGCGGCGCTGCTGCCGGTTCGCACGGAGGTACGCGCGCACCTACGGTCGTTCAGAGAGGTGCGTGCGCACCTCTCGGAATGGGCAGCGGCGCCACTTCTTGGGAAAGCTGCCGCGGCCCGTCTGCAGAGCTGCCGCGTTCGGCAGCCTGCAAACGTGCCGCGGCAGCTTTCTCAAAGAGTGGTGCCGCTGCCCGTTCGCACGGAGGTGCGCGCGCACCTCTCCAAAGGTTTGGGGAGGTGCGCGCGCACCACTGCCCGTTCGAAGAGGTGCGCGCGCACCGGGCAGCTGGGAGCCGCAGGAGAGGGCTCAAAGAGCCGCATGCGGCTCCGGAGCCGCGGGTTGCCGACCCGTGGTCTAGTGCAAGTCCCAACTCAGGACAAGAATCCTCAGACCATCCCAGAAAAAAATGGCTGTCCAATGGTGATGGAGCACCCATAACCTCAGGAGGTGGTCCTTCAGTTGTAAGACTGCTATTGTGTCTCCACTTCTCTTTTAAGCTAAATGTGCTCAATTTCTTTAACCATTCTTCACAGAATTTAGCCACAAGCCCCTCATAATATTTGTCACTTGTTTATGGATTTTTTTTCCAATTCCTCAGCATCTTTCTTGTATTATGGAAGAAGGGTGGAACAAGAGCCAGTTGGGTAGAAGCTTTACATTTCAATTTACAGATTTTTGTAAAAAAATTCTTGGAAGTTATGGTTTTTCAAAATATAATTAATTAGTTATAGATAGCCTATTTTACTTTGAAAATTGCTTTGAAAAACCAAAAACCAGTATTAAACTTTAAGCTAAGAATGAATATCAAAAGCCATGGTCAACAGAGTATAAATCATGAAGTACAATTATAGGCTATATTTCATCCATGCTATGAAGAATCTGTTCTGGTTTAGGTATCCCATAACATTTTCCCATAAAATTGAAATATGAACTCTACACATGCAGAAACCAAATGTTTGATATAGTATGAATTCAGGAATTAAGTTGTAGCCTACAAATGTATTCCAGCTTGTTGAATTCCAGGTCAAATATATATTTAAGATACGAAGTTATTGTAGGCGTTAAAGCATACTCCCACAACTTGCTTTGCTATTCTTTTCATAGAATGAATCAAATGACCTGTCCAGTAAAAAGCATCACAAAATTTTCAAACAAAATCATTTTTGTTGACCATGGCTTTGATCTGGGGATTCCTGCCCTGGGCAAAGTTTGAACTAAAAGACTTTAGATTCCCTTTCAATCTTATGATCTATTTTAGGAATCTGGCACAACCAACATGTATAGTACTTTGCAGGTTTCCAGGAAATTTAAATATATGGTTCAAAAATGATCTGGTTGCTAATATACTGTTTATTTTTTTAATTCAAATTTTGCAACATTAAGTCTAAGTTTTTCCTCCCCTGCCCCCTCCCACCCAGGAAATGCTCAGGGTAACAAGAACAATTGATGACAGAATAGTCCATGAATTAAACACTACAGTTCCAACAGCTTCTTTCGCAGGAAAAGTTGATGCTAGGCAAACTTGTGAAGAACTTCATCATTCGGTAAATATATTTGTCCTTCCTCTTCATTTAGCTTCTTTCGTTTTAAACCTGATTTTGCTTTCACCAAGTGTATATAATTATTGGCATTTTATAGTGCTGTAAATCTGGGAGTACCAACATCTAGGTGACCACTAGATGACAACAAAGGTTGAGAATTTTTCTATAGTTCTTTGCTGTCATCTACCATGTTTTCCCAAAAATAAAACCTACCCTGATTTTTTGGGGTGGGCCTAATATAAGCCCTACTCCAAAAATAAATCCTAATTAGGACCCCGCCCACTGTCCCACCTGGCTGCTGCAATGGGGCAGGAGGCTGCACAGAACATCGCACTGCTGGTGCCACAACAAGGTGAGGCAGGTGGGGGAGGGGGCTGGAGCTGCCCCATGTGCCCCATACCCGCTTCCTTTAGCCCCCCTCCCCACCCCAGCCAGGCCATTCCTTGATCTCTTTCACTCCCCTCCCAAGCCAGACTGCCATGCTACCATACTGAGGATGGATGGGTGGGGTAGGCCTGGTCCCCCTGTGCTGTTTTGGAGTCGGGGGGGGAGGGAGTAACTGCAAAAGACTCCGCTGCCACTGTTCGCCTCTGGAGGGGCTTTATTCACACTTCGCTCCACAGATTACCTGCTGGGCGGCAGCCGCCACCTCCTCTGCCAACACTCACATGGCTTGCGCTGGGACTGGGCAGCACAAGCCTCCCCTGCTGCCTCCGTCCGCCAGCCCTCCATCGCCACCACTGCAGAGAACAGGGAGCGGAGCAGCTCTGTGCAGCGATGCAGAGCAGAGCACTTGCTTGCCTCCCTGCATCTCCCTTCTCCATTCTCAAAATGGCAGTCGTTTCCTGCCACTTCTCTCCCAAAAGCAAAAAATTTCAACACTGCTTTCCAACTCTAGCGCATTTCTCTCCTGCTGAAACAGAGTTCATGGGACTAAAAAAAAGTTCAGTCAGACCTTCCAACTTCTTGCAGGGAAAAAAAGATTGGGGTGTTCCACTTCTTGAAGGACCAATTATACGATGGGGACGGGTTTTTTTCTCCTGGATACCTCGCTACATCTAGGTAGGCAGGTGGAGGTCGTGACCAGAGAGGCCCATTCATGCACATATTGCTCTACAATGTCATATAAAAGGCTGCTTTGAAGACTACCGGAAACTGCAGTTTGTGCAAAATGTGGAGCTCGCAGTTATCACATCCACATAATGCCTGTGCTGTGAGCCCTGCATTAGTTGCCCATCGATTCTGAATACAATTCAAAGTGCTGTCTAACACCTTAGATGGCTTGGCTCCTAAGTATATCTTTGGGGCCACTGCCTCCAAGAGGAATCTGCATTATGGCGCTTGCTCCCCAACAAAACCTATTAACAGTTCTCCATTACTGAAAACATTAAAAGAGGCACAGGCTCACAAAGATGTTTTTTTGTTGCAACCCCAATGTTACGGAATAGTTCCTGAGATCAAATCGGCACATATCCTAATAGCGCTCTGTAAGCAGGAAAAGTAGCTTTCCCAGGGAGTACTTGGGGGAATGAAGAGGTTAGTATATTGCTTTGTTATTATATTGTTTTATTGTTGTAGACTGCCATCAGCCCGTACAGATTACAGCTGAATATTAAACATTGAAAACAATATATTTTAACACCAACATTTATCAGTAAATAGGCCTACAATCAGTAGTTTCTAATTTAGTTACAAAAAGGTGCTTTAAAAGTTATGAGTGTACAAACCTAGCAACTTTCTTCAACCCTTTAAAACTCTCTTTCTTTTCCCTGGATTGGGTAGCAACTAAGAGGTTGGCACCATCCTGCTAATCAGGACAATGGGCATCATGTTGACTTTCTTTAAGTACAGTATGCCAGTATAAGCTTCCTTAAGAGAGACTGGCACAATACCAGAGTCAATCACATTCTAATAATTTGACAGCACTAAACCTTTGTTCATCTCAAAGTATTTTTTAAAGCAAAATATCTGTTTCCTCTTTGAAATTTTTGTAATTATTGTAAACCAGCAAAATGTCTATATTCTTACTCCAGAGGAACTGGGATGTATACTCTTACTGCAATTGTATGTTACACTCCATGGAAAATATTTTTGTTTTGTCCTGCTTAATTGATTGGTGAGATTTGGTAAGCTTGCTATTAAATTGTTATAGCAGTATTCAGAAATTGTTTTTCTGGAATCTAAATGGAAGATAATTGGTTGTCATTATATTGAAAAATGCTTGGAAGATAACATCAAATTTTCAATTGCTTTAAATTCATGAGTCGCATTTTATTTACTTGTATAAGAGTGACAGTTTCATCATCTCCATTGGTAGATAAAAGAAGGAAAAATGATGACCAAGAGAATGGAGATTTCCTCTTGATTTCAGAATGCCTGCCTATTTAAGGTAGCTAAACACAGCATTGGTTATTTCTCAAGTAGATCTACATAAATAAAAATACGATCTATTTCATAGACTACGAAATAGGGAAAAGTTTGAACAGAGAGCATTGCAATTGAATGTGCATACAACTGAAGGAAAGTTTAATTAAAACTCCTTTTAGAACCCTTGCCACACCCCCTTTTTTAAAGAAAGTGAGTGTAAGTGGTTGCCAATTTCTGTATTTTTAAATGACAAGGATTGCTGCTAACCACTTATTTAATAGCTACAGTATCTGGGCGAGCTATGAACAAAAAGCGCTAAGAATAATAAGAAGCTCTTCTGCCATGTCCATTACATGTGCATGGAAAGTGGTAATTTGATAAAAACCTCATTAATTTCTGCTTTTAACATTTAATGCATTATTGGACTGCTTGCTTATCTGGTTTTCTTTGTTTTTATTTACTGTCTATTTAGTTGAAAGAAGCTCATGAAAGTAGGGAGAGAATAATCAAAAGCTGTATTGCTCAAACTTCTAATGTAGTAAAACGTCTGCAGGAAGAGAGGAAGAAATCTCCGGATGACATAACTTTACTAAAACAACTCAGGAAAGAGCAGACAAAAGTAAGTAGCAGAATTTGGTTACTTTGAGTTCTATCATACGACGTTTCCCTGAAAATAAGCCCTAGCTTGAAATTTACGTGTGCACCTAATATAAACTCTATGCCCAAAATAAGCCCTAGTTTTGGGGTGAGGCACACAAGTAAAAATCAAGCTTGGGTGGAGCTGCTCCATGTGCCCCGCACCTGCTTACCTTAGGACCGCTGCAGCCAGGCCTCCCATGCCCCGACACCTGTTGCACTGCTACCTGAGTTCTGCGGCCGCATGCCACATGGCGCATTTCACTGTTGCCGCTTGCAGGAGGCTGCACGGCTTGGCGCGCTGGTGCTGCCACTCGTGGCAGGAGACCATGTGGCTTGTCGCACCAATTTCACTGCAGCTGTTCGCAGCACTAACACGATGAGCCACACAGCCTCCTGTCATGAACGGTGGCATCAGCACGACGAGCCATGCAGCCTCCTGAGAGTGGCAGCAACAGTGCGATGCGCCACATGGTGTGCGGCTGCAAGTGGCTGCAGAAGAACTCTAGCAACGGCATGACAGGAGTTGGGGTATGGGAGGCCTGGCTGCGGCGGTCCTAAGGTAACCGGGTGAGACATCAAAAAAAATAAGACCTGATGCCTCTTTCGGAGACAAAAATATAAGACTGGTTCTTATTTTCAGGGAAACATGGTATAAAATATGACTGAAAATTGATTTCCAGCAGTGTCACAGGAAAATAAAACATTTAAAATTACAAAAATAATATCTGTAGTTTGACATAATCATTCTAATGCTAGAAAAGGACCAGTTCTCTCTTAATGATGTATCTGTCATTAAATATTTCTCTATGCCCATGCTTCACTGGAGAAAACACATAGAAATAGAAATCATGAATTGACAAACTGGCTGTTGCAGAGATTGTATTATTAGATAAGGCAACATCTTTTTCAGTTGAAGCTCGACTCCTGGCGTCTTCATATTGGTGCAGTTATCTCAGCCGCAATATGGACTTGCCTTGTCATATTCCAGGATGTTAATTCAACATCCGAGTTTTGCTTTGAGCCCTGGGGATTCATTCTAAGTACTGATCAAGCCTGATCCTGTTCAGCCAAGATCAGCTTGTTAATACAACAGTATTACTCGGGGGGGGCGGAATTGACCCTGTGTTCTAGCCCTATCTTAGGTACAAAGCCAATCGCCCTCTCTCAGCCATAGGAAACAGGCTACAGCAAACTATTTCCAAAAATGTAGGGACTGATTCAACTAGTTGAAGGAGTTAAAACTGTCTTGAAGACATACACATACAGAGAGAAAAAAAATTAGGAATCTACCATTATTATAATTTTCTCATGTACTAAGCAAAATATATATACGCACAGACACAAACGCACACACATATACACAATTTGATATTGTGTTACATATATAAATATGTCTTGTTAAACATACATAATTAAGTCTTGTTTGTGAAAATGTCTACAAAAGATGTTCTGGTAATATAAATTAATAATTAAATTATTATTAATGTTTGCTTGTTGTTGTTAGCTGCGAAGTCGTGTCCGACCCCTCGCAACCCCATGCACAACATTCGTCCAGGTCTTCCTGTCCTCTACCATCTTCTGGAGTCCATTTAAGCTCACGCCTACTGCTTCAGTGACTCCATCCAGCCACCTCATTCTCTGTCGTCCCCTTCTTCTCTTGCCCTCGATCTTTCCCAGCATTAGGCTCTTCTCCAGTGAGTCCTTCCTTCTCATTAGGTGGCCAAAGTATTTGAGTTTTAGCTTCAGGATCTGGCCTTCTAAAGAGCAGTCAGGGTTGATCTCCTCTAGGACTGACCGGTTTGATCGCCTTGCAATCCAAGGGACTCGCAGGAGTCTTCTCCAGCACCATAGTTCAAAGGCCTCAATTTTTTGGCACTCAGCCTTTCTTATGGTCCAACTTTCACTGCCATACATTGCAACTGGGAAGACCATAGCCTTGACTATACGCACTTTTGTTGACAGGGTGATGTCTCTGCTTTTTAGTGTGCTGTGTAGATTTGCCATGGCTTTCCTCCCCAGGAGCAAGCGTCTTTTAATTTTCTTGGCTGCAGTCCCCATCTGTGGTGATCTTGGAGCCCAGGAAAATAAAATCTGTCACTACCTCCATTTCTTCCCCATCTATTTGCCAGGAATTGAGAGGGCCGGATGCCATGATCTTGGTTTTCTTAATGTTAAGTTTCAAGCCAACTTTTGCACTCTCCTTCTTCACCCGCAACAAGAGGCTCTTTAGTTCCTCTTCACTTTCTGCCATTAGAGTGGTATTATCTGCATATCTTAGGTTGTTGATATTTCTCCCGGCAATTTTAATTCCAACTTTTGATTCATCTAGCCCTGCCTTTCTCATGATGTGCTCTGCATATAAGTTGAATAGGCAGGGCGACAGTATACAGCCTTGCCGGACTCCTTTCCCAATTTTGAACCAGTCAGTGGTTCCGTGTCCAGTTCTCACTGTTGCTTCTTGACCCGCATATAGGTTTCTCAAGAGACAATGTTTGCTAGCTGAAGTCAAACACAGTTTGAAAGGAAAGCAAACATAAAATTTAACCTATAAATCATGCATCTACATTTCTGAGCAGTCCTTGTGATGCTCATTTAGATGTAGAAAGACATGTAAATGGTTCAGTCTCTTCTATAATGATAGTAAAGACTGGAAACTTCCATGCTCTATCAATTTTTTACAATTTTTGTGATCTTAAAATATACTGTATTCATTTCAGCTGCCCTCTGGTGGCTTCCAAAACCTTTGGTATAGTATTTATTATTAAAGATGCTGAGTATTGACAATAGAAAAAAGGTTTCCTGAAACAGAACGAATTATGAAATTATTTTTTGTCCAGAAGAGAGCAGTACAGAGCAAGGCGACTAACATACTTTGAGCACTGCAACTCCAACAGTTAGCTGGAGCCCTCAGTTTCTTCCTAAAGAGTTGCAAAGGGGTCCACTGGATAAAAAATAAGGCTCTACTGTCTAGATCCTTGCCATATGAAGGTAATTTCAGACATCAGAATCTGCAAATTTTTATAAGGCAAATGTGAAATGATGGGATTTAATAATACATTGCTATATTTATGTCCATGTAATTGGACGCACTTTGTTGTCTTGACTCACCAAGATCAAATTAAAATTAACTGCTATTATTACTAAAAAAAGTCTTGGTTGTTTTAACAGCTAATTAGGACATATTCAAGGACATATGTTGAAGAAAGAATTTGTCATTGTAGGGATTTAAATCATCTATAACAGAGGTGTCAAACTCTCAACATTACATGACGTGTCGCAACATATTGTGACTTTTTTTCCATTGCCGGCAATGGGGTGGGTGTGGTTTTGCCATGATGCATCCAGCCCACAAGCCGGCAGTTTGACACCCCTGATCTATATGATAACATCATCACCCAGGTGATGTAATTATTTGTGTCATTGCATCATTATGCCTCCGAAATAAATTGATTTAAATAATGTAGTTTGCATCATTTGCTTGATGACATCACCATGCAAATATTGCAGATCATGGCCAAATTAGATAAACTCTGTTGCATTAAAGTTTGGTAAATCAAATTTTCACTGCATTACAATAGCCCATTCAAAAGTATATTCTCTGTTTTTGCAATTTTTCAGCTGGGGTGAAAAGACAAAAGATTTTCTAATTTCTCACCAGTATGAATTTTAGCTTTAGCTTTGTTCTCTTCTAAATATCTAGAAAATGCTTACACTTTTGATATTTAATTCCCCAATATTCTACAATGAAATTCAAGTTTTTCATAGGAAGATTTATTTCTTGAATGGTGAGGAAACCTGATTAAATATTTTATTTTAATCTGTTGTAAGTATATTTTTAATATTTTTATCCAAAAAATACAATCTGTCTGCTCATGGTCAGTCCCAGCTGTTATGCTAAGTCTCTAAATCCTTTCTTCTTTTCTCTTTCTCATAGTTGAAATTAATGCAGTCAGAGTTAAATGTTGAAGAAGTGGTAAATGACAGAAGCTGGAAGGTAAGGAACAGTCCTAATTTGTGAATTTTTGTCATACCATATTAAGGCTCTGATTGATGGGGGAAGAAGACTAGACAGAGAAGTTAAATCCAAATATGAAAATCAGATAGAAATATCTTACATAGACACATACTCTCTTCAGTGTGGCTATACAAAATATACAAGTAGTCTTCAACTGTAATGGAGCCTAGAACTTCCATCATAAATCATAACTCAAGACCCCATGTGACCAACCTGATTTTACAGCCCTTTTTGCAACAGTCCTTAAGTGAACACTGCAATTGTTAAGCGAACACCACATTCATTAAGCAAGTCAATGCATTCCTACGGGCATTACTTGCCAGGAACCATCTGAAAAGGTTGATTTCTAACCAAAAAAAAGTTGCAAATCCTGTCACATGACCACAGAACTGCAACTGGCCATAAAGATCATGTGGCTGCAATAATGTGACGACAGGGCTACTAACATCAGAACTTTGGAATGGTTCTGTGATAAAAACCTCTGCCCGCCATGTGTGGAAATATTTCAGCCAGTTATTTCAACCCTTTTATTCTGAAAGCTACAAACCTGGACAATTAGATATCACTTGTTTTGTTTTTCTGAGCACCTACATTTGGCTCCCTTTACTGCTTTACAGCACAGTAGCTAATTAAGTTTTTAGATACTTGGATCCATTCACATTTGTATCAATCAACTTTCTGTTTTGCTATTTTAGATATTTAATGAACGCTGCAGAACTCATTATAAGCCCCCAAAGACACAATAATGCAAATGAGGGGGAAAGATTTCCCTGAAAGTGGTCTTCAGTCATGCAAATAAACTGGAAAAGAAACATGGAACAAAATGCATGGGACCTCTTGAAAAATGATACCCACAAGATCTAGTGCAATGAGTGATTTTGCTAATAAAGATAAACCAACTGTTAATTTGTACAAGACATATGAGAAAAAAAAACATTAAAAATATTCAGATGGAATGTTATGTCACATATTTGGCCTCTTTTGATATAGCAGCAAATGTACTTTACTTTTATTCATGCTCATGTACCTGGAGATTTTTACATATAAAACAGCATTATACTCTGCTAATTGTGTAGGATCTTTTTACACTCCAAGAAATATTGAGGGTAAACAAAACGTTTTTCTAATTACCAACAATGTATAATCCGAGTGTAATTACATCACAGAGTGATGGCATGTTTCAGAGATGTGAGAGTCTTATACTGCAGGGGTTCCCAACCCCCAGCATCAGTCCATAGCCCTCCAGGAACCGAGCCGCGCAAGTTGAGCAAAGCCCCATCTGCACGTGCATGGGATCCAGGCAGCATCCAAAATCAAGCCTCCCCAGTCAGTGGAAAAACTGCCCCCCATGGAACCAGTCCCTAGCACCTTTAGAAATTTTTGTTTAATAAAGCATACACATGAAATTAGTAAGGTTGAATTTTGGAATGTTCTGTATGAATATGGACTTCAAGGTTTGATTTCTGAATGTGATAGTAGTGTATGCTAATTTATAGAAGCATCATTTTGGTTGTTTGAAGACAGTGTTAGCTATGAAGAAATCATTGGATCCCTGGTGGTGTGGTGGTTAAAGTGCAGTATTGCGGGAAAACTGCCTTCAGCCAGGAGTTCAATCCAGACGGGCTCAAGGTTCATTCAGCTTTTTATCCTTCTGAGGTTGGTAAAATGAGGACCCAAAATGTTGGGGGCATTATGCAAATAATGCTTCTATATTGTAAATAGCCAAGAGAATGCTATAAAGCATTATGGGGTGGTATATTAGTCTAAATGCTATTGCTATTGCTGTTGCTAGTTACAGAAATAGATAAGCCAATCTCTTGCTTCATTTTGGTTTTCTAAACTATACAATCCAACTATATTTTCATCGTTCATATTTCCACATCTTGCTTGAATGATTTTTTTGGCAGCTGCACTACACTGCCAGCTCATACTTAAGGGTTTATCCATTAGGACACCTAGATCCCTCTCACAATCACTAATTATTAAGCCAGGTACCACTTAATTTATACCTGTGTATTTGATTTTTCTTGCTTAAATCTATGACTTTACTTTTCTCAGCTCTGAATTGCATTTTGTTGGATAGGTCCAGTGTTCAAGTCTGTCAAGATCCTTTGGTATATTAAGACAATCTTCTAAAGTATTTGCTATTTCCCTCAGCCTGACATTTGCAAATATGATGAGTTCCCCTTCTGTCTCCTTATCTAAATCATTTATGAAGATGTTAAATAGCTTGATAGAACCTTGAGATATTCCGCTCCATGTACAGTGGTGGCCAAAATTGTGGAAACATTTTGGGAAAAGTGTACATTTGAGTTTGATGGCTAATAACACCACTTTTTTGGAGTAGCACCCTAAAATTATATATCAATGGAAAGATAATTTAATCAAGAATGTAGTGCAACAAAGTTTGTTCAATTATCTGTATTCTACGAAAAGTTATAGCCAAATAACCAAAAAAAGGAAGCACAACTTGCTTAGGTTGATATCAGGTAGCTTTCCTTCATCTGATTGTAGCCAATGAGCATGACTGTTTAGAGAGCCAATCAGGTGTCATCTTGTTTTGACAATGAGCCAATCAGATCACAGTAGAATTCAGTTACTGATGTCATGTATTGAAGCTGAGAGGAGGACATTTGTCAGTGTGTTATGTGATTGCTATGAAGTTGGTTGTGTTTTTTTTCTTATTTCATTTAGTGAGCTTGTAAAACGTAATGAAATTAAAGTAATGGTGCAAAGAGTTGACTGGTCGCCCAGAAAGCGATGTAAAATAGTATTATTAAGTGAACAAGGCTACAGTTATAAAGAAATTAGAAGAAAAATTGGTGGAAATTGCCTCAGAGGTTTGGTAACTTTCTACACATATTTGAATCTCTGAAGTACGGTAGTTTGAGAAGTTTTTTTAAACATCCTTAGAGTATAGCTGATCTATGAACCCGATGGATTTTATTTAAAGATTTTTCAAATACATCTAATAATTTGCTCCTTCATCTCCTTTAACTCCCTCTTTTATTCAAAGAGTAGCTTTTTTGTAAGTCAAGAATTGCTGGCCAATCAGGAATCATAAAAACCAGAATGTTTTAGCCACCCACAACAAAGCAGACCAAGCTACAAATTATTAAAAGTAATAAACTAAAACCACAATTTTCTGCCCTTTATATTTCTCCATCAAATTTATATTAAAAAAGATACTCCACACTTCCTTAGTTTGGCTTGCCTTAGCAGCCTTCTTCCTTGTGTAATACTGAAGAAATCCCCAAAATGGCACAGATCTTCAAAAAAAAGTTAATAGATTGTAGCTTAATGAAGATTAATAGTCCTTAAAAATGATTAAGAAATGAAAGGCATTACTTACTGTCTGTTTGAAAAATAAACTCCAAAATGGCTGGTTCTTCAACAACCAACTGATTGCAGCCCTGCCTCCCAATTTTTGGCACACAAGTTGCTTAGAAGCACAGTTCCTGAAGCTACTTGCATACCTTTGATGTATCAGAGGATCTTGAGGGATAATTCTAGGATTTTCCCTAACCCAGGACAGTCATATAAACTAAAGGAATTCTGGTTTCTTCTGTTGATAGTTGAAAAAGCTACATTCCAGGGAAAAACCTTTCAGGGATCCCTCCCTGGGGATGTAATCAATCGGCCATCTTTTTACCGGAAGTAACAAATGCACTGAAGATTCCAGAATCTTCCGAGATCTTAATGTCAGGCTGATAGGTGTGTAGTTTCCTGGATTCACTTTTCCCCCCTTTTTGAAGATGGGAAACCCATCAGCTCTTTTCCAGTCCTCTGGTATTTCCCCAGTGCTCTAGAAGCTTTGAAGGATTTTGTTCAGGTTTCTGAGATCACATCTGCCAATTCCTTCCGAAACCTGAGATTACGCTATTAGTATATTGCTCTATTAGTATTACACCATTAGTACACCATTACAACATTAGTACTCCAAAGCAAGATTATAAAAGGGAAGTATTTTATGGAGAATTGATGATATAGAGCAGGGGTGTCAAACTGCCAGCCTGCGGGCCGGACATGTCACCAAGAAACCGTGCCCACCCCATTGCCAGCAATGGGGAAAAAGCTCTGATACGTCGCACAACGTCACATGACGTCGCAAGTTTGACATGTCTGGTATAGAGAGAATCAATTGTAAAACAAATGTATGAAGGAAGATTATAAGGGTCAAGAGGAAGATTGAAAAAATTACAACTGAAAGAGTTGTTGAATCCTCTGCAAGAAAAAGGTGAGAAGCTGCAAAAATTGTATCAAATGATGAATATGGTGGGAGCTAGGATGATTTACAAAGATGAAAAGGCATGGAGATAAACAGTGTTAGTATATGTTGGTTTCAGTTATACTTCCTTCTCTTTTCCCCATATCACGTATTTAGTTTTTATTCCTCTTTTCTGGGCTCTACATAACATTTATCCTCAAAATAAATAGCAGGAGGAATATGTATGACTTGAGAACCATTGAAAATTCTACATAAAAGTGAGATTGCTTCTAGTGTTTTTGCATAGAAACACTACTTTAATAGGCATATTTAACATTGATCAAACCTTTAGATGTCTTGATGGAGCTCTTTCTATATTATTACGTTTCCAAACACTTGTACAACATTTATTGCAGCTCAGCTGGTTGATAGTGCTTGCTGCCCTTGAGCTCACAAACTGAGCAAGGTTGGTGGGGCCTCATTAGTATGTTGATGGGAGCCTATTGGGGCTATGAGCCAAAATGGGAAAATGGAAAACCTCCTGAGCAAAGACCGACAAACGCCCTCCATGCTGTTATCAGTAAAATCACATGGTTGTGACAATAGTGTCAATATGAATTCTGCTCATCAATAAAGAGCTTTCAATTTTTTCTAGAATGGTGCAATATATGAAGATCACAAGATCACAAGATACGAATGAAGAAAATTATTTCAGTGTTAAGGGAAGCTCAGACTAGTTTGGAGACTTTTCAAACAAAGCCAGTGATGAAAAGAATTATCAGGTCTGAATGTCCCCATGGATAATTAAATGAAGATTACCTACATACCGTAGTCCTATTGATGACATTGTAGGAAATTCCTCAGATTCTGAGTTAGGTTTATCTGATTTAACAGTCTGTATTCCGCTAGCGCCTTGCTGGTAGGAAGTTTCTTATAGCGTTTACCCAAAATATCCATCTCTCTCATTTATAACATTTGTTTGCTCTGCTTGCAACTTCTATCTTTCAGATAAATTCTTCTCTAAAACAAACATATTAACTTGTCTCTTTCTTCTAGTGATCTTCCAGTATCTTTACTAACTCTTCTTGAGTCGCCTTCTTGCTGGTTATTGATTATTCCTTTTTTCTTCTTATCTGAGGACCTGCTACCGTATCCCTTGGTTTTTTTTTCTGAGTTAATTTATACATGTTCCCTTTTTTAAAAAATAAAACAGTATTTCATGACTGAGTCAGTCACCATGTCAAGGCTGTAGAAAAGCCCATAGATCACGAAGATGCAAGGTTGGGTGTCTGTTGCTCTGTTCTCCTTTGTGGTAACTGCTCTTCCAGATATTTTAGAGGTGCTGAAATGTCAGCGTGCCATGAGAACACCAAATGAGTTCCCACCTGTAATTTATATAAAATTGAGACTGTCAAAACCCATTGTATGATATTTAATTTTAGCTCTGTGAGATCAGAGAGTTGCACTCTTTTCTTTCAACTGGACATCATAGCTTCCAGCTAAAATGATCCACATTCCTAGACAGACGTTTAGGAAATAGATACTGATGCATTTTTATTTGCAAAACAATTGGTTTTTATCTCTGCTGGTGTTGGTGGCTACATAACATATCATAGTAAAAAAAATCCAGTGATTAGGAGGGGCTGTTGCAGCACCTTTAGTTACTCATAGCACTTTGCTTTGTTACCTTCAGTCACTTATAACATGTTTGTCAAACATTGTTGTAGCCTTTCTGCAACTGATAACCATGATTTGCTAAAGAAACCCAATTTGCTTAGTTTCATACAATATATTAAGCCAGACACCATGGTTTATAATTCCGGAGCTCCATTGTTATAATTAAGATTTATATCTGTCTTTCCTTCAACTTACTTGGAATCTCCATTTTATCTCCATAAAAACACCTCAGTGAGTGAGTTCTAAAATTGAGGAGAGACTTGAACCTGAGTCTTATTGGTTATCACTTCAACTGCTGTAACACACTGACTCATTCTCACATGCTAAGCCAAAACCAAACTAACCACATTTGGACTTTTTATTTATTAAATTTACATGCCACCCATCTCCCCAATAACGTGACTCTGGGCTGCTTAGAGAACAGAAAAAGATAAATAGAAAAGCAATTAAAAATTTAAAGTTGCATATTTAAAATTTAAAACTATGCAGAAAATCAGGACTAAGGAGATGGATGGAATGGGTTAAGTTTTCTTATCCTATCAACAACCTCCAGCGGTGAGCACTCCTCTCATGACCCCAAGCCAACCAGCAAAACCAAGTTTTAATGCCCTTCTGGAAGGCTAAAGGGTGCGAGCAATTCTGACCTCTGGTCGTAGAGTGTTCCACATGGTTGGGGCCACAGCAGAAAAGGCTCTTCCCTGTGACCCCACCTGCTGCAATTCCTTAGCAGATAGAGTCCATAGCAGGCCTCTTCTGCTGGCATGAGTGGGGCAGGCTAGGTCCATTGGGTGGAGACAACTCTTCAAATATCCTAGGCCCATGCCATACAGGGCTTTAGAAGTATTAACAATAATCAACAATAATTGGACCAGAAGCAGACTGATAATCAATACAGATCATGCAGCAGTGGTATTATATGTGCCATCCTAGGGCCTTCCCAGAACTGCACACACTGCTGCATTCTGCCCTAGCTATAGCTTTCGAATACTCTTCAAGGGTAGCCTCATGTAGAGCACATTGCAGTAATCCAACTGAGAGATGACTAGAACATGAGCAATCATGTGCAGAGCCTCATGATCTAAATAAGGGTGCAATTGGTGTACATGAAGTTGCACAAAGACCCTCCTAGCCACAACTGCCACCTACTTTTTGAACAGGAGTTGTGAGTCCGGGAGACTCCCAGGCTGCACACCAAGTCTGGAGTGCAGCCCCATCCAAAACTAAAGATGATAAACAGTTCACGAGGTGCCCTGCACCCACAGCCGTTCTATGTTGCCAGGGTCCAGTTGTCCCATATCCAGATCAATACAGCCTCCAGACACTGAGCCTGAGAATGGGCAGCCACAGCATCACTTGGATCACCAGGGATGGAGATGTAATGCAGACTGATAATAATTCATCCAATGGTGTTAAACAATCTTGCGCAGTGGTTTCATGTAAATGTTAAAAAGAAGTGAGTATTGAGCCCTATGGCATCCCACAAGGGAATGGCCGTGGGCTGGACCTCTCGCTCTCTATAAACACTGATTGGGACTGGCCTTGGAGAAACCAGTGCCAAAGCACTGCAGTATTGCTCCATGCAGTCCCAAGCCACACAGGCAACCCAAAAGGATACTGTGAAATACGAGTCTATCTGAGTCATAGATATGCTTAGAAGAGGCTGGGCCTCTGCTGTAGAACTGGGAATCTCTTAAGTAGCAGTCGAGCAAAGTTAGTGTGCACCACCCAGCAACGCCAGAAGTACCAGTAGATTCTTAAAGTTTCATTTTAGTTCCTCCCATTTTCTCCCTAGGTCATTCAAAACCTGATTGACAGCCTTGCTCACAGTTCCTTTCAGGTTCATATCCATTGCAACTTGTTAACCATTATTTAGCCAGTTACTCTAGCCAGATAACAATGCTAAGTACTTTAAAATATTTCAAGTCAAGTCATACCCCTTAGGATACTTTGCACATATTAACAGTCTCTGATCTGTACAGAATGTACTCTATTCTGTGGAGCTCAGCAACTTTGGTAATAAATGCTTGTAACTACAGGTAGTCCTCAACATATGACTACAACTGACCCAAAATTTTCTGTTGCTAAGCAAGATGTTTGTTAAGTGAGTTTTGCCCCATTTTACAATCTTTTTGCCACAGTTGTTAAGTGAATCACTGAAGTTGCTAGGTTAGTAACACAGTTGTTAAGCGAACCTGGCTTTTTCATTGACTTTGCTTATCAGATGATCGCAAAAGATGACCACGTTACCCTGGGACACTGCAACTGTCATAAATATGAGTCAGTTGCCAAGCATCTGAATTTTGATCATTGACCATGGGGATGCTGCAATGGTCATAAGTGTGAAAAACAGTTATAAGTCCCTTTTTTAAGTGCTGTTGTAACTTTGAATGGTCACTAAATGAACTTTTGTAATTCAAGGACTCCATCTATAGCTTAAAAAGCATGATCTCAATATCATAACTGGTGAGTTGCCATCACTTAGATTATATGGGTTGATGCATTAAAAAAGGCTGTGGTCCTATGCTATAAGCCCCATCTCCTTTGTGTGACTTGTTCTGCTCCCATGAGGTTTCCTGTAGACACCCAAATACAGATCTACATATGTTAACTAATTAGGTGGAATGTGGTTAGACTTAACTCCTAGCAACCATCTTTGATAAAAATTCATAGCTTGTCCCATAACTACTCCAAGTAATTGCATTGATCCCATCCATCTCCATCAACTGGTTCTTTCCAAATAAAAAACGGTGTTCCTCTATTGTTATTTCTAAGGTTGTTACTAAGGCATGTGATCTTATTCAGTGTTTCTCAACCTTGGTGACTTTAAGATAGGTGACTGGGGAATTCTTGAAGCTGAACTGCACACATCTTAAAACATGCCAAGATTGAGAAACATTGATCTAAGTGACACAGAAGCTTTATTGCTCAATTACAAATAAACTTTAGACACTGCTTGATTAGACTTGTTAAAAAACCTATTTGGAAAGCTGGTCTGGTAGCGACTCCCCAAACTTTCAACAAGTCAATACCACCCAATTTCTCCCCATTAGCTGTGTAAGACTCACCACTCCTCTAAGCGAGTATATGTCCTGGGGCCAGAGAGTGGTGGTGTAAAGCAATTGGATCGCTATTCTTTCTAGGCACATTACTTTTGCCAATGTCCTCAAAACATTTAAATTACAATTAAAAAATACAGAGCATTTCCAGAAGGCGCAATTTGTTCTTTTTTCAACATGAGACCATGTTGGGCAGACCGAATATGGATATTTGTGTTTATTCTAACCTCTTTTTCCAAGGGACTCTTCCTGAGCTCTTATCAGCCCAGGAAGACAATATGCAATTCACTGAATCACTGTATTGTTAATCAGGTTCTACTGCAATCTTTTACTTTGTTCCTGGAGAGATCAGGCAGTCAGCAAATTATCTGGTTTGGAAAGAGACATTGGGCTGGTTGTTTCTGGTTTTCTGAGTGCCTGCTGAATAAGCTCAGCACCTGAGCCTGTGGTTGGAGGGGGAGAGTCTTACAGCTGCAGCTGACTCATGAATCAGATGACCAGCTGATGAGTGAAGACACATTCTTTCAGTAACTGCTTCCTCTTAACCGTATTTTTTTAGAAAAAGAACAGGCAGTAGGGGAAACATTTTTTTTAGAAAAAGAACAGGCAGTAGGGGAAACGGAGAAGTTGAAACAGCTTCCTTGCTTGCTCATTTGATTTATACAACCACACATCTTACAGAGCATAACTTTGGGCAGATTACAATAAAAATATTTTTTAAAAACCCACAATACTAAATCCTGTTGTCCCCAGTTCTAATCATCTACTGCTCCATTTAGCTTCAGCCTCATATTATCCCAACATTCGGGAAAAGTCAAGTAAAAGCTTTTGGAAGGCCAGAAAGGTAGGGCTTTCTCAGGAGGAAGGGTGGTCTAGTTCAGAGGTCCCCAATATTTTGTGCACCAGGGACTGGTTACGTGGAGAGAGGTTTTTCCGCGGACTGGAGTGGGTGTGGCTTTGTGTGCTTCCTGCATCCTGCGGATGGGGCTTTGCTTGTTTGTGTAGACCAGTTGCTGGCATGCTATGGACCAATACTGCTCCTTTAGACTAGAGCAGGGGTCCAATCTGCTCTACTCTAAAGGGCAGGGGGCAGTGCCTAGATCCCACTAAATGGCCATATTTAAGGAAGCAGTCTGGAATCTGCTCATTCAGCAGACCTGATGGAACAGGAAGATATCCTCAAGGAAATGAAGTCCTGTAAATGACCTGGCATTGGGTCATTAAAGGCTTTAAAAATGGTAACAAGCATTTTGAATCACACCAGAAACTGAAAGGCAGTGCAGCTCACACACAGCAGCTACGTAGCATGAGTGAATGACAGAGTGCCAAAACTGCACCTGCAATCTCATTCTGGACCAGTTGCAATTTCAGGATGGTTTTCAAGGGCCAGCCTCATGTAGAACACATTGCAGTAAACCAACCAACCAGGTGTGGATGACTGTAAAAAAGGCCTCCTAGTCCAGGAACGGATACCATTGGTTCACAAGATTAATTTGTGTCATGGTTGCCCTCTTGAGCAGGCACCATGAGTCTACCTGTAGGAGGACCCCCATACCAGCTCTGTCCAGAGATGAGCAACACCAACAAAGATGATGTCTTGCCAGAACCTGGCAACCCAGAACCATTTAATTTTGCTAGGTTTGAATTGAAAAAGGTTCCTCCCTATCCAAATCCTTATAGCATCCAGGCACTCAGCCAGAACTGCTTGGCTGGCCAGGGATACAAATGTGTAGCTGGGTATCATAAACTCACTGAAGATGCCACACTGTAAGAAGTAACTTTGAGGAAATAACAGGAGGAACAGCTACAACTAAGACAATAGTCAATTTTTTAAAAAAAACCTGAGTTCAGGGCAGAAATGTAATATGAGAAAGCATCAGACGTGACCCTCCCTAGTTTTCATGAAGATAAAGGGGGAAGGGAAAGTGGGTTCATATTTCAAAATCTGGTTACTATAACCTTATAATAAAAATAATATTAGTTTCCATGTTTTTGGTTTCCAAGTTTGAACTGCTTTGGAGGGCAGACATGCAACATGCCATCGGATGAGCTCTTCCAAGCTGCATCAAGTAGATGTTGAAAAAGGGTGAAAGACTCGGGCACTGACCCAAAGGTACTTTTTCAGGAGGCAACTTGACTTTGTTTTTCCTTGAAGATGTTTCACTTCTCACCCAAGAAGCTTCTTCAGTTCTGATTCAAGCAGTGAGACATCCCAAACTGAGAAGGCCAAGAGTGTCCACCAACTGGAACCTACCACAGGAGGAGGAGAAGCACAGCAAAACATTGCCAGAGTAGTCCAGGAAATAATCAAAATCAGTGACACTAGAAACCACTGAAAGATCAAGAAGGGTCAGAATGGATGGACCACCTTACCCCAGGCCCTCCACAGTTAATCCTCAAACACAACTAAGGCTACTTTAGCACTGTAACCAGGCCTGAACCCTGACTGAAAAGGGTCTAGAGTGCAGACCAAGCTGGTATTAAATAGCAACAGCCAGAGTCCAGGAGTATCAGGGCTCCAGAGAGCAGGCCTCGTGGCTCAGCACAGTGAGTCAAAATATAGTATTGGTCTTAAACACTGAGGCTCTCCCACCATATTTCCTGATGCCCATCAAGAAATACAAAGCTGTTACTCTCTCAGAATAACAGTTGGAAGGGACCTTGGAAGTCTTCTAGTCCAACCCCCTGCTCAAGCAGGAGACCCTATACCAGACATGTCAAACACAAGGCCCGGATGGTGTCATGTGGCCCGCGAAGCCATCCTGGAAACAGTGAGGGAACGGCCCCCACTGCCTTGGCCCTGGCCCAGAGACCCTCCTTCTGCCAGAGACCCTCAGATCTGTCCCACTCCTGCCCAGGCCCCCATAGGCACCCTTGATGCGAACGATGTAGAGCTGGCGACGCCCACCCAGTAGGCCATATGCACTCTAGCCACGCCCACCCAGTAGGCCACGCCCACCCAGGCCACACCCACCCGGCCCCCTGAGGGCAACCGCAATGCTGATGTGGCCCTCAATGAAATTGAGTTTGACACCCCTGCATACCATTGTTGTCCTTCTCTGCACCCTTTCTGGAGTCTCAACATCTCTTTTGTATGCTGGTCACCAAAACTGGATAAAGTACAGGTAGTCCTTGACTTACAACCACAACTGAGCCCAACATTTCTGTTGTTAAGTGAAACATTTGTTAAGTGAGTTTTGCCCCATTTTACGCCTTGTCACATTTGTTAAGTGAATCAATGCAGTTGTGAAATTAATAACACAGTTGTTAAGTGAATCTGGATTCCCCATTGACTTTGCTTGTCAGATAGTCACAAAAAGTGATCACATGACCCCGGTACCCTGAAACTGTCATAAATGTGAGTCATTTGCCAAGCATCTGAATTTTGATTACCTGACCCTAGTGATGCTACAAGAGTCATAAGTGTGAAAAATGGTCATAAGTCACTTTTCAGTGCTGTTGTAACTTTGAATGGTCACTAAACGAACTTTTGTAAGTCAAGGACTACCTATACTGTATTCCAAGTGTGGCCTTACCAAAGCAGTATAAAGTGGTACTAACACTTCA
This sequence comes from Vipera ursinii, assembly GCF_947247035.1. Taxonomy (NCBI): domain Eukaryota; kingdom Metazoa; phylum Chordata; class Lepidosauria; order Squamata; family Viperidae; genus Vipera; species Vipera ursinii. The sequence continues at coordinate 188,397,110 of NC_139513.1, read as the reverse complement.
TGTGACCTTGGTACTGTCCCCCTATTGATACAGCCTAGCCTCTCCCTGTCTCTCCATTTTACCTGTCCAATATAATGGCTAAGGGACTGTCCTGTCAGCATTAAAACTCCACTCTAATAATATTAGATTTTCTAGTTGTTTTTCTGAAAAAGGCACAAAGCTAGGTTTTTCACAGACATACAAGAATAAATGGTTTCAGACTTGCATAACAGGAACCTCTTTTTTTTTCTTCTTCTTCAAAGCCAGCTCATTGTTTGGTTTGTTTTTTTTTTTGGAAGAATTGGGATAAAATAATTCCAACCTCTGAAGAGCTCCAACAACAAATTGCATGCAAAACTAATGTATCATTTGTTTTTAATAGAATTAAGATGCGTGCAGATTTAACAGTAACATCTTTGTAAAAAAAAGTATTTTTTGAACTTTTGCAAATTAAGCACTACACTTATGGAGATACCTATATATACACCCCATAGGCATGTAACAGGAGAAAAGAACTCCTAAATAACTCTTCAGAAGTAAGTCAAATCATCATGCTTTTCTTTCTTGCTCTGGTAATTAGTGAGCTCCACCGGCTTGTTTTCATGCGGGAGTCTTTTGTACACTCGCACATGAAAGTACTCATCATTCCCCACGTGGATCTAGAAAATAAGAAAAACAATCAGATCCAATACCAGAAAAAGGGAGAAAAAGTCTGGTCTAATTAGCAAAAAAAAACCTGCCTATAAACATTTTACAATATCTCAGGAACCCCTAGGAGTGAGAGGTCTGCATCCAGACTGCTGGAAGGGTTTTGCCATCTCCCTCTTTCCTGCCTTGAAAATGGACTCGAGAGTAACAGAATAACAGAGTTGGAAGGGACCTTGGAGGTCTTCTAGTCCAACCTCCTGCTCAGGCAGGACACCTTATATCAATTTAGATAAATGGTTGTCCAATCTCTTCTTAAAAACCTCCAATGTTGGAGCACCCACAACTTCTGAAGACTACTCATTCCACGATTAATTGTTCTGTCAGGAAGTTTCTCATTAGTTCTACAATATGTTGTACAATATGTTCTACAATATGTTGTAGAACTTGATTAGTTTCCACTTATTGCTTCTTGTCCTGCCTTCGTGTGCTTTGGAAAATAGCTTGATTCCCTCCTCTTTGTGGCAGTCCCTGAGATATCATGTCTCCCTTGGTCCTTCTCTTCACTAGACTAGCCATGCCCAGTTCCTGTAACCGTTCTTCATATGTTTTAGCCTCCACTCCCCTAATCATTTTTGTTGCTCTTCTCTACACTCTAGTCTCAACATCTTTTTTATCGTATATCGTGGCAACTAAAATTGGATGCAGTATTCCAAGTGCAGTTTTACCAAGGCATTATAAAGTGGTGTTAACACTGTCCCTTTGAGCTCCGTGCACCATGGCTGGAAAAGGCTCTATTGAGCCTGTTCCTGGCCTTGACAGAGGCTCCTCCATTCCATCACACAGCTAAATGGATTGCATTTATACAACTTAAAAAACTGACCCGATCCTTTTCTCCCTGATGCACTACTATTATCTGCACAGAGCACTATGGCAGTTGTACAGCTCTTACATAGATTACCTGAGCAACCTTTATTATATTTATTGCACCAGGCAGCAAATATAACAAAGACATTTTTCTTTCAATTGGCAGCAGGCACAGTGACTATTGCCACCCTATGGGGAAATCTAGAATGTTTTCATTTCCAAGCCATAAACTAGATGTAGTTTATCACTCAAATAAACTAGGTAAATCGGGGCTGTAAAAACTTGAAAGATGGCTAGAGAGTAGCAAAGAGGCCTTGGGGGATTTTTACAGGTAGTCCTAGAGCAAATTTATACTATAGCATCTTATAGGAACCACATGTGCTACCTTGATGAAAATGTTTATTCCAGCAACCACTTGTGTTTTATATAAAATGGCATCGAAGGTGGTAAAGTTCCTGCTTTCTTTTTCTTCCAGCTGTGACTTTATCTTTGGGAACAGAAAAGGAGAAAAATACATGTTGTTGCTGTTTAAAACCACCAAAACACACATTCTGCAATACCACATTTATTACTGAAGAAACAGACAATAAATGTAGAAGTAAAATAAAAAATGAATGTTGAAAAGACGCTCTCTAAAAAGACACCAATGAAAGCATCTGATTTCCAGCTTGAAATACCCCAAACCAAATGTGGTACATTCTTGAGACAATGTTTTACTGTTTTTATTTACATGCTTCTGTTCAAAGTTTATAATTTTATAAAGCCTCAGTCTTGGGGTATTCAAGCACATTTCTACAGATTATACCTCACCCCAAGAGCCAGCTGTTCTACCCCATTTAACATTTGGTGGATAGATCCTAGAATCAGAAGTGTTTGCTTCAGAGATAAAGAATTAAATCATTCTTCTTTTCCAGCTAAACATGAACCATTATGTTTTGTGACTATTTGTACAACTCTTTCCTTTTCTGTTTTACATTTAAAGGATTTACTCTATTAGATTGTGCTTAGTTTAATTGTTTCTGAAGTATTTTTGAGTGTCCAAATCCAGTAGAAAGGAAGAAAGAAATTCCAATGGCATACTGATTTTACCAACTTATTCTGTCTTATTGGGATGGAAGCTAAACTGAACTCAATGGGATTTATTCAGATGCAATACACACTATTAGGGGTATTTTTTTAAAAAAAACGGGCTACACATCCAGTCTTATAGGAAAGTTCAATTAGCCAGCACTATTCAATAGGTTTATACTGCCCAGTTAGGATGGAAAGCCTATGTTTGGTGTTTTATCATCCTTTCTATTTGAAAATTAATTCTACAGATGCAAGTAGAATTCAGTGCACTTTACAGTCCTGCTCTAGAACCAAATTCCTATACAGATTACTCATTTAATAAAGCAAATCTATTTCAACTCATGTGACTTCCAATTCTTCAAAAAGGAGCAATTCTGATGGGTTGCATTGAGAAAATGTCATTGTTTTCTGAAGCATGACTTAGTAAATAGTTTAGGTCACAGTGCAAAGTATGCCTGAATCAAGGATATTTTATGTTCTTTTATGTTCTTTTTTATTGTAAGGACATTTTAGAGTAACAATATGTCACTATGTCAATCATGGATGTATGCACAATTGTGAATTAGAAAAGTAATATATCAAAGAATTAATAACCATGAAGTGAAACGAAATGGAAATACTATTTATTCAGTCAATTGCCAAGCAAAATAATAATAATGACAGCAAAGGGATTTAGAAGACAGGACAATCTAAACAGGAGAAATTATCTTGTTCCGTAGAAAGTGATGTACTAAAGTTTGTTTGCTAAACTTCTCTGTGACACCACAAGGTACATCAGGAACCAGCAAAGACATGCTCAACTTGCTGTGCCTGGTAGGTAATTAGAGAACAGCAGCAGAGGAAGCAGTGCTGCACTGCAACCGAGTGGTGCATTAAAAGCAAATGTTATATTCTCTCATTAAATCAAGAATATTTGGGAGGGGCACTTCTTGTTACTCGTTTTGTCCTAAATCAAGAAGCTATATTCTTCCAATTGGTCAGTCTTATGACTGAACATTCTGTCCAGATAATTTTACAAATCTCTGGAAATGCAATATTTACAAGCACACACAAACGTTTAATTTTGGATATAAACCAGTTCTTTACTGAAGTGTCTCACTCAGCTAATTTTCAAACTTTAAAGGAAATAAAACACTGGAAAACAGATACTATTTCCTGCCCTGCTTTTTGTAATGAGTGGCAATTGGCTCCCCAGAATGAAGCAACAGCTCTAAAATATCAGTTTAAATATTTCATAAAATAATTTCTGGATTTTTTAAAAAAAATATTCTGCTTTTTTCATATAGAATTCAAAGCTGATCAGATAGATACTCTTTCCTCCTATTTTCCCCACAACAAGCTGCTAGACACCCATCCTGCAAAAGATATCTCAGCCTACGGCAGGCGTAGGCAACCTCCGCTCTTTTATGACTCATGGACTTCCAACTCCCAGAATTCCTGAGTCAGCTATGCTGAGTTGAAGTCCATGAGTCATAAAAGAGCCGAGGTTGCCTACCCCTGGCCTACAGAAAGAAAGGGGGCATAGGAAGTGTCTCCGGAGGGACCCTCCCTAGTTTTCTGGAAAGTAAAAGCAAAGGAGGAGAGAAATACTTACCGGCTTTTAAGTCTGTTAATGTAATCTTAAAGCTAGAGGTAGTATTCATAGTTGTACTTCTTCTCTGGACTACCTTGAAGGGCTAACAAGTGTGTGTCAGAGCTTTTACAGGCTGAAGATTCTGGGGGCGGGGAGAGGGCAGCACTCGCTGCTGTCTGTCCGGGTGTATTAAAGGAGACTTGACCATAACCTTTTCCATCGTTAACTATGGGGGGTGAGGTGTTACCCCCCGTTGATAGGGCCCGCAACTTGGGCATCCTCCTGGATTCACGGCTCAGTTTGGAAGATCATATAGGAGCCGTGGCCAGGGGGGCTTTTGCCCAGGTTCTCCTGGTGCGCCAGTTGCGGCCCTATCTGGACCGAGATGCCCTACGGACAGTCACCCATGCGCTCGTGACCTCCCGGCTAGACTACTGCAATGCTCTCTACATGGGGCTGCCCTTGAGGACCACTCGGAGGCTTCAGCTGGTGCAGAATGCAGCCGTGCGAGTTCTGATGGGAGTCTCCCAATACTCCTATGTAACACCTCTTCTCCGCGAGCTGCATTGGCTTCCGGTTGCCCTCTGGGTGAGATTCAAGGTGCTGGTGATGACCTATAAAGCCCTAAATGGCATGGGCCCAGATTATCTGAGGGAGCACCTGCTGCCGGCATCAATTTTCCATCGTCCTGTTCGCTCCCACAGGGAGGGCCTCCTCAGGGTACCGCCGGTCAAGGATCGCCGGCGGGTGATCCCCAGGGGGAGGGCGTTCTCTGTGGGCGCGCCTGCCCTATGGAATCAACTGCCAACGGAACTTCGGACTGCCGCCCCCCGACCTTCGTTCATTTCGCCGGGACCTAAAAACCTGCCTCTTTGAGCTATCTGGCCTGGACTGAGGGGTTTTAATGCTTTTAAATTGTGATTTTGAATTTTGGGGGCTATACTTAATTTAATTTTATTTTAATTTTATATTGTATTGTTTTTAAATTCTGCCCTTTAAACCGCCCTGAGTCCTTCGGGAATAGGGCGGTATATAAACCGAATAAATAAATAAACAAATAACAAGGTAAGGAGGCCCTCCAATATGGGCTTTTGGAGAGCGTCTAAAATGCATCCACTCAGCCAACACGGGGACTACCCAATGGCAGATTCCAACCTGCCTGCTTGGATTTGTCTTGTCCAGGGGTAGGCAACCTCGGCTCTTTTATGACTCATGGACTTCAACTCCCAGAATTCCTGAGCCAGCTTGGCTGGCTCAGGAATTCTGGGAGTTGAAGTCCATGAGTCATAAAAGAGCCGAGGCTGCCTACCCCTGGTCTTGTCAAACCGCAGCCATAGCTGGTCGAAAGGGCGAGGCAAGAAGCAGAGCAGAGCAGTTTCATCCCAGCACTACCCGGGGCTTCCCTCGAAGGCTGAAACAACCAAAAGGCAGCCGCCACCTCTGACTGCTCTTCAGCCCTCCCGGTCCCAGTGCCAAATTACGAAGGATTAAAGCCTTTGTGCGGAGAAAGCCAAGTTACAAAGGCAACAACGGGGGAACTTGGGCGGGCAACTGAAGGCTTCAGGGGAGCGCTGGTAGTGGGGAAGGGAAAAGGGAAAGAAGTTCTCCGGCGAGGTTGCCCCCGCAAAGTTGGCTCACTCTCTCTCTCTCTCTCTCCCTCTCTCTTTGCCTTACCTCCTGCGTGATTTGCTGCGTCTCTTCGGTAGCTGCCTTTGGCTCGGAGAGTCCGCCGCACGACATCGCTGATGGAGGGAAGGCGGAGGAGGAGGTGACGGCGATCACGCAAACGCAAGCCGAGTTTTTCCCCCCCACCGCGCCGTCCGGCCTTTGTAGCAGCTGTCCCCTATTAGGGGCGTAACCAGAGTATGAGGAACAGAGTATTTCCGGGTTCCGATGCCATTTTTGGAAACCCTCCGCTATGAGTAGGAGGCGAGAAGCTGGGAGGCTGGAGCGAAGGGGATAGGCCAGGGGGTAGGCAACCTCGGCTCTTTTATGACTCGTGGACTTCAACTCCCAGAATTCCTGAGCCAGCCATGGCTGGCTCAGGAATTCTGGGAGTTGAAGTCCACGAGTCATAAAAGGGCCGAGGTTGCCTACCCCTGGGATAGGCTTCCTCGTGACGGCGACTCAGTCAAGAATGTGTTTCTCTCCCCCCCCCCCCCCGTGGGTAGGAAGAAAAGGAGGAAAAGATACTTCTCCTAACTCAGTCGTTTTCATTTGAGGGGCTTAGTTCTTAAACGCTGCGTGATTGCAAGTAGAAAACAAATACAAACCATCATCTTGTCCGGTGGAATAAACGGTCTGTAGTACGGAGGCAGCGTTTTCACCAATGCCCTCAATCGGAAACATGCATGGGAAGCGCGGGCCCTTATTGTTACACGTCATCCCCCAGAGGCCACCGGCAAATCGGGTATCGCACCTAGCCAAGATTTTAGGCCAGGGGTCTTCAAACTTGGCCCTTTTATGACTTGTGGACTTCAATTCCCAGAATTCCTCAGCCAGCTTGTCTGGCTGAGGAATTCTGGGAGTTGAAGTCCACAAGTCATAAAAGGGCCAAGTTTGAAGACCCCTGTTTTAGGCAATGCCTAAAGCATTGGTTCAGTGCGTGGATTCTAACCGATCGCTTTAGTTTTACGAGGGATCCCCCTGAATCACTCCCACGAATTAAAGCGAAAGGATGATAGGTGGAGCCTTGAGAAATTGCCAACTAATACACACCAAAACACAACGCTCAAACTGCATAGAAATAGGAGAATCCATGCCTTGCACGATATTAGTTTTCCTTGTTTCTGGAAGAACGTTTTAAGTTTTTTAAAGATCTGTTTCACAGCAAATTTGGAGAAAGTCTCTAGTAAATATGTGATTCTTATGAACTGATGCCTCAGATCAATAGTGAGAAAGCAAAAGAAATATTAGCAATAATGATTTTTATTTTGATAAAAATAATCTGTAGCTAATCTTAGGTGGTTTGCAACAGTTGTAACTATAAGAGTGCTCAGAGCTGGTTTTCCATTGATTTGGAGGGTTTGTATTTATCTTGTATATTGACAGATGTGCACGTTACAACAAATGTGTACATGTTCATGATACAATATTTGCTGAACTATGGATGCTCAGAAATAATGTTCATCTAATAATAACATATACAGTGACAATACTGTAATGCTGTAGAAGCCGACTGAGCTTTGAGTTGTGCTATTGAAACTTTGTAACTGTTTTAGTTTTTGTTTTTTTTAATCCTATTTATATCCCACCCTTCTCGGAAGACTCAGGGCAGCTTACAATGTAAAGCAGGGGTGTCAAACTCAATTTCATTGAGGGCCGCATCAGCATTGCGGTTGCCCTCAAGGGGCCGGGTGGGTATGGCCTGGGTGGGCGTGGCCTACTGGGTGGGCGTGGCTAGAGTGCATATGACCTACTGGGTGGGCATGGCCAGCTCTACATCGTTCGCATCAAGGGTGCCTATGGGGGCCTGGGCAGGAGTGAGACAGATCTGAGGGTCTCTGGGCCAGGGCCAAGGCAGTGGGGGCCGTTCCAGGTTGGCTTTGCGGGCCGCATGAAACCACTTCACGGGCCGGATGTGGCCCCCGGGCCTTGTGTTTGACATGTCTGCTGTAAAGCACAAATCAATGTGCTTAGCAATAGCCTTCATTCTATGTATATGCCTGCTTATTAGGGCTTTTGCACACACCCCCAGCGGCATTATTACAAAGTCAGCTTAATTGCCCCCAACAATCTGGGTCCTCTTTTTACCTACCTCGGAAGGAAGGAAAGCTGAGTCAACCTTGAGCCTGGTGGGACGCGAACCTGCACTAATTGCAGGCAGCTGGTGTTACTTAAGGAGGCATTAGCCCACTGCTCCACCAAGGCTCTTGTTACAGTTACATATTAAGCAAACTATGAAAGACCCACTAATGATAGTTTTTTTTATTGAAAAGTTTTACAGTACATTTTATCTTTAACAAAACAAAAACCCTCCCAACCCCCTCCCCTCCCACCCCCTTCCCACTCCCCAGCCCTCCCCATCCCCTCCCTCCCTCCCTTCCCCCTCCCCCCTCCCCGACTTCCCAGAGCTAAGTACAGGGTATAAGAATTCAAACAATCATAATCTACCTTATGCAAACGATCATAAACTATTAAAACTATCGCACTTTAACTCATATAGATTAACTCCAAACAGTATAAATATCACATCAATAATTATTCAAATGCTGGATAATACTTTTTAGTCCCATATTTACTCTGTAGTATCTCTCTGTTACAAATAGTCTTTCAGGTACACTAAAGTCTTTGCCCTATCCTCGAAATTGAAAACTTTACAGTCCATTCTTCTATAATCGATAGTTCTTCCTTTTTACTAAAAGTCTTACTGCCATAGTTAAATTCAACATCCACTTGATATCCACAACAATAGTGTCAATAAAAATACCCAATAAAAACAATTACAGACAAAACAAATTTACATCAATCATTAAAAACCAATTTTCTATTCTTCTTTCCAGCTAGGCTTTAAATTTCCATACTAAAACCAAGTTTATGCAATCTTTCCTTCTCTTAATATATTATACAGCTTCAAGTACCATACATCACTTTCCAAACTTAAAATTTTTTATATATAATCACATCATTTTTATATTTTCTATTACATGTTTCATTATTGCCCATAAAAATAACTTACACATTACTTTCCAAACTTAAAATTTTATATATATAATCACATCATTTTTATATTTTCAATTACGTGTTTCATTATTGCCCATAAAAATAGCTTACAAGTTAGCTTTCATCTATAGTTTTTCCCAAACTTGCAACAGAGCATAACACAAAGTATATACCTTAAACACATTATCCACCTTCTTATCACACAATAGATATACATACCAACCAAATAACAAATCATGACCTTCAAAATTTCAGTAAGCACTACTACAATTCTTCCCAATTAAGTTTTCGTAATTATCTTAAAATTAAAACAACATAAAATATTACAAAACAATTATTTTATATAACTCTACATTTGAGGGTGAAAAATATATCCCCAAATATTTAACCCTTCTAACAATTTCAATTCCCGTTTACTCTTCTAAAACCACCCTTTATAATCCTTATTACATTATTATCTCCTTCAGTTCTACAACTAAATCTTCAGGCTCGTCTCATTCGTATAGAAGCAGCACGCCTCCTCCAATTTCTGGCCTCCTCCTGTGACACTGAAATTTGATCCACTCCTGTAACTTTCTCATCTGTCTGCATTGTTCCTTCAGCACCTTGTAGATTCTCTCTGTGTCGTTGAGACTCTCTCTCACCTTTCTTCTTTGTAGATTCCCAAAGTGGTATGGGGGCTGCTTTTAAAACATTACTGTAAAAATCATGTGCCTGAATCACCGTAGTAAGACGATGCCTCATACCTTCATAGGTCACCACCATACCCACTGGTATCTCCCATCTAAACTTGATATCACGTCGTCTCAATTCTTGTGTCAAAAAAACAAATTCCTTCCTTTTTCTTAAAATTCTTGGAGGGATCTCTTTTAAAATCAAGACTTTTTGCTCAGCAATTACAAATTCAATGTTTTACGAGGCTTGAATAACTTCATTTCTAATCACTCTCTTTGTAAAATAAACCACCACATCTCTGGGTAATTTCCTTTGTCTTGCAATCCCCGAATTAACTAGGAAAATTTTATCTATATCTTCCATTATTTCATCTGCTGGTCGCCCCAGCACCCCTTCCAGAGCCTCAGAAACTATTTTCTTCAAATTTTCTTTAGGATTTTCTTTTAAGCCTCTAATCCTTAGAGCAAACTCCATCTGATAATACTGTACCGAGGTCAAATCACAATCAATTTTCTCTACCACATTTTCAGTTTCTGTCATTTTTACTTCCAGTCTAGTATCATTTTGACTGAGATCTTCCACTCTTTCATCCAAATTCTCAATACATGTAGTCATGCCTTGAAATGCAGATAAAATGTCTGCTCTTATTTCTAATAGTTTCTCTGTAATCTTTTCATCCATAACCTCAGCTAGTTTTTCTGTTAACTTCTCCTCCAACTTTTTATCCATTATCTCAGCAAATTGTTGCAATTGCTTTTCCATAATCTCTTGCAGCACATTCTGCAAATCTTTAATTGTAAGGGCTGATGCAAATACGGGTGCAGGGGGCAATAAGGCTTGCAACATAGACTGCTGCACCAAAGCAGGAACTTTAGAAGATATAGCCGCCATTTTCACCCACTATTGTTTGCTACGCACTTCCACTTTCAAGCTCAGCAAAGTCCATTGAGTTAAAGATCAAAAAACCATTTTCACCTAAATCTCCTATATCGCTCTGCCTGCATCCTCGTTCTCCAAAGTTCTTTCTTGCTAGCAGGGATGGTTGTGGACGCCCTGTTCTGCTCCAAAAAGCCCAGAGCAGAAGCGCTTCGCAGTCCGGAGCATGCCCAGGCTTCGGGGGGGCTCAATCCTTCAGCCGCCAAAACGTTAAGTTCTGGCGGCCCCGGAGAGCTCTACCCCTACCTGGGCACTCGCCCCCTCCTCTTCTCCCAAGGAGGGGGCTTCCGAGCCACCGAAACAGCTGATCGGCGCTGTTTTCGGCGGCTCTATGGAGCTGCGAGGCTGACAGCCTAAGAATGGCTGCCTCCGGCGACGCCTTGCCATCCAGAAGTTCGATAGTTTTATATCTCCAACTCAGGTCACCTACATGATGCTGTTGGAAGAAAAGTCTTCATTATGGTTCATCCAAGCTGGGAATAAGCATGGCAACTGCTTTGGGAAGAAGGTTGTAGTTTATTGAAGAGAAGAACCAGACAGGAAGATGGCTGGCAGAAAAGAAGGACTGACCACATGTAGGGAGTAGGTTTTTATACCCTCTGGATCCTTTTGTTTGGAGTTGCTTCCTGTTCCTGTTTGAGGCTATTTCCTGTGTCATGAACTTTTGACCTGAGACTGAGTGTGCCTTTTTGTTATTCTGATGAGTTAATCCTATTGTGTCCTGTCTTAGATCAGGGCTTTTCAACCTTTTCACCCATTGTACCATTTTTAGGATATGGCAACATCTGAGTACCACCAGTCACCCAGCAAGGTGTCAAAAACTTGATGACCAAAAAAAAGGAAAAAAGTGATGAAGTACAGGTAGTCCTTGACTTACAACAGTTCATTTAGTGACTGTTCAAAATTACAATGGCACTGAAAAAAGTGCCCCCCAAGCCACAGCCGAGCAAGATACCTGCCTTCCTGCCCGGTGGCGTTCTTCCTCCTGTCCAAGGTTTTCATTGTTGTGAGCATTTCTGTTGAGGATTGGCAGTGGGGGTGGAGTGGGGGGTGTTTGGTTTTTATTTCCCCCTCCCCCCGCGCTGGGTGGTTGCAGCAGGGACACTTGACTGTCATAAATATGAATCAGTTGCCAAGCATCTGAATGTAAATCACGACCCTGGAGATATTACAACATTCCAGCTGATCGGTGCTTCTTCTGGGCTCAGAAGCACCAGGATCAGCGCCGAGCTCCAGCTGGAGCCTGGCACTGATCCTGTGCTTCCATTGAGCCCTGACAGCCCTGCAGCTCCAGCCATCTCTCGCTCAGGCTTGTGCAATGCTGCCACCGGTTCAGCTCATTCCTGTCCTCTGCTACCACTTTTCTAGGATGGTCATGTACCACCTGCCATGTGCCAATGTGTACCACAGGTGGTACCCGTACCACTAGTTGAAAAGCCCTGTCTTAGACTTTGGGTGGGGTATGTAGATTTCAGGTCTTTGTTTTCTTAATGTTCTAGCTCCAACCTTCCTGATGGTTTGCATTTGCATGTCTATAGAACTGGTTTTCTGCTTGGGGGAAGGAGACCTGGGACTATTAAGGAAACTGGGCATGCTTTCCTGGTTTTTCAATATCTTTTTAGGAAATATATTTTTCTGCCCTTTTAATATTTCCTTCTCTGGGGAGCTGACTTCCCACAATGCTATAGAGATTCTGTTCCAGTGTCTGGAGGCTATGGAAGCCTAGATGCACAATGTGACTCTGGATGTCTGAACTTATACATGCAGCAGACAAAGGCATTTAAATGTAGGTGTAAGGTTTTCACAAACCCGAAATGTCCCGCCTGTTTGGTGTCGTGACACCCATGCAGAACGCGTGGCCGCACAGTTTCACGTACATACAATCGTGTTCCATGCCACGCCAGGCCGTCCCACATAGTTAATAGTCCCGGATTACTCCGTAACCAGGCGTCCTCCTGCAAGGCCCTTTGGATGGCCTGGTTTAAATTCTCCTCCGTCACCTGTCCAGCACTATCTGAACCAACCCCCTCCTTCACCAGTGTCGGGATGAGTGCCTGCACCACCTCCTCCCTCTTGCTGTCAAATTGTGGCATGTGGGATAAAGCATCCGCCAGAAAGTTCCGACCCCCCGGCACATACTTCAGCACAAACCGGAAGCGACGGAAGTATAAGGCCCACCGGACATGCTTAGGCGACAGGCGGCGAGGGGTTTGTAGGGCCTCCAGGTTTTTATGGTCCGTCCACAGTTCAAATGGACGGGAGGCCCCTTCCAGGAGGTGTCGCCAGGTCTCCAAAGCCCAACGGACCGCAAAAGCCTCCTTCTCCCACACCTCCCAGGCCCGTTCAGTGGGAGTCAGTTTCTTGGAGGCATAAGCACACGGCTGCAGGACCCCGGAACTGCTCCGCTGAAGAAGGACGGCCCCAAGAGCAACATCGCTCGCATCCGCCTGTACGACATAAGCCAGGTCGGGGTTTGGGTGTCGCAAAACGGGCTCTTTAGCGAAGAGGGACTTCAGTTCCTCGAATGCCCGCTGACACGCTGTGGACCACTCCAATTTAAGCCCTGGACGCGGGCGTGTCTTTAATTGTCGTGTGCGCAGAAGATCTGTTAACGGCAGGGCGATGGCCGTGAAGCGTGGGATGAACTGTCTGTAGAAGTTGGCAAAGCCAAGGAAACTTTGCAACTGTCGACGAGTCCGCGGAGCCTGCCACTGTTGAATGGCGTGTACCTTTCTAGGATCCATCTCCACTCCTGCCGCCGATATACGATACCCAAGGTAGTCCAGCTGGGCCCTATGGAACTCACACTTGGACAGTTTAACATAGAGCTGCGCTTCCCGCAGTCTTGTCAACACCTGGCGCACAAGGAGTACATGCTCCTCCAATGTGTCTGAGTAAATCAGGGTGTCGTCTAAGTACACCAAAACACCCCGATACAGGAACTCATGCAGGACCTGATTGATCAATTGCATGAATACAGCTGGAGCTCCCTGTAGGCCAAACGGCATCACTCGGAACTGGAAACTACCAAGGGGACAATTAAATGCAGTCTTCCACTCGTCCCCGGCTCTGACCCTCACCCGGTAGTAGGCTTCCCTCAGGTCTAACTTGGTGAATACCCGGCCTGTTGCCAAATGGGCCAGCAGGTCCTTCATCAAAGGAAGGGGATAGAGGTGCTCCACGCACACCGCATTAACCCCTCGGTAGTCCACACACAAGCGCAAGCCCCCATCCTTCTTCTCGCGAAAGAGCACTGGTGCCGCCACCCGAGACCGTGCTGGTTGGATAAACCCTCTCTCCAAGTTCTTATCTACGTACCGCCGTAACTCCTGCATCTCCTTCGGGGACATGGCGTACATATGGGGCTTAGGCAGTCTGGCACCAGGTTCGAACTCGATGGCACAATCCGTCGGCCGGTGGGGTGGTAACGAATCGCACTCCCGCTCATCGAAGACGTCCATTAAGTCGGAGTAAACTCGGGGTACATGCACCTTAGAGTCATCCTTGACCCCGCAAACCCTCTCCCGCGTCCCCATGTCCTCCGGCCCCAGAAAGGAATGGTGGAGAGGGGGCTCGGGGCCCAGACCCACCCGAAGATGACAACCCCCTCCCACCAAATTGTGGGGCCCCATTTGTACAGCCACGTAAGGCCCAGGATAACAGCTTCAGTCATAGAGGGCACCACAACAAAGCGCAAAGTCTCCCAGTGGGCCCCCAATTCCAGCCGGATTGGTTCGGTAACATGGGTGATAGGAGCCCCCCTAAGGAGCGACCCATCCACTTGCTGGAAGCGAAGGGGGGTTACCAGGCGTTGCAACCGGATACCCACTGTAGCCGCTGTTTTCCGGTTGATAAGACACCGGGTGCTCCCTGAATCGACCAAAGCCCTAACCGCCCGTCTTTGCCCAGACACGGGGCTCACCAGTACCACCAGGAACACGAAGGGACACACCGGGGCGCTTACCATTGGATCCTCCTCCAACTCCAGATCCTCAAGGTCTTCTGTCGGCGTGGGCTGGGCGGTTACGGGTCCGGTCGCCAAGGGAGGAGTCGTCACCCGACGGTTGTCGTCAGCTGCCTGATAAGCAGTTCGAGACCGCTCCGAGGTCTTCCTAGCAGGCAAAGCCCGTGTCGAGGTTGCAGGGGGAACCATTCGGGCTGGCGGGAGCGGGCATTCAGCCGCCCGATGACCCGGCTGGTCACACCGGAAACACCTAATACCAGGCCGTGGTGGCTGTACAGAGGGGGCTTTGGTCACCGGCAAGCCAGGCCGCTCCTCCACCTTTGCTCTTTTGGCCGGCCGGCGAGCTCCGGTCACCCCCTCAGACCTTCCTCGAGTATCCTGTAAGCCAATGTCCAACTCAACAGCCACCCGGAACCAGTCCTGCAGACGGGCCGGCACCCCCCTTACCACGCAAGCCCGCCACAAGGCACTGTCTAGACCAGCCTTGAAATGATGCACAAGAAGGCATTCAGGCCAGGACCGTAGCCTCCCGGCCACCTTTCGGAACTCCCCAACATAATGTACCGCCGGTTTTCCTTGCTGGCGCAGATCCAACACTTCGGCCTCGGCGCGGAGCACCCGTGAGATATCTTCAAAACGGGCCCGTAGAGCCTCCAGGAAAAGACCAAGGTCCCCGAGCTCACGGGCATGATCGCCGTATAGGTCGGCCGCCCAGGCCGCGGCCTCTCCTTGTAGACACGCCATCACGGCCACTACCATCGCCCACTGGGACGTGTAGGCCGGCCCGTACTGGTCCATATGGTTAATCACCTGGCCCAGAAACATTGCCAGGCGATCTGGATGACCATCATAGACCGCAGTCAGGGGCGGAGGGCCCCACGCCAGCCCTGGACCCCCGCATATTTTCATCTCTCCCCTCAGCTCTCCAGTCCGCCGTCGTCAATTCTGGTGGCCCCGCATGAAGAGTGATATCAAGGAGTATGTACGGCGTTGCCATGTCTGTGCTACTACAAAACCCCAAGTTGGGAAGCCTCTGGGGCTGTTGCAGCAGGTAGCTGACCCGACTCGGCCATGGCAAGACATCGCCATGGACTTCGTTGTGGACCTCCCAGACAGTAAGGGTCACACCGTTATTTGGACAGTGGTCGACCTGTTTTCCAAACAGGCACACTTTGTTCCGTGTAAGGGATTACCATCAGCCCGTCGGCTAGCTTGGCTGTTTCTCACGCAAGTATACCGACTGCATGGGGTGCCGCGGCGTGTGATCTCAGACAGAGGGGTGCAGTTCACAGCCCGGTTTTGGAGAGAGTTCCTGCGCCATATCGGCTCATCGCAGGGGCTGAGTACGGCCTATCACCCCAGCACCAACGGGGCCGCAGAACGAGCCAACGCTGCCGTTGAATGTTATCTACGGAGCTACGTTTCATTTCAGCAGACGGACTGGGTAGACCTGTTAGTGCTTGCTGAAGTGGCGTACAATAATGCGGTTCACAGCAGTACTGGCTTCTCTCCGTATCGGGTGGTCACCGGTCACGAATTTGTCCCTTTCGCTGAATGCCTCCAGGAGGAGGGGTCTCCGTGCTCACCGCAGGACTGGATGCGACAAATCACGGCTGCCTGGGGGGCAGCAAAGGAAGCATTGGACCGGTCCACCGTGGCGACCAAAGCACAGGCGGACAAGAAACGGAAACCCTTTGTTACACCGCGGGTGGGGGACCTGGTTTACTTGTCCACCAAATACTTACGGTTACAGGTCCCGTGCCGCAAGCTAGGACCCAAGTACCTCGGGCCGTTCCGAGTGGTGCAGGTAGTAAACCCGGTGACGGTGCGACTGCGGTTGGCAAAGTTCTTGGGTAAGGTCCACCCGGTGTTCCATAGTAGCCTGCTGAAACCTGCTCCAGCGGCTACCGCAGCGGCAGGGGAGGGGGGGCCCGGACCGGTTCACGCTGATCAGTACAAGGTGCAGGAGGTGTTGGACTCCAGGGTGCGGAGGGGCACCATACAGTATCTCCTTCGGTGGAAGGGGTACCCGGTGGAGGAGGCAACGTGGGTGTCGCGGGAAGAGGTCCATGCTCCACGTTTAGTCCGGGCATTCCACCGTGCCCACCCTAGCAGACCGGGAGGTAGGGGACACGGAGGGGTATGCGGAGTGAATGATTCTGTAACCTTGTTCTCTACATCTGCAGGAGGACCCTTGGTAGGGGGGGCGGCATGTCGGGCCTGTCATGCCCGACATTCAGAGGGGCCGCGGAGCAACTCGCCAGGCCCCGAAAACTACCGCCGGCACCCGCGGAGCGCCCCGCCAGGCCCCGAAACCAACCGCCGGCACCCGCGGTTTCCTGGAGGGCCGGGAGCACGCCCGGCCGTCGCCACACCCCAGCAACCGCCTGCCCAACTCCCGGGGAAGCCACGGAGCGTCCTACCAGCCTCCAGGGACTCCCACCAGCCTCTTCGTCTCCCTGACGAGCTGCCGCGCTCCGGAAGTGGTCGCCGGCCTCCACGCCGTCCTAGTGGGCCGGGGAAAGGAGCGGCCAGGTTGACAGCGCAATGGCAGGCCGCCTGTCAGCTGGGGAGGCCGCGGACCAGCCTGCCGGCTCCCGGAAGTAACCAACGAGTCGGGAAGGAGTGCGGCTGCCGTGTACAGCCATGGAGCGGCCAGCTGGCTTTTGGGGACTGCAGGGGGGAGCGTGAATGCCGACGCGGCCTGACAGCCTCCAGGGCCGACCAGAGGGCCAGGGAGCGGCCGTCCGGTGGAGCGGCCGGTGGAGACCCAGCGCTCAAGCGGCAGGACACAAACGGACGCCAGGGTGACTCAGGGGTTGGTGGAGACTGCCGGTGGGGCGGGGAGGGGCTCAGGGCACAACTTACGGCGGACTGGAGAGCTGAGGGGAGAGATGAAAATATGCGGAGCTCTGGGGAAAAGGAGGGTGGTTTGGGCTGGGGGGTGGCTTACCGGTTGCAATGGTGGTGGCCGGGTGCCAAAGGGTGGGAACCATGGGAGGCAGTAGTTAAGTAGGGTGTGGGCGTGGTGGAATAATTAAGGGTGTGGTGGAGGGTGTCGGCTTTGCTGGCTATTTAACAGCGTTGAGTATGCTGTAGAATCAACGCTAACTTCGTCTGTCTTCGAGCAACTGTTTATGAGGCTAATAAACGTGGCTTAGGAGAACCAGCTCCCGTTCCGGATTCATTCTTTTTGGTGACTCGTCGGACGGGGCCTGAAAGTAGGTTTACAGTGATTTCTTACCAAATTTTGGGAGTCAGCCCCCCCCCGAGAAGGAAATATTAAAAGGGCAGAAAAATATATTTCCTAAAAGGATCTTAAAGAGGCAGAAAAGCATACCCAGTTTTCTTAATAGTCCCAAGTCTCCCTCCCCCAAACAGAAACCAGCTCTGTAGAAATGTAAATAATCCAAGGAGGTTGGAAGCCCTCAGCTAGAAGATTAAGAAGACAAAGACACCTAAAATCTACATACCCCACCCAAAGTCTAAGACAGGACATAATAGGATTAACCCACAGATGCCAAAGGGCACACCCAGACTCAGGTCAGAATACATGACACAGGAAATACAAAGCCTCAAACAGGAACAGGAAACAACTCCAAACAAAAGCCCCAGAGGGTATAAAAACTCACTCCCTACATTTGCTCACACTCTTTTCTTCCAGAGCCATCTTTCTGTCTGGCTCTCCTCTTCAATAAACTGCAACCTTCTTTCTAAAGCAGTCACCATGTTGTTTATTCCCAGCTTGGACTGAACCCCTTGTCTGTCCCTCCCCAGACAAGAGAAAATACAATGGGTAGAAAAGTAGTGATTCCAAGATCACAAAGTGGTTAATCCATGTCCAATGGCAAGAGTCCAGTGCAAGCTGTATAGAATGATACTAATAATATTTTAGGATCTATACTAGCAGGAAAAGGAGACTATATAAATATTTAATTGCTTTAGAATGGCATTAACATCACGGATTTTTGAGCAACTAGTACTTGGCTAACTAAACCAAAGTGCTAAAAATTACTTTTAAATAATACAGTATCATTGTATATAAATTGCAGCAGATTTATCAGCATTTATCAGACTATTTCACCCTCTACATTTTCTATTCCCATGCCATGTATATATTTTTTAAATTTTCACATCTAATCTATTTCTTCATGAATCAAAAATGTACTTCCTTTCTCAGTTCTCTCTACTTCATATTCCTGAGAAGCTTCAATGGTAAAATTATTTTTCATTTACTACTGAGTTGACTGTTGATAGTTTCTTCTTCTAAAAGATGCCGGCATTCAAACACAGAAGAGTTCTTAATAATACTTAATATAAAGGGCTGATATGATGAGTCACTTTATATAATTAATTTTACAGGGAACTTTTAAAAATTTGTCTAACTCACGGCAGTAACAGTCTCATTATGAATGATTTCTGAAATTTCCTGTTCCTAATGGACTAAGAAATCAAAGAACTCTGATAGAAAACCACAGCTTTTAGTTTATAAGGTGAGGGGAAAATCTCTTCTCTGCACTCTTTCAAGAGTCTCAACATCTTTTTTGTATCATGGTGACCAGAACTGGAGGCAGTCTTCCAACTGTCATCTTATACCAAGGCAGTATATAGCATTACTAAGACATCACTTGATCTTGATGCTATCCCTCTGCTGATGCAGCCTAGAACTGCATTGGCTTTTTTGGCAGCTGCAGCACACTGCTGGCTCATACTTGTTGCAGTCAGTTAGAGGCCTCCTAGATCCCTCTCACGGTTAATACTGATGAGCCACGTACCACCTATTCTATATCTGTGCATTTGTTTTGTTTTTTTCTTGCCTAAGGCCTTTTCTCATCATTGAATTGTGTTTTGTTGGGATAGGGCCCAGTATTCAAGTGTCAGTTTAATTCTCAGTTTCCAAATTCAGCAGGACCTGAAAAAGGCTTTGTTTAAAACGAACCAGAGACAAAACTCATGGATAATATTCTCTAAGGATCAGCACTGAAATTGACAATAACTCAGTATCTGGCTTATGAAATATAATTAATTGAGAAATCTTGGTTAGCACGAAGTTCTGACATGTGAGCCCTATCACTTTCTTTCAACTTGACCCACTTTGTGGAAGCATTACATAAATAATATGGAAGTGGTTGCATCATATATGCCACTGAGGCTGTGGAGTTAAAATAAATAACATGTAAGTTTCAGGATACTGAAAATAAAGCTTTTTTATGAGTTCCATGCTGCTCTAAGAAGATTGCTATATCTGGGCTGCAAAGAAGCTAAGCAACTTGTAAGTGGAAACTTACTGTAGTGTAATTTATTGCCCACTAGTGGTTGCTGAGTTGGTTGCACTTTAAATGTGACTACTCAACGTTGTTCCAGATTCCAAGAGTCAGTTGACTGTTTTGAATATCTGCAAATATTGTATAAGTTAATTTTTTCTCTGCTCTCAGGGCTGAGCTCTTACATTTCTGATAAGGGTTTTTTAGTTATTAAAAAGATTGGAAATTATCAGGATCCAAAGTGTACTGCAATAATCAAAATATATCTGGAATTTATATCGCTGTGCATATCCCTGATATTGACAGGTCTTGATAACATCTGCCTTTGAGATGTGGACTTGAAAGATGAGGGCATTTAAGGCAGGTTCTCTTCACCCATATCTGTATTATTTTTGTAATGTTGGTGCAACACCTTTGCCTTCTATAATCCAAAGATTTTTAAAATGTCATAGGGCAAGGGCATGTGTGCATCCTCTTGTCAATTCTAGCAGCCAATCTGCAAGTTTGCCTATGTCCTGAGGATCATGCATTATAGGTTGCTTTTGATCCTGCATTCCCTTTTTGCCAATAAGTTTTAGCATACAGTACCGTAGGCCTGACTCAGGATTTGTCTTTTTCACCTAATGCAACAGATTTAAGGTTTATGTAAACTTTTAAGGAGGAATAATGTCATTGAGGGTGATAAGGAGGTGATCTGCTAAGAAGAAACAAATAGTATGAACCAACAATAACTCAGTTTTAATAAAACAAGGATCGGATACATGAATGTGCTGATTTTCACAACGGGCTTGTTTCCTTGAGCAAGTAAGGGTAGGTTTTTGGGGGGGGGATTGTAGCTGCACATGTGAAAGTAGGAAACACTGGAGAAGTAAAGTTCATCTTTCACTGGCTCACTTAATAGCATTGGAAATTGCCTTGGCTGGAGCTTTGATACAGAACAAAAAGCTTTAGAAAAAGCTTACAATAAAGAATATATTCATTCACATTCACTTACCTTTGACTGCTATATTAATAAAAATTTCCTAATAGATTTTTGTAATCTGTACAAATCTCCTTTGGCATAGAAATAGTGAATATGGATTTTTAAAATATTTGCATACATATTGTTTATTTCTTTATTTTGATTGTTTTTGTCACTGTATGTCTTCCTACTTAATTTTGGTTCTTTATAATAAATGTTTCTCATTCTGCAAAAAACAGAAAAGATGGACAAGCAAGTCAATCAATTTCATTTAAGAGAGGGGATTAGTTTTTGACAAGATTCTGAAAGATGAGCCCGGGTAGCAAAGTGGTTAAAATGCAGTATTGCAGGCAAACTCTGCCCACAGTCTGGGGTTTGGTTCTCACCGGCTTGAGGTTGACTCAGCCTTCCACCCTTCCGAGGTGGGTAAAATGACCCAGATTGTTAGGGGAAATAGGCTGACTCTGTAAACCACTTAGAGAATGCTGTAAAGCACTATGGGGCAATATAAAATCTAAGTGCTATTGCTATTGTAAATTAGTGGTCCACAGAACATGAACCAACATCTGCAGCTATGAACTAAGCTCCATTTTGTACACTTTTCTCTGTATGGACATAATATAAGTGGGTATTGTATGGATTCTTTTATCAGTACAAAAACTTCAGAGGATATTAGGTATAGGATAATTTATATTTATCAAAAACATCAAAGTATAAAATACTTTTACTGTTACTGAGTACATGTACTGCTGTTACTGCATACATGTACTGATAAAGGAAAATAGGCAAGCAATTCTAATAAAACAGAATCCAAATCTCACTTTGCACTTTGGAACAAAACAACTTTTTTTTTTGCTTAAGAGTTAATATTTTACTCCTTAAAATCTCCTCCAAACAGCAAAGAACAATTTCTTAGGGATTTATTTTTTAAAAAGAGGTTGCGGGGAGGGTGGGTATTGTAAATGGGTTTGGGGGAGCATCCCATTTTAGATGAAATTTGTAAAATCTTGGGAGAAACAGGAGCTGATAAGTATGCATTTCTCCTTCTCTTACAATTTCAAGAACCCTTTGTGTTGAAGTAAATGCCTGAACTAGGCCTAAGCGAGAGCATACCGTGTGTACTTTATTTATTTTTTTATAATATTTTATTGATTTTCTCATTTTACAATTTATTTAAAAAGCAACGTGATGCCTGGATTAATCAATAGTTCAATAGTGTACATAAATCTTTCGTATGAATCTCATGTTACAACATCAGATCTTTCCTCTCTTTTTCCATTAATATCTGTTATCTTATATTAGGCTAGTACACTTTATACAGTCATGCTCGAAATTGTTGGCACCCCAGAAATTTTTCCAGAAAATCAAGTATTTCTCACAGAAAAGTATTGCAGGAACACATGTTTTGCTATACACAGGTTTATTCCCTTTGTGTGTATTGGAACACAACAAAAAAAGGGAGGAAAAAAAGCAAATTGGACATAATGTCAAACAAAACTCCAAAAATGGGCCGGACAAAATTATTGGCACCATTTCAAAATTGTGGGTAAACAAGATCGTATCAAGCATGTGATGCTCCTTTAAACTCACCTTGGGCAAGTAACAGGTGTGGGCAATTTAAAAATCACACCTGAAAGCAGATAAAAAGGAGAGAAGTTCACTTAGTCTTTGCATTGTGTGTCTGTGTGTGCCACACTAAGCATGGGCAACAGAAAGAGGAGAAGAGAACTGTCTGAGGACTTGAGAACCAAAATTGTGGACAAATATCAACAATCTCAAGGTTACAAGTCCATCTCCAGAGATCTAGATTTGCCTTTGTCCACAGTGTGCAACATTATCAAGAAGTTTGCAACCCATGGCACTGTAGCGAATCTCCCTGGTCGTGGACAGAAGAGAAAAATTGATGAAAGGTTGCAATGCAGGATAGTCCGGATGGTGGATAAGCAGCCCCAAACAAGTTCCAAAGGAATGCAAGCTGTCCTGCAGGCTCAGGGAGCATCAGTGTCGGCGCGAACTATCCGTCAACATTTAAATGAAATGAAACGCTATGGCAGGAGACCCAGGAGGACCCCACTGCTGACACAGAGACATAAAAAAGCAAGATCACATATATGTAATATTAATATTGCTTGTAATCATTTTATATGAGCTAGAGGTTGATAGAATTAATAGTTTATTGTTGTTAGCATATGGATGCTTATGTTTGTTCTTTGTTTTTATACCCTGTATTTAGCTCTGGGAAGTCGGGGGGGGGAGGGGGGAATGGGTGGGAGGAATAGGGAGGGTTAGGTAGGGGTGGGGGGAGGGGGGGATTGTTAAAGTTAAAATGTATTGTAAAACTTTTCAATTAAAAAAAAAAGCAAGATCACAGTTTGCTAAAATGTACTTGAGTAAGCCAAAATCCTTCTGGGAAAACGTCTTGTGGACAGATGAGACCAAGATAGAGCTTTTTGGTAAAGCACATCATTCTACTGTTTACCGAAAACGAAATGAGGCCTACAAAGAAAAGAACACAGTACCTACAGTGAAATGCGGTGGAGGTTCAATGATGTTTTGGGGTTGTTTTGCTGCCTCTGGCACTGGGTGCCTTGAATGTGTGCAAGGCATCCTGAGGATTACCAAAGGACTTTGGGTCACACTGTAGAGCCCAGTGTCAGAAAGCTGGGTTTGCATCCGAGATCTTGGGTCTTCCAGCAGGACAATGACCCCAAACATACATCACAAAGCACCCAGAAATGGATGGCAAGAAAGCGCTGGAGAGTTCTGAAGTGGCCAGCAATGAGTCCAGATCTGAATCCCATTGAACACCTGTGGAGAGATCTTAAAATTGCTGTTGGGAAAAGGTGCCCTTCCAATAAGAGAGACCTGGAGCAGTTTGCAAAGGAAGAGTATTCCAAAATTCCGGCTGAGAGGTGTAAGAAGCTTATTGATGGTTATAGGAAGCGACTGATTTCAGTTATTTTTTCCAAAGGGTGTGCAACCAAATATTAAGTTAAGGGTGCCAATAATTTTGTCCGGCCCATTTTTGGAGTTTTGTTTGACATTATGTCCAATTTGCTTTTTTTCCTCCCTTTTTTGTTGTGTTCCAATACATACAAAGGGAATAAACCTGTGTATAGCAAAACATGTGTTCCTGCAATACTTTTCTGTGAGAAATACTTGATTTTCTGGAAAAATTTCTGGGGTGCCAACAATTTCGAGCATGACTGTATGTACCGTGTGTACATGGTATGTAAGCGTCTCTGAGCTCTGTTTTAGTTTTTGTACATTTCACGATTTGTTTTCCCGGAATTAGATGTGTTGCCTGAGAGCTCAGGGGAAGGAAGCCCAGTGATGCAATGGTTAGGAGGAGTGCCTGGGAAAGCAGCAGCAGCAGCAGCTGGTATAGCAGAAGGAGGGCAGACTGAGGCTGAGCGTGGAAGCTAGGTAGGAGGGTCTCACCTTGGTCTCTTAATGGAAAAAATGGCACCCCTTGCAACCCTAATCTGCCCTTCACTCCTTCTATTGCTCATTTATCATGCAAGTAAGTGAACATGTTTTTGTGGTCTTGTTTTCAATTCCTAAATGATTAATACAATTTAAAAAAAAGATGATACCTAAGAAAATGCCTTTTGTTCATTAAGTTTCAACATGCTGAGATTGTGGGTTTCTGAATGCAATTTTGTGACCTGTGTAAAATTCCATGTCAGGATTGATATATATTTTAGATAATAAATGAATCATATTTTAAACCTATTTGAGATAATATATATAATTGTCAATATAATTTAACATCATTTAATGGATTATATTTTATGTTTTATTTAATAGATTAAACTACCTCAAAAAAGTTTTGTAAAGCAGAACAGAACAGAGTAGAATAGAATAGAATAACAGAGTTGGTTCTAGTCCCACCCCCTGCTCAGGCAGGAAACCCTATACCATTTCAGACAAATGGCCGCCCAGTCTCTTCTTAAAAACTTCCAGTTTTGGAGCATTCACAGATTCTGGAGGCAGGTTGTTCCACTGATTAATTGTTCTGACTGTCAGAAAATTCCTCCGTAGTTGTAGGTTGCTTCTCTCCTTGGTTAGTTTCCATCTATTGCTTCTTGTCCTCTCTTCAGGTGCTTTGGAGAATAGCTTGACTCCCTCTTCTTTGTGGCAGCCCCTGAGATATTGGAACACTGCTGTCATGTCACCCGTAGCCCTTCTTTTCAAAGCCTATGATGGGAAAAGGCCAGAAATTATTGCAAACTGATAGAAACACCCTGGGCTCTCAGATGCTTGAACTATGTAAATGATATCCAAGGAATATCATAGATACTCCTATTTCCAAGTTAGGTTGGGCTAAGTTGTGTACATGAGGGAGAAGAAGCTCAGTAAGATAATTGGTAGGTAGAAGATCTGCACAAGGAATGCAACTAACGGACCTAAAAATAATATATGAAAATTATATATTTCTTTTATTTATTTTACAAATGATTGAAAAAAGCATAAATTATCTAATCCTTGTAGTGTATGGGAAATATTAGATTCATATCAGCTATTGATTGATTGATTGACTGACTGACTGATTGATTGACTGAATTTTTACCTTAATGGGTAAATCTAAGCTGGCTATTTCATTATCTAGATGCAATGGATGTGTTCACAGTACGTCCGTTCGACAATATTTCTCTGCCCTGCCATTTCTCCTTTGTGGATAGCACAGAAGGTTTATCCTTCACCTGGGAGAGGGAAGATATCAAGGAGGAACACGAAGTAGAAGATGATGATTTTTACAAATATTTTGTCGGACTCCATGATTTTTATCAGTTTTATCCGAAGGTGATATACAGCTTTAGCGACAACATGGAACAAGTGGAAGAGCGGAATTCCCTCTATGAAGGCAGGGTCTGGGTGGATGAGGAGGAGATTCCCGAGGGCAGCCTGACCCTCATGCTGGACCAGGTTCAGTTTTCTGACGAGGCCATGTACATATGCAAGGCCACTAATTCACGGGGCAGAGGGCTAAAAAAAGTGAAGCTTCTTGTGGAAGGTAAGAATGCTTGTCTATTTTCTGGCATTGCCTCCAGTTGAAAATACCTAATACTTCTATTTGTACACCAAGGAGTACCACACTGTGCGAATTACCTTCTATAAATTGCTGAAGCTTCTTTTCTTCTGCTATGAATCTTATCTGTTTATTCTACAACAAGCCTGACTTCCGTAGAAGAAGGCACTTTTCAAAGCAAATATGTTTCCTCTCCCCAGTTTTTTAAATATTCCTTAGAAAACAAATCAAATCACAGATACAGAGTGAGGGATAGATGACTTAGCAATAGATAGTAAAATATGCAATAAAACAATAACAGAGAATAAAAGATAGTAAATAACATTTAAAAATATCACAAGAAACTTATTTTTTAAAAGACTAAGAACAAATTAAGACTCCAGCAATTTTTGTATATACTGCAAAATTGTTGCAACTCAAAAATCCTTGGTTAACAATCTTTCAACAATCTTTCAACAATCAAAATTGAGTCAGGGTAAGTGATTTTTCAGGAGCAATTTTACAACATTGGACTCCTCATTTAAGTGAGACCTTTCATCTTAAGGTCTCTTAAAAGGTCACTGACATTAGTGCATCCTACTTCCAAGTGGCGAGAAATACCAAGCTTCCACTGTTAACCTGGCCTTAGATAGTTTTTGGAAATGACTTGCTTTGTAACTTTGTTTCTATAAATAGCTTTTTTAAAACAGATGCACAGAGCCTGAGTTTGATAACATTAAAAGCATTAACATTTCAAGAGGACTATTTTCACTAACATAAGTGAATCCAGAATGCCATAGAAGTTGCTGATATGTCAAGTAAAATCTTTTTCTGAATATATATTTTACCCTTCAGCAACTTCAGCTGAAACAGCAACAGAAGAATAAACTGGAGTGGTTAAGTAGTTTGCTTAATTAAAGGTAAAGGTAAAGGTTCCCCCGCACATGCGTGCTAGTCGTTTCCGACTCTAGGGGCCGGTGCTCATCTCCGTTTCAAAGCCGAAGAGCCAGCGCTTGTCCGATGATGTCTCCGTGGTCATGTGGCCGGCATGACTAGACGCCAAAGGCGCACGGAACGCTGTTACCTTCCCACCGTAGTGGTCCCTATTTTTCTACTTGCATTTTTACGTGCTTTCGAACTGCTAGGTTGGCAGAAGCTGGGACGAGTAACAGGCGCTCACTCTGTTACGCGGCACTCGGGATTCGACCCGCCAAACTGCCGACCTTCTGATCGACAAGCTCAGCGTCCTAACCCACTGAGCCACCGCGTCCCTTCTAGTTTGCTTAATTAGGAGAACTTAAATTGCATTTCTAAGCAAATCAGATCGTAGCAAATCCTTACATAGTTAATCATGACTACTGACTAACAGATTATCCTGTAAAGATATTTTAAAAGGGTGAAGACCATTTCCAAGTTGAAACATTATTTGATCAACAAGAACCCTGTTTTTTAGTAAATATAGAGGAATGAAATTTCAACTGACCTTTCAAAAATGAACATTTTATTTCTAAGCATACACCACATACTGAGCCTAGCTGCATTATTCCCACATTCTGCTAAATCGTATTATGAGAATAAACAGAGGAATATATTTTACATTATTATTTAAGGCAGAGCAACAAGTAAGAGAGGAACAGATTAAATAACCAGCAATAAATTGGGAATAGCTCTCAGAATGATAATCCACAAAAGTATAACAAGGCAATAAATAGGCATATTTCTGAGAGTCAGAGGTGAACTTGAAACTAAGTAACAGGAGAACAAGGGACATGACTATCAATGCAGAACAGAAGTATTTATATAAGTAAGGGAGAAGTTTTGAAGATTAATTTTCTGGAAAGAATGTGTTCCTTCTCACACCCACAATTCATGCCCTACCAATTTTTCTTTCTTCTTCTTCTTAAGAAATCAAGAAATGGCAAGTCACAGCTTGAATGAAATGAATCTTACTAATACTGAACAAAATATCCTACAGCAGATTTTGAGAAGTTCTAATCCAGCATTTCCCACCTCATGTTTTCTATATATCTAGGACTTTAGCTCTTCTACAACCTGGATGTCCAATGCCTCTACTGAGGAGATAACTACTGGAAATAAAGAATGCAAGCTCTGGAAATATTGCTGTATGACATGTTTGAGAAATCTCAGAGCAATTGTTACAAAGCTGTAATTAGATTATTACTAATTGTTCTGTTTTTCCACCCCTCACAATTAGATGCTGAAGAGCCGCAGGTGCAGTTCAGCACAGTCGATGATACACTTGTAGCCAAGTGCATCTCAGCAGGCTGGTACCATATGCCAAAGGTAACCTGGCGTAACCGCAAGGAAGAGGATCTATCTGGCTATTCCAAGACAGAGATTCTGGAAGAGAAACGGGATGGGTCCCACCGAGTGGTATCTACGTTACATTACCCTGTATTGCTCCATGAAATCTACACTTGTCACATTGAGGAGAGTGATGTGCTCAACAGACCTGTTAGGTCCATCCACAAAGTTCCAAGTTAGTGATCTCCAGTTGAAAACCTCTATTGGGTGTTGAAATAAGAAATCTGTTGTTACGCAAAGTCATGAGGACAAATTAATTATCAGTAAAATTGGCAGTCTTAAAGAACAGGTGATTAGAATGTCAAAAGTGTTTTATTCTCTCTCACAAAGAGTGGAGAGAATGTGGGGCCCAATTATTTTTTTTAGGCATATCTCCATCTTCCCTTACTTTTTGCAAAAAAGACAAAAAGTTAATTTCTGGTATAGCAATCAATAGTGTACTTAATAATTCAGTATACAGTACTTCGTTCAAAGAATCAATAGTATTACTGATGCAACTACCCAAGCTGAATCTCATAAACCTGTCTGAGAAAATAAAATGGTTCCTGGCAAGTTAGTTATTTAGAAGTAATTTCTATGATAGTGAAAGAGCATTAGGCCATCTTCTGTGAAGATTTGTGTTGATATAAAATTATGTAATTACCTATCCTGAAATTTTGGATGGAGTATGAAGCTGTGAATGTCCCTACAGCAAAATGGGAATGATTTCTTCTCTTCAGGGCCAAATTCTTAGAAGACTTATTTGCTAGTGAGCCAACATATCAATTGTAAATGGTGTTATTATTTATCTATCTGGCACTTTTTTTCTTTAACTTTCTCTTCACAGATCATTGTTCTACTAGTGATTTGCAGGGTCTTCTAGTGCATCCACCATTGTAGAAAAATAGCAGTAATATTCGGTTCCACATTAGTGATTTGTAGCATCTCACAGCATTGTTCAATCACTGCTGTGGAAAAATAATCTTCCTTATTGATAAGTTGCCACAGCAAAGACAGCTGGTGACACTGAAAATGCTATAATGCTGCAAACAGTGAATGGTAGGCTTTTTATCATTTCAGTGAGTTGGATGATGTGAGGAATACTCTATGCAGTGGACAATGGCGGGTGGGAGGGGAGCTCTTTGTTATGCTTTCATCCAGTCCATGCAGCATCACAAAACCATGATGGGATATTTCTATTCTGCCCTCAGTGATGAATCTCATTCTGCCTCAACAATGAGGATAGCAACTGTCAAACTCGCGACATCACGTGACGTCGCGCAACATATCGGGATGGTTTTGCCATTGCTGGTAATGGGGTGGGCATGGCTTCCAGACGACGTGTCTGGCCCGCGGGCCAGCACTTTGACACAATCGAAGGATCCTCTTGGTTTCACCTGCCTGAAGAAACAATACCATGTGAAGAAGAGATACGTTTTTATAGATGGTAGAACAGCCATCAAAATATGGCTCTGAGATAGCTGATCAGTGTGTGTTGGGAAGTCGTTCTGCCTGGTCTAGCAAATAATGCTCTCCTGTTTTATTGGGTGGACCCAACTAACTCATCTGCAGGAATGGGTGGTCTACATGGGAGTGTTCATTCTACCAGGTAGGCAGGAAACTGTCGGCTTTGTCAGGCAGAACACAACATCATCCCCTGCAGTATAGTTGCCCATCCAGCCCTGGCACATCAGGCAGTCCTGCAGTTGATGGGGGGGGGCAGTAGTGAAGGGCCTCTAGTTGGAAAACAGGCAATCTTCCAGAAGACTGATGGACATGTTCCAAAAAAAGGGTTAAACTATTTATCCCCTCTGCCTTTTCCTCTCTCTCTCTCTCTCTCTCTCTCTCTCTCTCTCTCTCTCTCTCTCTCTCTCTCTCTCTCTCTCTCTCTCTCTCTCTCCCCTCCCCCCTCCCTCTCTCTTTGAACTGGCAGGAAAGATGGGTCCATGTTTAAAAACAGCATTTCCCACTTTTGCTCCCCTCCCCCAATAAATGAAGGGGTTTAAATAATCAGGGACAGCAGCCTTCAAAACAGCCTTCCCTACTTCTCTTGCCAGCTTGAAAAAGAAATAGCAGGTAGGGGAGAAAAGTGTCAATCACTTTCTTGAAAAATGCGTGACACGTTCCTGGTTTCTCCTGTCATGCAAGCCCAAGAAGTCCTGGAAAGCTATGCCTGCAATGGCCTCAAGTGGCCAACAGGTGCTGGGCAGACTGCAATCACTAGCCATGCGTTACCTAGGCAGATAGGTAGATATTGAAGTTGTGAAGCAGCTTTCACAAGAGATCGATGGGACGTTAAGGTGCTTCCAAGTGAAATAGGCAGAATGCAGAAATGCAGTCATTATGAAGCTTTATTCATTGATAGGTTATATAAAAAGAGCTATATGGCATGGAAGCATCCATGCTTGTATGATAGAGAATGCATGCAAGAGAGAAGATAGAAAAAGAGAAACAGAACAAAGAAGCAGCCCCAGGGCAGAGGTATTTAGGGGGGGTCTCGGCCCCTCCCTAGCCATAAAACTCTCTCGCCAATGGGGCTGCTGCAGGGGAGCAAAGAAGCCTCTTTGCTCCATCTGATGACCTATTTGGGGAACTGCCATGGGCTGGCACAAAACATGTAACAATTACCCTTCTTGCCAGCCAATGACAGGGACCAGTGAATGTGTGTGAGGGGGCGAGCAGGTGTCATAGACATGTATAAAAACATTCAGAAGACCAAACACAAACGCTTACACAGAAGGTTGTGCCGGTCAATGGGAACACGTTTGGTGAACAGATCAGCTATCTGGTCAGCTGTATTACAGTGCTCTACACGTATAAAACCCTCTTTGGCAAGCTGTCTGACATTTTTATAGCGTATGTCTATGTGGCGAGATCTAGAGCCTACTGCATAAGCCTCCGAGATTGCAATGGCGGCTGTGTTGTCCTCTAGAATTTGGATGGGCAGAGGAGGAGATGCCCAGATATTCGTTATCAGATCATTGAACCAAGTCAAATCATTGGCCGTGTCTGACAGGCTGGCATATTCAGCCTCGGCCGTGGAGCAAGAAACAAATTTTTGTTGCCTAACATGCCAATGTATTGGGCAGCCATTTAGCAATATGAGGAAACCAGAAGTGCTCCGTCTACTTTTGGTGTCACCAGCTCAGTCTGCGTCTGAGTAAGCAGAGAGCTGGGCCGTCTCCCCCTTCTCTGGTTCCAGCACAAGGAGGGCATCGGTCGTGCCCCTGAGGTACCTAAGTACCCTCTTAACAGCAGTCCAGTGGAATTCCTTTGGGTGTTCCACATGCCTGGACAATAGATTTACAGCTAAAGCTATGTCAGGCCTGCTCCAATTGCTGATATATAGCAAGGAGCCAATCACAGATCTGTAGAGCGTATTATCTGTGAACTCAGGACCGTCCTTATGAGTATGGTTGTAAAAGTCGCTTTGCATTGGGCTATGCGTGGGATTAGATTCTGCCATTTTGCATTTGGCCAATAACTCCTCTATCTTTTCTTTTTGAGATAGAGCGAACCCCCCCTTAGTGGCCAAAATATGCACACCCAAGTACTTATCAACCCGCCCCAAAGATTTCAAAGTGAACTTTTCTTCCAGGGCCTTGGCAAATTCATCACACCCTTCCTTATCAGGTCCTACATATAGTAGGTCGTCCACATAAACTAACACCCTTTCTGTGGTACTCTTGGACTTGCGTGTGAAAACACATTCATCTGCGCGGGATGCGGTGAAACCAACTCGTTCTAAACTTTTTCTAAGGCAGTCATACCATAGTTTCCCTGACTGCTTGAGACCATATAACCCTTTGTGGAGTAACCATGTATTTTCCCCTTCTTGCTGGTAGCCAGGAGGGGCCTTCACGTAGATCTGCCGGTCCAATTTGGTGTGGAGGTAAGCCGTCTGGATGTCGAATTGGAAGACTTCCTCCCCCAGAGCGGCTGCAGTCATGAGGGCGGTCTTGACGCTCTCTGCCCGGACAGTTGGAGAGTATGTCTCCCCATAGTCCTCCATATAGCGTTGGGCGAATCCCTGAGCTACCAAACGGGCCTTATACAGGTAGAGGCCATTGGCAAGTGGTTTTGCCTTGTGAACCCACCTTGTGCCAATGACTTTCCTCTCCTTTGGAGGTTGCTGGGGGGTGAAGACCTTGAGTTGTTTTAAGCTCTGCATTTCCTTCTCCATCGCGAGCTGCCATTTCTCCTGTTCTTCGATGGGTAGCTCCTGGATGTCAGAGAAGGATTTTGGGGTGACCACAACGCTGTTAACAGAAGCGATGTGCCCAATGTCAATTCTCTTTGGCGGGATGCCTTTGTTGGACTGCTTTGACCTCCTTACCTTCTGCCACTCACCGCCTTTTTCTTCCGCGGGTTTCTGAGGCGTTGCTGGGGAACTGGACGGCTCATCCTCCCCATCTGAACCAGGTGGGATGACATCTTCGTCTTGTTCCACACTTTCGTCGGTGGCAGGGTATGTGGACGTCTCAGGTGATGTCGTAGTCGGTGTGCCCTTGCTGGGACGGTTGATATATGGGCTCAGATCATTGGAGTGAATCTGGGCCCAATTGGAGTCCTCTTCGAAGGAGGCAGATTGAGAAGTCACAATCCTGCCCCCTTCTCCCAGGAAACGGTAGGCCTTGGAGCCAGGAGCGTAGCCCAAAAACCTCAGTCTCTGGGAGACAGATCTCCCCTTCTTCCGCAGCTGCTTGGGGATGTGAACCCATGCATAGGACCCAAAAACACGTAAATGTCCAAGATTTGGTTTCCTACCATGAACTAGGAAATATGGGGTCTGGTTCACAACACTGCTCCAGGTGCGGTTTAAGGTGTAATTGGCATATTTTACCGCTTCTGCCCAGTATGATTCTGCGACCCCTGCGTCTGCAATCAGACTACGCATCATAGTTTGTAGGACTCCATTTCTTTTCTCTGCCACACCATTCTGAGCTGGGGTGAAAGGCGCGGTAAGAAAATGGCGGATGCCCTTACGCTTTACCCAGTCCTGGAATTTTCGGGACATGAATTCAGCCCCGCGGTCGCTCTGCAGTTGTGCGATCTTGGTTTTATACTGGGTCTCTACAAAGTTGTAGAGTGATTTTATGGCGTCAAAGGCTTCAGATTTTTCTGTGAGGATATACACGTGGCCGTACCGTGAAAAATCATCAACTGCAGTGAGAAAATACTGACTTTTCCCTAGGGATGGTATGAAAGGCCCAACCAAATCAACATGAACTAGTTGGTATGGGTATTGGGTCTTACGCAGTGATGTTTTTGGAATGGGCACAGCCTTCCTCTTTGACCTCTTACAGATTGCACAGTCCAGGAATACCTCACAATCTTTGAGCTGGACTCCCTCAGCAAACTCTCCCATCTTTTTAACCACAGGGAAGCTTGCATGACCTAATGTTCGGTGCAAAATATGGGCACACTTATCGTGGAGTGGCTTCCTGACTGATACCCTCTTGGCTTTGGTTGCCTTGAGCGGTGCTTCAGGTGACAGCTGAGGTTCGGATTTCTTATCCACACTGCCTTGCTGTGGGGGCTTGGATGCAACCGCTTCACCCTTGCGGTCGTTAAGCAGCCTTGGGGTTGTCTGTGAGGCCCCTTCTAAGGGGGAGAAATATGGCAAATCATTTATGATGGCTATATTTCCAATGACCCTCTGGTCCCGGGTGACATGACCTCCCCCTTCGCAAAATAAAACTTCCACCCCGTCGTCACATAACTTGATAATGCTCAATAGGTTGTTGGCAATGGAGGGGGCGTGTAAAACACCTTCAACTTTCCCGAGTCCAGGAACAGAGACAAACCCCTCACCAACAACTAAAACTTTATCACCGTTGGCCACCTTGACAGATGAGTTAATTTTCTTTAACCTTTTAAAACCTTGACTCATATTAGTAATGTGAGATGAAGCTCCAGAGTCCAGTAACCATAAGTCAGTGGAGCTATCAGCTCTTGTGGTGGGGGCACAGGTAGACACAAAATTGTTAGTACTTTTGGCCCCGCCACGGCCCCTTCCTTGTCCCTTGCCCCTACCTTGATTGGGACCACGCTTGGGGCCTTGTTGAAAATGGGGGCAGTCCTTCTTGAGGTGCCCCTCAGAGCCACAGGTGAAACACTTGAGTAGAGCATTATTTATTTATTTATTTATTTATTGATGGGATTTATATCCCGCCCTATCTCCTGAAGGACTCAGGGCGGCTCACAATAAAACATATAATAAGTGCATAAATCAAGATAAAATGAAATTGAGAACATCAGTGCAATAAAAAATTAGAGAATTTAAAAATGAATTAAAAATACTAAATATAAATTAATTAAAATGCCTGTCAGTCTAGGTCAGCTTGGTGGAACAGGTGTGTTTTGAGGCCGCGGCGAAAGGATTGGAGGTTTTGGGCTATCCGAAGCTCAGGGGGGAGCTGATTCCATAGGGTTGGTGCTCCCACAGAGAAGGCCCTCCCCCTGGGGGTCGCCAGCCGACATTGCCTAGCTGACGGTACCCTGAGGAGGCCTTCTCTGTGTGAGCGTACTGGACGATGGGAATTTGTTCCCGGCAGCAGATGGTCCTGCAAGTATCCCGGACCTAAGCCATGTAGGGCTTTAAAGGTAAGTACCAGCACCTTAAATCTCACCCGGAGGGCAACTGGTAGCCAATGCAGCTCACGCAGGAGGGGTGTAATATGGGAGTATCGGGAAGCTCCCATCACAACCCGTGCAGCTGCATTCTGCACCAGCTGAAGCCTCCGGGTGGTCTTCAAGGGCAGCCCCATGTAGAGAGCATTACAGTAATCAATACGGGAGGTAACGAGTGCGTGGGTGACTGTACGTAGGGCATCTCGGTCCAAAAAGGGGCGCAATTGGTATATAAGACGAATCTGGGCAAATGCCCCCCTAGCCACGGTTCCAATGTGATCTTCAAAACTGAGTCGTGAATCTAGGAGGACGCCCAGATTGCGTGCTTTATCAATGGGAGGTAACATCTCTCCTCCTATAGTCAGAGATGGAACCTCTTGGACTAAATGAGATGACGGTATGTACAGCCACTCAGTCTTGGCCGGGTTGAGTCGAAGCCTGTTTTCTCCCATCCAAATCTGTACCGCTTCCAGACAACGGGACATCACATCGAGGGCATCACTGGGTTGGTCCAGGGTGGAGATGAATAGCTGGGTATCATCAGCATATTGATGATATTTCACCCCGAAGCTACGGATGATCTCTCCCAGCGGCTTCATATAGATGTTGAACAGGAGGGGCGAGAGCACCGAACCCTGAGGCACTCCACAATTAAGAGGCCTAGGGCTTGACCTCTGCCCTCCTGCCAACACTGTCTGCGAACGGTCCGAGAGGTAGGAGGAGAACCAACGCAGAACGGTGCCTCCCACTCCCAGCCCCTCAAGACGACGCAGTAAGATACCATGGTCGATGGTATCAAAAGCCGCTGATAGATCTAATAGGACCAGGACAGAAGAATAACCTCTATCTCGGGCCCGCCAGAGATCATTCACCAGCGCGACCAATGCCGTCTCCGTGCTGTGCCCTGGTCTGAAACCCGATTGGTACGGATCTAGATATTCAGCTTCCTCCAGGTTCAAAGGGAGCTGTCGTGCCACCACGCTCTCAACGACCTTCGCAAGGAAGCGAAGGTTGGAGACAGGACGGAAGTTGTTTAAAACAGCTGGGTCCAGTGCCGGTTTCTTGAGGAGGGGCCTTACCACCGCCTCTTTCAAGGCAGCAGGGAAGTACCCTTCACTCAGTGAGGCATTGATAACTGCTAGGAGCCAGCCTCGTGTAACCTCCCGAGAAGCATAGACTAGCCAGGAGGGACACGGGTCCAACAAACATGTGGCGGCACTTAGTTTCCCCATGATCTTGTCCACTTCATCCGGAGTCACAGGATCGAACTCTTCCCAAATGTACTTGGCCAACTTCATCGTTTTCCTCTCGTTAGATACTGCCCAGTCAGAGTCCAGACCAGCCCGAATCTGAGCAATTTTGTCCACCAGATATTTACTAAATTCCTCAGCCCGTCCATGTAGGGGGTCCTCTCCCGTCTCTTGACTTAAAAGGGAGCGGACCACTCTAAATAGGGCGGCCGGGCGATTATCTGCGGACGCAATGAGGGTGGTGAAGTAGGCGCGCTTTGCCACCCTCATTGCCACAAGATAGGATCTAGAAAAGGATCTTAACTGTGTTCGGTCAGACTCAGACCGACTGGCTCTCCAAATGCTCTCTAGGCCCCTTCTCTGGCGCTTCATCTCCCGCAGGTCCTTGGAGAACCAAGGAGCGAGTCGGGACTTGCGCCGGGTCAGAGGCCGCAAAGGGACAACGCGGTCGAGCGCCTCCGAAGCAGCCTGTTGCCAGGCATTAACTAAGGACTCGACCGGGTTGTGGGAGAGGGAGGTGGGAATCGGTCCAAGCGCCATCTGGAATTTATCTGGGTCCATCAGGCGCCTGGGGCGGAACCACCTGGTTGGTTCCGCTTCCTGACATCGGGGGGTGACGTGACGGAGGCCCAACCGCAGGAGGTAGTGGTCTGTCCATGAAAGGGGTTGTGATGTTGGAGTAACCCCACCCAGCCCATTTAGCCACTGCCCAGAGACAAAAATTAGATCCGGCATGTTTCCTCCCTCGTGAGTTGGGTCCTGAGTAATTTGAGTAAGGTCCATGGCCCTCATGGAGGCCATGAACTCTCGGGCCACTTCTGATGCACTGCCCAGGGAAGGTAGATTAAAGTCTCCCAGTACCATAAGCTTTGGAAATTCGACCGCCAATCCTGAGATGGCGTCAGGTAGCTTGGGTAGAACCGTTGCTGTGCAGCTTGGAGAGAGGTATACCAGAAGTAGGCCCAACTGACCACCAGGACCCCACCTTAAGAGGAGGGATTCACATCCGTCTATCTGAGGGGCAGTGGCCTCCCGCGGATGGAGGGTCTCTCTGATAACGATCGCCACGCCACCTCCCCTACCCTGAGCTCGAGGTTGATGTAGCACACGGAAACCTGGAGGGGATAAATCAGTCAGAGGGACCCCTCCCTCTGGGCCCAGCCAGGTTTCCGTGATGCATGCCAGGTCAGAGCATTAACCTGCTCTGAGTTGCGGTGTCGTCTGCTGGCTGGCTGGCTAGTGACTTTGTTGTATTCTCCCATATCTCGTCGTCTGCTATCTTCGTCAATGAGTCTGCCCTCGAGATAGGACAGAGGCATGGGTTCATCCCTGCCCCCTTCCAGGGAAATAACAAAATTGTTCCAACTTTTGTCCAGGGAAGCCACGATAACTGCGACCAAGTTCTCTTCAGGTATTCGGTAATTTTTGGACATTAGTTGCGCCCTGAGGGATTTTAATTTTCCAAGAAGTTCTGCCATGCTGGCCCCAAACCTGAGTCTTGTGTTGTAAAACTCAGTTGTGAGTCTGGTGAGGGAACCCATGCTCTTGCTGTTGAATAAATTGTATAATAACCGCCAAACTGCGCAAGCTGTGAGTCCATCTGGAATGCTTGGGAACAAATTATCATCCATAGAAGCCATCAGAGTAGAAAAAGCCTGTCTATGGAGCCACTCTTCTCGTGAGCTCCACGGGAAAGGTGGTGGGTTCAGGGCCATTTCAAGAGTCCCATCCTTTAATAGACATACCTGCAAATTTCTATTCCAACTGTGGTAGTTCTCACCCCCAATTTTCAGTTTTTCAAAGTTGGGATGCAACGTGGATGCAGGCAGAAACGTTTTGTCCAATTCCTGGAGCATTTGAGAGGTTTGCATTGGAAAAAAAAAGGTAAAGGTACCCCTCTAGTGGGCATTGGTGGTATATTTCTCTGATTTTCAGATGGCCCCCCTTCTGGGTTAAAAAGCCCGTACTGGGCATGTCCGGAAAACATGTGATCAGGGGGTGGGCGGTGCCCAAGATTGCCGGCCGGCACTTGGTTTTGAAAAAGCTCTGGAAATCCTTCCTGGAGCCCCCCCCCCGGCCCTGGATTGCCTTGAGAAGCCCATTGCTGGCCCTGAAAACCTTGGGGATGGCTAAAGCCGATGCTGGAGGAGGGGGCCAACACCCCCCCCGAAGGCCAAGTAAGGAGAGCGCCTGGGCGGGGGCGAAAGGAAGACTGGGGGCCCCGGAGAGAGGGTCGGGGGCCTTGGAGGGTAATGAGCAGTCTTATTGCCATCATAGGTCACGAGGGTTTCTGCTGGAGAGAGCCCAGGAGTTTGCATGTTGCTACGGCTGGATGCCAGGGGTTGCTGGGCCTCCAGACTTAATTGAGGCCTTTCTTTGTTAGAAAATGTGGGCGCACAGGGGGCTGCCATCTTGCTTCCTGTGCCGGGCCATGCGGTCTCCCTGGGCGCAGCCATCTTGTTTCCTGTTGCCCCAGGAAGCTGTAGGTCACAGTTAGGCAGGGGATTTCGCGCCGAAAGCCCTGGGGTCCCGGGGTTACTCAGGGTGGCAGGCGCCATATTGAGGGGCCTCGTGGTCGCTGAGGGGGGGCTTCCCCGGCATCCACAGTCCTTCTGCACTGATGTCCTTCATGGAGAGGCTTGTGGGGTCTCCTGTACTTCAAGGAGTTTTAGAAGCAGTTCCTTGCATTCCGGTGTAGACATTTGATCCACGCGTTGCTTGCGTTGGGCCCGGAGCGCTTCTGCTGCATCTTGACAGTCTTGGGCGGACTGTAAAACTTCCAAGCTTCCCTCTGTGGCGTGCAGAAGGAAGCCATCTGTGCTCTCACCTGGAGCGGAGCTTGCTTCAGGGGCTAGAGCTGTTGATCTTGATTGAAGACTTCTGGTCACAATCTGGGATCTCCGGCCATCCATTTCAGTTTCAAATCTAAGGATCTTACTGCTATCTGCAAGCTTGGAAGCTTTGCCTTAAACCATCCTCTCTGCTACCAACTTGTGAAGCAGCTTTCACAAGAGATCGATGGGACGTTAAGGTGCTTCCAAGTGAAATAGGCAGAATGCAGAAATGCAGTCATTATGAAGCTTTATTCATCGATAGGTTATATAAAAAGAGCATGGCATGGAAGCATCCATGCTTGTATGATAGAGAATGCATGCAAGAGAGAAGATAGAAAAAGAGAAACAGAACAAAGAAGCAGCCCCAGGGCAGAGGTATTTATGGGGGGTCTCGGCCCCTCCCTAGCCATAAAACTCTCTCGCCAATGGGGCTGCTGCAGGGGAGCAAAGAAGCCTCTTTGCTCCATCTGATGACCTATTTGGGGAACTGCCATGGGCTGGCACAAAACATGTAACAGAAGTTGTTAAAACAGGCACTCTTGTTCTAGGAGAAAACTAAAAGCACAACTTTTGCATGAGAACCTCTAAATATATCTTTAGGCTGCTGCTGCAGTGGGCTAGAGTTCCCAAGGCAACCTCATGAGAATGTGCCCTTTAACACAGATTAGTGAGGTAGTTTCATACTGTGATTAGTGGACCATGAGGAAGAGTCCAGAATCTGATGAGCAAGTTGTTCTTGCCAATGATCTGAATGATAACTAGTAAAGAGCCTTTGAAATTAGGGTGACTGCATGAAACTACATCAAAAGTCTTACGATGTTAAACGTAGCACATTCCTATGATAGAGGTGAAAAGTTTTCGGGAAATTAAACTTTTTCCAGTTAATTCAAAGTGTAGCATAAGCACATCAGAAATCAGGGAAAATATTTTACATAGGAAACTATGAAAAACACCTCAGCCCATGTAAAATGGATGCATTAGTTGAGATTTCAAAATGTTGGTATCTGACTATAACTAGCAATGAAGTTGCTAGAGAACCAGACAGAAAATATTAGCAACAAAAGGTATACGTGTAGATATAGACATAGGTATAGATATAGAAGATACAGATACAGGGAGTCCTCAACTTACAACTATTCATTTAATGACTATTCAAAGTTGCAACGGCACTGAAAAAAGTGACTTATGACCATACCTATAACCATTGGAGCATCCCCAAGGTCTCGTGATGAAAATTCAGATACTTGGCAACTGGCATGTATTTATAACAGTGCAAGTGATTTACTTAATAACTGTAACAAGAGAGGTCCTAAAATGGGGCCAAATTCACTTAACAACTGTCTTGCTTAGCAATAAAAATTTTGGGTTTAATTATGATAGTTAAGTCAAGGACTATCTGAATAGGTATGTATAGACGTATAGATATGTCGGGGCAAATGTCTATGGAGATTCTCAGTCACCCAGGTCATGGTTGACTCAAAGGTTCTGAGTCAGAACTGATGAAGCTTCCTGGATGAGAAGTGAAATATCTTCTTCCTCAGAGGAAAATCATAGTCTAGTTGCCTTTTGAAAAAACACCTTTGAGATATGTAGGAGTATTTTTTTAACAAATGTGCTGGTTGTTTGTATGGCTGAGTTTGTTTTAACTTTTTAACTTTTCTTTTTTTCAGAGAGGAAATATCATAATATGTACAATCACTACTAGAAAATCAACACCCAGCTGATGCAGCGAGGGAAGATAAGCACTCAGTTTTTCATCATGTCAGCTCTGTACAATGCCTGCAACAGCAGAAGGAAGAGGGGAAATATTGAAAATGAGACAATAAATTTTGCATATTGAGAGGAAGGATTGTTTATATTATTCTGTTAGAATGTTTAAATTAAATTGAATTGAATTAAAAACTGCCAAAATAATCCAAATGGACAGCCAAGACTGGATTGAGTTTTTTTTCTACTTACAGGGGTGATTTGGTAAGGGGTGATTTAGCTCAGTGGTCCCCATCCTTTATCAGTTGGCAGACTGGAGGGAAAGGGAAGGGGAAGCATTTTACACACAAGCACATGCAAATGGCATGGCACTAGAGCCCCCATGACAATCGCTAGCCCTGCCCCGGTTTTGCCATGTGGATGCTAGCACAGAGCCCCATTTCGGCCACACAGAGCCCCATTTTCACCACGTGGAGCCCTGTTTAGGCTATGCGGAACCCTGTTTAGGCCACGGGGTGCCTCATTTAGGCCACATGGCTATGGTGCTACCGCAAGTGGGGATAAGTGCCTCACACACATGCACGCACTGGCCAGCTTGTCCCGCAGCCTGGTGGCCAGCAGGCCACAGCCCAGTAGTGGGCTGTGGCCTACAGGTTGGGGACTCCTGATTTAGCTGATTAAGCCCATCTGCTGGGCTAAAGCATCCCCAACAGATGTCATTCTCTGCTAGAAGACATCTGGCCAGGGGGAGCCCACTTAGCCTCTATTGTAAAGAAATTATTTAATTGCTATTAAGAAACTTAAAAAGTAATAAAAACAATAGGAATCATACATAAACATAGGTCTGCAACAATTAGTTTTCCAGTGATTTTGGTAAGATCTCATTGAATTGTGTCTTTTGTTTCAGAAGCGGAGAAAAATATTTACAGGATTGGATTGCTAGCTTTACACCCAGCCTTCCTCTTTTCTGATTCCAGTTTAGGAACAGCAATGGGGCACTTAATCTGTCTTCCTGTAATTAAAATCTTTCATTACATTTCTGGGTTCTGTAAGAATAGACAACAGGTCTTTGATTTTCTTGTGTCATATCCTTCTTCAGATATTTCAAGGGAGTTATCATATCCTCTTCAATTCTCTTCTGAAGACTAAACATTCCCAAATCCTCCCATTTGTCTTCATTTCTAGCTGCCTGATCATCCCCACCCCATTTTTTGAACTTGTCCCAGTTCAGCTGAATCCTTCTTAAAATGTAACACTCACTTGCTGAGATGGGCTCCGGCAGGAGTCCAAAAGCTCAGAAGACGAAATCTCTGGTCCTGGTGACTGATCCAGATAGGATCCTGCAACATTATCCTGGGATACATATATTCACTTTCATTTGTGAGAAAATAATAAAGCATCTATAATAAGGAAAGCAACCAGTAAATGTCCTCTTGGCAAAAGGTACAGTTTTCCCCCTGTCCAGTGGCGTCCAATTCTAGGGGTAATGCTCATCTCTGTTTCTTAGCTGAGGGAGCCAGCGTTGCCCAAAGATATTTTGTGTGGTCATATGGAAGCATGACTATACGGCGAGGCACACAGAATGCTGTTACCTCACTAAAGTGATACCTATTTATCTACTCGCATTTGCATGCTTCTGAACTGCTATGTTGGCAGGAGCTGGGGCAATAACAGGAGGTCACCCTGTCACATGGTGATTGGATGTTGAACTGCCAACCTTTTTGTCAACAAGCCCAGCATCTTAACCACTAGGCCACCACGTCCCCTTCAAAAGGTCCTCAATGACATTATAACAAAATAAACCTAGCCTGAGCCTAACTATATATAAATTACTTCAGATACAATATTGCAATTTATAATGATAATGGCCCTCCAGGGTGGCTTTGCCTTTGCTGTCTGAAACACCTGTCCTGCAGAGGCCAATTTGAAGTTGAGAGGCAAAGCACTGCTGATGATGGAGACAGGCTAAATTCTGCGGTTAAAGCAGGGTTTCTCGACATCAGCAACTTTAAGATGTTCAGCTCTTAGAATTCCCCTGCAGCCACACATCTTAAAACTGCTGGGGCTGAGAAACTCTATGTTAAACAATCCCCCTCCCCACCTCCCAAGCAGGTAGGGGAAGCAAGAGCCTTTCCAGAGAGAAGAAGGCTCTGAAGGCACACAAGACTGTTAGTAGAAGAGGACCCTATTTTTGAATACTTCCCTGCACCTACGCAATCTGTTTCCCACTTCTGGTGAACAAAAGCAGCAAGTGGTGGGAGTCTAAACCCTGTGCTCTATCACAGGTAGAAATTTTGAGTGAAGCCGGTTGCCTCGTTACAATTCTGAAATCTTTTTTCACAATCTGTCTAATAAGTTGGTGGTGATTTCATAACTGCTCATTATGTAGTAACCACTCATATATATAGGAAAAGATATTTGTCTTAGTTTGCCCCCACACCGCCATAATGGAATGAGAATCACTTTCCCATCTCAAGCCTCGAAGAGTACAATATACTGAACTCAACTTGTTGGGGTTAATTACATGGTTATTATTGGACAGGGGAGAAAAAGAAGGTTTATCCATGATCAGGCAGTAAAAGACACAGCCGTGACTTTGCCTATTTCCTCAGCAATGGTAATGTTTGTGTATAGCAGCTGGCAATGTGGGTGATGTGACATCTCCTTTCCCTTATGGAGCCAGGCGTCTGCTTTCTGCCCCCAAGCCAGGGATAGGCAGCACAGTGGCAGCTGCTCCCATGAGTAGGCCACAGACCATAAGTGGCCCCCAGGCAACCAATAAGGGAACAGCAGTTAGGACGGCAAAGCTGCTTTGTGGCTACTTCTGCCTTTTCTCTGTTTCTGCTGCCTCCTGAGTTTTGAACGATCCACCATCTCAGTTGAATGCAAGCTTTGATATTGTTGTCCTGCCTCAAACAACAAAAGGTCTCTTGGATAGTGCTGTACATAAATAATTCTTTGAAAGAAGATTCCTACTCTGCTAAACAAAATATCTAGTGACCATTTCCTAATGTCCTTTTGAAAAGTAAAATCATAATGCTGGTAGCATAAGGCAGGGCTTTTCAACCTTTTCACC
This sequence comes from Vipera ursinii, assembly GCF_947247035.1. Lineage (NCBI taxonomy): Eukaryota > Metazoa > Chordata > Lepidosauria > Squamata > Viperidae > Vipera > Vipera ursinii. The sequence goes on along the minus strand of NC_139513.1, from coordinate 188,353,698 downwards.
CATTGTACCACTTTTAGGATTTGGCAACATCCGAGTACCACCAGTCGCCTAGCAAGGTGTCAAAAAAAGGAAAAAAAGTGATGAAGTACAGGTGGTCCTCGACTTACAACAGTTTGCTTAATGAGTTACAATAGCACTGCCCGCCCGCCCGACAGCGTTCTTCCTCCTGTTTGAGGTTTTCATTGTTGTGAGCATTTCTGTTGAGGATTGGCAGCGGGGGTGGGGTGGGGGGGTGTTTGGTTTTTATTCCCCCCATCTGATGGGTGGTTGCAGCAGGTTTTGATCCCTTCACATGACCCTGGGACACTGTGACTGTCATAAATATGAATCAGTTGCCAAGCATCTGAATGTAAATCACAAGACCCTGGAGATGCTGCAACATTCCAGCTGATCGGCGCTCAGCAGAAGCACCAGGATCAGTGCCGAGCTCCAGCTGGAGCCTGGCGCTGATACTGGCGCTTCCACTGAGCCCTGACAGCCCTGAAGAAGTGCTGATCCTGGCGTTTCCGCTGAGCCCTGACAGCCCTGCAGCTCCAGCCATCTCTTGCTCAGGCTTGTGTGGTGCTGCCACTGGTCCAGCTCATTCCCCTCCCCCACTACTACTTTTCTAGGATGATCGCGTACCACCTGCCAGGTGCCAATGTACCACAGGTGGTACCCCGTACCACTGGTTGAAAATCCCTGGCATAAGGAGGCAAACTGGTTAATCAAAATTATTTCTACCGGGGTTTAGGCCAGATTTAGGGAAATAGATTGCCTTGGGAAGCACCTAATCTTGGAATTGAATAAATAGGTTGGAAGGGACCTTAGGCTTATATCTGGTCTGATCCTCGTCCAGTACAAAACATCCTGTATTACACCATCCTTGCCAAATTGCTAACTACCCTTTCAGTGTCAGAAAGTTCACCAGCTTCCAAGGAGTCTATTCCATTGCTGAACTGCTCTAACTATTAGGATTTTTTTCTTGATGCTCAGGCAAAATCAGTTTCTTCATAATTTAGACCAGTTGTTTCTTGTCTTGTCTTCTGAAACAAAACTCAACAATTCTTCTGTCTTCTGAATAACAACCTTCAGATACCTGAAAATAACAATTATGTCTCCTCACAGTCTCCCCCCCCCTTTTTCTTCCTGTGTAAGCATGCAGGGATGGTAATTGGCCCAAATTCTTTGTAGTACTTGCATCTGTTCTTTGTTCTTAAGGCTTTACAGGAGGGGGGGTTAGAGATAACAAATGATATTTAGGTAGCTCTGCTGTGGAGGACCTTGCTCTGCCCGCCATAAAGTAGCCTCTACCCCTTGACTCATCTTATTGATTTTTGTCCCCACCTCCACACCCACATGTGTATATGTTCTCCTCCTCCTATTTCATCAGCCCCCTAACAACCCTGTGACATAGGGAGAGATGGCCATGTTCACAAGAAATGACAAACCACACTACAACCATATTGGAGTCTACAATATTATGTACCCCAAACTTATGTAACCCTAGCAGTGTGTTGAGAAAACTCAGAAGATTGGAGTAAATTACAGATAACCATGGTGAACAAACTCAGACACTAACCAGATCAAACTCACCCAGAGAGTTTCCACTACTTAGGGTGGGCTAGAATCCATTCTCCCAGTCCCCACTATTATTATTATTGTTGTTACAATTTATATTCTGTCTTTGCTCTAGGAGCTGACAGAGGCACACCTGGCATTGCCTCACCTACAACCCTCTGAGGTAGAATGGACTGACCCAACACTTACAGCAAGTCCCAGGGAGACGGGTAGTTAAGAAATATTAAATATAAATATAAATAAAAAAGAAAATTTATATGGTTTGCTAAGGGCTCAAACGTGGCTCTCCCTAGCCAAGAGACCAACATCTCAAATCACTACCACCCTCAGAACTCTCCGGTGCTGAATTCCGCAATTATTACCTGCTTACCTGGAAGCAAAAGTGGGGCAAATACAGGTGTAAATTTTGCTGTTAAAAACGAACCCTATGGAAAGCACTGCTTACGAAAGGTAAAGAAGCAGGAGTGTTGCATACACGGACATGATTGAACTAACGCACTTGGGAGCTTCTCTGTGAAAAAGGCACGGGATTTATCATTATTATTATTGTTGTTGTTATTATTATTATTGTTGTTGTTGTTGTTGTTGTTGTTATTATTATTATTATTATTATTATTATTATTATTATTATTATTATTATTATTATTATTATTATTATTTTTCCTTTTTTTCTGCCCAACCGAAGGTGGCAAACCTCGGGCACGGCGGGGCGGGGAGGTCCGGGTGAAGGGCGAGTTCCGCTCCCGCGCTAGAGCCACCCATTCGGTGGCTGAGGGTCGCCGGCAGCAGGGAAGCGGCGCACGAAGCGGCGGCGGCGGCGGCAGAAGCAGCTCACTTCCTGGGCACTCTGGAGTTCGACCTGTGCATCCTCCGCGTTCCGTCAAGAAAGGCAGGAAGGCGGGCAGCGCTTCACCTGGCCGGCTCTCTTCCTTCCTTTCTAGGCGGGTCGAGGACTCCTCCGCACGTGCAGTCCCCGCTTGGATGCGCAGCGGCCGAACCCCGAGATCGGCGCCCTCGGGGGGCCCCGTCTTTTTTTTCCCCCAAGTTGCGTCCAGGGAGCTCGGCGTTATCATTCCAGCGTCCGGAGAAGCCCGGCCTCGCTTCGCCAGCCAGACTAGAAGATCCCCTGGCCACGCCTCGCTCCAATCCGGAGGGCCCTCTGAAATGAGCCAGGTGGCAAGGAAGGGCGTGGGAAGCCCCAGGCGCGGCGAGCGGCCGGCCGCGGCTGGAAGGCAGCGAGGCAGCGAATAAACAGAGGGCGCCAGGCCCCGGGCTCGCCCAACTCGCCTCGGTCGCTCGCCTTTCGGCCGAGATGAGCGGCTGGGCAGGGCTGGCCGGGCTCCTCCTGGCCGTGGCCGGAGCTCCGAAACAACTGCCGCGGCCGCCCCGGGCGCCGCCGAGTAGCCTTCGCCCGGCCGCCGCAGAACACGCCGCTCCGTTCGACCACGTCTTGAACGGGACGGTCAACCGAGGCGCCGAGCGGCTCTACTCCTTCAACTACACCAGTAAGGTGGGCCAGGTAAGGATGCCCTCGCCTGGTCTTCCGCAGTCCGGACGGGTGCTCCGGGGCAGGTGCGCCAGAGCTGCGCCCTGGCCGAGCTCCCGGCGAGAGCCCTCGAAGGCGGCGCAGCTCGGAGTGGGGCGTGGGGGGGGGTGTCTCGGGGGAGAGGGCGAGCTGGGCCGGGCCGGGTGGCGAGTTCCCGTTGCGAGGCAGGAGGAGACCTCCGAGGGGTAAATGCCGAAGGCCTGCAGCAGGGCTTAGATCAGGGGTCTTCAAACTTGGCCCTTTTATGACTTGTGGACTTCAACTCCCAGAATTCCTCAGCCAGCTTTGCTGGCTGAGGAATTCTGGGAGTTGAAGTCCACAAGTCATAAAAGGGCCAAGTTTGAAGACCCCTGGCTTAGATGATGGGAAAGGTAGGCTGGGGGCAAAGCCCAGCGATTCTGGACTGAAAACTGGTCGGGTTATTCATTTATTATCACTTTCAGGCCCCCTCCCGTTTCGGCACTTTCCTAGGAGCTAGCTATTTTTCTGAACTTGTTTTTTTTAATGTGATTATTTCTGCAAATAAAACTCCCATTTAAACAAACTTCAGATTTCCCTGTTCTTTCTGAGTCATGCCAAATTGCTTCCTTGAGATAATGTCAGAGCGCATGTTATCA